>NC_143551.1:68310000-69510000 GCF_054136105.1 Typopeltis vanoorti
TGAGTATTTGAGTGATCATTTTGCATGGTGTACTACCTAGGTGATGATATTGCAACGCTGGATATGACATTGACTGATTAGATAACAGTGGTTGAACAAATGGAGGTGCTCAGAATATTGCAAAACCTCAGGTGACCACACCCATGAAATTAGATGGCATACGACCTTGTGTATTACGGGAATGTGGAAAGGAATTATCAGCTCCTCTTACCAAACTTTAATTTAACCTCAGTGCTGGGAGATGTCAATGAAGTGGAAAGAGGACAAAATAGTTGCACTACATAAAGGAAGCTCGAAGACAGAAGTAGCAAATTATAGGCCAATCAGTATCTTAGCTGTGGTGGCTAAGGTATTGGAGAAATTGGTAAAAGACAGAATTGGACTGGATGGATAGGAATATACCTTATAAGGGACAACATGTTTTTGTGAAGGGTAGTTCTTGCCTTAGTAATTTGCTTACTTTTTTTATTATAAAGTGAAAATGGAGTTGGATAAGGGAAATGGATACTTAACAATACTGCTGGAATTTTTCAATGACATCTGACAAGATTCCATATAGAACTCAATTGCATAAATTAGAGCAATAGGATGGATATGAATCTGGTGATTTGGATTAGACGGTGGTTGATGTATAGATATCAAAGAGTGATTTATAGAGGCAGTGTGTCCAGAAAACGGAAGGTAACTAATCTACCAGAGGGCGCAGTACTTGGTCCTCTACTGTTTGATCTGTAATCAAATATAGGAAATGATTTGATTGGAAATATTAATTGTTTGTTGATGATGCAAAATTTGGAAGTGCAATAATAAATAAGGGTGTTGTATAGTATTTCTGCAGGATGACTTAAATAGACTGGAGGTATGGCTTAATATGGCCAGGTGTAAGGTAACGAATAAATCACAAGCTGTGTAGTATATTAATGGAAATGTACTCCAGGAAACTGATGATGCCAGGGACTTAATGTAAGGTAACGAATAAATCACAGGCTGTGTAGTATTTTAATGGAAATGTACTCCAGGAAACTGATGATGCCAGGGACTTGGGGGTGATTGTGGACAGGCAGTTGAAGTTTAGAGGACATACTGCAAAGGTAGCCAAAGCTGAAGAAAACACTAACAAGTGCAGAGAGAAATTATTCTTCCCTTTAATAAGGCCACATCTGACTACTGCGAGCAGATTTGGTCAACTGGATTCCGCTCGGCGTAAAGAAGTGGTGGAGAGGATCCAGTGGTGAATGTCAAAGATTGTTGCAGGTCTATGGACTACTTTTTATGAGAACAGATGTAAGGTCTGTAGGCTTCGAAAACTAGCTGATAGGCGAAAAATAGGAGACATGAGTGAAGCATATAAGTTGTTAAAGGGAATTTTTTTAGGGGAATTGTGTAAGAATGTTGGGAGTAGTTTATTTATTTATATATTTAATTTTTTGCTTGAAGGATAATGAATGAATGGAATCGGTTGCAAGCGGTAGTTGTGAATGCTTGGTTAGTGAATGAGTTGAAGGGTGAATAATGGCTAGTGTGTGAATAGTAGATCTCCCGCGATGAGTCTTCTGACTTAATGGTGACATCTGTACAACAATAATAAATTATATAACAAACTCTTACATTATGAGCTATCCATTTCCTGCTGTAGCAAATTTTGAGCTCAATTAGGATCATGGTGCACCTATTTTAAGGTAATTGGGGTTTGGAGATATATGCTGTTAAAGGATAATAATAATTAAATAATATATTTATCGCATATTCTTTTACCAAAAAAAATAATAATAATAAAATTAATTATACATGTTTTCAAGCTTTTTGTTATTTATTTTATTTTATTTTTTCCTGGCTGGTTTATTTTCAGATTGTGAGCTACATTTCAGATAATCAATCTTTGTTTTTGTAACATCCTTTCATAACTCCAAGCTTGATTATGGTTTGCATAATATCGTCATTGTGTCTTTGTTTTTTTATCCTGATCCTTCTTTTTCTTTCTCACTTAGTTTTCACTTACATTACCTCCAACTTTCAAACGTTCCTTCTTAATACATTACCTACCCTGTATAAATTCATCCGTACACTACCCTTTTACCCTACATAACGTTTCTTTCTTTCTTTTCTTTTTTTCATGTGAACCCCACCTAATGGTTGTAAGCCTATCTTATATTAGTATCGTGGGTGGCTAAAGATTAGATTATGATACAGTACATATATCTATTGCATCATCACCAGACATCCATTGTTATCGAAGCGTATCAGCTGGAGTCACTCTTTCAGGACCGACCAGCAGTTGGGCAATGTAATCTGCCATGCAATTTTAATCACGTATTTTTACACATGTCTTGAGATGCTAAAACCTTTTTTTACGAGATGTAATTTAGAGAGAGTTGTTTAGACTTATTGCCAAGATAGGTTGAACGGCATGAGATGGAATGCCTAAAAATGCTCATCTAATCCTTGACGAGATTGACTGACGGTTACGAGTAAATGCGCTTCGTAAAGTGATAATGACAATTTTCAAACACATTAAAATTTTGGAGTGGTTTAAAAGGTTAACTCCGGAACATTCTACGCAGGTGAAAAAATCTTCATTAGTCTATGTTACAATCCAGGGGGGGGTATATTGAAGACTTTATAAAGTAATATTATAAGAGCCGTCACTTTTTAATTTGGTGAAGAGAAAAGGATGGTTTTTTGATTTTAAAGAACCAAATTTCGCCATCATTTAAGTAAGAGATAAATCTGAAAGTGCTAATAAAATGCACAGCTACTTTCTTTGTGGGGAGATTATCCCTATGTGAGATAAATTCTGTTATATCGGTGTCATTTTACGAGAAATAATTGAAAACTATTTTGTACTGCATAATCAAGTACGTGCTGTCAATATTTATATATATACTGACAGTACATACACGTACTGTTAACAATACACGTATATTAGCAATATATGCGTGCTGCTAATTTCGAAACACTGAAGAATGGCTACCATTGGCAAGTATATTAAATTTAAGCGAAACCATATGCCTTTTCTAACTGCAAGCCAAGGTTAATGCGATAAGAATGATGTAAGACATGCGTCATTCTCATCATTGGCATACCCTGCAGTGTTCACGGAAATGGGGATTCCCAGATCCGTGAAACCTGCAGATGGCTGACATTTTACTGCAGACAACAGTGTATTTAATGAAATTAATCAACATCACTATCATCAAATTACTGATATGTAACTTCAAGGGTTATATAGGATACTATGACAGTATTACATGAAAATATAATGTTTATTGCTAACGTTATAACTAGAATATTGTTAAATCTTATATTTCGGTCTTCAGTACTTCTTATTATATCAATACAACAAGATCTTTTTGGTCTTCCGTTGGGAATTGTTTCCTGCGATCACTGCATAAAACACCTCTTTTGCAAAAACGCTTTCCTCTCTTATTCTAGTTACCCTTGAGATTAGGTCTTCACACCCACATACATTCCTGAATAATAACAAAGTCAAGTTCCTTCCAAATATTTTAATTTTTATTATGAATCAGTCAATGATGCTATCTGTTCACTCTCCTAATTTTTTTTTTTTTATCAGAATTCTTATATCTAAGATCTTTGAACAACTGTTTTTATTTCTAACCCAGCTCTCAGATCTTTAAGAAATTGGTTTAAACACCGTCTTGTATGCATCTAATTTAGTGTTTTGAATAATTTCTCTCTTACTCATATAAATACCTATGGATTTCTTCGGTTGACTTCCTATTATACCAGCTTTGCTAATTCCGTTGTCTAGTATCAAAATTAATTTGTCATGTTCACTAAAAATTATGCCTGACTAGCTGAAATGTTTTACTTGTTGTGTGGGTTTCCCATTCAGGTTGTTCTTCGCTGTTCGTGTCTGTTTTTGCTGTTTTTAGCTTTTTATTGCTGACTTTCTTACCAAATTTTTAACAGTATTTATTCAATTTAGTCAAGAATCCTGCAGATTTGGACTGGATTTACTTAATATTATACCATTATCCGGATATAGAAAGAGCTAAGATTCGTCTCCAAAATTTGTTATGAGGTCTAATGCCACTCTCTTTCATAATGTAATCAATATAGATATTGATAAGAGTGGAGAGAAAATCGCAACCTTGCCTTACACCTGATTTTATCAAACCATCCTCCTATATTCTGCACAGTTCTAACTGTTGACTTACAACTTTGATATAAGTACCATTTATTTATATCATATACTATTCATGTTTTCAACAGCTTTTCTTGTAATATCTTGTCATGTGTCTTTTCCATATCTTAAATCTGTATATCTTAAATATAGCTCTTTGTTATAATTCCATGATTTCCTCAACTATTTTTCTTAAAGTAGAAATCTCGTTAATCCTTATTTGAAATGAATCTAGTTGTTCTTCTCCAAGTTTCTCTTCCACAGTTTTTCTTCGTCTTCATTCAAGTACGCTTGCATAAATTCTTACCTTGAACAATCACTATGGAAATTCCTCTGTAATTCTCACATTGCTCTACGTATTTCCCCTCTTTCTGGATTGATACTATAAGACCTCTATTGCAATCATCTGGAAATCGACATTCTGCTTATGCCTTCTGAATTATGCAGTGCAAAACAAAAGTTTCCTTGCTGTTCATTAGACAATTTCAAAATATACCACTTGAATTGTAAAAGTTTCATTGCTGCACAACTGGCAATATTTTGACAATATCGGACATCGTATACTCATTTACATTTTCTTTATCAAGAAAGGACATGGAAAAATTCCTTTCATTGGTCACTAGATGGAACCTATGATGTCTTCTGTTCTAGTATCCTGACGTTATTGGCAATCTACATAGACACATCTGATATTGTAAATAAAACTAAATCTGGTAACACCTTTTATTTCCTAAAGGGAATTAGGCAAGGCCTTTTAGCCCAAACTAAGTTCTGAAGATTGCGAGGTCAATCTATACACTGAACAAATCACAGATCTCTGGCGTAAGGTTACCAATGATTTTATTTGGCATCCGGGGAAGAGAGTTGGACTGCCGCCATGCTGTGGTCCAAAGCCTAACACTTTATAGTACTGTCTGAAATAGTGTGCCTTCTATGGTCGATTTTCTTGAATTAGAGATTGAAAACGAGATTGAGATCGGCTAACTCAGGAATCTAAGAAGAGCTTAGAAATAAGCTCCTCTGTTGTCGGCGACTAGAATAGAATTTATAACAGTCTTTCTTTGGGTAGCGTAGTACTATGACTGCAAACGTCATGCTGCTCAGTCTTCACATCTGATATTTATTTATTGATACACATGAAAGTTTGCGAAACGTATGGCATATGCGTGCCATGTCTAGGCATCAGTATAAGAAGAAAGTGGGAATCTGTTGATTTGTTTCTTGAACAGCTGACGCTTGTAGTCTTTAAGAAAAACTGAGTGAGGGAGGCTGTTCAAAGAACAGCCGATGGAATGAAGAGAATTAACAATTTGGTTGAACTAGTTTAGTACTCGACAGTATATCAGTGTTGAGCAATAGCTGCTGGTGGGTGTCCTTACTGGAAGAAAGTCGGAAAATTATGGTAACCAGGAAATACCCACACAAGCGACTAAGCAAGGAGCATTTATGATAGAGTAACTGGGTTGAATCTGTGAGATAGAAGTCATCCAATAATTAGTTGCTTTCTTCTGGATAGCATAAAGAATTCTTAGGGAAATTTTAGCTATACCAAGATAAATGAATGAGTATTCCAAGGTTCGATGGATTTAGAATTTATTCAGAGTAAGCAGTTGCACAGGTGAATACAGCTCAAATATTGTCTTGAGCTAAAAGTATCTTGTCTCGAGTGGTGCAATAGTGCCATGTGAATGTGAAAGAGCAGGGAAAGATAGATAGGCAAATATTATCTCCAGTGGCCTTGATGAGATACAAGAATGATCGACTGATATCTAGATAGGAAATGAAATTTCTGCATTTGGCTCTTTTCAACGTCAGATTTGGATTTGAATTTTTTATTATTTTTTTATTTTTCAAATTTGATCGATTGATATCTAGATAGGAAATGAAATTTCTGCATTTGGCTCTTTTCAACTTCAGATTTGGATTTGAATTTTTTATTATTTTTTTTATTTTTCAAATTTTGAAGTAAAATTGCAAGTTCTTGCTTCAGTGAGTGTAGGTGAAGTTTTGTTATCTTGCCACTAGCGACATGCTGAATTCCTTTCTTCAACTGCTTTTGGCAAACCTGTTGCAGAGCCAAAGCCTGGGTAATAATGGGTAGAATTATTCCTGGAAGAATTATTTCTATAAGTTGATCTGGGTAAATTTTTAGATCAGGAAAATGGAAAAAATAATCAGACCATGAAAGAAGAAATAAAGCTATGGAGGCCTGGTTTTGCTTTACTATTGTAAAGCAAAAACAGATATGACTGGAAGAAGGAGGTTCAATAGTAAAGAAAAGATGGATGAAGTTATGATCTAATTTACCAAGTGGGGATCTGAAACTTTGGTGTATTTGGATTGGAGAGCTAGTTAAGAATAATCAGCTAGTTGATGAGTATTATGCTTTTCTAGTGGCAGATGAACTTCTGTGTCAAGTCGTTGCTAACAGCAAAAAACTCAATCTCCAGCAGCTCGATCAGTGGAAACCAGGAAAGGGAAACTAATTTGAGAGTTAGATGTTGAATCCTGTAGTCCTCGACAATTACTGTAGTAGGAAGCAATCATCGTACTGTAGATGACTTACTGGAACAAATTTAGAGCAATGGAAGCAATGGTTATTTTAGATAGAAAGGCGCACCTTCATAACAAATAAGAATGCTTAAATCAGAAATAGCAGAACAGGGAAACAAATAATATAGGGCATTATGCTTAAAAGTAGAGAAACCCCATATCTTTCCAATTCATTCTGCTGAAATTAATTAATGTATGCATGTATTACTTGCACTCTAAGTATAAGAGATACAAACACTGGAACATTGATTGATACACCTCAGCTAGCTTATGGTAAATAAATAAACTCTTAGTATGTTTTATTTAAAAAAAAAAAGAAAGAAAGAAAGAAAGCAGAACTCCTTTATCCCTAACGTTTTCTTTGTGGAATGTTAGCAGTTAGTCTTCAACCATAGTTGTCGACAGCGGTGGAGTTCAAGGCTACCGACGATTTCACGACGTTCAGGAAAAAGTACAGCAGACAATTACTGCCATTTTGTGTTCCGACTAGCTGGTATATTGTTATATGGAATGAATAATAGCAAAATTCTATATTCAGTTTTTCTCAAATTCATGCTTGAAAACCTAAGTTTTTTGGGGAAGAAAAAAAATCCTATATTTCTGTGATGGAAGTCCACTAATTAATACAGAGTCCATGGGAGATTAGTGGCTTCTTCATTAGAAACAAAAAAATGTAATTTTTTTGTTTTGTAGATTGAAAAACGTGAACTATTAATAGGAAAAATTTCTTCACCTCCATATGGTCTCGTTGGCTTAATGGTTAGCATACCGCTTTCCAGCCAAAAAGGCTGCGGGTTCGAATCTCGCCATGGGCACAGATATTTGTGGATATCTGTGAAAATACTGGTGGTGGTGGTGTAGATGATGCGGTTCGCTGTAGTTGGTGGATTTGAGTGGTGGAGATGGAGAATTGTAGAGTATGTGCCATTCCTCGATGAGTCTTTAGACTCCATGGAGGTGTCATGTAAATAATAATAATATGGAAGATCGCATGGTGCTCAATTGAGAATATCAATGAAAATAAAAAAGAATTAATTCTGACTAAAAGACAAAATTTAAATTAAAAAAGATAAAAATTAAAAACTTAATGACAATGCTATTGACTATCTTCCAGGAAATGCATTAAGAACTGCAGAAACACCTTAGGGTATTATGAAATATTTCAACAGAAACTCTGGAGTGACTATTTCCAAGGAAAATGTTTGCGAATGAAGTTTACTGCTGAACTTCTTTGGCAAACACCTATTTCAATACTTAGAAATGAGGGACAGATTTTTCAAAATTTACAATTCTGTTGCATGACAAAACTTTATTTGTTTTACCATGCAACAGAAGATTGCATGGCAAAACAAATAAAACCTTTTAAAAAATTCTAGATAATTACAAAAGCTAGATTCGAAATTGATCCATGCAAATCCGAATCCAACATAAGCTACACACGCTTTTTAAGGTGGTCATGCAGTGCCTTACTTTTAAGCAATACAGAAAAAATGGCAAAAGATTAAGCTGTAAATCTGAAAATAGGGTTGAAGAGTTGTGTAAGTCAAAGAAAGTCGGAAAAATGGAGAGGAGAAACCGTAAGCGAAGAAATTACCTTCAGTTTGGAATGTAAAGTTTTGTAGATTATCTTTAAGAGGGGGGAGACATTCTTATGAGTGCTAAGGTGGTATTCTTTTCATAATTCGTATTATATTGGTGGGGTTAGGCTAGAAGAAACTAATACGACTAAGGACCTTGGAGTGTTAATAGATAGGAAGTTGAAGTTCAGGGGCCATGTGACAAAGACTGCAAATAAAACTTAAAAGATAATTGCAATGCGGAAACGAGCGTTCATATGTAAAGATAAGGAATTCATTTTGCCTCTTTACAAGGCCTTGATAAGACCTCACTTTGGACTATTGTGTGCAGGTCTGGTTTCCATTGTGATTCTGAGATATTGGAGAGAGAGAGAGAGAGTACAAAGGAAAGTGTTAAAAACGATATCAGGATTGTGGCATACTGAGTATGAAGACAGATTAAGAATTTGTACACTGCAGACATTAGCAAACAGGAGAAAGAGGAGAAAGATATGATTGAGACTTACAAACTTCTGAAAGGATCATACAGGATTTGAGTTGATGGAATTTTTCAATTTATGGAGGGTGAAGAAAAGACGAGAGGGCATCTTTGGAAGCTGAGAATGAGGGCTGCTAATGGGATGAGGACTAGATTTTTCTCTCATAGAGTGGTGCGTGACTGGAATGGATTGCCATTGGATGTTGTGAGTATAAGCAGTGTGAATGAATTCAAGAATAAGCATGAAAGCTGGTGTGTGTAGTATGTTGTCTCCCTCGATAAGTCTCTGACTCCCTGCAGGTCTCTCTTAATAATAATAATAATAATAATAATAATAATAATAATAATAATAATAATAATAATAATAATAATAATAATAATAATGCTATTGACCATTAAAGAAGCTGTAACAGAATATAGAGATTTTATGAAATAGGTTGGCCAAGAAGTCAGTGAATCCGCTCTCCAGCCAAAAGGCTGCGGATTCGAATCCAGCCATCGGCATGGATGTTTGTGATTGTCTGAAAAAATACTAATGGTGATAATGGGCGTAGATGGCGTTGTTGTAGATGATGATGATGATGATGATGATGATGATGGTAGTTGCTGTTTGTTGTAGTTGGTGAATGGAGTGGTGGAGACGAAGAGTTGTAGAGTAGGTGCCCTCCCTCGATGAGTCTTTGGACTCCCTGGAGATGGCACATAATAGTAATGGTAAAAATTGATGCGATCTTGTTATATCCTTAAAAAAAAAGTATTTATTTCTCAGTGATCTATTTATACAGGAAATGAGCAATAACATATAATAAACTAGACAGGAAAATTACAGGAAATTACAAGAAGCAGAATGGGGTTCGTGTCAACAGAGAGTGTAGTGTTCAGATATAAAAATCGCTAATGTCTTTCATTCCTTTGTAAGCAGTAGAGGACGTTGTTTTAGTCTTATCTAGCTTTTGGAGAATGAGTGGACTCTTCAGGCTCCACCAATAGCCAATCGGAGATAGCTGGTCCAAAACTACCAGTAATTTTAAGCAGCATCCTGTGAAGAGATGGTAGGCAAGTGTCACCATCTCGTGGCCACAACCCTAACAAGGTATTATTATTATTATTATTATTATTATTATTATTATTATTATTATTATTATTATTATTATGTGACACCTCCAGGGAATCCAAAGACTCATCGAGGGTAAGTGTGCCAACAGCATCGAACGATTGAACCCCGTCTGACTACTAACCGCCCTCAAACTTGCTTAAGCTATTAGTAGCAGAGGCTATACCAATCGACCAACCTATTGTCTGAAATAGTATGGGTTCTACAGTCGATTTTACAGTTCTACAATCACTCTTGAGAGGATTGCAGCTGAATACTAGGGAGATAGTGACGCAAGATGGTTTCCCATTGCCTTCCTTGCCGTATTTATGACTGTAGCCTGTGTGTTCACAGGTACGGTTTGCCTGCTTTGCTTTCTTAAGTTTACAGGGCTAAAAATTCTAGTTTCCGGGAGAAAAATTTACTTGCCCATGCCCGAGTATCTCCGGAACTGGTTAAAGAAAGGCATAGAAAAAGCTTTTTCTATTTAATGTTCACAACTCCAGCTTGCATTCCTTTTCCAGTTACAATGATCAAACAAGTAGACAGAGCTAGGCTTTTCTAATCACGAATCATCTCATACATATATCTACCAGATAAATTTATGCATCACGCTTGATCTCTTCTTTACTGACTCTTCTAATATAATTTGAATGATGTTTGGACTTTAGGCAATTCAAGCTATAATATAGTGTTGTTTTCTTCTCCCTCATAACAATTATGACACAGTCCCTCTCATCCAAGTACTGTTTGCCATTAGAAGAATTCCAAGTAGCATAATTTTCGTGATTGGCTTTTCCTTAGTCGGATAACGTTGTCGATCTTCTGATCCAAGCATTTGTGCTAAACGCATCATAGTAATAATATTTACTGGCAAGAAATCATCCATTTTCTATTCTACGTTGAATTTTTATGCTTCATCTCCGTCCTGGTTTTTGAAGATGAATGAGAAGGTTTTGCAGAAGAAGAAGAAGAAGAAGGATTAATCATATTTCAATTAGCTTTAATCGAAATTGTACTTAATTACACTTTTAAAACTAAATATCAATAGGAAATAATCAACAAACCAAAAACCAGTTTCGACAAGGAACCAGGATATATATACTTAATATCCAAATGCAGTGAGGTTTTTGGATTCTTTTGTCACTGCTGTTAGCCCTTTTTGGCATTCCGATTTAGTAATGTTTCCACGTTACTGAAGATAAAACGAATGGTCTGATGATTTTCTCCAATTGTCACATCGACAATCTTGATAAATGGTTTCTAACCATTCACTGTTTATTTTGAAAAACAAACAATAATCTCTCTTTTGATTTTTAGCAAAAAGAGATAAGAAATTTTGTCAAAAAGGATTTTGACCACATATCCAGTTATGATGACATTTTTCCCAATTTTCTTGAAACAGCTTGTAATTTAACCAATAATTAGCCCAGTCTCAAAGAAGGGCTAGAAATCAATTACCCTCAGCTTCTTCCACATGAATTATTTCTTAAGTAATGCAGACAAACTATTAACACTCAACTATTCTACCTAGAAATCCCTCAAACGATCGCCAATATAGATTGCATCAATGTCAATCAAGAGGTTGCGTTTGATATGACATAGCTTCAGAATTCTGCAATTAAGTTGCTAACTTTCAGTCTAGATGCACATTACATGTGCTGGTGGAAGGATCTTTGTCCTCAAACTTTGTAACTAATGTGAGATTCTCTTCTTCTTCTTCCCACTCTCTTCTTGTATACCAATGATATTTTCCAGTTGACTGCAAGTCCAGTGTTCAGTTTTGCAGATGACAGTATTATACTGTAATTCTTTCTCTCATAGACCAAAGATACATTACAAAAATCAATAAACCTCCTCCATAACTGCAAATTCTCCAACCCTAAAGTTACTGATTTCCAAACTATTCTTCAATGGAGTTCTGATAACTTTGTTAATTTCACTGCTAGTGCAACTCGGGCCTGTGTTATTTCTCAGAAAAAACTAGTTTTATTTTTAACATCAGAAACAACTTTGGACAAGAGAAGGTATCTCTTCTTAGGATCTCTCAACTTCCAATTGTTTTAGAAATTAAGTTTTGCCTTACTTTTCTCCAAAAATGTATTACTCTTTACATATCAAAATATGTCCAATCATTTAATAATGTTTCCACATTTGAAATAGTTTTCTAAGAGCTCATTAAAAAATACTTGACTCAGTAGAGAAGTATGCAGTTTGGCTTGTTATGACTCTTCTCTAACCAGTTCACTGCACTCTCTTTCACTTGTGTGTTCTGCTAGTTGTTTTTTTTTCACCAATATTTCCATGTTCAAATAGCCAATGTTCGTTTTATTCATTAGAACTGATTCGTTAGCACTTCAAAAATAAGTAAACAAAAAAATCAACAAAAATCGCTAAAGCCTTTTATTCCCTTATAGGGAGTCGGTGAGGGTATTTTAGCCCTATCTAACATTTGGAGACTGAGTGGACAGTTCAACCTCCACTGGTAGCCAATCAGAAATAGCTGGCCCTAAGACTATCGCTAATTATACATTGAAACCGATGAATAGACAGGAAACAAATGTTATCGTTCGTGGTCCCTAACCCTAACAGGATATGACATTGTCTGAAACAGAGTGGATTCTATGGTCGATTTTCTTGAGTTTATGGAACGAAAAACCCAACTTTTCTGGAGAAAATACCTGTTTGCTGTGACAGAAATCGACTAACTAGGACACCATTAGAGGAAAGGCTCACAAAAAATTCTAGTGGGAGACTAGAACTTTTTGTGAGTACATGTGCAGAGGATGCAAATGCCACTTCCACTAAGCTACAAAATTTCAGATGTAACAGTCTATGGAAATTATTTTTTTATGAGCCTAAAGACTCGATTAAGTATGATGATATAAAGAAAAGAGTGATCTCCAGTTGAAAGCAGTTTCTTCTGCAGCTCTTATTGAATGTTAGAGCAGTCTCATTCTTTGTCTGGGTCATTAGCACTTCTAAAATTTCATTTTTATATATATATTCTTTTTCATGACTACCTAGTTCTTTGAACTACTGTCAAATTTTAGAAGAAACATGAATTCTACTGTTTATTTTGATTTTTATGGTATTGACTGGAATTATCCAAACCACTAAGATAATGAAGCAAAGATATGACATCTGTCGACTACATATGCTCTCCTGCCAGGTCTATGTTTTTCTAGATAAGAATCCCTGTTTCAGAAAAGAAAATCCCGCAGTTGACTTCTTATCATACCATCTATCTCATTTTAGAAGAAAAGCCCTTATAGGTTCATTGGATAAATATGTTGAGAACTTCACAGGATTTACTCTTCTGAGATGTTGGTCTTTATGGTATGTTGCTTATCTTACCAAGTTGAATCATGCTATACTCACTGTTTTTATTTACTTTGAAGCATTATATACTAAACTTTTGTACCAATTTAGAAACCAAATGTCTGTGGAATATATGTAAGAAGCATACCAGTTATAGTTCCTATCATTCAGAGTTGTAATTATCTAAGGTGCAATCGTAATGGCTGAATCAAAACATTTTAAGAAACAGATGTTGAAAAAGTACTTAGAATTCTGTTACTTTTGCTTTCTTAGGGAAAATTAATGTTCACTCTTGTGTGAAAATCGGAAAAAATAGAGAACTCCTGAGTTTAAAAGTCAAAATGAATAATTTGAGGAAAAATCAAATAGTTTTAGTACAAATCATGTTAAAATGATCTCATGTTTCTTGAACTTCAGCTAAATAATTAGTCTCATTGGCAGAATATATACTGCATAAGTTGAAACTAATTTTTAAAAAAAGTTTATCCATGCCAAATTTAAAATTTCTTTGTTTTCTGAATTAAAATTATTAGGAGAGAATGCTCCTAAGTCAACTTCTTGGGAACCGATGTCCTAGAAGTTGACTTAGGAGCATTCTCTCATAATAATTTTAATTGATTACGCGCACAACAACAACAAATTACGCGTAGTACGTGTACTCCCCCTGGGGGGGGGTACGTACTGGACCGTTCAGTGGTACATGAAAAATAATCAGTAATGGCAGAAAAAAGGATTTAAGATTGTATCTTGCATCTTTTGAGGCACTGAACAAAAGTGTTAGTATTTAAAAACAGTTGTTTTAAAAACAAGGGGGTACAATTTATAGAAATGGGTTTAAAAGAGGTACACAAGTGGATAAAGGTTCGGAACCACTGTTTTAGGAGAACAATAAATAACGAATTTATCAAAATTTCTGCTTTGCAGTGAACTCTCTTATATATCAATTTTTACAATGTACTTTTAGTAATTTTTGTTCTTGTCGTTGCTGTCAAATGTAAATATGACATTATTCTTGTATTTGTTAGTAACTTAGACTATCAACTCTTCTGTATTAGAAACATATCTAGTTTACTCAATAAACAAAAACCTGTACATAGAAAATGTACAAGTTAATGGTGATGAACAAGTCCAGAAAATGGACTATAATTTTCGAAAGGAAATGCGATAGAAGTTCAGTTTAGTAGACATAGAGGAGGATTTCTTTAGGACCTAGGCTTCTTTAATGGTATATAGTCTACTTTGGGACAGGAGTACCATTGAAGTGTCAGTCTGATTTATCTTTTTCCATCTATCTTTTCCCCTATCTTTTTTCCAGATACGTGTGTGAGTGTGTATGCGCGCACGTGTTCCTGCAAACAGTCAATCCAGAAATCAAACCTACATCTTTTCAAGTCACTTCAGTTCTCCAATAATCAAATCCACTATGCCACAGTGGATTAAAACCCACGACTTTTCTTTTCTCAGTTAAGCAATCATCAGCAATATAAATATAAAATAAACTAACACCGGGTTAATTTAATTTACTGTAATTTTTCAAGATTATATTTTAGTCCTTCATTCAACTAGAAAAGCTTGTGTATTATTGTGTCAATATTCCTGACCTCTAAAACGATGTTTTTCGATACCGAATAAAAACTGGAATATTCATTGAAAAAAAAAAATATATATATATATATACACTCGGGTCTCTTTTTATGCGGATCTTTTTTATGCGGATTTGAAGTTATGCGGTGCACGCCCACAGATACGAGCCCTTTCGACACTTCTACGCATGTCAACAGAAGGAGAATCCATCCCCTATTATCGGATGGATTCTCCTTCTGTTGACATGCGTAGAAGTGTTGAAAGGGCTTCTGCGTTTCCCAAACTTTTCCTACAACAGAAACACTTCACAAATCCTGAAATTTTCATGGAACACCTTGGTTATTTTGTAATGTATTCATTAATAAATAATTGTTAATTTATTATTAATTAATAATTGATCATTAATTATTAATTATTAATTGATCATTAATTATTAATTATTAATTAATTAAATGTGTCCCAATGAAGAAATAAGCACCAAAGAAAAGCAATTTCTTTGGAAATGAAAATTGCAATTTTAGATCGCTTAGCAAAAGGATCTACGGTGATTGGTAAACATTTTAATTTAGGCGAATCTACTATAAGAGCAATTAAAAATAATGAAGTCGCAATAAGGAAATCTGTCATTTCTGGCACAAAACTAAGTGCCAAATTATCGTCGTACTCAAGAGATGCTTTATTAGAAAACACGGAACGAGTGCTCATAATTTGGATTGAAGAATTAACTCAAAGGGGAATTCCTATAAGTGGTTATTTAATTAAACAAAAAGCTCTTCGGTTATATGAACAGATGAAGCAATTGGAGCCATCTACATCCACTTCCCAGGCTGAAAAAGAATTTTCGGCTAGCAAAGGATGGTTAACCTGGTTTTTAAAAAGGAATGCACTTCATAACGTGAAGATTACAGGCGAAGTTGCACCAGCAGATGAAGAAGCAACCAAAATTTTCAAGAGAAGTTAGCCAAAATTATTGAAGATGGTGGATATTGTCCTGATCAAGTGTTTAACGCTGACGAAACAGGATTGTTTTGGAGGAAAATGCCTAGTCGAACTTACATCGCAAAGTCTGAGAAAAAAGCAAGTGGGTTTAAAGCAAGCAAAGATCGAGTAACGGTGTTACTTTGTAGCAATGCATCAGGAGATCTAATGTTGAAACCCCCTCCTAGTAAACAGATTTCTAAGACCACGTGCACTAAAAGGCAAAGATCTAAAACAGCTGGAGGTACATTGGATGACTATTACAAAGGCCTGGGTAACAACTGCTGTATTTACTGAATGGTTCAATAATTGCTTTGTACCAGAAGCGGAAACATATGAAGCAAAACGCTCTCGATTTTAAAGTTTTATTAATTGTTGACAATGCACCAAGTCATCCGCATTTAGAACATCCAGATGTGCAGATAGTGTTTTTTCCACCCAATACAACAAGCATTATTCAGCCATTAGATCAAGGCATAATTATTACTTTTTAAAAATATTACGTTAAATACACTTTTCAATTTATATTGGATAAACTAGAAAATTAATCATTAACAGTAACTGACGTTTGGAAAAAATTTTCTATTTTGGACTGCTCAAATCATGTTGAATCTGCTGTCGCTGAAATAAAACCACAAACTTTAAATGCTTGCTGGAAAGAAGCTGGGCCTGGATGTATTGCAAACAGTGCAACCATGCAAGCATCTGCATTATCAGCTGAAATCATTACTTTGGCACATGAAGGTTTTCGGTGGAGAAGGTTTTGATACATTTAGCCAGAACAATGTAGACGAATTAATTCTGGATAATACCTTAAGTGACTATGATATTATTGGATATCGATTAACTTTAGATATCGTCGAAGATTCAGAAAACGATAGTGAAGTGGAAGAAAAACCTGTCCCCCTCACTGCAAATATACTTCGAGAAGGTCTTGAACTGTGCAATAATTGGAAAATCATTTTCTTGTTAATGACACAAATTCTGAACAAGCCTTTAAATTCCAATGAGCTGAAGAATTGTATGTCTGGATATCGCGAGCTGTATAAAAAATTAGTGAAATCATCATCGCAAAGTTTAATCACTGATTACATTGTCAGAAGAAAAAAATCAGCATAGAACGAGGATGAAGCTAATTCTGTTTGTGAAGAACCATTACCTTTACCATCCAGTTCTGATGCGCTGACTATCTTTTCTGGTGATGAAAGTGATTTTGCACCAGTTCGCAAACATTGCCGAATATTGTCTAATAACGATGATAATTCTGATGACAAAATGTTAAATTTTTTTTTTTTTTACTTTTCAATAAAATTAAATGAATAAAGCTTTAAAACCAAGTTAGGCATTCTTATTTTCCTGAATTTTCATAAACTTTTTTTATGCGATTTTAGTATATTTTAATTCATTGCTTGGATTTTATGCGGTTTTAGAAAATTATGGAACGTATCCCTGATTTTTCAACGTAAGTTAGGCCTTTTTTGTGCGATTTTTTATATGCGGTTTTCTGTGGAACGTATCTACCGCATAAAAGGAGACCCGACTGTACTTGGCACAGCAACAATTAAATATTTGCATGTTTGCTGGTCTGGTACTAAGCATATTTTAGTTTTTATTGTATAGTGAGTATTTAAGCATCCATTAAACTGTATTGGTTAGTTTTTTTTTTGCAGTAAACTGGACAACGTTAATTTAATCTAGCGTCAGAAAAAAAAAAAAGAATAGAATTATGTAAGAAATGACAAAAGGAAGATCGATTCTGGTATCGGGTAGAAGAACTTTCAGTCAGTTCCTGAGTTAGTTGAGCTCTGGCGTTTTCAAATAGAAGTGTTTATTATTATTATTATTATTATTATTATTATTATTATACTGGAAACTCGGTTTTCTAAACTGCAACTCAGAAATCTCGATCGTAGAACTCGCACTATTTCAGACAATAATGTCAATTAGGATTAAGAACGCGGATTACGCGGTATTCTCGTCACCCGTTTTCAAGATAATTTTTTTTTCATCTTAAAAATTCCAGGGGAAATTGTTACGTAATATGTTTATATATTCCTCCATGGCGTGTTGCCTACATGTCCTATGTTCAGTCGGCAGCTATAAACTCAACAATCAGTAGCGACTAAAGGTGAAGACAGACTATTTATAGATTTCCAAAAATCTAGCTGAAAGATTTCCACCTATTCCCGTTGGGAAATAAAAATACGTTAGATGTTTTATTGATTTTGTTATTTAAATAGTATTAGATTTAAAAACATGAGGTTTTTTTTTAAAAAAATCTTGAAAAACAAGAAATTGAAAAATGATTGCGTTTATACACTTCCTTCACGTTGTGGTGTTGCCACAAGTCCACCCAATCTACTTGCATTATATAATTTATAAATGTGTCCTAAACGTACCTTCTCAATAGCAAATTTCATAAAAATCCGTTCAGTATTTTATGCCCTGATACTAGGTCACAGAAATATAAACATGACCTCCACAAAAGGCGCTCTTTGTACTTTGTACTGTGTAAAGAATGTCTGAAACTAGGATAAAAGCGTTGATGTATAGAGAATCAGTTTACAAAGCCATTTCACTTTCATAATACAGTAATTGAATTCACCGGATATGTCCCATATTGTACTAAAAGTAATCGTAACACATCCGTCATCTATCAACCGCTTCTGTAAAACATTCATAATTCCGATTTTATAACTATATTCTTGGTATTACTAGCAGGAGTTCTTTGATTTCTCAATGAAGATACATGTTTATAACCATAAAGTAATTGCGTCATCTATTTGGAATATTATTATTGACTGTTTGTTAAAATGGCAGACGACTAAAATTTTATCGAGTTTCGAAATATCCTACTGATGCGGTGAATTTCAAATTTCACAGAAATAATAGTTTCCTCAAAAATAAAATAAAATAATTAAAATAAATGATATAAAAAAGCGTAAATTAGAAGCCCAAAGCCTTTTGCTGATAAAACTGAACTGCAATAAATGGAAACGATAATTAATATATTGCATTAAAGAAAGCAAACAAACATTTTAGAGATTGAAAAAGCATTGAATCAACCTTGGCATTTTTGTATACAATAAAACGACCTTTTTACTTACGAAAGTGAAAGTCAAGTATATTTCCCAAAGACAAGATGCTTTTTATTATGTTGTTGTTGGTGTTTGGAATTATGAAAATACTGTCACAGTTGTTTGCCTAGCTTCGTCGTAGTAAGCCCAATATACCAAAATGGAAAAAAAAAAAAAAAAAAAAAAAAAAAAAAATTTCAACATATTTTTTTTAATGATTTTTTGATTTTTATTTATTTTATGTTGTTTATTTTGAAAATTAAACCCACTCCTCTTTTTAAAATTTATATATATATATTTATTTATATATTTAATAAATGAATTAATTCGTTAAAATTCTGAATTACGTGTTCAGAAATCTAGTTCATCCAATCGAAAATTAAAGAAACATAGCAGCTCTTTAACATGCTAATATTTGTACAATACTTGTCACAAGTACTTCAAATTTTGGGACTCTCGTCTCCCGAGAATTTTGCAATGAGCAGCCTTTTGCTTCTACTGTCTCACGCGAATGTCAAGCACGCAACGGAATCGTGTGCGTGTGTGTGTGTGTGGGGGGGGGGGGGGGGGAGGTAATTGAAACTCTTACTTGAGCGGTATAAATAAAGCAGCAAAACCAAGCCCTGTTCTTTCATTATGCTGACCTCATTTACTGATAGATTTCCATATAAAATTCACCACACTAGAAGGATATAAAATGTGGATAAGTGTTTAGTTATATGAGTTTGCCATTGGTATCTAATTAGGAATGTTATATATACCCACTGATTATTTTTAAGAAATAGAATTCCTTGGGCTACGTCGTGTAGACCATTCTAAAAGTAATTAAGCATAACGCTGTGAAATCTTTATTCCAATTTCTTATTAACTAGTTCCATTTATGACGTGCATGGAAATTGATAATGACTACCTTGAGGATGGCGACAAAACAAAAATTACTGATGGTCCATCATTCAGTGTCACGGTGGAATGATTGGCACATTCCTAAAAGGTACTCAGAGGATTCTGACTGACCTCTGAAATGGAATCTCCCCGCTATAAAAGACGGGAGAACTTTAGTCATTACACAAATGAGAATTTTACGTACTTTGATTAGTCCTTAGACCAGAATAGATACTAAAACATCCTGAAATTGGAAACGAGATTTCCACGGATCTGCGATTAAGGAGTGCAATGAAGTCATCTGCAGAGGCAACATACTGACAATGTCAGTGCAATTCAATTGCAATATTGAAAAGAATTGGATTGAGAAGACAGTCCGGTCCTATTCCTCTTTTAATACTAACAGGATCGAAAAAATTTCACTGCTAATCTGGTAGAGCCTGCGTAAATACGATGTTTAAGAGGTATTCATGCGAGAGTCGATGGAAGGCCTTATTCAGACCTACAGAGAAAATGTCATCTACTCCCTTTGAAATGCAGCTTATTGATAAACCGAAGGTGCATCATTGATTTCACGGGCATAATTAGACGTGAAAAGTTATAATTACTTATCAAAAACGAACTATACTATTAATTTATATAATATCCAAACTGTAGTTACCACATCTTTTATGCCTGATCTCTTTCTTAGTTCCTTGTTTCTAACATGTTCCATTTTGCTGATGTTACAAATCCTGCGTTCTATTGCACGCTGAGTTATTCTGAGAGTCTCTTCTTCTTTTCTTGTCGTGTTCCATGTTTCTGATCCATATGTGAGTGATGGAATAATGTCACTATTAAATAGTTTTGCCTTCGCAGAGATGTCAAGATTTGGATCAGTAAGTGTTTCTTTTAGTCTGTTGAATGATAGCCATGCAGCTTTCTTCCTTTTTGCTAGTTTTTCAGATAAATCGTTATTCATTTTCATTGTTTGTCCTAAGTGATTGCAGGAGTCAACTTCTTCTATAGGGATGTTACTAATACATAGGTGACTGTCACTTGTGTAGATGTTTTTGATCCATTTAGTTTATTCTAGATTCATTTCTAAGCCTATCTTACTGCTGTTTGTGTATATTTTTCACCCATTTCTTCTAGGTCTTTTGGGTTGTGGGATATTAGTACTAGATCTTCGGCAAACATAAGAATTTGTAGTTTTCCATTATCTATGCTTATTCCTTCGTTTAGGGCAGATCACATAGCCAGACTCAGGGATAACAGATGGACATATAGAATACTCAACTGGCAACCAAGAATGAAGAGAAAACCAGGAAGACCATCTACTAGATAGGAAGATCCATTAGTGAAATCTATGGGTATAACATGGAAGAGAGAGAGAGAAAGAGAGAGAGAGAGAGAGAGAGAGAGAGAGGCTCAAGATCGAGATCGTTGGAGGCATCTTTGTGACCTGCACTCATGGAGAAATCCTCATTGAAACACAGGTCCATCAAGGTAATCAAGGTAAATATCCAAACCGAAAAGAATAAGGCTTTAGTTACTTTGAGGTAAATTTATGTTTACGTAATACATTACCGCTTTTTTTTTTTCCCAAAGCGATTTTCTTAAATTTTATTATCTACCGCATTGAAACTGTTCATTTATTTTCCGTATAATGAATGGTAATTTCAAACTTTGAATTACCAGACATCTAATTTTGTAATCGATTGTTCATTTTTGTAATTTCTCAAAATGTTTGCCTTGACAATCAAATGCTTCATATTTCGAAAACCTTAAAGAATAAAAGAAAAGCCAATCTTAAAGAATAATTAATCATAATAAAAAATAAAAAAAAAACTTGGAGGTATGAGTATTTGTGTGTACAGCTGGCTAACGAAATGGGAGGGTCACGGACTGAAGGGCGATTTCCTGTGTCGTAAAGTATCTCGAAACATGCCACATATTTCATCAGCAGGCATCTAAGATCACACATACATGATAAACGAGGAAACTAAGTTGCAGCACTTTCCTCCCCCCCCCTTTCCATAATGTACTGTTTGTCAAATATCAAAATCGGTTTTCATGAAGCGAATATTTGTACGTTTCACCATAGAATGTATCTTCATGTAGATAACAAAATTCGAAAGATCACCTGCACAGTTGCCATCCTACATTCGAGGAAATTGCCTTATCTTATGACGTCATGAGCTATTCATTTTTCAAAAAATTATAACGTGGGAGTTAATGATATTTATCTTATGAAGTTCCGCATTACTATTGCATTCAAGAGATTATTAGAAGTGACTTAAGAGACAATTGGAAGCTTCCTAAGAATTATTTAAATATAGAATTAGCACAGGGCAGAAATAATCACCATTGTTTTATTTATATTATTTGAATTAATTTGATGTTTATTTAAATGGTTGAATTACTATATTTATAGTATTTGAAGAGAGCCTGTGTAGCTCAGTGGATGTGGCGTTTGCCAACCATGGCGCTTGGCCGCACGAAAGAAGACTTGGTTTCGAGTCTAGTCGGCGACTAGAGGAAATTGTTCTAAGCCTTTTTTCGACCGGTTCCCGAGTTAGTCGATCTCTGGCACGGGCAAGCAGGTTTTTCCTCCCGGAAACTCGGGTTTTTCGTCCTGTAAACTCAAGAAAATCGACCGTAGAACCCACATTATTTCAGACATTAAATATATTGTGTTAGGGTTAGGGACCACGAGATGGCGGCACATTTGAGCCGTCTCTCTTCACTGAGTACCGCTTAATTAGTGATAGCCTTGGACCATCTATCTCTGATTGGTACCAGTGGAGATTGAACTGCCCACTCAGTCTCCAAAAGTTAGATAGGGCTAAATGGCCTCGCCTACTCCCCGTATACGGGAATAAAAAAGGCGTTAGCTGATAGTATTTGAATTTGCTGGTTTAGCCTGGATGACAGAGTGGAACGGGGGCATAGATGTTTGAGAATGTCACTGGTGGAAGCTGTATTTCATTGCCTGGCGTGAAATCACCACCACCACCCTGTTTATTTGGGGCCTGGGGTGGCTTGAAGAAGTTCTATGTTTGGTCTCTAGAACAGGGGAACAATTATCTAATGTTATATATAGATAACGAGTATCTCTCTCTCTCTCTCTCTCTCTCTCTCTCTCTCTCTATATATATATATATATATATAGATAGATTTTTTTATTTATTTAACTTGTTAAAATATACATTACACGATAGGTAACAAGGTCTATTTACATATTATAAGTATATAAGTATATATATATTACAGAGAAAGAAACATTTTCCTTTCGGGTATACAATAGAGAATGCAATAAATGAATTCAAAATTTACAGTTCAGTTTCAGTCTGAGTTATCTTTCAGATGAAGCATATTGTCGTCGTCAATTCAGAAGAGGGTACCAGTTGGATTCCACTCCTCTATGAATTTCGCGACAGTTCTTGTTTCTTTGAAGTACTCAAGTTCCAATAAAAGCCTGCTTTTTAGTTTCCGACGGAGGATGTACATGAGGGTTTGTGCAGTTTCAGTGATGGATGGGTGCTAGTTATTTCTTGTCTGTTTTAGGTAGAAGCTGTAGATGACGGCCTTAGCGCAGATGAAGAGGAAATTGCATGTTCTGTGTCTGTTTTCTTCTGTGTGGACTAAATTCCAATAGTCTTCTTGGCTGTGTGCGTAGTTACAAGTGCTAGAGGCAGTATTCAGGGCATAGATGATTATCACTTTGTTTGCAGGACAGGTCAGATATGTGTGTGTTCCAAGGTACCCGAAACGTCACAGAATAGACACAGATCCGTTTCTCTTAGCTGAAATTTGTAGAGCTTTGAAGGAGTTGGCAAGATGTTATGCCATAGTCTCCACTGTATGTCGGAATCTGGTTTGGCACACTTCGATTTATATGGCAGATCCCACTGAAAACTAAGTGGCATATGCAGCCTTGTAGATGAGAGGGTTAAGGATGAATATAAGAAGTTTGGAGACGTTGACATGAGGAAGTGGTATATTTTCTTGTAGTTGGTTCGTCCCAACATCTGGAGCTATAGTAGTAGTATGTAGCGTTAACTTCAGGGCAAAAATAGAAAAATTAAAATTCACAGCCCTTCGTGTGTGAGATTCTCATAAAACTATTAATTTATTATTCCAAGTTAGTCGATCTTTGACATGGCAAAGTAGGGTTTTTGTCCAGAAACTTTTTTTTTTAACGTCACATCTCGAAAAATCGAACTCACACTATTACAGACAATAACGAGAGTATTACTGTTTAGAGCCACCAGATGGTGACAGTTGTCTGTCGTACTCCGTCCCCGCGAAAGCCTTGGTTCATTGAGAACTTGAACTCGCGATCAGTGAAAGCTGAAGGATGGAGCTGGTAGACCTAATAGTAGTATAGTTTATGACCCAAAATAGTGGTAGACCTAACAAATTTGAAGACACCTGTCTTCAAATTTGTTAGGTCTACCACTATTTTGGGGCATAAAAAGAGTTTGAGGATTTGTTTTGTTTATGTTTATTGCAATTTATTGTTTTATTTAAAATATATTAATTAATTTACTGATATAAATGAGTTATTTGAATTTAAATTTGCAACTGTCCACAGACATTTTGTCAAAAATGTCTGTGGACAGTTTTGACAAAATGTCAAAATACGTGGCGGCTCGTGGCTTGAAATCATGGGGTGCTGCAACTTTCAAAATATACATACACACTGTACAGCGTATACGTGTTTGGATAAAATATCAAAATTATGGTAAACATTTTTTAAAAAATTTAAACATGAAAAAATATTGTTTATTATCGATAAAATTATACAATTTGGTATAATTCAAAATTACTTAAAAATAAAATATATTCTTCTTGTTTTGTTTCATGAAAAAATATTGTTTATTATCGATAAAATTATACAGTTTGGTATAATTCAAAATTACATTAAAATAAAATCCATTCCTTTAATTGTAATTAAAGGAATGGATTTACAATTTTTGGACATTACAATTAATGATTTAATTGTAATGTCCAAATATTTAACCACCTTACCGGCCATTAAGGATCAAATACGCATCCTAATACGCTTCGTATCCATCATATATTTCAATGTAATATCAATGGTATTACAATTTTAATATGCACTTTGCATCGATGATAACATTGACGTCTATAGACGTCTTGGCCGGTAGTGTGGTTTAAAGAGACGGAGTAAATACGATAAACACTACAAACACTCTACTACTGGCGCAAACTGCATATAAACAACAGTGGAACTGCGCGACGGACAGTGCCGCATGACGCTAATAGCTCGCATCTCACTATGACGTGCATATGCTTGCGCGCGCAGCAGTATGACACTGTGGTAAACACAGTGCTGCTAGCGTCCTTCGCCCTCCTAAGTGCTACAAGATATATTATTCTTTTTTTTTATATACAAATAAGAGAATTGTATAGGATTGTTGATGATAAAAATGAATACTACAAGCAAATACAATTTAATTAATAAATATATTTATATATCGAGAAAAATCGGGGGTGCTGCACAGTGCCTATGCACGAGCCGCCCCTGATTGTGATTTTCCAATATGCAAACGACGCAGTTACTAGCATTATATAAATCCCGAATCCGATCAACTTTGCGTGCCCCGAAAACATCCATCAAAATGCTAGAAGCTATCCAAAAGATAGTAATCTAGGTAATGGATGATTCATTTCCATTAGACATTCTGTTTCTGTTTTTATACCTCTTCTAGAGATATATTTTCATGGGAGTTGCTCTCAATGACCATATCATCATTCCTCCTCAGCAGCAGCTGAGGAGGAATGATGGTGGCCATTGAGCTGCTGGTTAACAACCATACACATCCAGCTTCGTTGTACACATTGCGGGTGATGCGAAGAAGTGGTGATGAAAATTAGAGATTTTAATAGAATTTTTATAAATAGCTTTCTTCGATGTCTCGCCAGAAGTAAGCTTAAGAAAAATTATAGCATAAGGACAGTAATACATTTTATGTGAAAATATTCTACTTTTAAAGAAAAGCAACATCGTTTAAGTGTTTTGTTCTTTCGTAGAAAACGGATCTTTAAAAAAAAAATCTGTCACCAGGCGGAAAACACGTCGATGGTCGACATGAAATACGGTGGAATTAGTACCCAAAACAGGTTCTAACCAGATTAAAAAACATGATAAAGAACTACTGAATAAGCAATCGAGACTAGTTTAAAATGGAAATGTTCTACTGCAGTGAAAACACGACTTGTGATAAACTCTGTAACATCTGGATCAAATTACATTTTGTACTGCTGATAACGTTTGTTGGCAATGGAGCAACCTTTTTGTTCTAATTTCTGCGAGGAAAGAAACGAAGATAAGCAGACTGGAGAAATTCCAACTGCTTTCTAATAAGTTAGTTAAAAATACTACAAAAAAAAAAGCAGATAAATAGCGGTTAGAATATAACAGTGATTTCAAACTGTAATTCTTTGTTAATAAAATGTGTTTAATTGATATATTTCCGCTTCAGAGACTCAATTCACGTGCTAGTCATTTTCTACTTTTGTTTTTGTTTTTTTTTTTGTTTTAATTTCTACTTTTTTTCATTAATTTTTTTTTCCGTTTTATACTTTATTTTTTATAGAATAAACATTAATGGTTGTTTTCTGAGAGGCTAATTTTTTTTGTTGTTTGTTTGTTGATGGCTGAAAGTTTTTGTTTTTATTCTGAATATTGGAATAGCTGTATAAAATGGCACTTTTCATACTGACTAAAAGCAACAGTACACTATTGCTTTGATTCAATCACTGAATAACAGAAAATTAAAAAGTGATGAAATATCGAAATGCTAAATCTTATAAATAAAAAAATAATAAATCAATAAATCCCTTAACGCCTTTTATTCCACGAAGAGAATAAGCGAAACTCATTTAGTCCTAACTTTCTGAAGACAGCTGGGAAGCCAGCCTCTATCCATCGAGTCTTCCATTGATAGTGAGCCAAAACTATGAATGAATCAATACTCTCTTGGGAGAAAATGTATAACAGCCAACTGTCGCCATCTCGTGGCCCTAAACCCTACCACTCATATTATCGTCTAAGCTCTACAGTCGATTTTTGAGATCCATTGATAAAACTCCAGGTTTCTAGGATGGGAAAAAAATCCTACTTTCCCATGCCAGAGAGAATAACAGAAAACAAAAGGATACAGTGTACATACTTGGATACAATTATAATTGAAAAAAGTATGCTGAAAATGATAATAATTATAATAATAATAGGATTTAGATATCAGTATTTTGAATATTTTTTTCGGCGCTTACATCCACTCTGATGTAATATTACTTCATCACACATTTCTGGATTTAAAAAAAAAAAAAAAATCTAATTTCGATTAGAAACCTATTTGTTTACTCAGAGAGGTCAAAAGCATTTGGGCTCTAATACAAAATGCATTGGGTTGCAAAACATTACATGATATATAAATGTCTCATATTGTGCATGAAATAATAACATCCTCATCAACAACTATTATCGACACATTTCTGGAAGGTCTTTCCAAGTAGACTGCAAGGCTGTCTGTCAATTGCCTTCTCTTCCTCATGTCTCTCCTGGAAATCTGATGATTTTACCAATCCACCGTCATTTTTGTTGTTGGCATTGTGGTTACTTTTCCTCCCTTGGAATTCAATCCAGTACTTCATTTGTCCATCTTTGGTCTTGTCTTCGAGAAGTATGCCCGATCATTGTCGCTTCAGATGTTTCACTCTTTCTATAATGCTTTGGTTTGATTTTTATGCAAGTATTCCCTTTGTGATCCAGTCTTGTGATACCAAACATATATCTTTCCATACTATTGCGTTGTTGTTACTTTTTCAGTTCCCTTTATATTTTAAAGTCCATTAAAATGTAATAGGAACTGAAAAATTAAGTCACCAGTGCATTTAATTATTAAATTGTAAAAATTAAGTATTTAATTAATGCACAAGATAATTAACATAATTATATCATCATCATCATCATCATCATTAAATTCCTGTCATGTACCCTCAAGGGGTGTATAGGATATTATAGTATTACATGAAAAATTACGTCATTTGCTAACTTCCTATCTACAATTTTCCTCCAAATCAATTTGTTACCTTTCAAGATTCCAACATTATCAGATTTATATTTCTATCCTCTAAGGCACTTTTTATTGTATCAATCCACCTATATCTTGATCTTCTTCTGGGTCATTTTCCCTGCCAATCTGGCAGAGAACACTTCTTTTGCTAATCTTTCCTCTCCCATTCTGTTTAAGTGACCATACCACCTGAGATTAGCTCTGCTAACGCATTCCTGGATGCTGGCAATGACAAGTTCTTTCCTTCGTTTTTAATATGATATTGCCGCTAATGCTATCTGTTCACTCTCCTAATCTTTCTTAGGACTCTCATATCTGCGGTCTCTAGTCTTTGGTCAAGTGTTTTATTTCTAACCTAGCTCTCATATCGATAAGTTAAAATTGGTTTGAACACTGTCTTGTATACAGCTAATTTAGTGTTCCGACTAATTTCTCTCTTATTCCATATGAAATTATTCAATTGACTTCCTACCATACCAGCTTTGTTGATTCTGTTGTCTATTTCAATATTTAATTTACCATCTTCAATAAAAATCGTGCCTAAGGAGCTGAAATGTTTTACTTGTTCTGTAGGTTCTCCATTCACAATGCAGTTGATATATTCAATGCTTTTGCCTATTTTCATTGTCTTTTCTTGTTATTGCTGACCTGCATACAACATTACAACAGTTATTACAACACTATTACAACAGTTATTTAATTTAGTCAGGGAATCTTGCAGGTTTGTAGCGGATTTATTTAGAAGTGTACAATCATCTGAATAAAGCAAAGAGCTGACATTAACATCTCCAATTTTGATATCATGTTTAATACCACTTTTCTTCATAATGTGATCCATATAGATAATGAATAACAGAGGGGATAATGTACATCCTTGTCTGACACTAGATTTAGCATTGAACCATCTTCCTGTACTTCCTTCAATTCTAACTGCTGACTTACAACTCAAATAAAGACTAAGTATTGCTTGATATAATTCCCCTCTGACACCATATAACTGTAGCGTTTTGAATAGCTTCTCTCTTGGCATCTCGTCATATGCATTTTCCAGATCTATAAAACTCAAATACAGATCTTTGTTATATTCCCATGATTTCTCAACTATTTGTCGTAAAGTGATAATCCTGACAGCCTCTATTTGGCCTGAATCCAGTTTGTTCCTCACCAAGCTCTTTTTCCACAATCTTTCTTAATCGTTTCTCAAGTATACATAAATCTTACCAGGAACACTCAGTAAAGAAATACCTCTGTAATTCTCACATTCAGTTTTATTTCCCTTTTTATATATGGGTACTATGAGAGCTCTACTCCAATCATCAGGAATTCGTCCATCTGTCCAAGCCTTCTGAACTATGCAGTGCAGTCACTGTAAGACTTTTATACCTCCATACTTCAGCATTTCTGGTCGAATATCATCTACTCCTACTTTCTTTCCACATTTCAGGCTTTTGATGGCTTTTTCTATTTCAAGTATGGATATTTATTTCTGATTGCATGCCTGTTGAGTGTTTTTTTTTACCACTGTGCTATCACTGCTTGTTTCATTTAGCAATTTTTCGAAGTAATTACTCCAAACTTCAAGGATATCTTTTTTTCTCCCGTTTTCATGTCACCGTTATCATCTCTAATTCCTTTTACAGCAATCTTTCCTTCATTTCTGAGCTTTTTTTCAACAGCCTCCAGAATATTTTGCGACCTTCTTGATATTTATTTTCTATATTCTTGCCAAAGTCCTCCCATGACTTTTGTTTAGCTAGTTTTACACAATGTTTAGCTTTCTTACATTTGTCTCTGCGTTCTCTAAGAGCACAAGCTGACTTATTTGCCAGGAACTTTTGATATGCTTTCTTCTTTTCCTTCACTGCCTTTTTAGCTTCCTCTGTAACAATTATATTATCAGCCATCATTTAATAATATGTACATGATTAATTTTATCATCATCTGCTATGTTTCTTAATGAGTGTGTTTCCTGGCTGTTTCGTTTCTTCTGCAAAAGGAAAAAAAATCTGATATTTCGGATGGAAAACCTTCCCATTTCCTTATGCAACATAATAAGATATTTTTGAGCCTGGGAACATTCATAATTATCCAGTGGACAGGCCTCGAGCGTGTAGCCTGCTATGGCGAAGTATGCCATATCAAAATTTGTTGAATGAGATTGTCGATATTGAATTCAATTCAAATCGAAATGAACGAATCATCGCATTCGCCTAAGAACTATCTGAGTAGCATTCTCATAGTTCAACTCCACAGTGGGACCTTACTGATTATGATAACTATTTACATCTAATCATTGCAAATCAGGAAACTTTTGAAGAAAGAAACATCAATGGAATGAAGAATGGCTGCACAAGTTAACCAGTATTTATTTATTTATTTATTTATTCCTAATTTTCCTGTCTGCTCGGTAGAGGTCGTAGCTTCACTGTTTAAATTGAGAGATTTTCTGTATGAGACTGGCTAACTCACCTCCAGCTGAACAGGCCTCATAAAGGCGCCATTAAAACGACGCCTGAAAACTCCTGAGGACGTTATTCACAAGATACTGCACAGAAGGCCGATACAAAAGAATACATGACAATTGACAATCAATAAACTGTTTATGGTACATAAACCAAAACATGGCTTTATCACTATTAAAAAAGGAGATTTTTTTCGTTGTATACGACCATTTCAAGATTTATTATAAAAACTTTAAAATAACTTTCACTACATTTAGCAAAGAATTTTTAACTCAAAATAAAGTAAAATAAAGTGGCAATGTGTACAGGTTTTTGTCTAAAATATTATTGAGAAAATAATTTAGAGAGGGAAAAAAATGAACTGAAAACTTCAGATCGAAATAACTATTGAAAGGGTGTCCAGATCATTGATTTAAAACATTTGGTGTGAAATCCATACACTGCACATGAAACATGGTTCGAAGGCCCTATAAGTTAAAGATCTCTGGGTGTGGTTAGCGAATTCCAGTAGAAGTCTTTTCAAACGAAGGCTTTTCAATCAACTCAGTTAAATCAAGGTTCAATAAAGTTCACTGACATAAGAGTGCCATTTAGTAATCTACTAACCTACCTTTAGATCACATGAGTGTTTTAAAGGATAGTTACAATAATATAATACCGTTTTCCAAAACTTAAAATGGTGAATATATAATTGCAGTTTTCCCCAGCTGCGTAAATAGATGGAAGGGGATTATTATGCCAAAAACTTCTAACAAAGTTAAAAATAAATAAATAAATAAAAAATAAAATAAAATAGAAAAATCCAAAGGTTGAAAAATTTTATTCGTATAATTCTATATGATTTATAAAAGATTTTAAGATATAAATAAAACAAAAAAACAAAAAAAAAAAACACCGTGGTCTCAGTTACCAAAAAAATAAAAAAATAAATAACAGATCCCTTACCAGGTTAAAAATATTTATTGTTTCTGTTAATATAAGTCCTGCAGTTGGTTCTTAGGGCTTCTGTACAGTATTAGCCCCAGTGGTGTATTTTTATTATGGATAGATCCATAATTGCGAACCTTCAATAGGAAGATGCCATCTAAGATGATGATGATTAATGTAAGTGGCTTCGATTTTTCAATAAAGACATCTATTTAGAAACTTTAGTTTATCATAAGTAAATGTATATAGATAGGCTTTTTTAACTTAAGATTCACATTATTTTCAGACTTTTCATTACCCAAAAGGGGGTACGTTTTTGTGTGTGTGTGTGTGTGTGTGTGTCGTGCGTTTTGGAAATCGGCAGGATGACGATCTAATTCTCTCACTATCGCAGAGACCAAGTTCATTTCTATGACGTGCTAGATAAAAAACAATGTTTCTTAATTCTAACTAGTAGTAGTACATATACTGCGCTTTCAGTAGATGAGTGCGTTATACTCGCAAGCATCAGTTTCACTAATTCTTTTCATACATATTTGTGAAAACATTCGAAATAAATTTAGAAAGATAGAATCCTTGAAAGTTGAATTGTTTGAAATCGAAAGATTTTTTTAAAAATCTGTCTCCAATCCTTAGATTGGTTAAGTATCCTATTTAGGAGAGTCTAAGGGTGAATTGTATATATCTCTGCAGATACGTGTAGTCATGAGGTTAACTTGCCTTTTAGCGATTAAAAAAAAAAAAAGTACATTACTGAAGGGAAAACATATCACCCTTCAGTAATGTAATAATAAATAAATAAATAAATAAATATATATATATATATATATATATATATATATAGTTCATTTGAATGAAAAGAAGCTTCGGAAAAAATTTGTTGTATGGCCTCTGAAAAGTGACGCCAGACAAGAATTTGGCCACCAGTATTCTAACCGTTCTTCTTGGAATAACACAAAAAAAAGCTTGTTTCCCATTTTCCCATGCATTCGCTTCCAAAAAAAAAAAAAAAAAAAAAAGATTACAAAGTAGAACAAAACTTTCGACTGACGGTTGACTTTACCCTAGGGTGCTCCTTTGGCAACTGTTGTATTGGCATTGAAGAACGATGACTCATTACCAGAAATGCAAAATACTTTCTTTATGAGAGAGTTTCGTCATGCTGATAACGCTTATAATTTTTTTTTCGCTTCATTAGAGGATGGAAAAACTTCAGTGTTATACAAAGCTGATTTTATTAAGAAAAACAATAACATTTAGAACATATAATAAATAAGATTTCTAGCTTGGCTTAAAAATATAAGTGAAATCGCAGAAATTCTTTCAGAAACGACTTCACAGCTTTCCTGCTCACTGTTTTTTTTATTCCAACCCCCTCTCCTTTCTGTACTATCATCCAGATACAGAATATACAGTGAAATTGGAGTATTAACAAGTATATATATATATATATATATATATATATATATATATATATATATATATATATATATATATATATATATATATATATATATATATATATATATTATATATTATATATATTATATATATAAACCCAGATTTATAGTAGCAGCAAAAGGTAAACTAATATAAGTCAGTTGTTGTTCTCTCTAAAGAAATAGAGCAGAAGAAATTGAGGCGACAAGGAGGCGGAAGTAAAAAAAAAAAAAATGCAAAAAATGCGTGTTTACGTCATTGCTTTTGCCTAGCACTGGATCGTTAAATTCTGTCCTTAAACAAAAAGACAATATCCAAAATGAATATGAGACTGGTATAAACGACATTGGAATGTAACAAGTGCTTTATATTGCCACATATGTATTGATTAATTCACATCAAATCTACTTTACAAGATATAGCGATAATGTCTATGAAGATTTTATCTGACCTATTTTTCTGTCTTCTTGTGCAGATTTCATCTCCGTGATGAAATCTCAACTTATGATATCCATCATAGATAATTATAAATAATACTTTATCACATCGATTATCTTTTTTCTGCGGAGAATTTCTTTATTTACAAATTTATTGACTTTATTTATAACATCGTTTTCTGGATATTTTTATAATATAACCCAATGACGATATTCTAGTAAAAATAGCGTAATTCTACCAAAATATATCTTAAGTTGGTATTTATTACTTGAGGTGTTTTTTTTTTTTTTTGAAAATATCCAGCTTCGCTAATGATGAATAAAGATGAGTAAACATAAGCAAATAAATAAATAAATAAATAAAAATAATAATTTCATTACTAAAACAAACGATACTAAATGATGAATGAATGATGAATTTAATAATTTTGTCGAATCCTTTTAAGCTCTTTATAATTTACAAAGTATTTATTGTTTTCGCAGCAACTTTACACGTGTTTGATATTTATTATTTTCTATGTAATAGATATCATGTATTTTAAAATAGAAGGTATTATAACATTCCATATGCCAAATCGAAGCCTTTTAGCTCTATACTTTAGTAATAAACATTATGTTTTTTTCAACAAAATTATTTTTAAGGCAGAGGGCGTCGGTTATCTCTTATTGTAATATTTAAAGCAACATGGCATGATGTGTTAATATCAATGATAAGTACAAACGATAAATGTTGCATTTTTTAAAACTTCATGCCAAATTAATTTTTTTAAAAAAAACAGTAGATTTTAAATTATGATTTACCATTTTCAACATTAGCTTTAAAAATCGTACAGAGAAGATAAAATTTCATTACTATTGTGATCATGCAAAATTTTATGACAAACTAAAGGTCAGAAGACGTATTGCAATAATTGGCAAAACAGCACAGTAGATCACTTGGATGCCTAAAAAAGCTAACTAGTAGATATAAAGAAGCCCTTGTCCCTCTATAAGGCTTTGATACGTTCGCAGACTTGTTCAGATGTGGTCGCCTGGATTTCTTGGGGGGGGGGGGATGTTGAAGTAAATGAGAGGTTCAGTAGCGGTGACCAAGATGGCTTCAGGTTTGTGAAATGCTTCGTAGCAGACTGAAGGTTAATATGTTACAAAAATTAGTTGAATTGGAAGAGATAGGACATGATGGAAACATATAAAGTGCTAAAAGCGGCTTTTTTTTAAAAGCGAGAAAAGTTTCATTATGCAGGAGGAGGATGGGGGGGGGGGGAGAAAGAACAAGATATCATTAAAAGTTGAGTATAAGTGTAGTCAGTTTAGCAGGGATGTAAGGTTTGAATTTTTTGCTACAAGGGTGATGAATAAGTGGAAGGAGCCAGAGGTGGTTCAGTACTTTGTCGGTGAATCAGTTTAAAGAGAGATATGATGTGAATAATGGTAGTTTCGACCTCTCGCTGTGAGTCTTTTAACGCATGGTTAAGTGCAGGCCTCCCCCGATGTCTTGGACTCCAAAGAGATACCTGGTTAAGAATAATAATATCTCGAAATTGGACAAGAATACTGTATATTTTAAAACGTAAGTGCTATAGTGTAGAAATATAAAAATAACAAAATTCATTATTAGTACTGAAAATCTGTTGCGTACTCTCCCATAACATATTTAGCAAAACATGAACGATTTACAAATTACTTGCACTGAACATTAAAAAAAAAAAGCAACATATATAGGTGTCATTATATATTGGTCATTAAAAGCGATAGGTTCCATATGAATAAATGTCCATTCGGTATTTTTAAGATTTAACACGCCATATGCACGTGCACCCTTAGGTTGGAAAGACCTGGATTTGAATCACTTCAGGATGTTAAATAAAAAAATAAAAAAAAAATTAAAAGCAATTAACAAATAAAATAATAATAAAATAAAAATAATGGATGGGGTAAGTGAAGATGTTGATTATCCTGTAATCAATCCTAAGACTCATCGCATAATAATAATAAGTAGTAACAATAATAATAATATTAATAATAATAATAATAATAAAAGTCAAGTAAGAATGGCAGACCCATGAATGTTTCAATATTCATAATTAATTCCATTTTTCTTTCATGAAATTGTCAAAATATATTTCGAAGTTTTTATTGAATTGTTATTCTTTATGCGTAAAGGAAGTCAACGAAGTTAAATGATAAGCGAATACTAACAGACCGGCAAGATAACGAAGTAGCTCACAGCTGTGCAACTTTAGGTCTCCCTGGTGTATTTCGTAGGGTGAAGAAACTCTGCGCTTAGTCCTCAAGGAAATAATCTTCGCTTTCATGAAAGTAAGATGGTACGTCAGTGCTTAAGTAATTCTTCATTTTAGTCACTTGCTTCAATAGCATTGTTTCAACATACTACATGATCTTTCGCAATTCTTAGCATCGCGAGTTTATCCAAGTTACATTAAAATGAAAAGTTTCTCAATATTGAAGTGATGTCTTTTAGCACTTGAATGTAATTTCTGTATGGAAAAACCGGATATACGCGATTTTTAAAAGAGAAAACTGGGTTATCGCGTGAGAAAAATTTCATCCAAATTCCAAAATTCGTATGCAGCGACATCCTATAGATGTCGCTGCACACTTCTTTTGAAACGGAAAACACCAGTAAAGAAATGAACAAGAATTTAAACTTTATTTGGGTTAAAAATAACTAACTAAATAAAATAAAATACAAATTGTAGAAACAGTTGCATTTCTCGCATTCAAAGCGCAATACTAACAATTTTCACATCTTTCCAACAAATTAGCAATATCGTGCACATGGAAATTATTTAGCTTTAAATTACCTGTGAAACGGACGAAATTATTTTCTCATAATTGTCTTTGAACGTCATACACTTTGATGTCAAAAAAAAAAAAAAAAAAAAGCTCTGATTTTACTTGAAATCAGAGCTTTTTTTTTTTTTTCATTCGAAAAACTTGATAACAATCAGATAATATTCGAAATAGCTACATAAAGAAACTGCACTCGCTATGAATATACGAGGGTTGTTTGAAAAGATTTTTAAAATTTCCAATAGACGGCGACACAATTTGCTCATTCATACCAGTGTCGGCACGTATCATCTTTTACATGATCCCTGGCAAAATTTTAGCCACTTGCGATGCGTAATTCTTGTTTGGCAAACATTTAAAATGACCGCGTTCGCATTTTTCATAAAAATGGAGAAAAACGAGTTCTTGCAGTGATAAAACACTTTTATTTGAAGAAGTGGATGGCCGCCCAGAAAAAAGCCGAGTTAGATGCAGTTCATGGGGACTCTGCATCAGCATTAAAAACTATTTATTTTTGGATAAATGAGTTGAAACGTGGTCGTAAGTCCATCGAAGATGAAGCGCGCGCACTGGGCGATCGACCGAGGTCACTACGAAGGAAATGATTGACAAAATCCATGGTATCGTTATGGAAGACCACCTAGTGAGAGTGCGTGAGATTGCTGAGATTGTAGGCGTCTCAACTGAACGGGTGTATAACATCCTGCACGAAAAATTGCACATGAAAAAGCTGTGTGAGCGATGGGTGCCGCGAGATTGTTGACTGTCGATCAAAAACGCATGCGAAACATTTCAACGCAGTGTTTGGCGATGTTTATTCGCAATTAGCAGGATTTTTTTGCGTCGATTCGTGACTGTAGACGAAACTTAGATCCACCACTACACACGTCAGTCCAAGCAGCAGTCAAAACAGTGGACAATGTCCGGTGAAAGAGCACCGAAAAAAAAGCGAAGATCGTTTTGTCAGCTGGCAGGGTGATGGCTACTGGTTTTTTGGGATTCTCAAGGAATTATCATGATAGACTATTTGGAAAACGGTAAGACAATAACAGGGGTTTATTATGCGTCATTGTTGGACCGTTTAAAAGAAGAACTGAAGAAAAAAAACGGCCAAGATTGGCACACAAAACAGTGCTCTTTCATCGAGACAATATACCGTCCCACACATCGGCCGTAGCAATGGCAAAATTGCACGAATTGAGGTTCGAATTATTTCCACATCCACCGTATTCTCTGGGCTTGATCCCGTGTGATGCGTATAGATATCATTCTTCTCTAGTAAGAGATTTTATAACGTGAATAATCACATGTAACTTTTACTTAGCTACGTATTCCGCAGTATTTGTCTTACATTCAACATGCAGAATGTTTTTTTTTTTTCTTGGATTTTTAATTCTGTAACTCAGAAAAATTAAATCGTAAAACTTCACTATTCCTCACTCTAATACGTCATTTAGGATTTAAGAATACGAGAAGGCTTGGAGAGGCTGCCGTACGTTTGCTGTGATGTCTTGAAATCGACGGTGTAGTCCTGAGCGCAACTATTGTCGAAGAACTAAAGATGGAGACCGGCTTCTGAGCGAGTTACAAAAAATTGTTACGGCTGAAAAAGAATTTCGTCTGTTCCCTTTGGAAATAAAAGCTTAGTTTACTGGATTTATTTAATGGTAACTAATTAATCACAATTAACTGTTTAGATTTCTAATTGAAATTTAGTTAGCGTTGATTAATTGCATCTTTATTGGTGATGCAATGAGTGTAGGCCGAACAATTATTATGGGAAAACTTTAACTATAGGGACATCGATTGGAAGGAGGAAAGCGGTCATGGCAAGATGTATTTATAATTTCATGAATAACGTGTTATAGAGGGGAGAAGGGGTTTATGAATGTTGGATCTGATAATAGCATCAGAAGATGTATCCATTATCAAGGTAGAACACTCTGCCTCCAATTAGGGAGAGTAACAATGCGGTCCTGTTCTGGGAAATTGCTAAACATTTGGAGTTCTCTATTAAAAAAAAGTATTTATGTTCAATTATAAGGCTGGTGATTATGGCAGAGTCATCTTGGAACGATGCCATGGCTTTAAAAAGCCACAAGGAAAGAATGTCAGTAGTGCATGACATGTGGTCAGAGAGAGATTGCTTGAGAGTAGCAATATCAGACTGTATACTCAAGATCAGGAAGATAAACCAAGTTGGAATTAAGTCGATAAGTAGGGATATAAAGCAAGAGCTGCAAAAAAGAAAACATTGCGGAGGAAATATAAAGAAAAAAGTGATCAGCATTCTCATGAACAGTACAAAGTGCAAGCAAAAGGGATGACTAGTATAGTAAGGAAGGCCAAATCAGACGATTAGAGAAAATTAGCCAAACCAGCCAAAGTAAACCCAAAAGAGTTTTTTGTTATATAGCAAGTAAGAGGAAAAATGACTATGGTAGAATAACTTTAAATAATACTTATGCTAGGAAGGTGACTGAACCCAAAGAAATAGTTGAATTGCTGAGTGATCATTTTGCAAAGGTGTATCACCCAGGTGGTGATTTTACGAGTACAGCTGCTGATGTTACAGAGATGCATATCAACATTGAAGTAGATGAACAAGAGATTTTCAGCATATTATAAAATATGAATGTGAACACAGCAGGAGAGCTTCCGTAGCTCATCAGTATAGACGAAGCAAGTATCATCCGACCAAGGATCGGAAAGACCTGGGTTCGATTCCCGTCTTTCGTTAAAGGTGAGTTAGCCGGTCTCATGCGGAGAATTTTCACCCGGAAATTCTGGTTTTTCGTACCCCAGAACTGGCAAATCAGCCCCGTGAACACACATGGATTACAGTCATGAATACGTCGCAGCCATATGCCGGTCCTGAGCCCGGAAAAAATTGTGGGGGAGGGGGGGGATTGTGGAAAGCAATGGTGAACTACCTGTAAAAATCTCACCAGGAATACTTTGTGGGAAATACCCACAGAGTCACCTACGGTCGGAAACGACTGAAAGGGAAAAATCCTATCAGATCAGAACACAGCAGCGGGACTGTAGGGCATATCAACCAGCATACTATGTGAATGTGCAAGAGAATTGGTATTGCCTCTGATGAAATTGTTCAATCTAAGTCTCATCTCTGACAAGGTTCCAAGGAAGTGGAAAGACAGCACCATTGCAAGGTGGCTCCAAGACAGAAGTAGCAAACTACAGACCAATTAATATATCAGGAGTGGTTGTTAAAGAATTGAAAAAGTTGGTGAAAGGTAACATACAACAGATGCGATAGTCTATAGCAGTGTTTCCCAACCTTTTTGAAGTCGCGTACCCCCCCCTGTAGCGAATGCTAATTTGTCGCGCACCCCCTGTTGCGAATGTTAATTCACCGTGGCCCCCATAAAATCCAAAACGGAAATTTTTTATATTTTACATATCATAAAGATGAAGTAATAAATTACAATTATACAACACTAAATGTGTCATTTATGACAATTTATTTATTTATTTATTCGTATGGAGTTTACTCCCTTTTCTCCCCCGTCCCTATTGGGGCGAGTTGAGCCCCGTCATGGGGGGTTAAGTATTTATGGTTGTAGATCCGTGTGTGTTCAGTGGGGCAGGTTTGTTTGTTTGCGGGATGAAAAGCCCCAAATAAACTGGGGAAAAACCCTGCTGCCACGCTCAAGACTGGCTAACTTGGCTATGGCTGAGGAAGATCCTTAAGCTCCTCACGGGAATCGAACCCAGGACACTCCTTCCCCAGGCATATGGTTGCGAAGCGCATAGCCACTAGGCTAACCGCGCGGACATTTATGGCAATGCAATACTAATACTGTTATAAATGGAGATATTCGGAAGAATATGAACATATCAATTAGGTCAGGTGTGAACAACAGGTGTTATGAGCAACATGATAAGATAAAGTTTAATGAAAACAAACGATCCCGCGGACCCACTTTGAATTACTCGCGGACTACCGGGGGTCCGCGGACCACAGGTTGGGAAACATTGGTCTATAGTGTGCAGCATGGTTTGTAAAGGGCAGGTCCTGTCTTACTAACTTATTTACATTTTATAATAAAGTGACAGCAGTATTGGATAAAGGTAATGCGTGATACTGCTTACTTTTCCAAGGCATTTGACAGAATACCATGGAAAACTATTACAATAACTGGAGAGAATGGGAATGGATATGGTGGTAGTATGGACGAGGGGGGGGGTGAATCGCTGACGGACATACACCAGAGAGTAATATATGGTGGAGTGGAGTCTATGAGAATAATGATGACTAGCGAAGTACCTCAGGGTTCGGTACTAGGGCCACTACTCTTTAATTTGTATATCAATGACATAGGAAAAGATTTAAAAGGGGATTTTCAGTTGTTTGCTAATGATGCAAAATTGGGGAGAGCAATAGTTGATAAAGGTGATATAGATATCCTGCAGAATGATTTAAATAAGTCGACATTGTGGGCAGAGGATAATGATTGCCAATTTAATGTTGCAAAATGTAAGATTATGCACTTCGGGTTGAAAATATAGCATACTTGTATAGTGTATCATATTGACGGTACTGTTTTGAGGAAATTGATGAGGCTAAGGACCTGGGGATAATGGTGGACAAAGAGTTGAAGTTCAGAGGGCATATTGCAAAAGTTGATAAAATAGCTCAAAGAATTACTTGGATGTTGAAAAACACGCTAACTAGTAAAGATAAGGAAGTTATTATCCTCCCTCTTTATAAGGCTACGATTCGACCACATCTTGACTACTGCACACAGATTTGGTCACCTGGATTTCTTGGGTACTAGGAGGTGGTCGAAAGGATTTAGAGACGAGTGACCAAGATGGTGACAGGTCTGTGGAATACTAAGGATAGCTTGAAGGTTTGTGGGTTACAAAGTTTAGTTGAAAGACAGAAAAGAGGAACATGATAGAAACTTTTGCGATATTAAAGGGATATTATAAAATTGATACAAGTGAAAATTTTCAATATTTGACAAATAGAGAACTAGGGCCATTTGTGGAAGTTGATAAGAGTGCGGTTAGTAGGAGTGTGCAGACCAGATTTTTTGCGTGGAGAGTTGTGAGTGAGTGGAATGTATTGCCAGAATTGGTTGGGAGTTCTCTGACGGTGAAGGGATTCGAGGAGAGGTATGGTAGGATTTGTGTGTATGATGGTCGATTTGGGTCTCCCGCGATGAGTCTCCGGACTCCATGGAGATACAGTAAATAATAATAATAATAATAATAATAATAATAATAATAATAATAATAATAATAATAATAATAATAATAATAATAATAATAATAATAATAATATGTGTGGTTTGTTTATTTTTTTTTTAATCTGTTTTTAAGAGAGAAAATTTCCAAATAGGGAAATAATGTGAATTTATGTGCACTATTTTGTCTGTTTTAGGGAAAAAACTGAACAACAATTTCTAGAATTTAGGATGTAGGTATATGCTATACGAGTATGTAATCCTATGTAATCGCATGCAATCCTAGGTAAGAAAAGGTATTGCTATGCTAGGAAAGTACAAAGGAAACCCTTTTGATTTTTTTTAGTTCTTCTACTTTGGAGAATTAAAAGACGTTAGAAGATTTACTTAAAAAAAATCATAAAGTATGCACTATTAAATTCTTGATTGAAATGGTGTATAATTTTTATTTCTATATATTTGACGCTATATATAGCTGCCTTAAGTGGAAATATTAGCAAACTCAGTCGGAAAAATCAACAAAAAATGAGTCTTCTGACCGAGAAAAAGAATGCTGGAATCGTGTTGTACTGTGAGAAACATTTATAGGAGGCTTTTACAGTTGAATGAAGTCAGCCTGTTCTTGAGCTGACAAATTTTTCTTTACAGGAACTCTGTCATTTCTCAAAAAATAGGTAAATTACTCTGAGAGCACAGAGATATATGCGTAGTTATATGAAAAATGCATTTAATGGTTAAAAAACGACGATGTGGTCTTCTACGATGTCTCTTAGGTCTTCGTGGCAGTTGCTTGTAATAATAGTAAGTATAAGTATAGAAGTGATTGTAGATAATCATAAAATGGTGTGTTTCGTAATCGCGGATGCAATAACATGATTCCTATTCATTACCACAAGAACTGAATCGTTCTGCCAATAAAAAAACCCAATCGAAACCCAAATTGAGTTGACTGGACAAAATATAATACATATCCGAAATACCGAATTTTATTAAATTCTATTTAGGTAGAATATTGTATCGAAAAGTATCAATATATTTTTGTGGGAACCCCCAATACTAAATTTCGGTGAAATCCGTTTAGTCTGAGTCTAGGAATAACAACACTCATTAGCCAAAATATTATGACCACCTACCAAGTTGCGTGTTGGTTCTGCATTGACCGAAATAAACGCTTGTACCTGTCTTGACATTGACTCCGCTGGACCAGAGACTGTATTTTAGACCAAGTAGACAGAATAACGTGCGGAGGCGATCGAGCGACGCATTGGCGTATACCGACGGACTGCATTTCCCATGATTCCACGAATGTTCGATGGGATTCAAATCAGGAGAGTTAGACAGCCAGAGGAGCACACGGAATGCTTGGATGTGAACACGGGATGTTGTCTTGTTGGAGGAGTCCAGATCCATAAGACGCCATGTTGTTTTCAGCCAATCACACAGTTTGGTTGGCTGGAAACAAGCTGGGTAGTCATAATATTTTGGCACATAAGTGTATACATGGACTAACAAAGCGAACTAATTTATTCATTTTGCACAACTCACCTAATAAGTGGAATCGTTAATGTTCAGCGTAAATGACAATTACAGTACCGTTAACACTCGGGAAAATTATTCCTGACTTTTACGAATCGGTGGCAGTTATTCTCTACTTTTATTATACAATGAAACTTGTGGAGAATTCATGACTAAACAAACACACCTAATAACCACACTAATAAGATTTAATAAGTACATATTTCTGTATACCTTGTTGATATGGCGAAATAGAAACTATGCAGCAAAAGATGCAACCGTAATCTATATGAAATAAACAAATGATATAATCACGTAATCACAAGAAAGATATTTATTTAACCAAATATTTCGGTCTGGAAATAGCAGACCATCGTCAGTGATATTACAAGAACAGTTTAAAAAATACAAGCTAGAATACTAACAAGAGATCGTTAAAAATAGAACACGCCGCGTGATGTTATATCACTAAGTATGAAACGGAATATTTTAAAGTAGAAACATGATTGAATTTGCTATTAAAAAAAATTAATTAATGAGTAATCTTGATTAGACTTTCCCAGATTTTTGATATAGATGTACAGTCATTACGATTCAGGTTGGGGCGATGGAGCAAGGCCTCCACGCTTTCCTTGAACAAACGTTCGAACCTATAACGGGATCTATGTAAGAGGCGAGTCCTGGATCAAAAGATGCTGTGGTCAGTTTCAATCCCGTGTTGAGCCAATCCATACTTTTCAGGTTTGTTGTGAAGAATGGATGATTGATGTTCTTGGATTCTTTTTTCAAGAGAACGTCCAGTTTGTCCAAAATAAGAGAGATCACAGTTGCACGGAATTTGATAAACTCCAGGAAGAGATAAAGTTGAGCGTTTGTCTTTAGGAGAAGGAAAATGAGAAGACAATTTGTTAATAGGTGAATACGTAGTTGTTAAATCATATTTCTTTAAAATTCTTGCGATAGGTTCTGAAATACCGGAGATATAAGGAATAGGCACTCGACGTATTGAAACTTTGTTGTTTTGTGGAAGATTATAAGAATTGAGAAGACGTTGAGTACTTTTTTCAGAAAAGCCATTGAGTTTCATGTGTTGTTGGATAGTAGAAAGTTCTTTCCGTAGATAATCAAAAGTAGAACAATTAGTTTTGGCTCTTCTGATGAGGCATTTTATAATTCTTGTTTTTTGACAAGGATGATGGGCTGATTCTTTAAGAATATAACGACCTGTGAACGTTGGTTTCCTGTATACCGTAGTTGTAAGAATATTTGAAGGTGATCGGATGAGGAGAACGTCTAAAAAAGATAACTGGTTGTTTTCTTCTAATTCCATAGTAAACTTTATGCGATGATGCAAGGAATTAATATTGTTTAAAAAGGAAGGTAAAGCGCTTTTGCTGTGAGGACAAATAGTAAATATGTCATCTATATACAGGGTGTTCGGGATAAATTTGACAAATTTATAATTAATTATATTTTTCCGTAAGTTACATGTATTAACACACACTTCTCTTCATTTAAAAGTTTGGACCCTTCTTCCTTCATATACAAGATGTCAGAAAGGATGGATAGCTGGAACCCACCTGAATCATGGAAGAGAATAACTTGTATGATGATGATTCGTGCCCGCCATCAAAATAAGGATATTACGACTGCTGCCCAATGCTCCCTGAATACAGTAAAAACAATCAGGCATGACCTAGAGACTTGCAATGGTGACTACGAGGATGTAGCAAGAAGAAAGATCCCTAGCAGACGATCTGATTGCGTTCGTACAGCAGAATTCCTCGCAAATCTGCAGGAACAGGTGTTGAAGAACCCTGGCATTGGAATTCGGGCTTTGTTCGTGGAGTTGCTAACTGTAGTCAAGCCCTGGATAACAAGGGTAGCCAATGGTAGGCCGTATGTATGGCAGCAGGATTCGGCCCCTTGCCACACCTCTGGGAAAAGTCAAAAATGGTTGTCTGAAAATTTCTACGACTTCACCAGTCCAAATGTTTGGCCTCCAAACTCCCCAGACCTTAACCCCATGGATTATTTTGTATGGGACGCAGTTGAAAAAGACACCAATCGCACTTCCAGTAATACAAAAGCCCAGTTAATGGATAAAATTAAAACAGTTTTTGCGGCCCTTCCCAGGGAGACTGTAGCATCAGCTTGTTCGAGGTTCCGAAGCAGAATTGAAGCTGTGATCGATGCTAATGGTGGTTATTTTGAGTAAATCTTGTTGATAGTATTGTAATTAACTCTGCCTGTAATGTTTTTTTGTCAATTCATTAAATTTAATAGATACAAAGAAGATTTTCTTTTTCCTTACGAAACTGTCAAATTTATCCCGAACACCCTGTATCTTACCCAAAAAAGATGGTTGAGGGAAAATAGATGCGAAGAGGACTTTTTCTAAATGTTCTAAATAAAAGTTGGCTAAAGCCGGAGAAAGAGGACTTCCCATGGCCGTTCCTTCTACTTGGCTATAAAATTTGTTTTGACATACGAAATATCCAGAATGTATTACGAAATCGAATAGTTTTATAATATCTTCAGGAAAGATGTCAGCAAGTAATTTTAAAGTTTCCTTGAGAGGTACATTGGTATATAAAGATTCTATATCAAAACTAACCATAAGATCTGTAGGTTGTAATGAGACATTTTTTAATTTTTGTAAGAAATCTGAGGAGTTTTTTAAAAAAGAATTAGAGTTGCCAATGTAAGATTTCAATAATTTAGCTAGATATTTGGCTATACGGTAAGTAGGAGAATCAGTACAATCTACTATTGGACGAAGACGGTAGTCAATCTTATGAATTTTTGGAAGGCCATAAAATCTAGGAAGTCTTGCAAAATGAGTTTTAAGTCTTTCAGTTGTGTCTTTATCCAAACTGATGACTTCATCAAGGAGAGAATTTAATTTCTTTAGTTGTCTGTTGGTTGGATTATAATCATTTGGTTAAATAAATATCTTTCTTGTGATTACGTGATTATATCATTCAGTCTTATGTCGCAAGTATCCTTGAAACAACAAATGAAATAAACAGCTTCCTTATGCATAAGTGTAGCATTTTCATAAATTTATGAAATATGTAAAATGTCATAAAGTGCATTTATAACTGAATTCATTAAGAAAAAGAAGTTCATTAAGAAAGGCCACAAGACAATACTTCATACTCTTTTTCATTAATGACATCATGTACTGGGAGCAGTGCTGTAACTTAGGCCAAGCCTTTTACTCCGACAAAGGTACAGCATTTTCTTTGGGCACAACAATTTATGTAAACGGCCAGGAAAAAAAAAAAAAAAAGATTATGCTCTTCATGAACATAATCAAAGACTTTATCCTGGAACTCGTCAATTAAGAAGGTACGCTTCCTTTACTTCAAATGTCCTCCTTCTCAAGGTAAACTGTTGCGGGGGTGCTTTGAAATCATTAACTTTATCTATTCTTAAAAATTACTCAGAGCAACTTTAACAGGTAATCTACGAAAAATGTCTATACAACAACGAAGTAAAAAGTTGAAAAAAAAAATTGACATTTTATTATCTTAATATTTGTTGGTATATAGTTTTTGAACAAACAATCACTATGTAAAAAATTAAAAAAACTGAAAGCCTTTTTTTTTTTTTTTGAAATGATAAGAAAACAAACTGTTCTAAGGTTTGAACTTGAATTTTGGTTTGAAATATTTCTCTGCCTCTGATCTGAATAAAATAAAACCACTTGCATTATTTTATTTATTTATGTTTTAATTTATAATTAATTCATATTTTTTATTCATTTTACTTATTTATTTATATTTTATTCTACTGAAGCAGGCAAAATAGCTGTAATTATAATAATATTTTATTCTATTTTATTGTATTTATTTATTTATTTATTATTTCTTTATTAATTTACATTTTATTTTAATTATTATTAATTTTCATTTTTTTTTATTGGATGAACCAATTGACAGGGAAGAAAATAAATACAGTATTTACATTTTTCATCGTCTGTAGTATAAACACCAACTTTAGTTTGAAATCGCACAGGCTGATAATGTGATGATTATGATTATTTATGAGCTGATGATTATAAATATATATATTAATTTCTAAGTTCCTAATTAAGTTCTTTGCAATCTAAAATTTGTCTGCTATGAATAAGAAGTTGCTTCGCAAATAGTAAGCTAATTCTCGGTCGCTCTGTCCTATCGTTTGGAAATAGAACTGATCTAGTGTATATCCGGGATGTGGATTAGGATTCCTCCATTACTGACGTAACACTGGTGGCAGGGATTTATAGTTTTGCACGAGGTTGTCACAGTAGAAAGGGGCTGGCTAAAGTGTGTCACGTACTAGAAATTTTTCTATAATTTTTTTGCAGTTAAAAATAAATAAATAAATAAAACATTTCTGTGTATTTTTAAGACAAGTTTTAATATTCTAAATTAATCTATTCTATTAATAAATGTTTATTATTTTTAAATAAATGTCTCAACTTTGACTGGAATATAGTTTGTTACTTATTTAAGTTAAGGGATATTAAATCCCATGTTGTTTCTTAGCTGAATAAGAAACTCTTTGAGTTTCTTATTCGGCTAAGAAACATTTCGGCTATATTTCATGCCGAATATAGAAACTATATAAAGTTCGGCGATTCCAATCGTAAGCAGATACCTCGATAGTGCAGCAACTGACCCTTGAAGGTAGTGCAAGCTGAGGCAACTCATAGAAAGGGTGGAGCAAGCTTCGATCACTATTCTTGATATTTACCCATAATGTGAACTTAACTCCTAGGAGTTGTATTATTGTTCAACATTATGAGAGAAGGTCACTACCCAGACCGGTTTCGACCTTTCTTGAGGTCTCATCAGTGAATAGGTAGACCTAGTTAATACCAAGTTTGTAGCGAACAGAACTTACATCCCTTCTATGATAATTGCCAAGAGGTGTCCTATTAAATTACTAATTATAAATGAAGAGCCAAGGGCTTCAATTCGGCGACATGAACTTGTGTGAATAGTGATCGGAGCTTGCTCCCCCACCCCCGAAGTTGTGCCAAAAGCGTGCTCCAGAATTAATTCGAGTCCATCCTATATCACCTATACAAGCTGTTGTACTCATCTAGTATATATATATATATATATGCACAACAACATGGCGTCAATTCTTTATCCAACTTGTCCCTTAAAAGGGAGATAAAAATCTACTATAAACAAACTAGTTCCATTTCATTCTTTCAAAGTAATGGACACCATTAAAATTTTAATCGCTTATTTCTTCACTACCTGGAGATCGATCACTTAATTAGTAATCGCCAATATGCATTATAGAACTCTTGCTCCACAGCAAGTTTCTAACCAAACCTTATCAATGCATAAGGTTGGTTAGAACCTTAAAAAAGTTTCAAGAAACTCATGCGGTTGCTCTTGATATTTCAAAGGATTTCATCGGATCTGACAGAGAAGACTTTCTGCCAAGTTACTATCTTGTAGCAGTGGCGCACTCAGGATTTAATCTTGGGGGGGGGGGGGAGTGAGTAGACGATTTGAGAATACACACTACGCATCGCATACGACCTATGATTGGGCATCTGCAGTCATCACTAATTCATAAGTAGTATAGAAATAGAAGACAGGACATAACAAAAATATAAAAAAATGAATTTTAATTTATTAAATATATATGAAGAGCCAAAGAGCCAATTCGGCGACATGAACTTATTTAAATTAAGGGATATCCCATATTGTTTCTTAGCCGAATAAGAAACTCAAAGAGTTTCATGCCGAATATAGAAACTATATATAAAGTTCGGCGATTCCAAGCGTAAGCAAATACCTGGATAGCGGCAACTGACCCTTAAGGTAGTGCAAACTGAGGCAACTCATAGCAAAGGTGGAGCAAGTTCCGATCACTATTCTTGATATTTACCCATAATGTGAACTTAGCTCCTAGGAGCTGTATTACTGTTCTACATTATGAGAGAAGGTACCCAGACCGTTTTCAACCTTTATTGAGGTGTATTTAAGTAAAGACCTCTCTAAAAATTAGGACGATCCCTAGACCACTCAATAGTGGCCGAAAGACCATCCAACTCAGCGTTGTTCCACTCAGTGACAGACTCACTCCGTCACCGAGAAGAACTTCTCAGCGTTGGCTCTACCCAGTGGCAGGTTCACCCCACCACCAGCCAGAGCCATAATCTCAGCGGTGGCCCTACTCAGAGATATGTGAAAACCTATCCCAAGCAGAGCCTCTCTATATCTAGCATCCACCTCTCATTAGTGAGTAGGTAGACCTAGTTAATAAATACCAAGTTTGTAGCGAACAGAACTTGCATCCCTTCTATGAGAATTGCCAAGAGGTGTCCTAATAATTTATTAAATATATATGAAGAGCCAAAGTCTTCAATTCGGCGACATAACTTATTTAAGTTGAACAGTAATACAGCTCCTAGGAGCTAAGTTCACATTATGGGTAAATATCAAGAATAGTGATCGGATCTTGCTCCACCTTTGCTATGAGTTGCCTCAGCTTGCACTACCTTAAGGGTCAGTTGCCGCTATCCAAGTATTTGCTTACGCTTGGAATCGCCGAACTTTATATATAGTTTCTATATTCGGCATGAAACTCTTTGAGTTTCTTATTCGGCTAAGAAACAATATGGGATGTAATATCCCTTAACTTAAATGAATTTTAATTGTTTTTTTCCTTTTTCTTTGGGAGGAACAGCCCCCCCCCGTGGATGCGCCGCTGTTTTGTAGTATCCCTCCTGCCCTTTGTGACTGGGTCACCAGTTTCTTTTGTGGTCGTTCATTACTTGACATGGTAATTAGCTTTCATCACATTTCTCTGTCAATGCCAGAGTATTCCAGGGCTCTGTGCTTTATCCGCACTCATCCTCCAATACATATGACCCCTTTTTTTTTCTTTCTCTTTCTAACTTCCAATTCTATCAGTAGTTTTGCCGATGATACTACACCCCATTCCTCGTATTCCTTTGAGAATGCCCATTACTAATAAAATGATTCAAGCTTCTCTATCTTCTGTAATAATTATTAAAAAATATTACTTTCCCCTTATTTCTGATAATATTCAATCTGCAGGTCAAAATTAGTTTTCTATTCTTGAGTTGACCTTCACATCCATCTTATCCTGGCACACGAAACATCACCATAGCCTCTTCAGCCTCTAGAAAAACTTAATATCTTCTTTCATTCAAGACACTTTACTTGCACAACTCGAACCACTTTATAAAATCCCAAATCCGCCCGCCTTAGAATACTGTTCTCACATTTCATGCACCGAAAGCCTCTGTAAAAAAATGTTCGATAATACCCAGAAGTGATCTGCTTAACAGATGACCCTCACTTTGACAAACTCCTTCTAATTGCTTTCACGTAGATGCTCTCTTTCTCCACTGTCTTTTTTTCATAGGCATTTCCATGGGTACTAGTCCACCAAACTGGGCGCCACAATTTCTCCACTTTCCTGTAATCAGATAACAATATGAGTAGCTGCAAAAGATTAAAAAAAAAAAAAAAATCAGCTGATGTCTTTTATTCCTGTATAGGGAGTAATCGAGGCCGTTTTAGCCCTCTCTAATTTTTGGACAATTCGGTAGCCAATCAGAGATAGCTGGCTCAAGACTATTACTAATTATACATGGCATCCAGTGAAGAGAGGCGGCTGACAAGTGCTGCCATCGCGCAGTCCCTGATCCTAAAGCTCTGTTTACTGTCTGAAAATAGTGCGGGTTCTACGGTCGATTTTCTTGAATTTACGGGACGAATAACCCGAGTGTCCGGCAGCAAATAACCGCTTTCCCCTGCCAGAGAGATCGATTAATTCGGAAACCGGTCGAAGAAAGGCTTAGTTGAAGTTCCTCTAGTCGGCGACTAGAATTGAAGTTATGGCGCTCTTCTTTCAGACGATCTAGCGCCGTGGATGGTATATGCCACTTCCACTGAACAGTACATTGAAAAAAAAAAAAAAAAAAAAAAACTGCCAGAGAACACACAATTAACAAACATGATAGATACGTCATGACCTTAGTCACCTTCATCAGAATCCTAACCAATTCCTATCTCATAGTATGCTATGCACATCAGTGAGTGTGCATGGGGCCAGTTTGTCTGTTTTGAGGAAACAAAACCTAAACTGGAAATTAGGAGTTTGCTTCCGAACTTCCGAACTCACTCGGACTTACGAACTTATTCTCAGTTGAAAGGCTCTTCCAAAATTTCATTGCTTTTTTTTTTTTGTACGATCTCAATCCGGTATTTTCATTAAGTACATCATCGCTTCTGATTATCTTTCGGATTCGCTAATAGAATCAAGATTTTTTTTAAAAAATGAAACTTGTTTTAAGCAAGGAGAGCTAGGGTTTGCTGTTTGGTTGTATAATTTTTAAGAGCATTTGATTACAGTATTTGTGGCAGAGGGGAGAGTGTGGGGTAAAAGTTCGAAAATATAATTTATGGATGAGCCTTCTTATTAGATCCATGTCTTTCTACCCTTTCAATATTTGTTTAATGTTCCAAAAATATCAAATGTTGAATTAGTTCTAACCATCTCAACAAACACTACCGATATTTCTAGATTTCGAAAATTAATTTTCGAAATATTCACCTTCCACTCGCATTTTCTGAGCGAATAGAGAATCTCGAAAGAATTTTGCAAGATAAAGCTGTGCATTTTCTCTCGGTGGCAAGTACGCAGTGTCCTTGACCTTTTCCGTTGATAGAAAATAGGCGCCTTTTGAAGCGAGATTTAATTTATAAGAATAAGCACAAGATATAAAGGAGAAGGGTTCTATTGTACGTTGTGTGGCAAGCAACACCTTGTTTAGCCAGGTACCATGACACAAGTAGTGACCTATATATTTGAACATCATCGTCATTCCGTCACAGTTAGATGCACTGTATTGGGGGTGAAAGTCTATAGATTGTAGTTTTGATTACATTCAAGTTTACTTCATGAAGGAGTTTGTTGACTTTGTTTCAATGCGTGGAAGATCGTCCTATCCGGAAACCAACACTTTTTTTTTTCTCTTCTCTCTCTTACCCTCTTTTCTTAATCGCTTAAGCCACTGGAAAATAGTTGTGGCGACATCACTATATCCCCCCCCCCTTAACATTCTCCGTATTTGCTCTAAGATAACAGGATTTCTCAAAGTGACAATGTCTCATATGTATTCGTCCTTTTGAAGAGCTCTAACAAATTCAAAATAATGTTAAGTCAATATTATATTTAAAACAGTTGAGGAGATACATTGTTGGTGTTTACTCTCCCAAAGATAATTCACATCACATTGGTATATTTCTTTTCCTACCAAAACCTGTATTGCCCCAAGTATCTTCAATATGATGTTATTTATCACTACGGTGCTAATGTTCTCAAGATAAGAAAATATTAATATCAAAATAAAAAAATAGTTTTATAAATATATTTATTGCATCATTTACATACATACTTCTGAGGTATTTTCTCTTAATTTTACGACACTGAAGACAAATTCTCTAAATTATATCATTTTATATTATTATTTGACATATATTAGGAATTACGAAACGGCTAGGGACAATGAAATGCTGACTTTACAACGAAAGATAACATTACAAGATTTGAAGTGTACTCTGACAGCGAACTACACTCACTCTAGAAACTAATTAACGTCTGTAGAGCTGGAATTGTCGTTACAGTAGCGAGCAGCACAAGGCACCAGGAAGCTGACGATAGCTGAAACAACTAGCAGAGCCCCAGAAATATAGAAAGGGAAATCGTAGTTACCAGTGGTTTCGAATATTGAGCCTAAAATAAATAAATTTAAAATAATAAGCAGATAAAATAATAAAATAATCACAATTTAAACTGAAAACATATACAATATTATTTATAAAGAGATAATTTAATTTATATTTCATATAAAGCAAAAATATTATTATATATTTATTTATTTACTCATATGTTCCTTTCCTGATAATTAAAGTTTATAAAAATACTTTAATAAGTTAAATTTATATTTTAGATAATTTAAAACAAATAAGTTAAAACATATTTTTCTGGTTGATTATGTATGGTACGAAAATAAATTTAGCCACTACAGCTGTTTTTCGTTTGCTTCACGGTAGGTGGTTATAATAAGAAAACAGACGATAAATTTGAACTTTATCGATAATGTGAAATTAAAATGTCAAGATTAAATCGAATTGGATCGATTTTAATAGCAAAGGATCACGATTTTGTTTTAATTTTTTTTTTCAAATACTAAAAGGTAAGTTAATTAATTCAATGAAATAATGATTCTGTCCATTTGTATCTTTTATAGACGCGAAAATAGCACAGCGCCCAAGGATAACAAACTGAGTGACTTGAAGGTTTTCGTCCGGTTGCATTTTCTGTTTTAACTATTTGTAACAAGTTTTTGCTAGACTGTCGTTCTTGTTGTTATTTTTAACCGGGGTTAAATATGAAAATAATCTTAAATATGAATTATTTATGTATAAAGTCATTAATTTTTCTTATAGTATGTGCCTCATCTGATATCGTGCTAGAAATGCAAGCAATATATTTGAACAAGTAGATTATTCGTAGAATAAACAACAAAACTTTACCGTAAAAAGTAGACGCATTTCTATTCGTTTTAGTCATCAAAAATATTATATTTCTTAATTATTAACATTATACCATTATAGACAGGCTTATTTTCAGTTCAGAATAAAATAAAAAGCCGTTTAAAAATTTTAAATTCGAATCTGTCCATTATAAAAACCTGATGCAAATTTATTTTCGTATGTTTAGTATTCATAATGGAGACTAGTTTCCATAGGGTGGACCAGCTTCTTTTATTTCTTCACTTCAAAGGAATTAATGAAGTGCTTTATGATCTTGTAATTATATAGATGATTATTTTTCTTATAGTACCTTGCTTTAAAGTTGAAAAGTTAGTTTAATATTTAACTTTTTATAAATTTGAAGTCATTTAAATACAAACTTATGAAACGATTACGCTTTGTTTTGTCTGTCAAACCAATCTCCTAATTGACACGTAGCACACTTTGAAATGGAGTAAGCGGTGTTCCTTCTCTCAATGTGGGAATGTTTATTTTATTTTATTTTGTTATTTATTATTGCTGTTCTTGTAACATTATTTCTGTTATTTCTATCCTAATACATCTATTCAAAATATATTAGGCTTGCTAAAATTTCATAATTTCATCATGAATATAATTAGTAATAAAGAAATAGAATTATAGAAAAGTCGAGGAAAAGGATTTGTTTTTATTGTTTTTTTTTTTTCCTCTTATTATTGGGGGTTTTCGAGATCTTTTTTTTTTTTTTTGTCAAATGGCGATTTAAATAGTTCATGCATATCATGAAAATCCCTTTGCTTATTTGAATAAAAAGTAAATTATTATTGATTGCAAAATAACTAGGGCATACCAATCAAATAATGGGAGTGAGATTTTATTCTCAAAAATTTCAGCCTGATTTTAGCGTGATTTTCAGCAAGTTAATAATAATGACAAGTTGTGATAACTTATTTATATGAATGGTATGCAGTGATAATGATTAGAATTAAACGATTGAACACCAGTTAGGAATTCCATAGTCAGTTGGTAATTTTGATTCTTAGAACTCTTTCCCCCCCCCCTTCTTTCTCACTGACAGACTTCATTTTATTCAGAAGCGCTAAATTTCCTTGGGCTCTCTTAATCCGCATTTTTTTTTTTTTTTTTTGCATTTCAGGGCATAATAGTTTTTGGCGCAAATAACCAATCAACTTCGTGGTCTTTCAGTTCCAGTAGATGAACTGCAGGTGGGCATAGTTACACGTTCACAATGGGGGAACAGTCTTTTGCCACACAAGAAGCACAGATTTCTGCATTCATGTCCCATTTTTTGGAGCAGGTGGGCGCAGCTACTCTGCAATTCTGAAAGAGAAGTCCTATGCGTAGTGAATAGAATTGGTAAGTTAAGTAGTAATGAATATTTTATCTCATTCTCAAACAGTAAATCTTAATTTCCTATACAATTTCGAGATCTCAATATCTCCATGGAATTCCATAAAAGGTAAAGAACCTGGTTTCTTAGTGTTTTAACTTGATAAACAAAGCAAAGCATATGCAAACTACTTAGAAATGTCAAAGCTTCACTAACTACTCAGAATTCAGGATGCACACACACACACACACACACACACAGGACCCATTTTTCGTATAATAATAATAACAATAGTTATTTTTAGTTGAGTTTACCGATCTCATACGCAATGGGAAGTCAACTTACAAGGATATAACTACAAGCATTAGTTGCTTTTAGTTATATCCTAGAATAACGCGGTTTGGAAGAATTTGTTTATATCGGTTGGTGGGTTTAGCTCGTGTATGGTTTCCATGTGCGGAATTTACAGGCGCTTTCTTACACGGTTAATGACACTACAGTACTAAGAAAGTACTGCTTATTCCATAACACTTGATATTTCAAAGTCAGTGAAAATATCTTTTTTTTTCCCTAATGTCGATCCTACCTAAAAGTAATGCATTATAGTTCATATTATTTTATAGTACATAATTATATAATCTATCATACATTAGTATTTTATTACTGTGGATGAGCTAAGGGTTACACAGTCCAGTTTCTCCTACTCTAAGAACCAAACATGCAACTTTTTTAAACCTCTTTGGGCTTCCAATTAAGCATGGTGGTGATTTCAACCCTGGACGAAATCTGTTTTTAGGTGACAGACGAGACCGTTTACGACCTAAAAATACAAGTGTCCCACGCGATGATTTAGATACTTGAGAAATATAACCTATCACCTAAACACTAGTTTCATACGGAGGCGACAGAATTTTCTACTCGAAACTCTGGTTTTGCTGTACAAAACAGGCAAATTGACCAGAAGACTCAATTTGCAGACATACTTTTCCGGTCTCTTACTTCGTCGTAATTATATATAAAAAAATAATTAATTAATTAAAAATAAATTAAAAAAAAAACACGTTTCTTTCGCTGTACCGACACTCTTACAATAATTGCAAATGTTTGTAATTACTCTAAATATTTTCTAGCAAATAACCGATTTTGATTGGTTATTTATGGATGATGTTTCGGAATATTTAAAATATAAAAATATTATGTGGTGACACTTTATAGTCATTAAGCAAATTTATTTTTAGTGATCTCTTAACGCTCTTCCATTTCCAAGTGGCACTATGTAAGGAGGATTTTTTTTTTTCTATTTAGAAAAAACGTTGGGTTAAAAATGCTTCAAAAGACGCTGTTGTTCAAGTAACACAGTAATGTTTGTCTATATGATAATTTGTGTATTAGAGGTTGCATTTCATCTGTTAATATTTATGTCAGTCACGAGTGTGACCACGCAAGCCTACTACGCAGTTCGTTTGCACATTTGTAATGTGACAGCGCATATTTATTTCAGCACCCTTGTTGGAATACGTGTACAAGTGCCAGATATCGGATACCACTTTCATTCGGGAGTTTAGTTCAAGGGTCATCGTATATATAAAGTGAAGTCATTTGAAAAGCTAACCATCTGGCGCTGGTCGGCGTTTGTCTGCCTCGTTCTGGTCTAGACCATCGTTTGGTTGCTAATCTTATCTCGTTCTGCTAGGCGACACCGAGCGATAACAGATAGCACCGCGTATACACTGAGGTCACTTACATGGAAAGGCGTATCAGTCATCGAATTATAATGTCTTTTTCCCCTCTCCTTTTCAAGCAATAAAAAGTAATGTTAATCTTGCTAATGAACAGAATACCATTAATCAATACACTCACAGATTTTTAATGTAACAATTTTTAATTAGTAATAAAAATGGCGCTCTCAGATATAATCCTTTTCCGTCTTCTGCTTCAATGTGACGATTGATTTATTGAGACTTATCTTCCAGATAGGAATAACAATGTACGCACTAAAATCAACAAACACGCATGGACTTAAAAGTGTCTCTTGCGTGATTAGCTAGCGATAATTTAACCGGTAAATCATATGTAAAGGTATATTAGCACAATTTTTTGATACGACTGTCACCTTTACCGAAGCAATAGCCCAAAGTGCTTCCGCTTTGTAGAACAGGAATCTCATACGACTGTGTATATATATTAGTTTTATTTGATTTATTTTTTAATATCTTTATGCCTGCTACAATGTTCACTACGCAGAACATTGTAGCAGGCATAAAGATATATTGCATAGTGTATGTGCGTGTGAAAATCCCATACTTAATGTTACAGGACTGGACCCAATCTTTGTGACAAGTTTGGGGCATATTAGTTGGTTTCATTAATTCTCGCGTGTCCAAAGTTAGTTTGATAAAAACTAGTTGTCAATCTGTAAAACTAGTTGTGATAAAAAAAAAAATTAAAAAAAAAACATAAATAGAGTAGGCTTACTGTGCACCAAATATTTATCTTAAATTTATCATACGTAAGTAGATACGAAAACCATCCCAATATCGAGAACTAGCTGATATTGCCGGTTTTTTTTTTTTTTTGCTTTTTTTTTTTAAAGCAGAAATAGGTTTAAAATAAAGATCCGCACGTACTGCCACAAGGAAATCGCGTTTACAATGATCACATCACGAACGTTATTGCATAACGATAGCTTAATAGTACCGAAGAAGAGAAATGGCACTGAAAAAAAGAAAAAAAAAAGAAAAAGAAACCCGGAAGAGAAATATAACGTTTTATTTTGCTGTTATTAATTTTATGGTGTTTGTGGATGGAACAAAAAGTCAGGTATCATTTATTTTACAAAAGCTTATGCTAAAGTGTTATAAAATAAATGTTAATAAATTTTCACAACATATATATTAAAATGATAGCTTAACGGACACACCATAGTGTGAGGAACAAACAGCCATGGCGCCCACCTTAATAAGCTGTAGGACCTCCTTTTTCTGCGATGACTGCAGCAATCCTACGAGGCATACTCTCCACAAGCGTACGATATCGATCAATCCGTATACAGCTTCCAGGGATGACCTCTTGTTCTCTCCCTGTCTTCACCTATTCTATGCAAAACCTCCTCCACATTAATCTGGTAATAACCCCTTAACAGCTTATATGTCGCGATCATATTTCCTCTCTTTCTCCCCCTCCTTCTCCTCCTGTCCACCAATTTTTGCAAATTGCATTTTCTTAATCTGTCTTCATATTCAACATTCCAGAGACCAGAAACCACCTTAGTAAATCGTCTCTGGACCTTTTCCAATACATCTTCATCTTTTTGAAAACTAGGTAACTAAATCTATGCACAGTAATCCACATGTGTCCCGATCAAAGCCTTATACAAGGGAGTCATAGCATCCTTATTTCTACAAGTCAGTGCCATCCGCATCATTCCTATTATCCGCTAAGTTGTTCTCATAATTTTAGAAATATTTTGGGTCCTTGTCCCAAATCACTCCCACAACTCTCATCTCCCCTACCTCGTCCAAAATATTTCCACCGATTGTGTACTCTACATTCCATCTCTGCTTCCCAAATTTCAAAAAACCTTACACTTTGCAACATTGAAGTGATATCTCCACTAATTTACCCATTCAGCCTGTGTATTCAAGTCCTCTTGCAAAGTCACAGCATCCACTCCATTCCTGATAACTCTCCTCAACTTTATATCATTTGCAAATAACTGCATAATCACCATTCAGACCTCTCCAAATATCATTTACATACAAATTAAACAGATGGACCCAAAACAGACCCTTGGGGTACACCAAGGTTCTGTTTTGGGTCCATCTGTTTAATTTTCTGTTGTAACTTTCCTCTTCTCGGATATCGATCCTCCATAAACAACTCGCTGATACCTAACAGACAGCCAATCTCCAGTTCAGCGAACTCATCTAATGTTCATCCGGATGGGGCTGAACAGTAGATTAGTTCGCTGAATTTAATTCCAATTTAATTACCAGCTTGTCATGTGGCAATTTATCAAACGCCTTTACAAAATCTAAATATACCACTGTATATACAATACCCTTAACCAACGCATTTGTCACTTTATTATAAAAAGTAAGCAGATTACTAAAGCACGATCTTCCTTTAGTAAATCCATGCTGGCCGCCAAAGAGTATATTTCTGTTGTCAACCCAATTCTAACTAACTTCTCTAACACCTTAACCACAACTCCAGACTGGTCTATAATTCAAAGCCCTACTTTTACACCTCCCTTATCAATCGGATCAATTTTACCCTCTTTCCGCTCGTTTGGAATTTGACCGAGTGAAAGACTCATGTTGAAAAGTTATGTAAAAGCTGTTGTTAACTCTCTGGAACATTCCCTCAAAACACGTGGTGAAATAACATCAAGTCCCACAGCCTTATTTATATCAAGTCTATTCAATTCCTCATATACCACTTACTAACAGTTCCTCCTCCTTCTTTCCCACTACTTTCAAGTTCTGCATGATGTCACATTCAAAAGAATGAAATATCTTTAAAATTGCTCATTCAATACTTCTACTATATTCTCTGCAGCGGTTATCATTCTTCCATGTTCACCAGTGTTATCCTTCCATAATCATTCTTACTTCTATTGGTGACATATCGAAAAAATTCCTTAGGATATTTTTAGCCGCATTAGCTAACTGCTGCACATACTGTACTTTTGTTACCCTTATCAAGTGAGTCATCTTTCTCGTCTGTATTTTGTACTTTTCTCGTGCAACTGGTTGTTATAATCATCATATTGTGCTTTTTCCATAATATCTTCTTCTTCCAGACTGCATACCTTAACTCTTGATTCATCCATTTTACCCCTGCTTCACTTTTTTGACCTTTGGAATACATTCTGGTATTGCCTCCACCAAATAGTTCTTGAGTAGGGTCCAAGCAGCATTGATATTCTTTCCAAGTTTTTGCTTAGAATGAGCAATAACTTGGAATGTTCCTCATGCCAAGTTATTGCCGCAAGCTGTTTCCTGAGCTTTTAATAATTACCAACCTTATAATTCCACACGTTTCCCTTTCTAACAAAAGTGCTTAAATGACTGACCACCCTGCAAGTGATCATCACCTCAAGGTCACTGTTATCAAGTGGTGGTAGATTTGACACCCCGTTTATAATAACACATTTGATAAGATGATTAAATCCAATGCCCTTTATCCTCGTGTGCCCTCCGTTACGTACTGCCTAAGGTAATTATCTTTCAAAAATTCCAGAAATTCATTCTCTTTGCTCCTAGATGATTCCAGTCTATATTACTATAATTAAAGTCTTCCATAATGATCACTCGTTTCTTGCTAACCAGGCTAGTTTGTCTGGTTAATTAATCCTTTTTGATTTAGGCACACAGTTTGTTATTGCCATCATCCAACCTTCTTAATTATGATCCACGTCATATTAATTATTTTCTTTCAAGTTCCTTAACTCATAGAATTCCTTCAAGATGTTTTCTGAGTATTTAATTTCCTGCCCTCTAGTTCCACATGTTATGAAATAGATGTTACCAGAATTTTATTCCTTCACAAACATACTGTGAAATTGATAATAGCGAAAATAGAACGTCATGTTTCCCTCCGTACATCAGCTCCATTACAACCATGTTAGCGAAAAGAAACATAAAATCAGTGCCACATTCAACTACGATACATAAAATGGTAAAGCTGCAGGCATGGACGAAGTTACACCTAAAATGCTTAAAACTGGTGGGCGCCATCCTATCACAATGCCTACTCTTGTTCCTGCAGCTGATTTGGCACTCAGAACAAATCCCCGCTGCATGGAAACAGGCTATCATCGTGCCATTCCAAAAGAAATGGGATAGAATTGACTGCAAAACTACAGGGCATAAGCTTACTCTGTTCTGGATAAAGTCTTCAAGCGCATCATCCAGCAACGCCTACAAATATACCGCGAACAAGTAACCAGAGAGGAGCAGGCTGGTTTCCGCACAAAACGAGGGCGCTGTGACCAGATATTCACTCTGGCAGCTCATTGAAGAACACATACGACGAGGCAAGCGAACTGTCATTGTATTTATTGACTTCCGCTCAGCATTCGGCACTGTATACTGGCTTGCGCTTTGGGCAACACTATGAACTGAACCCAACTTACAACAACTCCAGTAGCTGTGTCCTCATCAAAAATGAGCACTCAGCAGAGTTTGCACAGGCGTCCAGGTGTAATCTCACCATTGCTGTTCAACACCGTTGTTGATGCTATCATGCGACAGGACTTCACTGGTAAATGTGGAGTACAGTACAGCAAAGACAAATTTTTAACTGATCTTATGTTTGCTGATGACAGCTCTATCTTTGGAAATGATGACACCGAGGCCACCAACATTTTGTATAGTATCGCAAATGTTGCCCAACCATATGGACTACAAATCAATATTGGCAAAACAAAGGCCATGACAACTGATTGGTCGCTGTGTACTGTTTACCTTCATGGCACCCAAATTGAGCAGGTGAACCAATTCAAATAGATCGGTTCACTCATACAGGCAAGGAAAACAGCAACAACAGCAGAAATAGACAACGGAATCGGCCTGGCGGCTACTGCCTTTGGTTCACTAAATTGGCGTTAAATCACTAAATCTATGGAAGAAACATGACAACTCACTCAAAACAAAGATGTGCTTCTTGCGCTCACTGATCATACCTGTCCTCCTGCATGGATCAGAAACTTGGACACTCCTTAAAACTGACCTAAACAAACTAGAGACATTTCAAATGCGATGCATCCATCGCATACTACGAATATCACTACTCCACCATATCCAAAACACTACCATCAGGACTTGGTGACTTGGTAGGACAACCAACCTACAATTGAAGAAGAACTTCAAAAACGTAGACTTCGGTTTGGGCATGTGTGCAGACTGGATCAACAGCACCTGCCTCATCAACTATTATGAAGGCAACGACCTGCACACTGGAAGACACAGCCAGCTATCCCTAAGAACACCTGATCCAAGCAAATTGAACATGACCTCTGTCTCACAGAAGAGAAGCAGAAAGCCCTTGACCCCACATCATGGCAAACAAACATAGCATCCTAGTCCACCGGTACCCACAGCAGTGTATTGGGCCAACTCATCCAGGCACCAGCGAAGGGATCGAAGAAGGACCGCCTTGGTGTGATTGTAATGTCCTGTTTTAAAAAAATGTCCTGTTTTAAAAAAAAATCCGGTCATGCACTGAATTATGAAAATCCTAACGATAACCAGTCTACTCGATGTCTAGTGAAATGGGGCAGCCGGGTGGTTAGATCTTACATGTTGCAGGTTCGAATTCGCTGGGTACGTGAATGTTTGTGAATGTCTTTAGGTGGGAGGTGAATCTCATCAACTGCCACCCTTCTTAATGAAAACCTGAAGTTGCTTCAAAAAGGTCCATGTTTGGCCTCTAGAGCAGGATTTCCACATTATTAAAAAAATACAAAAAAAAATGAACTTTAAAATATCTTAACCCACCCACAGCACTAGTATACCTAATATACTAGAGGTTTATAACTTTTGTGGGTGTAGTGATATAAAAAAGTTTAAAAAACTCGTCCAGAACTGCTTTGTATACGTCCGTCAAGTTTTTATTACTTATTGCATAGGTCCTACAGAAATTAATTATTATACAAAGAGTAACCATCATGTTCCAATATAGAAGCGAGATACAGAGGCTCGATTATCCCTACAATGTAAAAACGTTAAAGCTTGCTATGATCTCTCAAAGATGGTCATCTTTTTTCAATTCTGGTATTCACCTAACTATTGCTGTAGATTTTGCCTTTAGCCTATTTAGCCTTACATAGGCTGTAGGAGTTTCGATTTCGAGAACGAAAAAAAATCGCAGTGATGTCGGACCCAATTGACAGGAAATATTCATATTATTCGGCTTGCATATGTCTCGAAAGAACACACACACACACACACACACACACACACACACACACACACACACACACACACACACACACACACACACACACACACACACACACACACACACACACACACACACACACACACACACACACACAGAGTAGCAACTCCATGCCATAGTTAAAAGAACAGTTCTAGCCTTTCAAAAGGGTCCACTAAGGTCGTACACTCCTATAATTTCCCGAATAGGAATCAAAACGATATTACACGATGCCTAGAAATCCTTAATTTAGATAATGTAATTTGTCATACCTAAACTACCTAGCGACCACCTACAGCTATTGTTTTTATTGTTCATTGAATGTAGAATAAAATCAAGTTATCCTAATAATGCCAAAAGTCTAATTAGTGCCGTGTTGGTTTTTATTTAATGAATATTATTATATGAAAGAAATACTGACTAATTTCTGTATTCTATAAGAATGTTGTACTACTATTGTATGTATAGAGGAAATCACTTAGGAATTTATTAATTTTCTCTGTCTTCACTGTTGTATATACGTGTATTATAGAATTTCAGATCTCAACACCAACTAAAATATCAAAAAAGTAATACAAAATAACCAAGGATATGTACGACTTTACTATATGCGAGGTATTTTTTTTTTGAGATGAAGTATGGTGTTGAGATAGCTTTCTGTTCAGTAGTTGACGAATTATTAGCAAGGAAAGAGGGAAGGAAGAAGAAGAATAAACCGACAGATGTGATCTGATAAGCCGTATATTCCCACAGTTTGCTAATTAAAATACATCTGCTGCACTTTATTTATTTATTTTTGTTCTTGTTGTCATAGTAAGGTGTACCAAAATGGCTAGATTTTAATATGATTTAATATCGGACCATTACGATTCATACTATATCAATAAACAAAGATAGTGATGATTGGAATATAAGAAATGAAAAGCTAAAATAATAATAATAATAATAATAATAATAATAATAATAATAATAATAAAGTAATCGAGCAAACGGAAAAATTCAGTTATTTGAGACACAGCAATAATGAAACGCTTATCGGAAAAATAAAAATTCAGATTGGTAAAAAAAGTGAACCAAGAATAAATGAGAAGTTCTAGAGCTCAGTTTTGTATGTTAAAAAAATAAAATTAAATAAAAAATGTCTTGGCCATATGGGTACAGAATAAACATCGACAATCTCTACATACAATCCTTAATAGAAAAGACAGAAGCAGTGGGAGAGTACACCTTCTGGTTTCTCTCCCACTGCTTCTGTCTTTCAAGTCATGAGAGACCACACCCATGAGAAAACATTTAACCAACTGCAGAGAATTACGTCAGATAAGAGGAAGCTTATTTGTAGAAAACTCGACCCATCAATACCAAGGAGTAAACGATTATAATAATTCCAGTTTAGCTTAAATTCATTTCCGCTTCCATATCACATAAAAAATAAATAAACTGCTTTTAAATGTATTTTAACAATATATTTAATAAAGATATTTTGTCGTCTGCTTAGTATATTTCTTTCTTTTTGAAATATTAGCTACTGTAGCGACATCTATGTGGTTGATAGCTAGAGTATCAATAATGTAGTAATTTTTACTTTAAATTACCACTTAATCTTCCTTTTTTAAAATAAAACTGTTACTAATACTTTTTATGTCTGTTTTTGTTTTTAAGATTAATTTGTCATTCATTTGAGTTCACAGCATTTATCGCAGATTAATAGGGAAAAGTTCAAACAAAATACTGAGTGTCATTGTTTTGCTGAAAACCATAACAGATTTATGCAACTTCGTTACTTTGGATAAATAACTGAGTCATGACTAATGAAAAGGACATGTTTTTATATCACGCACATAATACATATAGCTCTTAGAGGCTTTCAAAATAAACGGAAGATAATGCAAATATTTTTATATAAATCCTGCTACGACTTGGGGTTGGGTTATCCTAAGAGTATGTTGTCAAATAAGATCTTTGAGCTTACTTTATGAATCGTTTTGAAAAGGAGTTTGGGATTAGTGAAACGTCAACTAAGGCTATCAAAATTCGCTCATAAAAATAGTGAGTGTTTGATGCTATGTTTTCTGGTGTATATATATTATTTTTTTATTAATATATATATTTTTTAATTGAATATTTAAAGAGGAGCATCTTTGTAATTTCACGCTTGCAAATAATGTTCCGTATACCACTACTTCTGGATCATGGACGGAATTCGAACCTACATTAGCTGATATTATTATCGACTTTGTTAGGTGGTTTAGCCATCGTCAGTACTAAGCTGTTTCCGGTACTGAACAGTTTACTCTAGCCATATTCAATGCACGTTCTGGAAACATTTCGACATCGCTCACCTCTGTGAAATACTAATATTCTCACGTATTAGAAATCGTTATACAATACTGTTTGATGGGCCATTTGTCCAAATGGAATAATAATGTAAGATACTAAAGAAAATTCCGCATGTGGGTAGATGGCGTTGATGGTGGTAGTAGTTTCGTTGTGTGTATTTGGAGCATTACCTGGAGACGGTGAAATGTGTGCAGCGGAGTGGAGTAGAGTGTCTTCCCACGATGAGTCTTTGGACTCCTTGGAGGTGTCACGTAATAATAATAATAATAATAATAATAATAATAATAATAATAATAATAATAGTGTTGTATGTTTTTTCCCCCGGCTTATACTTGTATAAGTAGGAGTGTAAGGAATTAATCTTGATTTAACTCGTTTAAATATTCAAAGATCTGTTGAGCGGTAGACACTGTATATTATTTCTATAACTAACCATGTTCGTGGTATTTTCCCTGTTTTGTAAGGGGAGAAAACTAATTCTCAGTTTCCATAAGTTAAAACTCTCCTTCCTTCACCTAAGGTAGCAGGACTTTCGTCCGTTTTTTTTTCTTCTTTTTTTTTTTTTTTTTTTAATGAATAATAATGAATTTCGTTTATAAAGTTTCATCGACTTTGAAAAAAAAAAAAAAAAAAAGGATGCGAATAGGGCATTATCGAAACTTTTCCATTATTTTTCATTGATGTAAAATGGGTGTTAATTTGTTATTGCAAAGTCTGGCAAATAAGGCTTACGTGAAATTGTTTTTGAAACTTAACATTTCCTCGATATTTTATCACATCTGAACCAAGCACTGCGAAGATACGCATTATTATTATTATTATTATTATTATTATTATTATTATTATTATTATTATTATTATGCATTAGCTTGGCGAAAATCAAACACCGTTGTTTTTCACCAGGTGAACTGTAACACTATATGTCACAAGACAAACGTATACTTATAGTGACCAGATATTCCGCTTTTTGATAGCGCCCTATTTCTTCAGTCTTCAAATCTTTTGTCCAGGTTTTATGTTTAAGATATTAGTAATGGTTGCGAACGTAGGGCATTTCTTTTCTTTTCTTTTTCTTTTTTTAATACATTAGCAACCAAACAAACATGATGAGCTTCATGCTCTATCCGTATCTATATGGATTTTTTTTTTTTCCCCGAGGTTGAATAACTCAGCTTTTCATGAGCATAGTTCTAGAATACGTGACCAGAAGCAGTTGATGAGTTGCACAATGCTAGCTTTCCATATGTAAACAGCGTGCTCTTGTATCAAAGGCGGTACTGGTTTAGTTGTTTAGTTCATTCCGAGTTCAATACCCCTTTTTTTTAACTTGTGCATTGTATTTTGCAGCGAAGCCGTCCAGTTTGCTTCTTAAGCGGTAGCGCCTTTCAGCCCTTAGTAACCATCTTTCCCCCAAATAGGTGATGGCATCATCAGTATATGTATCAGTAAATGGCTATCCATTTGATAGCTATTTTTGCTTCTCATTAGCTGTTTGTTGATGCTAATGGACTTCGTCATGGTGTACATTGTATTTAATGCGGTCTTCTTACAAGTAAGAAAAAAGCAAGTATGTAATTCGATATGGCACAATGCATTAGATTTTAAAGAATTCGAAGTACATCCTAAAATAGATTAAATGATAGATACGCTCTTCCATCCATTTGGAAGAATGCATCTTTTCATTTAACGTTGGCTTACTTTTCCTGCATGAAATTTAATAGGGTAATATGTTCAAAAAACAAACAAAAAATTTGCAAGCAGATAATAAACAACAATTATTTACTTCGTGTGTACAATACAGCAGGCTGTATAATTCTACCTGAAAGACTAGGAGCGACTATAACTGAAGAAAATATTGATTGTTTATTAGGGATGACGGCCGAAGCAACTAAAGCTATGAAGCCAGTATAGTTTGACTATAAACTGCAGGTATTCTTCTTTTGCCCGCTTGGGGGGGATGAGAAACCCTTCTATCTTCGTACGCGAGCGGATAAGTCGTTTTCAGTTGAAAGTCTCTTAGGGAAGTTTTTTTTGCATTCTAGACGGGATTCGAACCTAGGCTTTCCATCTAGTGGACATTGCCGATACCAGCTGAGTACGGAGGCTTAATTGTATGATCAGTACGATGATCAGCTCTGCCGGAGAAAAGGAATAAATGAGTAAATTCTGTACACCTTTACACACCACCCAAGATAAGGAAGAATCCTTGCATTTTGTATTCATTTTTCAAATTTGTTACATTTTAAAACAAATTAAAGTTTAATATTTAAAGATGGAGATAAACTTAGAAAAAGATTTAGACAGAAGATAAATTTTGAGTGTATTTGTTATAACGGTGCTATGGCAAGACTCTCATAACTATGTACAAAACTGGACAACCCGTTTCTATGTAGCAGCGTATGGAGGTATTTCAGACTTAAGTGTAAAAAGTTTAGGGACGTATTTTTCTTCTCCCAGATCTAAGGATCTTGTCAATTAATAATAATAAACACCAACATAAACATGGGTCCGAATTTGAACGGTTGAATAGAGCTACCCTGTTTTAAATTTCATTTTTTGAAATTTAACTAATCATAGCCCCATGACCTTTCATTATTATCATCATCATCATCATCATTAGTATTATACGGTACCTCCATGGAGTCGGGAGATTCATCGTGGGACCTAAACTAACTATTATACACACAGAATCTATCACACATCTCCTTAAACTCATTCACGTAACTCACAACTAATTCTGGCAATCCATTCCACTCATTCACCACTCTCCATGCAAATATTTGGTCCGCACACCGCCATTAACCACACTTTTCCACAACTTCCACGGATGGGCCCTAGTTCGCTGACTACTTGTCGTATATTGAAAAAAAAAATTATGTATCAATTTTATAAAAGCCCTTTAATATCTTAAAAGATTCGATCATGCCCCCTGTTTTCTGCCTATCACCTAAACTTTATAACCTATAAACTTTCAACCTGTCCTCATAGGGAGCATTCCACAGACTTGTCACAATCTTGGTCACTTGTCTCTGAATCTTCTCTACCACCTCCTGGGTAGAGAAGATTCAGACACATTAACTGGAAAGAAGCAAAACAACAAACCTTGGACAGGATGGCATGGAAATCTCTTTGGAAAAATCTCGACGCTTAAAAGCATAAGGCGATCATAGACGAAGAAGATGAAGAAGAAATCTTTTCCTATATTGTTGATATACAAATTAATAGTGGCGCTAGTACACATCCCTGAGGTAGTCCACTAATCACCATCATTCTCCTAGATTTCACTCCACCATATACTACTCTCTGGTATCTGTCAGTCACCCCCTACTAGTTTCCTATCCATCCCCATTTGCTCCAACTTTTGTAATAGCTTTCCATTCAGCATCGTGTCAAATGCCTTTGCAAAGTCCAGCAATATCATGTTGTAGCCATTTCCTTTGTCCAGTTCTGCTGTCACGTTATTATAAAATGTGAATAAATTACTAAGACAAGGCCTGCTTTTTTACAAAGTCGTGCTGCCCACTATATAACATCGCATCTATATATTTTAATATATAGATGTTTTTCTGATATTTTAATTGGTCTGTAGTTTGCCACCTCTGTCTTGGAGCCGCCCTCTTTCCTGTGCCATTTCTGAGTAGGCGCTCCTGGTATAAGATGGTTTATTGACATAAAATCACCACACAGATTGTATAACAGTAAGCCTATAAAGGTAAGTTCATACCAAAAATCGAGTGTGTGTGTGTGTGTGTGTGTGTGTGTGTGTGTGTGTGTGTGTGTGTGTGTGTGTGTGTGTGTGTGTGTGTGTGTGTGTGTGTGTGTGTGTGTGTGTGTGTGTGTGTGTGTGTGCAGTGCTCAAGGCGTTACTTGCTTACATGCCTATTTCCTTTCAATGCACAACGTTTAATGTGTAGAACATCCTTCAGAAATTAAAATATAATAATACTAATAATGTTTAATTTGTAGGATTGACCGAAGAGTTCATTGTTTTCACCTAGGTGTATATGTAACTGATCATCTGTTCATGTTACTGTATTAGATTAAAGCAATAGCATTCTTGTCCAGTGATCTCATCATTATCACAACAACGGCAATGCTAAAAGCCTAACGTTGGGTTTAATACCACAGCATTTGCGTAATTGAGATTATGAAGGCAGTCCGAGTTAAACTAAATTTGAAATGACTTGATACATATTAGGAAAGATTCCAAATACCAAAATTAATTAAAATTCGTCCAACCGAAGCGAATGATGGCGTGTTCGTACAGACGAACGAAGACAAATTAACCTTAACAGGCATTTATTCATTGTTAAAATATATATAAAGGAATATTTTAAACTAATGCTGCCTTTCAAAAAAAACAAAACAAAACCGGATACCGCATATAACCTAACAACAAATTGATAAATATATTTGTGTATACGAAAGGTCAGAAATAGATTTTTAAAAAAAATCGCACTTTTATATTTTAATTATTTTTCTCGTCCCATTTCGTTCTTATGAAGCATTGGTATATTAATTATTATTCTATTTGTCGATTCAATCAAGGACTTCATTGAAAAATTAGGCTTGCAACTGATTTTGACGTGAAAGGTGATAAGATAAAGAACATGCTGAACTACGCACACACAACAACAACAAAGTAAACAGAAGATAAACGATTGCAAAATTTTTCTCACCTTCACTTTTATTATCTTTCCTTTCGCTAAAAGTAAACGTTTCTAGTTGGGGCACTTGACAATAGATTTTTAGTGTATGTTGTAGCAGAGTAAATTGTTGATAAGATTTAGGAGTAAGTCAGGAATTTTTCATGCGCTGTACGCTCTTTGCTTTTGGAAATAAATACTTTTGACGTATCGCTTCATTATTATTTTATTTTTATTTTTTACGATTTATGCGAATTTTATTTATTTATTTTTTCAACACGATGTTGTATTATTTACAACAATATAAATCAAATACCATTTGGATTGAATTCTTTATTTTATAATTGAATAAGGAAGATGGTCATTTTCAATTTGAAACATTTCAGAACTATTATGATAAAACTGTTATAATAAAAAAAAATATTATTGTAAAATTATTTTATTTGCTATTTTTAATTATTTTATTTTATTCCATTTAGTGCTCTGTTTCTCTTTTAATTTATTGTTATTTTAAAAATAACAATAATTTATTTTTAAAATAAATTCATTTTAAAATTTATTATAATAGCTCCGATAAGGGTGAAGAATTTCTGAAGCTTTAAGAATGGGTTGGGGGAGAGGGGAACATCGGGACAAAAAAAAGTCAGTTTATTATTATTATTATTATTATTATTATTATTATTATTATTATTATTATTACGTATATTCCTGATTAAAACTATGGGAACACCTACGCATATTTAGAACTTAATCTCGGTTAGACTAGACAAAATTATTTAATTTAAAGTAACAAAAGGATCTTAGATAATCATAAAAAAAAAAAAAACGTGCTTCATAATCGTATCATTGTATAGTGACATCATTTACACTCACGAGCCAAAAAATTATGATCACCCAGACTGTTTCAGCTAACCATGTGGGCTGGTTAGCCGGAAACAGGCCGGTGATGGAGGTATTTTTGTACGAGGCTTGTTCTTATGGACATCACTGGATTCTCTCACCCTCACTGAACTCAGTGTGGCCCAATGAATCCAGATTCTTCCAGCAAGACAACATCCCTTGTCTTGCAGCAAAAGGTCGCATTTTCAAGCATAATTCAAAGAACTTATCCAATTTATATAAAAATCAGATAATTAATCACTATAACCTCGCTACAATTGGAATCGAAAATGAAACCAAATAGAGTTTTTAAATATCAAAATCTATTCATTTCCATCTGCATTGTACAGAATTATTAATACCAGCTCGAACTTTTTTTTGTCAATTTTTGTTAATAAACAAAAAAATAATAATAATAATAATCAAAAAAGAGTGAACTTATTTGTAATGTATAATTTTGATATGTTTTGTCCCTTTGTGCGCTGAAAATTCTCAGATTGAAGAAGAAATTGGAAATGGCTGTGCAAATTTTTATAAGGATTCCAAATTTGAAAAATTGCATAAGATCCGTCCATTGAGAACTTTACTTTATGAAACATACCTAATAAACATAAAAGTATATAAGTTGTTTATTTAAAAATTTTAGCCAGCACTGTTTGTATTTTTTTTATACTTTGTAAAAAGTATAAAAGCTAAGGTATCATTCTATCAAGTAGGAAGCCTCAAAAAGGCTTCCTACTTGATAGAATGATACCTTAGCTACAATATTGCTGAATTAGATATAAATATTGCTTTTTCGTAAAATTCCTAAAAACGACATTTTTATGAATTATCTCAATTTATAATTTGTTTTGAGATAAAGCAATTACAGAATTGAATTCAATATAGTAATAAATATTCTGTCGAGTCCTTCGTTGGATTTAAATATATTCTATTTCAGATAGGGGACACTTCAACTTACCAGCCAAGGGTGGTCCAACCATGCTTGATGCTCCACGGAATAAACACAGCAAACCAAATGCGTTAGTTAGTTTCTCGAGCCCCAGCAAATCCACCAAAATAACAGATGTTAGGCAAATATATGCAGCTGCAAGCAATAAAAGTAAATGACACAAATTCGGAAAATAGAGAAATAAAAGTATTGAGACAAACGATATAAATAAGTATGCAGGCATTAAAATATGACAATGCAGTTAATACTATTCTAATTGATGCATAGGTTATGATGTAGTTAACTACCGAAAATATTATAAAACACATTCAGATTTAATTCTAAGTCCTTGAGTAGAGGAACTATTTACTATTCCAAAAGTGGGACTACAAGAATGTCGCTTTGTCCTTTTGTGTATATGGAATGAAAAGAGTTAGAAAACTTAGATTTAGACAAAATTAAAGGAAGCAACAGTTTCATATACTGAAAAATATAACAAAAATAGGTCTTTACTCTTCTAAAATCAGTCGGAAGGTTTTTCTCATCAAAGAAAACTTAAGAAACCGCAGAATATTGTACGATGGGAAAAGAATTACTACTATTACTGCTGCTCGATCCAGATGGAAAGATTCTTTTCCTTTATATCTTAAGATGACTGAGTTCACTAACATCATAGCGTTATAATTTTTAATACCACGTCAGGTTTGTTTCTTATGTGCTACTAGCTTCTGCATAATTCTGTATAATTTTGAACTGCTTCTCTACTTCTAGTAGAGAAGTAGTTCAAATCGATGACGAACTTCACTATCCGTCTCTGAGATAAGAGAAGAATCACATTTATTCAATTTACTGATAATCTTTGCATCCAAGTTCTTTAAAACATCAGTTAAAACTTCTGTGTCGTCATTTTTTATTTCATCATCCCATTACATTATATCCTTATCAAACACATTGCAAGTGTTTACAACCTTTAAGAAATTTACTACAAAAAAAAAAAGTTTTCTTTTTTCCAGTAGCAAGAAAATAATCCGATTTCCATAAATATACATTTAAGACGGAGGTATCAAACGAAAGTGAAACTCCTTCGCATTTGTAGCTACTTCCTGACGGATGATGCCTTAAAAATTCAGTAGGTTTTCGTTCACGAATGCTGTGACCTCAAACTTGGTGTATGTCATGTCTCTGCTTCGCTAGATAAACGATTTCTTAACGACGCTTCAATGCGCAATTCGAGGTTGAAATTAGAACTGTATTATCAACAATAAACTAATCCCCCCCCCACCCGAGAACTAACCAAGTAGGTCCATATGATTACGAAATCGACAGTAAGAGCATTCTTAGTACTGCACCTATATAATTTTATTTCATTTAATTTTGTTGTTATTAGAAACTTTCTAACTGAATCTAAGATTGAGTGACTAGACAAATTAACAAGGATAGTCATTAGCAAATTTCATTAAACTCCGTCGAGCAAGATTGAAATTACTATTATTATTATTATTATTATTATTATTATGACTTTATTCACACAGTTTGATAGAGTCAAAACAAGATATCATTCAAAGAACAACTTTGTACTGGTGATACAGCAGTGCAATCAGATTGTACCGAATAATCTAAGAATAGTCCCTCAGGTAGAGTCGTGTAAAATATGTCCCTGTTCCAAGTAATGTTTTTGTTTTGTTTGTTTGTTGTTGTTGAATATTATATGTGATCAATTTGTTGATGTTTAATTCTTGTAATAACTGGACAGCTTCTTTGAAATTACATCAGCATGGATGACTTTGGTGTATTTAAGCCACAGTCAGCCAACTTCGATTGCCAGATCTCGATATTTAGTGATTCTCCCGCCTCAACCAATTCTTTGTTGTTATCTGTGAGTACTGCGATATCGATAATTCAAACCTGTCGATGTTCGATAATTGTGATGTCAGGTCTATTGTGTTCCAAATGCTGATTGCTGTTTCGTTTTCCAAAGTAGGAAAGCCATATTTTATGCATACATGCCAATGAATTATTTTGGCCACTTGATCATGGCGGTATTTATAGTCAGTTTGAGCTATCTTGCTGCAGGCACTGATAAGATGTTCTACAGCCTCATCTTTCTGATCGCATAATCTGTGATCAGAAAGATGTTATTATTGATGTTCTCAATTTTTGCTTTGATTGCATTAGTTTGTAACGTCTGTTCTTGAGCGGCTAGAATAAATCCATCTGTTTCTTTTTTAATGTATCCGTATTGTAACCATTGCCACGTCTTAGTTACGTCCATTTTTTCCTCACTGTCTTGAAGAAATTGACCATGCAATGGTTTATTTTTCCAACGCACACATCAGTTATTTTGCTGTTCCTTTTTATCGGATTTATTTCCTACTGCTTTTAGAAGGTCTTCTTGCGAAATGGCTTGAATCATTTGCTGATGTAATATTTTAAACCAATTTTTCTTCTTCCACAGTCTGTCTCACTTGCAACAGATCCCGTCCACCTATTCTCCTTGGTAGGTACGACCGTCAACATCACTTCGTGGATGTAATGCATGATGCATGGTCATTTGTTTTCTAGTTTTGCGGTCCAATTTGTCCAGGTTTTCTTTTGTCCAATGTATTAAGCCAGCTGTGTATCGGATCACTGGCATAGCTCAAGAATTCATCGCTCTAATTGTGTTTAATTCCATTTAGTTTTGTTCTCAGAATATTATTGATTATTATGATGCATTCCGCTGTTACCTGCTGTTTAACTTTCGAGTGGAGAAATCATTCGAAAGTTAAACTGGTTTCTAACATTCCTAGGTATTTATACCGTTCGTTAGCTGAAATTGCTTTTACATATTTCTCCGGATAAAAATTAAAATTGTTAGCGTCATTAATTTTTCCTCGTTTAATAGATAAAATTGCGCATTTATCTAAACCAAATTCCATTTTGATGTCCTGACCACTGGCGGCTCGTGTCTTGAAATCGTGGGGGTGCCGCAACTTTCGAAATACAGTTTCGAAATATTTCGGATAAAATATCAAAATTATGGTAAAAATTTTAAAAAAAATTAAACATGAAAAAATATTATTTATTATCGATAAAATTATACAGTTTAGTATAATTCAAAATTACTTTAAAATAAAATCCATTCCTTTAATTGTAATTAAAGGAATGGATTTACAATTTTTGGACATTACAATTAAAGGATTTAATTGTAATGTCCAAATATTTAAAAAGACGCAGTAAAACTCTTCTACTGGCGCAAACTGCATATAAACAACAGTGGAACTGCGCGACGGACAGTGCCGCATTACGCTAATAGCTCGCATTTCACTATGACGTGCATATGCTTGTGCGCGTAACAATATGGCACTGTGGTAAACACAGTGCTACAAGATGGATTTTTATTATTTTTATACAAAATAAGAGAATTGTATAGGATTGTTGATGATAAACTTAAATATTACAAGCAAATATAAATAAATTAATAAATATATTTATATATCGAGAAAAATTAGGGGTGCTGCAGTTCCGCAGTGCCTATGCACGAGCCGCCCCTGGTCCTGACTGAAAATACGAACTGTGTTCAGTAAAGAGTCTATTTGCTGGGCCGAATTTTAATAATAATAATAATAATAATAATTATTATTATTATTATTATTATTTTTATTATTATTATTATTATTATTATTATTATTATTATTATTATTATTATCCACTGACTCGACCAGTTGATAACAAATATATATCCAACATCCACTTTCCAACATACAAAACACACAGAACAGCAAAACCACTACAATCACTCAGGTTGAAACAATACGATACTTCGGAATTTACTTCGATGCAGATATGAACTGGAATAGCCACATAAACCATCTACACAACAAACTCCGAACAATAAGTGGCAAACTCTACAGGTTAAAAGACATAGTTCCCATACGCCTAAAAACACTAATATAAAACGCACTATGCCAAAATATACTAAGATACGCTATAACAACGTATTAAATTAAATAGATTAATGTCGCTACAACCTACAAATTAAATAGATTAATGTCGCTACAGTACAAAATGACAAAACTGATCTTTTGGGAACAAAGAGAAAATCACGACCTTATAAACATTGCAATGGCAGAACACAAAATACTGACAGCAAAACATTTATGTCACTATGCAGCTTTGCTAAAACATTATTTCGATGCCAACTACAGGACAATCAGAAATACTTACCGTATAACAAGACCTCAGACTACTAATTATATCACATATAAATACAATAATCACTACGGAAAGGCCACGCGAAACTTCTACATCCCAGACATGATAAACAAATTACCTTTTGAATACAGAAACCTTACAAATTACAATAGCCTGAAAAGAGCTCTAAGGACATACTATGAACAAGAAGCACGCACCCAAAATACCATACAAACTTAATGAAACACAATATATTCGTTCAGGCTTCCAGTTCAGCGATGCATCAATGCATTCCAAGTTATTGTGCGTGCGTGTGTGTATGTGTGAGTGCGCGCGCGCGAATTTCTCAATCACAGATTTCGCAGCTACCCAACACAGCAAAAAAAAAATTCATAATAACCAACTGGTGTCATCCTCAGATAAGCTTACCTATAAGCTTCGAGGATGAAAGCAAAGAAATTAGTTCTCATCCAAGATGTATCATATGTAACCAAATGCATGTAATGTACGTATCACATGAAAACCAATGTATGTAACGTATGTAACGTATGTATTATATGTAAACCAATGTACGTAATGTAAGTAACACATGTAAACAAATGTAAGTAATGTATCATATGTAATCAAATGTATGTAATGTATATAATAACTGTAACAAATGTATGCAATGTAATAAAAAAAAATTCTTTTAAATGTAAAAAAAAAAAAAAAATTAATTCCCAACACAGCAAAAAAAATGTGTGTAATGTATATAATAAATGTAACAAATGTATGTAATGCAATAAAAAAAAAATTATTACCGTCATTAATGCTGCACTTTTGGCAAAGCTAACTTGACGGTTAAAGAAAAGGGGATAGCACCACTGATTTGGAGGTAACTAAGATATCGTGTAACACATTGTTGTTACTATTTAACTAAGTTCTGTGGATTTTCTGTGAAACACAAACATTTGATATTATTTGTGCAGAACCTTAAGTCCAATGCCTCACTCTTTTGGTCTTCCAACACCATCATCGCTGATGAATGATTCACGTCGACGTTTTTGGAACAAAAACTACGTGAAACTGGAATGAAAATAAATAATGTACTAACTAAATTAATTATTTACAAGCTAACAGTATGAGAAGCACTTTAAACATAAACAGTCAGTGAAGACTGAGAATACAGTGACCTCACGAACAAAGATCACGTGCATGGAGAACGACAGTGGAACTCTTTGCGGTGTTATGTTGTGATTATTGCGGACGGGAGATAAGGTGGTGCGCCAGATTTTGGGTACGACAGTTAAACTGATTCGGTAGAACTTCGGCTGCCTTCCAGGAACAATCTGTGTAATTTAAATAGGGCCAAGGCATGCTGTGTTTTTAGAACATAAAAACAAAACAACGTAAAAAGGACATTAAATTGGGTTTCATCGAAAAGCTTTGTCGGAGCATCAAAAATCGATCCTCATTCCAGTACTTAGATTTCCAAAATTTTCAAAGTCACCATTAAGGAAGATAAATTTGTTGGTCCTACATTACGGTTGGTTGGTTGGTTGGTTGGTTGGTTGGTTGGTTGGTTGGTTGGTTGGTTGGTTGGTTGGTTGGTTGGTTGGAATTCCAGCATAACTGAGCTATGAGTCCAACGCGTTATATATGATAATTGAGTTTGTTCCTCTGATTTTTACGGGATTCGAATCTAGGTTTTTCCAATCGCATGGTATAATTGTTATAGATAGAGTCACATTAGGGTAGTACTAAAATACGGAGAATTCGAAAAGAATCTGACTTAAACTGGAAATCATAGATAAGTAACAAATAGCTTAAAAAACAGTCAATCACTTTTAACAAAGTGTCACAATGTAACTGGAGATTTAGTTGCTTCATTTTCACTTGCATTTCTTTCTCGTAAACTGTGACGAGTAAGGTGAACGGTTCCACCAGGAGATCATGGTAAAGGAATAGCAATACCAAGATGAACTGGAATCCTGGCACGATCGGAGACTACTGTTAGTTTCTTCAAAGAGAGAGACTCGGAGGTCATTACGATAGGAAGCGAAGGACTTATAAAGCATGTTTACATGTGTTTATATTTTAATATTTTATTTTTACTTATCGTAAATATTATACAATATGTAATTACTTGCATTTTGATGTTTTATATTAATTTTACAATTTTTAGTTGAAATTTATGTTGTTTTTTTTAAATAAAAAATAATAAAAACATTGAGATGCTGAAAAAAGTTCCAGTTTTAAATTTCTTTGGTGCAATTCACTTGTTTTGATCCCCGTCATAAAATCCTTGTTGACCTGTAAGCGTTTGCTTCGGGTTGCAATATTTTCTTTTCAAAACGGCCCAGTGCTTCATTTAAATGCATCATCGATTGACTAGCTAGCGATCTTCGCTTTATCAAAACGCTACTTTTCAAAAGAAAGACATGCGCAGCAGGAAATATTTACATACTTTAAAAAAAAAAAAATCTTTAATGCTACCTGCAGTTTATTGCACAATTGCCTGACTCTTTTCACACATAGCACTTTGATCTTTTACGTTTGACTTTCCGCAGTGTGCGTGCTAGTTGCGTAAGCACATTTATGTAGCATTGATTTCGTATCTCATTTGAATACTTGAAGAAAACTAACGATAGTTATATTGTTTTTCACAGCGTTGAATAAACACGTCAATAATCTTTCTAGCGATGCAACTCGTTATTACTTCTACGATATTACTCCATTACTTTGATTGCAAATTATTTTTTCATAGATTCCTATTTATTATGTGACACTCGCCAACGGTAAATTGTAAGTCTATAATACGTTAGTACTGTAGTGAGCTAAGTTTTTATTTTTATTTTTTATAATCCGAAACCTTGCCTATAAACCAAACATGCAAGTTTCAAGTCACGTCAGCTGGAAGGTAATATTTCAAAGTAAGCGATGAATGTGTGTGTATGTGTGTGTGTGTGTAGTATATACTGTATATAGTCAAAAACAATCCTGAGACATTTTGTCATAATTTATTTACGATATAATGTTGAAATGCGTGTTGCGGAGATGGGAGCAGAAACGCGCGCACCAAAGGTTGCAGAAAATATATCACTTTAGTGCAGTGTGTGTGTGTGTGTGGACACGTGGTTACCAATATATATATATATATATGGATGCAGGGACGAATTCTCCATGCTTGCTATGCAAGCTCATTAATTGAGAAAGAAGTAATATTTATTTGTTAATAAATGCATGCATTTATAAGCATTCCATTTAGGCTTTTATTTTTGTAGACAGAAGACGTCTTAAGCTTGCACGACAATAATTGAGCTTTGCGTTGTGTATCGAAGGCCGATGCTTGCTCGTCTAGTCAAAGCTACCTTGGCTTGCTCGGTTGTAGGAGCTTCCAGGTCCTCGCAGCAGCGCTGTGATTTCATGCGCGCGCATAGCCATTTCACGTCGTCTCACTCTGTTGCTTAAACACAGGCCGTACGCAGTCAACGTAGTTCTAGCCAGTGAGTTTCAGCCAGCCTTTTCAAGTGTGCGTGTTGCTTGGGAAAATTAAGTTAGAACCAACTTTTTATGACGATATTATTGACCAGTTCATAAAGAAGAACTGTAGGGTAGAATTTGTATTCAAGTAGCTAGATTGAAAAAGATAAAATATCATTTGTAAAATAAATGTTGTATTTGTATTATTAAATGTACATAAATTTCTAAATATATAGTTTTAAATGGTCAGTAATTCATTATTCCACTAATCACACCTCTCACTCCCTGAATGATAACAAGCGGGAATTTCAAGACCAGCATTCGCCCCTGTATAGATGTGTTTCTTAAATAGCTAGAAGTACGCCTTGAAGAAACGAAGGCAGATGGATATTGACTAACAGCAGCTCGTGTTTTCATATTCGGCGTTGTCCATGAAAATGCCTACAACAAAGAAAGACACAGCAGAAGCAAAACATTTATGAGAAAGTGACTGAAGTGAGGGGGTAAGAACAGCGAGCGTTATCTTTTTAAACTGAATTTTCCTCTTATTATGAAGACTTTTTAGGGAGATGTTTCTTGATGCACCACTCAAAATGTGAAAAAACAGTATTCTAAAGTCAAATAACTTTGAGATTTATATAGCGTTAACAGATGAAAAGGGGTGTGTTGAAGGAAAAGGGGACACAAGTCCAAGAAGAAAGAGAGAGAGAGAAAGATCAGATTTTCATCAAAATCGGAATAGTATTAAATATTGGTTTAAATATTAAATTTAATAATAAATAATAAGTATTTGTTAATTATGCCTGCAAAAAGCATGGCGGTGGTGAGGGGGGGGGGATATCATACAATCTACAGCCTAAAGACATTTCACACAACATTCTTGACCGCGTTGGATTCCAACAAAACCACTTCTTCTGTAGGGTCGTGTTACTTAGATGCGACTACTTGTTAGTACCACTCCCAACCGACCTGTCGCTTACTCTGCCGCTGGGTGGGGGGGGGGGGGTATTTTTTTGGCTGTAGAAGCGTATGTTCACGGGGCCGGTTTGCCTGCTTGCGGAATGAAAAACGCCGGATAAACTGGCGGAAAAAAACCTTACTGCCCGCGCCCAAGACCGACTAACTTGGCTATGCCTGAGGAAGATCCTCAAGTTCCTCACGTCTTCGAAGGGAATCAAACCTTCCCGAGGCATATGGTTGCGCAGCGTAAAACCACTAGGCTAACCGCGCGGACTGCGAGCTGACACTATAACCACTCAAAAAAAAAAAAAAAAAAAAAAAAAAAAAGTTGTACGAATCTCTGGAAATTCGAAATGCAGAATTTAACCCCTTCTTTCCCAATTATTTTACAATTTCTTGATGCTGATGGTCGTTCAGCACGGACTAGTTTCGATTGAGGTTTTTCTCCTCCCTGTTTATATCAACAGGGAACCTATCACAGGCTTTTTAGATCTTCAGACACTATTTGTAGTAAATTACATGCCTAACCAGTTTGAATTTGAGTAATAGGTTTTTCCGTACTTCCACGTATTGTAAAAATTGCCAAGAAGCAACATACGGTAAAACTTTACATAGCGACCAGTGGCGTAAGCTTACCTCTTTAAAAACCTGCAGGGATGTTCTGCACTTCTAATACGAGTGCTTAGTTGACATCGCAATACGCAACCAATTACGATATTTCTTAATACTGTACATCTAGTATTTGTGAACATGCACCATTTCTGTTTTGTTTCTTTTCCAGATTCTGGATGTTTAGAAATTATTCTGTATTTTTTTACATAATCCGATAACCTGTTCTAGAGATCAAATGCAGAACATTTTCAACTACGTCAGACTTCCAATAATCGTGAAATTTATCTCAGACCTAAAGACATTCACAACCATGTGAATGTCTTTAGGTGTGAGGAGGATTCGAACCCGTGTTCTGTTGGTTGGACAGCAGATACGTTATCCGCTCTACCAGCAACGTTTTCGTTTTCGAACCTTGCCAGGCTTGTTTCCAAATAAAAGCTTTCATAAACATTATTCAGATGATAATTCTTATCACTTTATTGTCTGCATAATATTTATGAAAGCTGTTATTTAAACTGTCCACTGTGTAAAAAGCGTAGTCAGAGCACTGGCGCTGATTTTGAATTGTAAAACTTAATGGGAATTTTTTTCTTCGCTTTTGGTGCTTGGTTAACTCGTATAGTGTGTGGCAGCAAAAGTTTCTTACAAATTAGATCAACCACTAAATACTCAGACGGCGATAGATAATAATCACATTGGGAGCTGAAGCTATTCCGAGAACGAATGTGTGGGTGACTTAGTTGCTTGGCTGTAAAACACGTTTGCATACCTCTTTTTGATAGTTGCTTGTCGAAGTTCAAAGAAAGTGGCAGTATGTGAAGCTTCTTTTTATTGTTTAAGTCCTATTATACTTCTATTTTCTGTAAAATTTTAATTGTTAAAATTCAGAAATTCGGCATGTCGCCTATTTCGTTCTTGAGAACGTAACATTGCTGTTGACAGTAGAAAAGCACTGACTCGGTATGTATACAAGTAGAATTTATTGTTGCCATGGAAATTTGGAATCGCAAATTCTATTGTTTGTATGGAAGCAAAACATGATGTCCATCTTAGTAAAAAAAAAAAAAAAAAAAGATAATTATCTTACTAGATAGAGGAGACAGGTACTAATTAAAGAAAATTGTTCATAAAAACTTTGAACACTTCTAAGGATCGAAGGTTTAAAAGAAAGTTCACTGACTGTATTTGCAGTAACGTTATAAATATAAGAACTATCATTTTTTTTTTTAATAAATAGGAAAAAAAAAATTCTGTTAAAAGCACGCATTTTAACATGTTAAACACACTATAACCTAATAAATACAGATTTTGTTTTATTCTTGCTTAATTTGCGAAGAAAATATGAAAGAAAAGGAAATTAATGTAACTTACAGACAAAGAGGCCAAAGAGTGTACAGCATACGGTGAGTGTGACATAGGAATGGCAGAGCGGGATCGCCACGACACAAACTCCACAAAGGGTGACGCAGATATTATTCATATGAAGAGAACTGACGCACTGCTTGTCTGATATCCAGCCGAATATAACTCTTCCCGCCGTGTTCGAAATTCCAATGGCTGATAGAAGAAAGGCGGACTCTTCTCTAGAAATACCCTTCATGATGCTGCTTTCTGTAATATAGACATAAGGAACATAGAAACCGATCATGCCAATCACGTTGGAAATACATATAAGGAGAAATACTTTGTTTTTCAAGAGAGAAAAATCAAGCATCTCTTTTAGTGTGTCGGTCATACTTTCAGGTAATCTCAACCACGACGGACAGCGATGTCTTTCGGCTTGTTTTGTTTTAGCAAACTCTTTTCGTAATGCTTGAAAAGATGACAACATTTCCTTTTGTGATTGTCTTGATTCCGATAGATGGTCAACGCTTCCGCTATAAAATATGTCCTTTCTGTAAAGAGGCCGAAAATCCCTTTTTCCAGCCGATCTTCTTCTGTACTCATAGATGGAATGTCGGCGTAACTTGTTCAGTTGTTGGGCCAGAGTTAAATTATCCCGACTAGAGGGCGCTGTGTGATGAAAGAACCCAGTGTGATGAATATTATTATGCATGCTGCACTTCGTCGATTTGCAAAACGCACAAGAGACTTTACGTCTCACCAAATTGGAATGACCAAGTTCAGTATGAGCTTTTTCCTTAGGTTTGGTTGATAGCTCGTTATTCGACAAGGAAGTCTTAACTTCCTCTCCTTCCTCCTCATCTTCTTCGTCGATCTTTGGTTTCTCGTCATTCTGCCTGTCCACCCCATCCATTGTTAAAATGACAGCGTCCGATTTATAAAACTGATCTAACCACAAACACGAATTGACTCCTGGTTCTGTGTTCGCCATACCCTTTTTATGATCGACAGAACTTTCAAAATGTTTATTTAGATCTACAGCCGCCGCTGTATCGTCACTCCCACAGTGGCAAGTCATTTCCAGTGGTCGCATCAGCGATCCAAACACTATACAGTTGAGACATATTCCTGCCAAGATAACTAAGGCACCTCTCCAGTCATACAAATCAAGGAGCTTCTCACACACAGGGGCGAAAACGAAAGCTCCAACTCCTGATCCACAGACTGATACTCCAGTTGCAAAGGCCCTCTTACTGGAAAAATAGTATCCGACACTTACAATTGCTGGCAAGTATATGAAACCAAAGCCAATACCTGAAACATCAAAAGAATAACAGTTAGTGCAGAGGCTTTAAATGCATTTAAAGTAGAAAAATTATTCAGACATTTATTCAGTTAATGTTTATAACATTGATAAGTTAGTATTATCATTTTCACAATAATAGCGTTAATATTAGTTAATAATGTTAACGGTAATTTAATTTAATTTAGCTTTTTATAAAAATCTTTTTATAAAAAGATTTTTAATCTTTTTATAAAAAGATGAAAAATCATTTATAAAATTCATTAAAGTATAAAAAATACCAGAAATCATTTTAAGTGGACCCACTGCTTCACAACATTTTCTCGTTTATAATATAATTCATGAGGGCTAAAACTTTATTCGCCATCACTAAGTAACCCATTGGATGCCGTCAGGTATTGTAGGTGTGTTTAGGATGGTGTCATCTAGCCTTATAGGCCTGAAGCCGTAGTTTTATGGAGAACGTTCTAGTTTACGACAAACACGGAAAAAAGGCAAACTGAATACTTGTGTGTGTGTGTGTGTGTGTGTGTGTGTGTGAGAGAGAGAGAGAGAGAGAGAGAGAATCTATGTTGCTCTAGATTAAAATAATAAAAATAATAATAACCGCATTTTGTTCGATCAATAAACCATCCCAAGCTTTATCTCACTTCCACTATTGAAATTATTAAGTGGTTTATGAGTACAATAAAATGCATATTTATGAATATAACTGTATAGTAGTTACAAGCCTACGATTTCTAAATATATTAAAAGAATGAAATTAAATTATATTAATGGATTTCAAATTAAATTATAGAATTCCGGCAGACGAAAATGTTGCTTATTTAAATGATTTTGGCATTCTTAACAAATTAGCTGTAAAGGTGAAAGTGTTACTTAGTTTTACATTAGTGTACTAACCAGTTATTGATTAAAATTCGCTTGTATAATACAGTGCCGACGTAAGTTTTGTAATTGTTTTGTATAAGAAATGCTTATAGATTTTGTACTGTTTTTGGTCTTCCTCCAGCTGTTCTGTTTGCCACAGCCAAAATACAGCTTTGGTTATTCATTCAAAACACATGTTGTTACGTTAGTTTCATCGTCCTATTTACATTCTACAGTCATAAACAATTAGATGGCACATCTGTTTGTTCTAAATTAAAGCTTTCCAGACGAGAGAATAATTATGACTTCGTTTAGTGACATCTAGCGTACAAAAGGGGAAACTGATTGGTTTTTATGCTATTAAAACATATATGTTTATTTTAATGAATAAAACAGCTTGACTTATTATTAATTTGTATCTCTTAACTTTTGCGATAGAGTTTTTGTTACATAAATTGTATGGCTAGTGTGGATGAGATGACTCGAAAGTTGTAGGTATCTTTATTTCTAATACTACTTCAAAGAAAAAAAAATACTGCGCTTTACTTGGAATAAATTATTTTAATTTAATTAAAATAATGAACACTAATTAAGTTATAAAATTTATAATTTATATTATTATAGTTTTTTTATTGAAATTTTAAATAAAAATGCTTCAGTGCCCAAATAAACAAACACACTAAGCTAAATAGTATATAATTACTTATTTTTAAAAAAATGCAGTTACAATTGCTGTTTCATAAAAATCACATTGCGAAAAGCAACAAATAAATTAGAAACACACACACACACACACCTAGCAGAAAAGGACTTGTCGAGTGACGGTCATAAATATTTCCTGTTTAAAGAAAGATATAAACAGGAAAAGTATCCAAAGAGAGAAGTAAGAGTAGACATTTCATTTTGTGCCTGTTCAAAACGACCAGCAAGATTCGTATACCTCCATATTGAGCAATTCTAGTGGAATGTCATCTACTCTAGTTGTCTTTTAATATTTTTGGTTTTTAATGGCTTTTCTACCCCCCAAAGTATTGATATGTACTCCTCTTTGCATTCCTCTTGAAAATCTTCTACCATCGTAGTCACTTTGTTTCCTTTAGCAGGCTTTCTAAGAATTATACCAGCACTTTGAATATCTTTGTCTTCTGTTTTCTGTTCAATGTCACTTTTATTATCTCTGATTCCTGTTACAGTATTTTTCCTCTATTTTTAAGCTTTTTGAGTAGCCTCTATAATATTATGCCACCATCCTGATATTTATTTTGTATATTCTTGCAAAGACTTCCCATAACTTCTGTTTGCCATTAAATAAACAGAAAATTACCAGTGTATAAATGTTTACCACATTTATACACTGCTTCGTTTTATTACCTAAAGAAAAAAGTGTATTTAAAGTTCCTAACAAGTAATTCAGCAATAGCTTTCACAGCGTGCAGAGAACATTCTGACGTACTTGCTTCCTCTTTCGATTCACTTTCTTCTTCTTTAGGTAATAAAACGAAGCAGTGTATAAATAAAGGTAAACAAAATTCACGGAAAGTCTTTGTAAGAATATATAACATAAATATTAGGATGTGACAGAATGTTATGCGACGTTTCGACCTTCACATTAATTCATCACTTGGAGTAGACACGTACAGACCGCTTAGAAAATTCCTCCCACTATAATGCCCACCTTAATAAGATTGCGAAAAGCAATCTTAATAAACAAGTAGTACCCGCTTGTTTTTGCAGCAATCCAACGGGGCATACTTTCCAAAATCGTATACGATAGAGATCAATGGGGATTTTCGACCATTTTTCCTGTGGGCATGTAATGAGGTCCTGGACTGCTGCTGTGGGAAGGACGTCCTTTGATCTCACTCAACGCTGCAGTTCATCCACAAATCGTCAACAGGGTTGGAATCAGTGCTCTGTGGAGGCCAGTCAGGTGTGGTGACGTTCATGTCCACAAATTACGTAGTTGCAGCAGCATCAGTAGCCTTATGACACTGCATTATTTTGCTAAAAAAGACAATAGTCAGTTCCTAGAAACTTCACAAAGCATTGCATTGTCCAAATATTCAAATACTTCTCGGAGTTCAGTGTTCGTGGCACTACAAACAGAGGTCCGAGGTCATATCAGGAAAAACAGACCATATCATCACACCGCCACCTCTGAATTTCATGGTTAGGGTTAAGCACTCTAGTTCACCGGGCTTCGCCACACCCGTCCATCTGTAAAACTCGATGTAGCTTAGAAATACCAAAGCGCTTTACATCGATTTTTACAGAGGTCAAGTCTCGTGAGAACTGTTACAAAAATAACCTTGTTTGTCTCTATGTATTTTATGTTAAATATTAATGTAAATAACCCTATGGGAACTGATTGTATTTACCATTTTATCTAAAATTTCTAGAATGTCAAAAACAAAGGCAATGCTTTGCCATCGGAATTTTGTATAATAGCTATGCATAAGAGCACAAGAAAGTTGTTTACGATTAAGTGTGTGAGAAAGTTGTTTACGAGCTCTGCGCATGAACACCTTCAAAGTTAGTATCAAAGAGATCCGCTAGTTTCAAAGAACTTTCCGCTGGCCGACAAGATAAGAAAAAAAGAGTACACGGAGGAGAAGAAAGAAGGGGTCGGCCTTAACAAAAAGATCAAGGAGAACTGTCGATTTCTTCGGGATTTACAACCCTTGGTGCAAGGTCCCCAGAAGGCGAAAATAAAAGGGGACTAAACCGAACATCGTGAGGAGAGTCCAGGTCCAGTTGCCAAGAGAGCAGAGGCGAAGCGCTATTACCGAAGAGAGCCAGAAGCAGTCGGACCCAGAGGACCAGACTTTATGGTGAACCCATGCCAGAGGAAAAAATTGGGAGAACAGCCGATGCCAAGCGCCGGTCGGATGTTCTAGTGTTGCAGGAAGTCAACCGAAGCCAAAAGCCGCAGCGTGATCTTCAAGCCTGTACGCTAAAACTTCTTGCCTGAGTTTTTGAGTACCTGGAAGATTGCAGTCCAAGACCTGCTGATATTCCGACGAAACTCCCCCTGAAACAAGACTCTCCAGGCGGAAACCTAAGGCCTGAGATGAAAGAAAAACCATAGAGACTGATGCAGGACTTTTGGAAGGTGTCGTGACAAAGAATCTCTGTAAGTGTGTTACATCCTTTTATGTACATTCTTTTTGTAATCTAGGAGATATGTCATAGATGGACTGATAAGAAATAGTAATAAAAAATATCTATAAGAGAGTCACACATCGCAGTCGACAGGATGACCCTCTTATAGATATTTTTTATTACTATTTCTCATCAGTCCATGAAAACAGAAAGATTACTAAAACAAGCCTTAAAGTACAAGCCATTAGGAAAAAGAAAACCAGGACGTCCTCTTAAATGATTCAAAGATGACTTCTAAGGCCAGAACAGGCCATGCTAGGCCTAAATCCTTGATATGCATGATGATCTATAAGAGAGGCCTATGATTTGTTGTTAACTGGAATATAAATTGTAAGATAACTTGCCATAGCTAGCTAATCTCTTTATGAGTAAATTAGGCTCGGCAATTTAATTTTTTTTTAGCAGAGAAGTAACAGAGTAATTATATTGTATAGTCATTTAATATTGAAAAGGGAAAGTTTGTTTCTTTATACCAAACGTATAAGGATAGTAATAGCCCACCGTTTACACATCTACTCGGTAGAGGGTGTAGCGTGATCCATCGCCCCATAACACAGCTTTCCAAGCTTCCACATAATGTGGGGCTTGCATAATGACAAATGCATTTTCTTGCTGAAAGAGACAATGGCCAGCTACGTAGAAACGCCAGAAAGTAGAACACATTGCATGGTCTAGAATACTCGCATACCTCTCGAAGTTCAAGGTGCGTGGCACTGCAAGCAGAGGGTTCAAGGCCAAACCAGGAAAAACAGGGCCATACCATCGTACCGCAACCTCCGAATTTCGTAGTTGGGGTTATTCACTCTTGTAAAAGATGTTCACCGGGCATCTGCCACCCCTACACAAGTCCATCTGCTCGGCAGAGGGTGTTGCGTGATTCGTCGGGCCATATCATCTCTCTATAACATAGCTTTCCAAACTTCCACGTCCTGTACACGCTCTTTGCACCACTGAAGACTACGCTGCATGTTGGTTCGGGTAATTTGGGACTTGCATATTGCGGTCCTACCATGGAAACTCATGTTGGGAGCCTTAGTTCTGAATGTTTTTGTTGAGATTCGTGTTCCAGTCTATGCCAGGAACTCTACATTCAATGTGTCCGCCGGCAAATGGAGGTTTTTACATATTATCCTTCGTAGCACCCTGTGGTCACGTTCAGTGAGTGTGGTGGGTTGTCCACTGTGGGTAGCACTTGCAATTGACCCCCTACGCTTCCACCTCACTGTGGTGTCACTGATTATTGTCGTGGAATGGTCCAATTTTTCAACAATTTGGCGAACAGGTAGGTCTGCAACATGGCATCCTATCACGACGCCACTTTCAAACTCCGTCAGTTTCTTTCTTGCTACCATTTCACCCGGAGCATTATATTCCTCTAATTTATACCCGCTACAAAAGTGACTCGTTACATGGCATAATGCAACCTGCCCATGGATGTCCGTTTACTTCTTTCCAAGCAGTGTATATACACAGCCAAGCTACATTACAACTCAAACAGTATGCTAAAGCAAAGTGATTTGGTCAACGATTATCCTACTTGCCTGACCTATAGCGCGAAAAAAGCCTACATAAAAAAAAAAAAACATTAAACCTACATCAGCATTTAAAATAAGTGTTGTAGATTGTTAATAATATATTAAGGCTAAGATCCTGTAGTACTACAGTCGATTTTATTGTGATGCAGGATTAAAATCCTTTCCCAACCGAAGATCTTTTAACTAACATATCAGCTGGAAAAAGATTTAGAAAAAATGCATGCGTAGTTAGTGACTAGAATCCGAGCTAAAATGGATGTTTCTTCTGCTGATTTACTGTCACGAGACTAAGCACAGTCCTTAGTTGTTCTTTTTTATATTCCATTATCCGTTTTAAAAAAATGAACATTTTTGATAATAAGTTGCTTTTTTTTTTTGAAAAAAAAAAATTCATTTGCAACCATAGATTCAATAGAAAGTGTTTCTTCATATGACACAAGAGGACAATCTATTGCGTTCATCGCCAGTCCAGGAAAATCCAGTTCGGAGTCTTTTTCACTGTGCTTTCCGACAGATCGCTTGGATTTCTTCCGTCCTTGCTTGGAATTAACAGCAGTTTAAAACTCATCAGCTTATCTGTTTCAAACTCATCTAGTTTATCTGTAAGGTAACTCGACATAGATATATAACTAAATTAATAAGGATAATTTACATAAGACGTAATCGTTTATTGATATAAAAATTTTTCCCCATATTTCATAGACATATTCAGTATAAAAATGGAAAACAAAATAATAAAAAATCAACACTGATCAACTAAAGTTTTCTTTAATAAAACCGTTCCATAAGAAACCTACTCTCGTGTAATATTTTAGTGTTTTTCCAAAAGCCCCTGTTCAGAGGAGATAGCATGTTCCGCGTGGCTGTTCACGACTGATCAAGTTTATGTACATTTTATGTTTCTCGCGACGAACAGAAGCAAAATCTCCGGATTGTCCAAAATATAAGCTACAAGAGCAAGAAATAAGATAGTAGACATTTGGAAAGTTTAAAGATGGAAGATTCGTTTACCTTTTTGGTTTTAAAAAAGTAGAAGCTTTGTGGGCAGCACAAAATATTACATGAATGCAATGTAATTGCATACAATTTCTTCCAATATTCTAACTTTAGAAAATGATTAAGAAGCGGGGGGGGGGGGTTTAAAGACCTTTTTTGGTATATATTATATTAAACAATTTTTGGGAAACCTCTTTTTTTTTTTGGAAAACCTACGGAATGCAGTCCTGAGGCTAATTTCTGCTTGAGTCTGTCTTGGCTAAATATCATAAAATAAAATAAAAATAAATTTATCATACGAATTATTAAAATGATATTCTATTTCCGTTTTATTGTCATTAAAGCCAATATTCGAGTTTAATTTAATAATTGCTTGAAGACAACTTACTTTTATTTAGGACTTCATGGTAATCGTCGTCTTACATTCATATAATTTATAATAAAATAAAGAAATAAAAACATCTCCAAACTTACCTCCCATTATGCCATAAGTCACTATTAATACGTCAACGCTTGGGGCTAAGGTGCTCAGAAGAAACGCAACACAAGCAAGGATAGCCCCTGTTATTGCAATTGAGCGACATCCAAACCTATTTGTTAGGGCACTCACAACAGGACCTGTGAAGAAATGCATGTACAGTTTAAATAGAGTTCTGAGTTTTTTTCTTTCCAAATTATTATTCATATATTTAAAAATTATACCTGTACAGTGATGACTAACGATAACTTTTGATTTTGGAGACTAAAGGCTTTCCCTTGCTTAAAGCACTTAAAGCTAACTCTGTATTCATAAGTTATACAAGTTGAGAAGAACCATTTTGCACGGGCAAGCAGATTTTTCCTCCCGGAAACTCGGGTTTTTCGTCCTGTAAACTCAAGAAAATCGACCGTAGAACCCACATTATTTCAGACATTAAATATATTGTGTTAGGGTTAGGGACCACGTGATGGCGGCACATTTGAGCCGACTCTCTTCACTGCGTACCGCTTAATTAGTGATAGCCTTGGGCCATCTGTCTCTGATTGGGTACCAGTGGAGATTGAACTGCCCACTCAGTCTCCAAAAGTTAGATAGGGCTAAATGGCCTCGCCTACTGCCGTATACGGGAATAAAAAGGCGTTAGCTGATTTTATATATATATATATATATATATATATATATATATATATATATATATATATATATATATATATATATATATATATATATATATATATATATATATATAACACAAGGCAGTAAGTAATGTAAAAAACTTTATTAGGCGTCTGAACAGTTCAATAGTGGTTGGATACATAATATGGTAAACGAAATGCATGTCTGCCATCTCAGCATTCGTAAAACGACGCATATTCTTCGTACGACGTGAAAAACTTGAATGAGGAAGTCCCAATTGCTCACCTGGAGCGCTGGCGAACAGCGCTACCTATCACTTTCGGGTGGTAGATTTTTTTTCTAAGTTGGTACGTCTGTCATAAGCATCCAAGTCATTCTATCAAGCAGTTTGTTTATTCTGTATCCCTTGAAATGGATAAAATTCTTTGGAAAAGAAGGTTTAATGCCAAAAGAAATTCATTCGAAGTTCATAAAAGTTTATGGGCACTCTTCTCCTTCGATTTCGACAATTAAAAAATGGGATGCCGAGTTTAAACGTAGCCGTACCAGCCTTGAAGATGATCCATGTGAAGGACGTCCAAAAAGTGTAACAACACCAGAAATCATTGATCAAGTGAACGATCAAGTGAATTATTGGATGACCGGCGAGTCAAAGTGCGTGAAATTGCTGAGACTATAGGCATTTCAAAAGAACGTGTAGGATAAATTTTGCAGGAAGAATTGCAAATGAAAAAGGTTTGCGCAAGATGGGTGCCATGCTTGCTCACAGCAGATCAAAAACGCACTCGCATGAAAATCTCTGAACAGTGCTTGGAGCGTTTTAACAAGAATAAAACTGATTTTGTGCTTTGATTTATTACTATGGATGAGACTTGGATTCACCATTACACACCGGAATCCAAAAAGCAGTCAAAAGAGTAGACAGAAGTCGGTTGTTTAGCGCCAAAGAAGACAAAGTCGGTTCCATCAGAAGGGAAGGTCATGGCATCGGTGTTTTAGGATGACATCCCAACCGGTCAGGAGGCATATATACGTCCAGATAAATCTGGATACAATTCTGTAACACTTATTGAATAACGGATAAGAAGTGCAAGATAGTCTCACTGTTTCATCCACCTCGGCAGGTGGAGAGGTTAAAGGCATTTTGTGTATTAATTATCGTGAAAAAGTAAAATAATATCCTTGGAATATTATTCCGATCTTTTAACCAGACTAGACGAAAAAATTCGTGAGAAAAGACCCGGTTTGCAGAACAAAAAAATCATCTTTCATCAGGACAATGCACCTGCCCACAAAAGTGTTTTGGCAATGGGAAAATTAAGGGATCTGCACTATGAATTGTTGGAATATCCACCCTATTTCCCCAGATTTGGCTCCCTCTGACTTGTATTTCTTTCCAAAACTAAAACTCTTCCTCGCTGGTCAGCGTTTTTCTTCGAATCAAGAGGTGATTGCAGCTGAAGAGGGGTATTTTGCAGATCTTACTGAGAACCACTACAGTGACGGGATAATGGTGTTGGAGCATCGCTGGAATAAATGTATTAGTCTTATGGGATATTATGTTGAAAAATAAAAATAATTTTGAAATTATAAATTCGTTTTTTCATTGTTAGGCCGAGAATTTTTCAGACCAATCTCGTATATATATATATATATACCTCACACATGTGCACATTGGAGTCAATTTATTAAGCACATTATTGTGCTGCGGAAACATCCCATAATTATTTTTAGCAAGCAGAATTTAGTGTTGCTGTATAAACATGAAACTATGTAGAATGAAAATAGTCTGGAAGGTGAAGTGTACCGACATTTTGAAGATTCTGGATAATGGGTTACATAACATGCATCAATCTTAAGCGAAACTATTGTATTATAAAGACAGATTTGTTCGAAAAATGACTTCTGTTTCTCAGAGAGACATTCAACAGCAATTTTTTCCACTGATTTAATACTACGATTATACTCTATTATGAGTATGTAGACTGAATTATTCATTTAATTTTATAGCAAATACCGGACTGAGAATCTGACAGAAGCTTAAGAATACAGTAGGTCACACGCATATTGAGTGTGTGGTGAAAGAGGGGAAGGTGTAAATGAGAATATGCCGTTTGTCCTGCAACTGTATTTACTGTATATTCTCTAATATCGTCAGCACATGGGGAAGAATAAATTCTGAGCACAGTAAGATTATCTGGTTATTATTATTATTATTATTATTATTATTATTATTATTATTATTATTTACTTTTTTGATAGTGATTAGCATTTAGTTGTCAATAAAAGAGAGAGAGAAACTAATGTCAACTATTCGAATGGGAACACGAGATATTCTCCAACTTGAAACTAGCCAAACAACTTTTTTTGGTGTTAGTTTGCGTGCGAGGTGAAAAATGTCACAGGAAGTATTACACAAGAATTCTTAACTGATTTAAGATTTAATAAACTTAACCTAATCCAATGTATCTAATGCTCCATTTCTTTTAGTTAAAAAATAAGTATTAAACATGATTTTAACCTCTTATAGATCATTAACGGCTACTTTCGATGGCAGTTTAGCGCGTTCAGGATTCTTTTCGGCAAAAGAGAAGGGCAATCTCAAAGAGCAGCAAAACATGTGATTATTTTTTATGTAGGTTATTATTGTTAACGGCAGGAATTACGGCCTAAATAACTAAAGATATCACGTCAGTATTTTATGTATGTTAATTGTATGTTTTCCTACCGGTTTGTCTATTTTATAATGAACATTTATGATGTTTATTAACCAAAGATTAAAAGGTGTGTTGCGCAAAATACGTGAGCACCAATAAGATTATTTTTGTATTTTTTAAATGTTATTTGTTTATGCTCGAGTTATTTTTGGACTACAACTGGAATTTCACTTTTATATTTCAAACGGACCTATTTGCAAGGACAAAAAGAAGCAAATAACGCATTTATTTTATTCCTTGAAGGGAATAATCGAGGCCGTTTATTTTTATTCCCCGACTACGTTTTGAAGAGGGAAGAAATACAGTCTTCGCCCTTAGCCAATTACATATAGCTGGCTCAAGACTGTCAAGAATTTTTAATAGTCATTCGGGGAGGAGAGTAAGGCAGACAACTGCCGCCATCACGGCACTATATATTATATAACCCTTACACTGTATATTACAGTCAGAAATAATGCGAGTTCTACGGTCGATTTTCTTGAGATATAGTCTGTACCGACTAATTCGTTCGGTACAGACTAATTCGAGAACCGGTCGAAGACTTAGGAAAAAGTTCCGACAGCGACTGGAATCGAACTTATAACTGTTTCTTTCGGGATTCCTAGCGCTATGAATGCCAACTCCATTTTCAAGGGCTATACAGGCCTTAGAAAGAAGCAGAATATACTGTATATTGAAACTTTATATTGTAATCACTCCATGGTAATAATAATAATCATTGACATAATAATAAGTTGCACTACTTACAGGCCTTTAAGTCGGATGACCCGCCCAGATTGATTTTCCTAAAATTAACCATATTCAACTCCAACTTCGAACCATTTCTTTCCTCCTTAAATATTTTGTACATTCCCGACCTTTGTCTTTAAAGACAGCGCTAGTTTTCTATGAGATGTTACTTTTATGTCTCGAATGAGATTATGAACGAGTTCGTCGGTGGATTTGGTTGTGTACGAAGATGCAAAGTATGGCTTATACAGTATAATATGAGGTCGAGTCCAATAAATCTTTTATCATATAATGAAAGTCAGATTTAATACACGTCGAGCGATATTTTTTCTGTTGTAAACTGATTGCAAAATGACAGGAATCGGAAACTATTTGAATTATTTCCATTGATTTTTCGAGGCTCCAGGATATCGACGTAGCATCGCGTCAAGGACACTTGCGCTTTGGTTAAGACGAAAATAATAGAATTTTCCTTCTCAGAGTTTTTATTTTTTTCTCTTCTCAAAGTTGACAAATCTGCGGCGGAACGAGTTCTCAATGTCCGCATGTATTCTAATAATCTTATGACCTTGCTGTCTCGACGATCATTTGAACAACAAACATCTATGCAAAACAGAGAATAGATTAGTGAGGGAAAGGTGATTTGGGTTGATTATTTTGATCAGCCACCCAGCTGTACTCTTCTGCAATTAATCAAAAAATGTAAGGATCTTTTAGTGACACTACCCTTTATGTCCAACATTATTCTATGACTGGACGAATTTGTGAATTGTAACAGTTAATTAGTCATTCAAATATTAACATGGAGTAGTTGAAATTACGGCACCGAAGCAACTAAGACTACAAATGTATTATGTTTATTAACTGCATGTGTTCTCTGGCAGGTTTGTCTGTTTTGCGGGATACCATAACAATCAGTGCTCGTCATCTTTCTCTTTAAATCTATTTAACTGTTACTGCACTCATGCCTTCGTAGCTCAGTCGGTACAGATGAAGCCCTTTGGTCAGAAAGACCGGATTCGATTCCCGCCCAGGACCTCAGAACCTTTATTTGGTCTCTTTCGACTAAAGGGTGAGTTAGCCGTTCTTATACGGAGGTGGATGGTTTTAACCCCCGGAAACTCGGGGTTTTCATCTCTCAAAACAGGCAAACCGGCCCCCGTGAACATATTCCTTCCTTGCCATAAATACTGTGGTCAAGGAAGGCAACTGGAAAGCATTTTGTTTCATAATCATTGATTCCCTGGTAAAATAGCATCTTGCTACCCAACCAACCATAAGGGTGAGGACTAAGCACACATTGTACTCATCACAGCAATATAATCCACTCTCTCGTCACAAGAAATATAAAAAATTGCTCTTTGCTCCCTTGATAACCTATTTAACCTTCTATGGACACCTCCCTTCCCACCATGAGTGAAAAATCGCCCTTGTATCTATTCTGTCAAATCCATTCACCCACGGATGTTTCTGTTATCTTCTCACTTCACGGTCTACTCGCTAATATCGCCATCTACACCTTTAAGTTATCTTCGTAATCAACTTTCGTAAGGCCGATATCATCTGTGTTATTTACTTTTGCACTTTTGCCACAGTTTCTACGTCTCTCTGAAACCCATACGACAAGTACTGAGCACACTAGTACAGATGAGGCATGATTAAGGTTTGGTTAAAAAATTAAAAAAAAAGGAACTCATCTTTTTTTAACACAGCAGTCACCTTTGCATTAACTTTACCACTTTTGCAATATATCTGGTCCTAGAACTTAAAATTCGTGTCCACTGTCATGTCTCTATTTTTAACTTCCTTAATTTTTTGAACTGCAAGTCCCAGTCACAGCTTGCTTGCTTCTTTTCTCTTCTTTTCAAAATGTAGGACCAATGAGTAATATTAAACTAATATTCATTGTTTGCTCCTCGTTACTGGTCTATTCGTTTTATCGTGAAGGGATGCATTGGCAGCTCTATTTATCGTTCTTCTTAACTTTGCATTATTATTATTATTATAATTATTATTATTATTATTATTATTGCACTGGCACCTCCATGGAGTTCAAGACTCATCGTGAGAGGTCCACTCGACAGATAACATCAGTTAATGTACAATATATTTACACTTAAAATCTAAAACAAACGAAACGAATTTCAGGTGATCAATGGTCGCACCGACACAGGAAGGTGAGGGACTTTAGATACTTAGGTTCAACAGTGGAAGAAGATGGGGGGGGCTGAGAAGGAAGTGGGATGCAGGATACAAGTGGGTTGGAGGAACTGGAGTGCTATGCGATAAGAGGATGTCCCACTTAAGTGGGACAAGCTGCAGAAGAAGAAGAAGAAGATGGTCGCACCGACACAATGCGATCACACAATTCCTTTTCATCGATGTTGCACTGAATCACTTTTTTTGGCAACATATTCCACTCACTCACCACTCGTTATGAGAAAAATCTGCTCCTCACTCCCCTGTTCACCGAATTCTTGTTCAACTTCAATGAATGGCCTCTTGTTCTTTGCCTTCTTGCCATGGTTGAAAGATTTCTCCCTGTATCTATCCTATAAAAACCTTTCGCCAACTTATGTCTTTAACATATCACCCCTCCTCCGCCTATCTAACAGACGCTACAATCCACACTTACCGAATCTGTTTTCATTGTCTACATCACACAGAACTTAAACGACCACTTCCTTTTTGCGACTTATTACTGTCCATTTTATTTTTCAGCAATCCTCCTGTCAATATGTGTAAGATTTTGCATTTCGTATTTTTCTACGATATCTTCTGCCTTGTCATCTTGCTGCCATGCTTAGCAACAACTGACATTCTTCCATAGTCGCACTTTCTTTTATTGGGTACATCACCGAATAATTCCTTAGGATTTTTCTTAGCTTGCCACGCCAGCTAAGAAATTAAAAGGGTAGTCCTTAAAAAGAAAATGCTTTTTAACTTCTCTAAAGCATTTTCTTCTTATCATTATTCATCCACTTTGCACTTTTTTATGTCTCCTCCTAATTCTCAGAATACAGTCTGCCATTCCTGCCTTCAAGCGTTTTTTTAGCAGCTTTCAAGCACCTCTTTATTCCTTACTAACAAGCTCCTCATGCCAACGAATGTTCCCAAGCTGTTTCTGGAGTCTTTCATAGTCTCCTGCTCTGTAATTCCACATCTTTCCTACCCCAAATGGAACAGGCGTTTGCCAACCATTTCCTATGGCAGTAACATACGACTTTAACCAAGTGGAGGTTGCATAAAATCTTCATTCACCATCATATCCTACGACATTCATGCTATATTAAATAACAGTCTCTGAGTAACTCAAGAAACTCACTTTCTCTACTGTTGACATTTCCTTCACCCAGTCAATATTTCTATCATTAAAATCACCATAATAATCAACAGCCTCTTATTAATTTTGTTTGTTGAAACATTTCAGCATTTATCAGTATACCAAACATCCTATCAAATATTCTATCTCATTTATCTTAATTTCACACTAAAGTTTCGGCCTGGTTGGCCGAGCGGACCCCCCCCCCCTCTCCAACCAACAAGTTGCGGGTTCAAATCCCGCCGTGGGCTGGGAAGTTTGTGATTGTCTTTAAATGGGAGATTGTCTTTTACCCAGCTTATTGGAGGCCTGAAGTGGCTAAGAAGTTCCAGGTTTGGTCTCTAGAGCAGGGTTTTCCGGAGTGTATAAATAATACATTAAAAACATACGAAAAATATATAAAAATGATAAAAATCGGAAAACAGTAATCGTTAACCCGCCCAAGGTACAAAATGTACTATAGGTTTTGTAAATAACCTTTCGTGGGCAGGAACAACATTAAAAAAAATCATCAACCAACACTCCGTTCCGAGTTCCTCCACTTTCAGCGGATACAGCTAGTTTGCTGTCTAACAAAACTTCCCCTTCCTTTCCATCTCTTCTCTCATGCCAAAATATACTGCAACAGCACGTTCTATGCCTGTCACAATGACATTCTCCGTCAGACACGTCTCACTTATTGCAAAAATTCCAGACTGAATTAAATCAGTTAATGCCCCGATTTCTCCGGGTTTGTTCCCAATACTCCTGGCGTATGAACACATACAAGTGAGCTGAACTCCAAACTTCAATTTAACCACACGATGTTTGAAGATTATCAGTAACCCTTTCTACCGATGAACGAAGCGAAACTTAACTTTCCCCAACATCCCTATCTCCACTAACCCCCACCAACAATATTTCCACGATATCTTCTGTCTTGTTCACTTGCTGCCATACTTAGCAACAACTGACATTCTTCCATAGTCGCCTTTTTTCTTTTATTGGCTACACCACTGAATAATCTCTTAGGATTTTTCTTAAATCATTTCTTATCTTATCTTCTTTTGGTCAGACCCTCCTCCCCATTCACAATTTCTTTTCTAACAATATTTAATTTGACGTCCAGAAATCATTGACTGTTGTACTATAATAGCAAACCCAGTCATGTGCCTTCCTAGCAACTTCCATTTAGTCTGTCTTCATCAAGAGATAAATAGTAATGGATTAAGAACACGGTCCGGTATCACTTCACTTATCACCTTTCTCTTTGACTCAGGCCCGTTTCTACATTTTGCGGGGCCCTGTGCGAAATGGAAAAGCGGGGCCCTTGAAAGTTAGTAACTTTTATGGAAATTTTAAATGGAAGAATATCTTGTTAATTAATTAATTAAATCAAATATGAAAAACATTTATGCACATAAATAAACAAGTATGCTCTTTAGCATTGTAAATGGAAAAAATTAGTTAAAAAATAAATGTGTTTGTATGTAGATCAGTGGTCGCCAAAGGGGTCGATATGACATTGTTAGGGGTCGATTCGGGCTCAGGGGTCGATTGGGGGTCGACAGAAAAATATAAGACATCATTGTATGGTTAACTTGGATTACCTCCATGACAAAAGACATGGAGGTAATGACAATGCAATTAAGAGTGAATCGTGGGATCAGTACCTCCATCTTACAGGTCCATGAATAGGACCTGTAAGATGGTCATGAAAATAGTTACTGAGGCCAATCAAGTAGGCCAAAATGATGTATTTACCAATAAACGGATGTTGGTGGTTCCTGCCCGACCGCCGTGCCGGTCGGGCAGGAACAATTGCAACACGTGCGCGGTTCTTATTTACTGATACTTACACGTATTCGATCCCAGTCTCATTTTTGCGTATCGACATACAAGTGAGCGTTAATGTTCTGAAATTCATCAACATACATATTATAATTCAATCGTTATTCATTCACGAACTAAACTTCTATATGTTGAATAGTTGAGCAGCGCCGGTAGTAATGCCAGTGATATTAATACCAGTAGTTTATTAATATCACTAGTAATACCAGTGATAGTAATAGTGGTAGTGGTAGTAATAGTAATATAATAATATATACTATATTATACATACAATAAACACTGTAACTATAAAATAAACAATCTAAAAACTCACATAAGCGTTGTCCTATTATAATTACGTAATAGTAAAATATAGGGGGTCGATAAAAAGTCAAGAAACGCTTGAAGGGGTCGATGGGCAAATGACTTTGGCGACCCTTGATGTAGATGATATATTATTTTATTATGTAAGTACACATTATCATATAAATACGCCAGAACAATGATTTATTTAATAATATAAATAATAATATAAAAATATGAAAAAAAAATCCATTTTTACTATAAAGAATGATATATATGTATAACAACTTATAAGATTTAAAAGAAATCTTAATATATTAAATTTTATTTAATCTAATGAGCTTATCAATAAAATCATTTATAACGCTATCAAAATTCAAATTTTTTGCAATTTCATGCTCTCTAGATATTATTGCCAGGGACGACAAACGTTCTTGAGACATAGAAGATCGCAAATAGGTTTTTATTAATTTTAATTTGGAGAATGACCTTTCTGCTGATGCCACCGTAACTGGCCTGGTCAATAATATTTTAAATGTCGTAGTAATATTTGGATAAATATTCGACAAATTATCTGCAATTATGAATTTTAAAATATTAATGGGTGCATCTTCTGGAATAATATTTCTAAAAATAATTAATTCATTGTAAAATTCAGATTCATCAATATCTGTATTTAATTTTTGATACAGCTGTTTGCAGCAAAATTTTAACTCATCTTCTGTCATTTTTCTTATTAATTTCATATCATAAAGAAATCCAAATGATTTTTGATGAATTTCACACAATTCAAATCTTTTTTTGACAGACTGTAGAGCAGTATCTAAAATTATAAAAAAGAAATTTATCCTAAAATTATCTTTGTTATCACTTATGTGTGATTCATTAGGCGTTTCATAATCAAAAAATACTTTTCTTCGAAGTACTCGACTTTCTTTAAATTTAATTTCTATTTCTAATAGATTTGACAGTTCTTTAGCAATCTCAAAACAGCTATCAAATCCTGATATTCTCTGCTCTTCAAAGTACTGCACTAACTCTTTAATATGCTTAGCTGCTACGTCTATGGGAATTTTTGCATTTTGCAATACTTACTAAATTAACTTTTGACAAAAGCTCATACCAAATTACAAGGCTTAATATAAACTCAAATGAATCTATTTGTTCATATATTATTGAAGCCACTTCTACTTGGATAGTATTATCTGATGCAGTTTTAAATAATTCTTTTAGTGCATTTAAAAATTCTGGAATTTGAAAACGTACAGCTCTAACTGATTCTATTCTACATTCCCATCTTGTGTCACATAAAGGTTTTGGAGTTAATTGTTTAGCAAATTTCTTTAATATGTCCCAACGTGAAGTTGAGACAGCAAATAATGTATATATTTTTTGTATAACATTCAAAAAATTTATTGCTATAATTGATGATTTTGCGGCATCCCCTAAAATCAAATTTAAATAATGACAGGCGCAAGGAGTATAAAATGCCTTTTCGTTTTCATTTAAAATGCAAGCACGGACTCCCTTATATACTCCTTTCATATTCGCTCCGTTATCATACCCTTGCCCTCTACAATCTGACAATTTAAGATTTAATTTATTCAAAAGTGATTTTATATTTTCTTATATACCTTTACCAGTAGTGTCATTAGTTGTTAAAAACGTCAAAAAGTGTTCACGAATTTCAATAGCTGCTTCAAATATATGTAAAAACCTAAAAATTACTGAAATTACTAAAAATTACTGAAAGTGCCTCCGTAGCGCAATTGGAAGAAATACGATTAATTGGATTCGAAATACGAACCCATACGAAGGTGTACAATATGTCATGATATAGAAGCTGGAGGACTTGGTTTAATAAATGTACATTTAAAAACTCTAAGTGCAATAGCAAAAATCATAGAGAGCTTACTCGGAACACAAAGCATGGAGTGCATATATCATACACTACATGCAAAGAATAATGCCCCACCAAATAATTTGTTCCCTTCCACAATCGAATGGCAAAATACCAAAAATGTTCATTGAAGTTACGGAGTGGTACAAATTCATTAATAATCATATAGCAATAAAAGATTTCCTCAAAATGAAACCACAAATTGCACATATCATTCTCACGCGAGCAGTTATACCACCACCACAACACCGAGAGTTTTAAAAAGATAAAATTAAATTATCCAATGTACTCAAAAAGGCATTCAGATTACCTATGTACCTTAAATTAAAAACATTTTATTACAAGGTTCACCACGCTTGCCTACCTGCCAGATTATGGTGCGCATACAAAAGTATTCCACTCCAAGCCCCAGCCAAATGCTACTTCTGCCCTGAACCAGAAACACTATACCACCACATAATGTTATACTGCCCCCGTACCTCTCCAATATGGAACACTATTCAGAAATTTATAAAACACAAAGAACCGGTCACAGAACACACACTATTCTGGCTAAAGGACGGAAACATAACAATAACCGAAGCAATTATAATTATAACGACAATGTACTCCATCTGGACATACAGATGTGACAGAATTTATGGAAGAGATACAGGCCAGATATAATGCAAAAACTCAACAAACAAAATGAAATCATAACAGACACAATAAACAGAAAAAAGATAACAAAACACCAATGGCGGAAGATAGGCCTTATCTCTGAAGAATATGAAGAAAACAAATTCAAAACTACAAATAATGGAAATAAAAGACCCACCATAAAGAAAAAACATGCAAACAAGCCAACACAACTCACTCTGAAAGGAAAAATAATGGAATAGAAACTAAACACATAATGTAAATATGCATAGTAATGAATATATCTATTTGCATAAGAGGAAGTATATGTCTTATAATTTTAAGATAAGGTAAAAATATTGTAATATTTCAATGGATGTTAAATGGCAAAATAACTGCCCAAAAGATTGCACAGGACTCCAGGTGAAAATAGATATTGGGCATATTATCATGTTGTAAATAAAAATTGTTAACTGAAATAAGCTTGCCATGTACATATTGCATGTATATAAATAGTTCATCCGAATGTACATAGATGCTTTCGAGAAAATAAAATATGCGAGTGGTTAGGATACCTGGATCTTACCAAGGACTGGGTTCGATTCCTGGTATGGGAAAGGAGAATTTTAAATGCTGAGCTTTATGAACAATTGATTATTATTGTTACTAAATATTGTATTTAATAAGATTATCACTGTTCTTTCTTTCTTTTTTTTTTTTTTTTGCCTTATTCGCTGGTATAAAATAAGATTGGAGCCAGAGAAAAAGAATTGGAAGAATGACGGTACATTGCGCCCTTCGATTGGAACAGGCCTAAGTTCGATTCTCGTCGCGACCGGAGGAATCTTTATCTGGACGATTTTCAATCGAAGGTGAGTTAGCCGATTTCATACGGAGGTAGCAGGGTTTTTTTTCTCCCGGAAACTCTGGTTTTTCATCCCGCATACAGACAAATCGGCCCTACATAAACACGCGCAATTTACAGACATTGAATACCAGTTGTGGTGGTGGGCGGTAGATAGCGTTGATGGAGGTGATTCGTAGTAGAGGTTCGGTGTAGTGGTCGAGACAGTTGTAGGTGTCCTCCCGCGATGAGTCTTCGGACTCCTTGGAGGTGTCAGGAATAATAATAATAATAAATTTGCTGCTGATGACTAACATCAGGAGTACAATCGAGAATTATTGAATACTTTGCCTGTCGTATCATATTTACAATATTTTGTTGAATTTTGGTTCCCATATCAACAATTAATTCTTTTTGCATAATGGGTGATAGATACGCATTTTATTTGTTACCTATAATTCCTCCCCCCCGAACGTCGCATTAAATGATCTTTAATCATTTAATGCGATGTTCGGATCCAAAATAAAATTGGATCTAATTCTGCAATTCATTCTATGATTCCAAAAAAATTACCATTATGGGCTGTGTACAAAGTATCAAAATTACCTCTAAAAGCTAAATTATGTTCGGATAAATAAAGAATTGCTGCTACTGTTCGTCTTAAAACATTTCTTAACCGTTCTGCTTCAAATTTTATGACATTTTGATTTGCCTGATCAATTGTATTGTGATGTTTTAAATTACATTCCACTTGTGTCCATGAATACATGCATTTCATGTGCACTGGATTTCGGTCGTGCGACTTTAATCTTTCACTTACATGTCGCGTCAGAAAAGCCATTATTAGATAAAAAATTATCATCAGAAGAAAATAATTTGCAACAAAAACAAAAAATAGAGTTGGAAGAGTTTGAATATACAAGCCATCTTCTGTTTTGCTTCTCTCCGTTTGCAATTGTCCTAACATAGTGAGCTGTGGAAAAACACCTCTTGTTGTCATCTTTTGGAAAATCATTTTCAGTCGGAGGAGACGGTGGACCACGTTGTACAATTTGTGTTAGTGTTGCGTTGTTCAAAATTTTGGGCCATGTTGCTGGATCATCAATAGTAAATAGTTCACCTTCCTCTGGTGTCTCAGTTTTAGGATCCTCAATACTCATTGTTTGACCAAACGCGTCATGTTCTCCGCTTCCTTTGAGTATTTCAGAACTCTCATTATTAATTAATGTTGAAGCCGAAGAACTGTTTGCAGTTATTTCAGAACTTCCATTATCAACTGATATATCTGAACAAATATATGAGTTCAACTTCATAAATTTAAACAGTGAATTTCTTTGACGTTCCTCAGCCGCTTCTTTTTCTTGTTTTCGCTTTCGTTTTTCATGTCCACTTGGGTATTTTCTTCCATAATAATCTCTCTCACGACTAGTCATACTCTAGAATTAAATACGATAGATTTAATTATAAAATAAGTTAATAAATTAAAACAAAATTACTTCCCTGATAAAAAAAATATATCTAAAATAGATAATATTAGAAAATAAATAAATCTAATATAGATTGAAAACTGCTATTGAAGAAAAATTCTGATGTCGGATAACCTAAAACCAGTTTACAAAATATATTTTTTAAGATGTTTTGCAAGTAATGTCACATAAAAAAATTTGCCATGACAGTACGTGTATTTACTTACTTGTTCATAAAACCATAAACTAAAATCAAAACACTCCTTAAAATTATTAAAAACACCTGTTTTAAAATGCACTTTTCCCTATATAACACTATGTTGTACGATATTGTTATATATCTTAGATATATAACAATATATAACGATCTTATTTCGCTTACTATAACAACAATAGTTGGTTGTAAAATTATATACATATATTTTTCTATATAATAATATTTTTTATATAATCATTACAATATTAATTTATATAATAATTTAAAAAAATTATTTTTTTTTTCACTTTTTGCGCTTTGCGGGGCCCTGTGTCACCGCACAGTTCGCACATCCATGAATACGGCCTTGCTTTGACTCTGTCCTCTCTACACCACTCTGATATTTGTAAATATAGTTGCACCCTTATTCATGCCCAACTAGCTTATTTGAATATTTCTGACCATCTTAATTCATGCAACAGCGAATTAAAACGAGGTCAAATAGTGATTAGATTCCTCACTACACCTAATACTGAGGTATCATTAGGATTGTGAGTAAGAAGAAGAGATAAAATATTAAATTAGATATTTTTCACTAAAAGTATATAGCTTTAACAAGCGCAGGTGGAAGAAGTGGATGGATGATGGACCTGCATGCAGTGGTGTAGCTAGAGCTTTAGCCGCCCGGGGCGATCCCTGAGTTTGCCGCACCTCTCAATACACACCAAAAACATTGCAAAAAGTCAAAACGACGTATAGGAAAATAAATTAAAAACACTATGTTTATTTTTGAAGTAAAACTTTAATTTCAACATTCTAAAATGTTATTTTTCTTGCTTTTCTGTTAGCCAAATCGTCGATGACATTGGCGAAAGTCTGTAGGCAATTCTTAATCATTTTTATTTAGAAAAACTCCTCTCACAACTAGCAACACTTACAGCAGTTGTGAGGAAAATTCGCAGTAGTATTGCAATATTTGGGAATGAGTTCTCGAGACTGTATTTTAAAATTAACTGCAAAAGTTCAAAAAGGTTCAAAGTGCCGCCCGGGAAGGATCGCCCCCCCCCCCCCTAGCTACGCCTCTGCCTGCATGTCAGTTCCGTATTTTAATTTTATTCCAACCGGAAACAAAACAGAGGATATATTAGCTTAGCAAAAAAAAAAAAAAAAAAAAAAAAAAAAAAAAAAAAAAAAAAACCGTAATATACTCGTTGACATTATAAAACAAAATATATGTAGTAAATAAACAATATAAAAAATTATACTTTTACTGTAATACGAAAAGGGTTATATCTAGATTTCCTTTTGACTATTAAAGTTGACTTTTAGTGACCGACATCTTGTTTTACAATGTTTTCTTGCTCGCCTTGAGTCAAAATTTAGTTTTCCGGTTCCTTGTTCAGCGTGTTAGGACCTTATAAATATATCGTCGCAAGACTTATGTGATTTATGTCACTAATCCAAGGTCGATAGCACCATGACAACCCAGAGGCAAGGCAATCGCTGCTGTGTAGTCTGCCATGCGAAAAATTCAATGTGGCTCCTACGAAACGCATCTATTGAAGCGTCATTGTTTACTTCAAGGTCGTCCTGGGAGAGAGAGATCGATGAAGTCTCCATTCACAACCGGAGAGCAATCCATCATGTTTTTTTTTATTATTATTTGTTCCCGAGGCAGTATGGGTGCTTTAGCGTGCCATTAAGGTTTTTACTTCTGCTTATGGTTCTGAGAATTTTCTTTAGCAAATTAGTTACAAATGAATAGCGATACATAATTGTTCCAACTTGTTTTTTTTTTTTTTTTTTTTTTTTTAATACGCGACAGAAAGGCGCAACATACAAATATTCCTGAATAGAAATGACCTTGAAAATGCCCTTCAAGGTGAAAGGATTTCTATTGCATTTTCCATGCTTTTGAATGAACGGGATAGGTTTCAAGAATAATGTTGGTGAAAAACGAATTAATGTTAACAATAAATATTAACACAGCTTTATTTAAGTATGACAATTACTAAGGGATCGCATGTATTGAAAACATTTTATATCTTCTAATATTCCCCCAGGAAACCTGTGGCCAAGACTGAAAACATCCAAGTGTGTTATTTAAATATTATTTGTTACGTGTCGTTTGAATAAAAGTATCTTTTCAGATTTGGTTCGACTAGTGCAGTGGTCGCCAAAGTGGTCGATATAATATTGGTAAGGGTCGATTCCGGATCAGGGGTCGATTGGGGGTAGATTCTGGCCAGGGGGTCGATAGAAAAATATAAGACATCATTGTGTTGCACCGAAACCATTTGGTGGCAAAAACTCTCAGTGACGAACTGCATGCTACTCTAAGAGTGTGTATTAGATCTATTAATCAAATTAGAGCTAATCCTCTTAAATCGCGATTGTTTGCCAAACTTGTGAAAAAAATGAAGTATCAAACCAATTACTATTGCATACTGAAGTAAGATGGTTGTCTAGTGGTGCAAGTCTACAAAGATTTGTTGAGTTGTTCGACTTAACCCTAGAGTTTCTTACAGATGTTAATTTGTTTTTGAGTAGTCCGAGCTTGAATAATCGTGACAGCTTTACCTTGTAGACGGGTTTGTATGTCATTAAATTTTGAAAATAAGTCCGCCAAGAGAAATAAGAATCATATTTTCTACTTGGCGGACTTATTTTTACAATTTAATGACGTACACACCCATCTACAAGGTAAAGCTGTCACGATTATTCAAGCTCGGACGATTCTTTTAGGCTTCCAAGCTAAAATAGTCTTATTTAAATCATCATTGCTACGAAAAGATTTTCAATACTTTGTGAATCTACGGCAATTGGAAGTAAAAGATGAAGACTTAGAAATATACACAAAACATCTTCAAAATTTGAGCGATCCTTTTAAATTGTGCTTTGCAGGTTTTGAAAACATGCGCATTGCGGATTGGGTTATTCACCCATTTTCTGCAGATATTGAAAATATCGAATGTAACTTAGAAGATGAATTTATTGAATTGTCAGTTGATCTTGAAGCTAAGACGCTTTTTAAAAATAAGACTTTAAGTTACTTTTGGACGAATATAAATGTTGTAGAAAAATATCCAAAACTTTCTGAAGTGGTACCCCCTTTTTGCTTGCATTTCCAAGCTCGTACGTGGTTGAAGCTGGTTTCAGACATGTTAATTTTAACAAAACAAAGAAATAAGCTAGATATAGAATTCCGTGGCAATTTAAAGCTGAAACTTACTAATTTTGAACCCAACATTGCTAATCTTGTCAAGAGTCACGAAGCACACCCTTCACGTTAGTAAATTGTATACTAAGTTAATAAAAGTCTTATTTTCATGTATATAAGGAAGATTGTATTATTGTTATTTTGTTATCTAAATTAAATTTTATATATTATTTATCCCTCCTATCAAATATGTAATGTTAAGAAGGACGTCAAAAACATATCCCTTTAACGTTAAGCCAATATAATAATATATACTACATTATACATACAATAAACACTGTAACTATAAAATAAACAATCTAAAAACTCACATAAGCGTCTTTTTTGCTCGTCCTATTATAATTTCGTAATAGTAAAATAGAGGGGGGTCAATAAAAAGTCAAGAAACTCTTGAAGGGGTCAACAGTCAAAGAAGTTTGGCAACCCCTGGACTAGTGTGTTAAAATATAAACTGTGCGTGTATGTGTGTGTGGGGGGGGAATAAAGTCGTTTTTTGGTCGAAGAATCTCATTGTTCCATGCTGATGGCAGGGTCTGGCGAGAGCAGCATGAATTAGTGACTTAGATTGGGATAATTGGAATTTCGACGGAAGCAACTAATACGACGAGACCAATCTATGAATTGTGTGTGTTCTCTGGCCGGTTTGTTTGTTTGTTTGTTTTTGCAGAATAAAACATCCGAGATTCCAAGATGAAACCCTATGGATCCTTCTATGAGACCTACCAACTCACCTTCAACTGAAAAAGCCTTTTCCCTCTTTCCAATCAACATGTTGCGGGTTCGAATCCCATCGTGGGCATGGATGCTTGTAAAAGCCTGCTCTGGACGATTTGTATAGCTCCTTGAGTTTATAAGATGGTCTTTTAACAACAGGCGGACGCTGACCAAAGTCTTTCAAAAAATCAAGCAACGTTTCAGTGCTACCACGCGCGCCGAAGCTCTAGTCCACCGACATCAACTATTACAACAACACAATGGAGAAAAAATCGCAAGCGTTTTCCTGTAATGAAGTGTAAATAATATTGGTGCTGATATCACAAGAATTCCGTTGCTTTATTGCTTTCCCTACCGTATGGGTTTTTCAGTTTATCAATTGTATGCCCTATGAAGTTCATGGAAATCTGACTTATTCAAAAGTTTCAAGCTTATTGTTCTATTGAGTGTTCTGGATTTATGATTTACTCTTTAAATTGTGTGTTTTGCATTTAACCAGACTTCAATTAATCATGGAATATAGTTTGTAGCTGTGTTTTGCGAAATGCACAGTAAGTGATAGGTTCGTTTTGTCCGTACACGAGCATGTGACAATTCCTCAGTTGTTTGTTGGATTGGTTTATTCAAATTTCGTTTCGTGGTTATAAATATCTTTAGAATAAATAAATAAAAATTGTAAGTCCACTTTAGTTTTGGTATGACCGGGTTATCATTTTTCGTTGTAAAAGAATTCTAAACCTAAACGGTTTTCAAAATTAAGAAAACAATACTCTACTTTGTACTGATGAATTTTAATGAAATTTGGTCTTCAGGATGTCTCCGAAAATATATCCACCTTAGTTTTCGCTTCAGTGGGATTAATTTAGTGGCGAAAATTAGATATTTATCAAATGTTATTCATAAATTATTACATTTTTCTTAAATTATTACTAAAAGCACATTTGCAAATTTTGCTTTCAGCCTAATTTTTCGGTTACATCATTAATCATCATCATCATCATGCATATCAAGGATTTAGGCCTAGAGTGGCCTGTTCCGGCCTTAGACGTCATCGTTCAATCATTTAAAAGGGCGTCCTAGTTTTCTTTTTCCTAATGGCTTGTACTTTAAGGCTTGTTTTGGTAATCTTTCTGTTTTCATTCTTTGAACGTGTTCCATCCATCTATGTTTATATTTTTTAATTTTTTCTATTACTGATTCTTGGTTTAATTCTTTCATAATTTCTTCGTTTCTTTTGTGATCAAATAGCGTATACTTTGCAGTTTTTCTCATAAACTACTTTTCTGCTGTTGTTAATCTTTGTTTTGTCTTTTTGTTTTATTGTCCAGATTTCACTTCCAACGTCATTTATTATTATTATTATTATTATTATTATTATTATTATTATTATTATTATTATTATTATTATTATTATTATTATTATTGTTTTTATTAAGAGAGACCTCCAGGGAGTCAGAGACTCATCGAGGGAGGCCACATACTACACGCACCAGTTATCATACTTATTCTTGAATTCATTCACACCGCTTGCACTCACAACATCCAATGGCAATTCATTCCAATCACGCACCACCCTATGAGAGAAAAATCTAGCCCTCTCCCTCTTAGCAGCAGAATTCATTCTCAGCTTCCAAGGATGACCTCTCGCCCTTTCCCCACCCTCCATAAATTGAAAAATTCCATCAATTGAAATCCTGTATGACCCTTTCAGAAGTTTTCACTTCTGAAAGGGTCATACAGGTAGGTCTCAATCACATTATCCCTCTTTCTCCTGTTTTGTTTGCTAGTGTCTGCAGTTTACAAATTCTCAATCTGTCTTCATAATCAATATTCCATAATCCTGATATCATTTTAAACACTCTCCTTTGTACTCTCTCCAGTATATCAGAATCAACGGAAACCAGGAGACCAGACCTGCCCACAATAGTCCAAGTGAGAGCTTATCAAGGCCTTGTAAAGAGTCAAAATAACATCCTTATCTTTAGGAAGAAATAATAATTGCTCGTGATCAAACTGCTGAAAGATTTTAGTAGACTCCAATAGATCAATCTCGATGTGAAAAACCTGAAACAAACTTAACTCACATGATATGATTCAGTTTGTTTTTATATTTTAATAGCTCAAAAACAAGTATAATAATCGCAAATGCTTATTTTCTTGAATAAATACTCATTTCCCTAAATTTAAGATCCCCGCATGGTTTAAGATTAAGAGACTCGATGGATACACAAGTCTCTTAATCTGGCCTCAAACATGGACGATGCGATTTCAGGAAGGATTGGTTAGTTGTTTATTAAAATTGCACCAAAGCAACCTGTCACAAGGCTTTGAGATCCGTGTATTATGCAAATTGGGTGTGTTTTAAGGCAGATTTGTTTGAAAAAGTGATATTCCAGGAACCCAAAACTCTGTTGCATGCGTTTGAGAGCAGCTAATCTTATCTTTTGAAAAGCACTTATACAATTTTCCTGTATTCTAGACAGGTTTCGAATACGACCTTTCCAATTAGGTAGGACGTTTGTGCGCCGATTACACTACGGAGGTACCCCCAGGAACGCCTGATTCCTGTTAAGTTGAGGTGCATTATATCTTCAGAAATATTAGAAGAAGGAGTTAACAATAAAAGAGCAAATTATAGGTGAAGCTGCGCAAAAATGGCGTGCTTGGGATCTCGATTATAGAACTTATGGGGGGGGGGGATAAAAAAACGATTCACAAAAAAAAAAAAAAGTTCTTTATGAAGTCGCAGGCAAAAAAAATCTCTCATAGCTATACAATGAATACCAGAGTCAGATAAACCAATGAAAAAAAAAAAAAAAACTGCAGCGATCATCATCGAGATGAAAGCGACGCATTTGATGATAGTTCTCAGGATGCTCCTCACTTCTTTGAACCCATAATTTATTCTCGGTAAGCCATTCTGTCAGCACTCAGGGATGGAAGGGTTCATTGCGTAGATTTAATTTATTTCGAAAGCAGAATGACACGTGTTTATTAGGGAACTTTTTTTGATGAAATGGTTTTAATGCTTTGAGTGCACAAAGTATGTGATATTTGAGATTTGAGAGCAGTGATCTTTTGCCTCATGTGTTCCTTTGTACCTTGGCTTGGAAATGGAAGTTATCCACGGAGTGTGGTTGAGATATTTTTCACTGCAGCTGTGTTAGCGAGGAATAACATGAACTAATATACATAGATGGATAATATTAAAAAAAAAATAAAAGGAAACGAGAGTATTATTTGTAATCCTACACATAGCCGTTTATACTGTAAACAACCGGTTGGCAATAAATATTTGGGTAAACATCTAACTGAAAATGACTTGAACCGTGCATAATTTACGGAATAAATGCATTTCATTCTGTACAAAAAAAAAAAAAAAAAAAAAAAAAAAAAAAAAAAAAAAATCAGTTCTCTCAAAAACCAATTTAAATAATGATTTACATTTACTTTAAAAAAAAGAGAGAGAGAGAGAGAGAGGAGAAAGAAACGAGAAAAACAGTCATCTCGAAATTGAATGTTGTTTACGGTTTCTGTCATCTCATTTTATGCTGAGTTAAACTGGAGGGGGGGGGTCATATTTTTATAGGGCGAGTTGTTTATTTGTAAAGAATCATTTTCTAAACTTTAGGAAGATTAATATTTAAGCATCATCGACTTTGCAAAAACTCCATAAGAAGTATTTTATGGTGCCTGAGGGGATTCAAAGAAGAAAATTCAAAAACAAAGATTATTAAAAAGAAGAAAAAGAAACGATTCGATGTGTTACAAAGCAAATAATCCACTTGATGATTGATATAAATTAGTGGGTTTTCCCCTTCATGCAAAAGGCTCGTGGCACGTTGAGTGGGCGACAGGAACTTTATTACCTGTTTTTTAAAAGGGAATTATGCTTTATAACGTCACCTTCCTTGTCTGTGTTTGTATACAAATATTTGACATTTGTATATAGCTGTCAAAAATTAAATTAAGAAGTTGTTTTGTGCCCCAAAATATTGATCTAATAATAATAAAATTAAGTACTGCATTTGGAAATACTGTTATTATTGAAAAAGTTCGAATTTCTCATTAAGTTAGACTGTGATACGAAATTCTTTTATACTCTTTATTCTAAGTCTGTCTTGTATTTAAGTTGCCTATTCCAAACAAACAAATAAACAAAAAACTAGTGAGATTAAGCTGGAATGAATTTGCGGGATTAATATCGGCGGGGAACATGAAACATAAAACTAAATTAATTAAACCTCGAATCTACGACTCTTTAAGTTTAAAAAATAACAAAAACAAATTGAAAGAGCTAAATAATGCGTTCAGTCAGTCACAGTAATTGCCTTGTGTCCACTTATGCAGTTATGGTGTCTGAGGGGATTCAAAGAAGAAAATTCAAAAACAAAAGATTGTTAAAAAGAAAACGTGCCTAACTAAGAGGATTAAATATATGCATGAAGGTCTATCAAAAGAAAGAGAAAATAACGTTTGATTCGCACTAATGCTTTCTTCATAATACAAAAGTCAAAAAGAAAAGAAACGAAAATAAAAAGGATCCATCAAAAACGCATTGCCGTGTTTCTGTCTATTTGGTCAAGCGGTATTGTGCACAATTAATACAAAATTGTGAAATTTTCCATAAATGGTGTCCCAAACCACCTGGCGCCATCTATTATTCATGTGGTGAACTATCGCCTATTCTGCCATCTATGTCAGTTGACTGAACTATACATTTTATTGAATGGTGAATTAGAGCATCCTTTTTTGGTCTTCCCAGGCCTTTAAGCTCTATAAGCTGCCAGTTATCCAGTTCCATCACCTCAATTTAGTAGGATAAGGTTGTCTTATGTCTATTTGTCCGCAAATTGTTTTTGCTCTGTGAATATAACTTCGGAGGGAGGGGTGAAACCCTTCCACCTCCATATAACATAGGCTACTCAACTTCAGTTGAAAAGCTCTTGTAGAAGTACCTTGCATCTTAGGCGAGATTCGAACCCAGGCCTTTCCAGTTAAAGGGCATCGTTGATATACTGGCAAAGCATTACGAGAACAGATATCCTAGAGTAGTAGCGTAGTGCTACATAGAAAATAATCTAATACCTACAGTACTGATTCCTTCTTTAGCTTAAAATATATTGTATTATACGTACGAATGCTTTTATACCCAGTCCGAGTCATAGCCGTCTCTTCTTATGTGTGCCTTCATCTACACCAAAATTCTAAACTTCATTATCGTAGTGTCTGTTTGTTTTATTTAAAATATTAAACTTTTGGATTAAACTGAAAATGAGTTGGATAATATTCTTGTATTTTCTTTTCCATCATTTCAGAACATTCCACTGGCGATTTCCCAAAATGAGCATAAAATTTTACATCAACATTCAGTTTTGCACCTGGTTGGCCGAGAGATTAGCGTATCCAGCCAAGAGGCTGTGGATTCGAACCCCACCAAGGGCATGGATGTTTGTGATTGTCCTACTAACCAATTACCATATGTACTGCTATGTCCTAGCTCAGTATGACGTTTGATGTCTTTACGCCATAAAAAAAAAAAAAAAAAAATCTAACCAAACCCTTCTAGAACGCTTGTAACTTTTAGCCATCTCAAGTACACAGTGATCCAAGTGACATCTGAGCAAAGCCTTATAAAGAGGCACAATGACTTTCTTATCCTTACGTGGTTATTACAGTATTACCTCAAGATTCGTTTCAGCAATGCAATTATCCTCTGAGTTGTATTTGTAATCTTTGCTATATGGCCCCCTAAATTTCAATTTTCTATCTACTAAACCTCCAAGATCCCTAGTCTGGTTAGTTTCTTCTAACATAATCCTTTCAAAATTATATGCCATTGGATATCTCATTACATTAAACTACATAACTTTATATTTACTAGGATTGAATTGATAGCCATTTTCATATGCACACAATTCAAAGCATGTCGAAATCATGCTGCAAGTACTGCATATCAGCAGCATTCCTGATTACCCTGCCTATCTTTGCATCATCATCAACAAACGGCTGCACGTGTCATTCATATAAAAATTAAATAACATTGGACTGAAGATTGCTGTGTGTGGTACACCATGGTCACCTTAAATCTAGCACAGTCTCGCACCCCCGTATATCACTTTTTGATATCTGTCAGCAGTCTACTCTCTTGTCCTCGCCAGTATTTTATAATCCAATCCCATTTTTCCAGTTTATGCAACAGAATATGAGTAAGTTGCTCAAACATGATCTTTTTTAGTAAACTCACGCTGTTCATTGCAAAGTAGAGATTCTCTGCCAACCCATTTCTGTATACGAACTCTTAATCAAAATCTTAACCACCATCCCAGAGATATCGACAGGTCGATAGTTAGACACGTCAGCCTTTGCACGACCCTTGTGCCAACGGATTCTCGTGCATTCTTTCCACTCATGTGGAATCTTCCCTGTGCTGACTCGAATTATTTTGCATGGTCAGAGGAACAGCCTATGTTGCAATTATAACTCCGAAATAAATAAAAAATAGTATTCAGAAGTGCAGGAGGCACTTCAATTTAAACTCACGCGGATATTATATAAGATACTAATGAAAACTGTGGTCAAGAAATGTTGGCTTTAGAGAGTTTACGAAATCATTACGTTGCTTTAATTCATGATAAGCAGTCCAGTATCATAACACAAAATTCGACAGTGAGAGTCTCCAGAGCTTGGAAGGAGATGAAGAAAAAAAAACATCTATTTCTTTTTTTATGCTGTGATAATAGAACTATATAGAATACCGAATTTCGTGCTTCGAATTCATTCGGTTTAGTTAAGGCAAAACCTCACAATGCGGAAGTCCGAGCAGTTTGGGGCCACCGTGTGAGTAAAAGGAAGCGATATACTAAATTTGATGGTATAAGAAGGGAGGATAAGGAAGAAGCTATATTTTACGTTGTAGGAAACGTTGAGAAACATTGTCCTACTTTCTCCTATAACCCACGATCAGTGTACCAATAATAATAATACAAGTTTTTATTTATTTAATTTTTTTTTAAAGGTAATACATGAATGTATAAATAATACGGATTTTAAATGCAGATATTTATCGAAAAAAAAATGTAAATAGTGCAGTAACAAATCATACAAATGGATGTCGGCATCGTAAAGACTTTTATTATTGGTGAATAAGTTCAGCACAAGCTCCGACACTTTGGGAATAACCATAGATATAGCGTGTGTAATGTCTTTTAACACTTGTGATGTGCACACTTAGTCCTTTACTTAACTCTTTTGGGAGGGAAAAATCTGAGCGTGTAAGGTTGGGACTAGGAAGCAGCCAAATGATTGGTACTTTTCTACTCGAGCTCCTAATTGGAAACAAGATTCCAATGTGCTCAGGCATTCTTGTAGATTGAAATTTCTCAACATTGCTAGTTTTTTTGTTTTTTTTTTATTATATCACTGCCTGATTTATATATCATCATAAATTAGATAGATAGATTCGCTTCGATTTTTCGTTACAATGATTTTGCAATTATAAAACACGCTGAGCTTTTCTGTTGTTATTTCTATTGTGGATCCATCGCTATCTTGACATCTACTGATTACAGTAGAATGGATATGCATGCATGACATGAACTTAATTCTGCTTCAGGATCTACTTTGAGGTCTTGAGATTATACTCAAAACTATTATTTCCTACTTGAGATGATGTCGAATCTTTGGTTGCAATATTATTTGATTTCTCTTCGCTTCAGAACTTGTTTTATAGGAGATGATTGTCTCTCCTTTAAATGACAATATAAGATAATTAACGTCGTGGTCTAAAAAAAAAAAAAAACAATGATAATCTCTTTTAAATTAGAACGTAGAATTACTTCTTTAATGTTTTAAAAAAAAAAAAAGTCAATATTCGATGCCAAATAATCTAAGATATTTTAAATGCATTTTGTATTGGTAGAAAGCAAACTTGGAGTTCCACTCTTAATTCTTTCAAATAGTTTCTTGCGTCTATCGAATTTTGACTCCTAGAGCTGCTACAAGGCATTCTAACATGTCTTCCCCAAAAAGCACAAGCAGGACAAAGTTAAAAATAAGAAATCGGACGAAGACAGGAAAGGAACTTGTAAAAACTGTAACATCCAGAAGAGGGGTGGGTTGCCACATTCCATGCTCACGTGTGGCACAATTTGTCTCGCTAAATAGTCTGAGCATGTGTCACACACACACACACACACACACACATACACACACAGACTCGCGTCGTTTAGCAACAACCGACACCTGAATTTACTAGCAACTTCCTTTAACACTAATGAACACCGACACATCGAAGCGTGGTCGAAGTACCTTGAGTTTCTTCCCCCCCCCCAGCTTGCGTCATCACTCAAATGTGTTTTCTTCAGCGTGGTGAGACAAGGACAGATGCCATTTTAGATGCATTCAGGTCATACATCTGTAACGCGATGCTAACCAAACATCGCTTATCAAAATGGTAACAAGCCCCACGCTACAGTGGCGTACGTGCCGGTCGCTGGGAAAAAACGAACGCTGTCAGGGGTCTATGTGAAGGACACGTTACACAACTAGAGCAAGGAAGCTACGTTCAAGCGAACAGAAAATCAACGATGGAAGCCAAAACGCTCACTGAACTGATAGCCTCGGACCTAGATGGTCACACAGATGAGCCCTTCCGAGTCATTTGCCCCATTGAAGCTGTGATAGCGTGAGTAGATTATAGAAGACCACATTAGGAAAAGGAGCCTGGGGAATCAAAACGAACACCTGTTCCACTCACGACCATTAATCTTCTTTGCTTTCCTAATATTTACAGGCGTATTCAGCAGAACCCGGCCAATATTTTAACTCGGTTCATTAATATTCTAAATATAAAACTAGCAGTTGTCATGGTTACCAAACAATATGGCTCGTTAAATTTGGTTGCTAGGAAAAATAAACAGTGTTAGGTTTCAACAGTTGCTCAAAGAAACTTTTGTAATTAAACAAGTTTTTTTTAATATATTTTTTTAAGTCTAAAATTGAAATGCTTGAGGTTGTTTACGAATATGCAAATACGAGAAGATGGAGCTTTTTTTTCTTCGTAAGCAAACTAATAAATTTTACGAAAAAAAAAAAAACTTATCCACCTACTATTCTTTCATTACATACGAACGTCTTATGTTACAAATACATTATATACATTGCACTATAAAAATAATAGGCGCCTTCTCGAAATATTTAGAGGATTTTAGAGGCTATGCACATAAATTGTGTATAGCCTCTATCAAAGTAATAATAAATAAAAATAATAGGCTCTTTCTTTAAACATTTAGAATTTGTAAGGCTATGCACATAAGTTGTGATATCGAATTTGCAATAAAATCAAAAGAAAGAAAAAAAAAAAAAGGAAATGTAGAAATTGAAAGAAAAAAAAAACTAGGAACGAAATAATTATATAAATTATGTAATTATTTAAAATTTTATTTAAATTTATTTAAATATTTATTTATGAAAAAAATTATATAATAAAAACAGCTCTCGGGATATTATTATCCCAGCCACTGAAATGGAAGATGAAACAAATATCTTTACCAAAGAAATCATAGCACACAGCATAGATAAACTTAAAACTAAGAAAGCATCTGGGATTGATCAGATACACAAAAAATTCTTAAAAGCAGGAAAGGAACAACTTTTGGAACCATTAAAAATATTATTTGAAAGGATCTACAAAAATGAAGCAGTGTCTACTGATTGGACCAAATCAGTTAGCATCGGAGAACATATCAGTAAGTAATTTAGATACACTGTCTCCACTTGGGGAAAGTGATCATGTGATCTTGACTTGGGAAATTGTATTATGTGCTGAATATTCTGTTAAGAAGGGGTATATGTGGAATTACAAGGCTCTGGTGCTTATGACAAGCTGAGAAGTCAGCTTTCAAAAGTGCTATGGCATGAGAATTTTAAGGGGAGAGATGTTGATGGTGCGTGGGAGATTCTCAAGGAGTATTTAATGAAAGCTGTATCTGACTGTATTCCCAGAGTCAGGAGGAGGAGGAATCAGGTAGGAGTAAGATGGATGAATAATATTATTAAGCGAGAGTTGCAGATAAAGAGAAAGTTGTGGTATAAGTATAAAGAAAAAGGTGATGAGCATTCCCATGAGCAGTACAAGATACAGGCAAGAAGGGTAACCTGCATAGTAAGGAAGACCAAGGCTAATTATGAGAGGAAGCAAGCTGATGAGTCCAAAACAAATCCTAAGGAGTTCTTTTGCTATGTGGCAAGTAAAAGGAGGAGTTGCTTAGTGATCATTTTGCAATAGTGTACCATCTTGGTTGTGATATTGCAGTGCCGAATATGTCATTGATTGATGAGAGTCTAGTATAGAAGAATTTGAGGTGCTTAGTATATTGCAGAAACTTAATGCTAACACTACCATTGGATTAGATGGCATATCGGCCCATGTTTTAAGGGAATGCGCAAGAGAATTAGCACCTCCTCTAACTTGGCTGTTTAATTTAAGCCTCAGTTCTGGTAAAGTCCCAATTGAGTGGAAAGAGGGGGAAAATTATTCCACTACATAAGGGGGGAACTCCAGGACTGAGGTAGCAAATTATAGACCAATCAGTATATCGGGAGTGGTGGTTAAGGTTCTGGAGAAATTGATAAAAATTAGAATTCAGGACTGGGTTTACAACAATATGATACTTTATAAGGGGCAACATGGTTTTGTGAAGGGGAGATCTTGCCTTAGCAATTTGCTCACATTCTATAATGAAGTAACAATGGAGTTGGATAAAGGAAATCGTTTTTCAGTGATCTTCTTGGACTTTGCAAAGGCATTTGACAATATTCCACATGGAACTCGGTTGCATAAATTGGAACAAATGATTATGGATCCGAGACTAGTGATTTGGATTAGAGGGTGGCTAATGGATAGTTATCAAAAAGTGGTTTATGGTGGAGCGGAGTGCATTAGAAGGCAGGTGACTAGTGGTGTGCCTCAGGGCTCAGTGCTTGGTCCTCTGTTATTTAATTTGTACATCAACGATATTGGGAATAGTTTGAAAGGAGATATCCACTTGTTTGCTGATGATGCAAAACTGGGAAGAGCGACATTTAATTCAGATGATGTGAATATTTTACAGGATGACTTAAATAGGCTGACGGTTTGGGCTAAACTAAATGGCTGCCAGTTTAATGTGGCCAAGTGTAAGGTGATGCACTTCGGAAGGATGAGATCACGTGCCGTTTATTATATTGATAGAACTGAACTGCAGGAGATTGATGAGGTTAGAGACTTGGGAGTTATTGTGGACAGAGGACTTAAGTTTCGAGAGCATATTGCAGAGGTTGCCAAAACTTCACATCAGATTACATGGTTATTGAGGAACACACTGACAAGCAGAGATAAGGAAGTGATTGTCCCACTTTATAAGGCATTAATAAGACCTCATTTGCAGCAACAATAACAATGAAATAAAATAAAATAGGAGGCAATTCCTTTCATTCCACCTCCATAATATGACCTTGATCAATTTCTAATCAAATGCGGAAAGATAAAGGGAACATTGAATTCATTGATCAGATAAATCGAGCCATTATCACCACAGTACTCTAAACTGGTTAGTAAAAATAGAGTAATAATAATAATAATAATAATAATAATTTTTTTAACATTTTATTATGTCTCAGATAAATTACATACATAGATACAATAATAATTATATATATATATATATATATATATATATATATATATATATATATATATATATATATATATATATATATATATATATATATATATATAATATTTATAATACATTACATTGTGAATAACAGATACTTGCAAGTTAATAAAAAATGTCATTTAAAAAAAAATAATAACAATAATAATAATAATAATAATTTTTTAATTAAAATTTATGATTAAATATTTAAATTACATGTGATACATACATTGCGTACATACATACATACATTTGATTACATATGATACATACATGTTCTTGTGAATGGATTTTACTTTTTGAAATTTGCTTTTTAGGGGAAGATTCCATATGATTCGTACATTACTTTACATTACATGCATTTGATTACATAGGTTACATACAATGATTAAATTTTTTAAATTCAATCCTTTTTTATTATTAAAATTATGATTACATACTTACAACACATAATATTACATATTTACAACAGGTTTAATTCTGTTTTTTTTTTTTTTTTGTAACAATGAAATTCGTGCAGATTTTTCTTTCTTTTCTGTATAAATGTATTATATTCTTTATTTGGAAGGCACTTCTGATTTCTTCCTCGAAGCTTTGCAGAGCTTATCTGAGGAAGATAATAGATGGCGGTGGTTTCGTGGTTATGTTTCTATACTGGTCGCAAGCCAGGTGTTGATTTTACTGTTTGTTTGTACGTGCTGGGAAGACTTCAACTGCTATTACACAGTTCAACTTTTTATTTTTGCAAGTAGGGTTGGATTTGAACTTGGTGTGTTTGTTTGTATCCTTGTAGTAATGTTTTTTGAGAGGGGTTTGTCATAGGTTTTGTGGGGGGGGGGGACAGAGAGAGAGAGAGAGAGAGCAAGAGAAATTTCTCTAATTTTCATTCTCGCTATAATATTTATATAGCGCCTGTTTCAGCTCTCTACATGTTCCTAGGTTTCTGTCGTCGAACGGCAGTTTGTTTATCATGTCAGGTATGAAGAAGTTTCGGGTGGCTTTGCCGTAATGATTGTTGTACTTAAATGTTATGTAGTTTGTTGACTGTGGTCTCGTTTTCTGATATGTTGTTCTGGTTACTCTATAGGTTGGGTGGTAGTAATGTTTTAACATGACTGTGTAGTGGCATAAGTGTTTCACCTTAAATATTTTGTGTTGTGTCCGTGCTGCCTGCATAAGTGTGTTCCCAGAATCAGTTTTACCATTTTATCCTGCAACCATTGTAACCTGTTAAGTCTGTAGTCTGCACAGAATGCATATGATGTGATTGCGTATCTTAAAATGTTTTCACATAATGCTTTATAGATTAGTATTTTTATGTTTGTCGGGGCTATGTCTTTTAATTGGTATAGTTTGCTTGCTATTATCCTAAGTTTGGTGTGTAGGTAGTTTATATGGCTATTCCAACTTTGATCAGTTGATCAATAATAATAATTGGATATCATTGTTATCATGGAGAAGTTATAGGCCGAAGTTGCATTTTCTTTTTTTCTTTACTTTTATTCCCCCCCCCCCCCTTTAATACTCCATTAAGATCAACTTACGTTTTCTAGCATAAATATTTTTGTAAATTTTTAACTGGTTTCAGACATTCCTTGGTCTCTTCCCAGAGCGTTCAGAGACGGATGCGTATCACAAAATATCAGACATTTAATAATAGATACAGTTATCACTAACCTGAACTGAGGTAGCATCCTGATAACAAGGAACCAATCCATGCTGTTTTGCTCTTTGGAGCTTGAAAATAGCGAAGATACTCCACGAAAAAGATACCGTAGCTGTAGGCAATACCATCGACTATCATATTGCATAAAAAAGATGCTGCCACAACTACCCATCCCCAGCCACCATCAGGAGGCTCAGGAGGTTCACACGTGCATGTTTTCCTTCCGTCATGGTCTCTAGATCCCAGATGAACACCTTTTCTGTCTTGTCCGATGAATGAAAGTGATGGAAGATCGTTGAGTTGAGTATCTGTTTCTTCAGTGATTTTATCTAGTTAAACAATAGACTGTTGTTAGTTAATAGATATTATAACCATGGGAATTCTTTGTAATTTACTTAAATTGTATTGATTATTCTAGTGATTAATCAGTGAAATGTAAACATGTGAAATCATAATGCCAAACATTATTATGATTTTGACTTGGAAATGAGTATTTGTTCAATTCTGAGTTAACTACTCTCCGAACCAAAAATGACTAAGATGGAAATTTTTAGATTTATTTTTGTATATCTTACTCAATTAGTCTGGATCTTGGGGAAGAGATTTGGTAACAGTTATTAAGAAGCAACTGAGGTTATAGGACTCGTGCTTTATGTCTATTCATTGGTGTGTATTCTCTGAGTGATTCTCCTATTTTGTGGGAGACAGACTCTTTTCAGGAGAGAGAGAGAGAGAGAGAGAGAGAGAGAGAGAGAGAGAGAGAGAGAGAGAGAGAGAGAGAGAGAGATTTCCTTATGAGACTTTAAAACTCATCCTTAGCTGAAAACCTCTCAAATTCTCTTCGCTTTCTTGAAGGGATTTTACCTAAAAGATCTCTATGGCATTATCTGAGAACCATTCACGATTCGGGCTTATATGAGGAGCAGTGAACCATCTACATCTCCAACGATAACAAAGATTCGTAATCCACACCTTAATTGTTTGTTTGTTAAATATCTCACGCAATGCTCGTGTCATACCTTTTCTTTGTGTTGATGATGACACTTATCTGGGAATTAGCTTCCGTATTATTAGTTAACAGGACGCTATATATTATTCCCTTCAACTCCTCTACTTTCATGTTTTCCCCTTACTAAATTTAAATCTTTTACTGTTGTTCTCTTCCCTTAAAGCATGCCTACGAAGACTCATCTACTTTCCAGTCCACTGATAGGCTTACCGATCTTTTCTTCTTAAATGAACGCTGTAATTGACAAATAACATCGAATATCAGATTTTAAAAAAAAGTAAATGAGGAAGCTTCTAAATTTAGTGATTATATCTAATGTAGCTTATTTTTTTATTTTGATATTGGTCTCATACTTTCAGACGAAGGATTTTTATATACAATACCCTCCCTCCGTACATACAGTTTGGTTGGTTAATGTTCCTCTTTTCTGCATTTTAAAACGACTAGAAAAGTTAAAAATATTATATCTAACATAAAATAGTCCATACTCCAATAATAGACAACTTAAATGCGTATAAATTTTTTGCTCTACTTCCACCGGATCACGCGCGATTATATCTACCTAAGAGAGAAACAAATATATTACTAGTCACTGAACCAATGCTTCTTTAATAGTCATAGCAAATGTCTTCTGTGAATGGATGATTGATTAAAGGATGGATGGATGATTTTTTAAAGAAAATAATATTTAGGATCACTATAAAAATGTGTCTTCCTTTGGTTACAATTCGAGGTAGAAATATATTGTCTACACTTCATAAGCCAAAAAAAAAAAAAAAAACAGATGGAAGTTGAAGAAAAACATCATTTTTGACATACTCATTGAATTCTTTTCGAAAGTACTACAACTCGATAAGAGCCCTTCGAATAACATAACTTGGTTATAGACAATATAGAAATTCTGATATTGTCACGAAAACAAGGGAAAATCGAAAATTTAACTCGTTTGTAAACAAGAAGCATCCGTAACGCATTCGGTATCCACCCAGATCTTTCTTTTGGATAGAAAGATGGGTTTGAATTCCGTCTACTACGCGAAGAATCTTTATAAGAGATTTTCAGCAGGTTTCATACAAAAGTGGCAGGATTTTTTCTCCCAGAAATTTAAGTTTTTCATACCTTAAACCGTCCAGAAGAACATTAGTAATTTACATTCAAATACTTGGTCAGAAATGGGCTCTAAGAGAACTTGTAAGAACCAATGATAATGATAATAATGATGATTGTAAACAGTTATAATAAGTTTGCTGCCGCAATGTATAGTGCATATTGTGTTTATCTTCATTGGAAGATACATTTCGATGCAGTAATATCTGTTACGATTTCAAAAAAAAAATTTTTTTAAAATGGAGTAGAACTATATTTTTTAGTAAAAAATTTGAAATTATACCCCCCCTCTTTTTTTCTCACTATAATTGGACCATTTTTATTCCCAAAACGATTCAAAATTATAATAATTTAGATTTTTTAATCTTCAGCTAATCCTTGACTGAAGATTGAAAATAAATTTTATATATTCTCCCGTTGTAATTCACTTTTTATTGGCAATAATTTGGTAGAAAAAGGGTTCAGTTATGGCGGCTACTGACCTAATATTGAAGCAAATGAATTTGGGCCAACATTTTGGGACTTAGCCGACTGACTGTCTTAGCTGAAACCAGAGCAAAATAATAATGTTTCAGTTGGACTGTTTTCATGGCGAAAAACAAAACCTATCTACTGTACATAATACAAAAAAAAAAAATCGCAACTTTAGTTATGCTAATGAATGGTGTTACTACCATTAAATGCAATACGTGGAGGGATCTTGATAAAAGGTGATAGTCTAAGCCGAGGAAGGGTATAATGGTATCATGTCTCACAAAGAAATAAAAGAAACATCTTATAAAATAAAAATGAACTGAAAATTTCAGATTAAAAGCATAGCGCTTTAAAATATTTTTAAAATACTGAAAATGATTGAAAAAAATGTCAAACGCTTTTTTTTAAAAAAGTTGCATGCATAATTGTTGAAGTTACAAAAATATAAATAAATTTAACTCAGAATTTTAAAGGCATATTAAAAAGCAAATTGGAAAGGATCACAACTTTCCAAAAGAAAAAAAGTGTGATACAACGAAAGAATGATCCTTACATCATTATATCAATAACATATCACGAGAAAACTGACAATAAAATAAATAAGCATTTATTTCCTCAAATTTTATTTTATATGTAAATCATTTATTTCCATGTTAAACAGAATATAAATATTTACCGCTACTGTCTAATTTATTCAATTAATTAATTTTTTTTTTAATCCGAATGATTTTCTCTTATGAAATCAAAATCTACATAATCGCTATCATGCTTTTATCAACGGTATTTATTCCAACTGGCTTCGAGGACCAAAAAAATAAAAGAAAACTATTTCCGCTACTAGAGGTCGCCGTGTAATGAAGATAATGCGTCAGTGTCGTAATCGGGAAATTTTTACCATGGTCTCAAAACAGCGAGGTTATTTTTAGCTTATTGATTAAAGCTCAGAATACTGAGAATACCTTGGAAATACTGTGACAAATAAACGTAATATCAGACTGCACTTGAACATTTTCATCGCGCATCTGCAATTTGTTAAGCCTAGCTGTTTTTCAATGGCTTCAGACATCATATGATACTGTTGATTTAAAATATCAGATCGATGGAATAGTATGCTGACGAATTTCTACTGTTTTTATAATTATCATAATTAAGAATTTCTCTGAAATCACCATAATACTTCCGCTAAACACTAGGTTTTGAATTTTTTGTGATTATATAACATGTAAATATTTTATCATAATTTACTGGTATATACAATTCAGTCTGCGCCACCTGGAGGCACAAGATATGTTGCATATGAGAGTTTATCGAAAAAACTTGTATATACTGGACTAGTCGTTTATTTAAATATTTTGCCATTTATTTCTTCAATTTCTGTTCATTTTGATGGTTAAATTATAATAATAATTAAAAATTAGTTTTATATTGTTTTATTATTTTATAAAAGTATTTAGTTTTATTATTTTATACTTAACTCATCATATACGCTTAAACATGGCTTCATTTACTTGTTCATTCATTTATTTTAGATAATAGATTAATTTGGAAAAAAATTGTCCATAGGAAGTTAGCAATGATGTGACTTTTTCATGCAGTATTATCGTAATATCCCGTACACCTTCTCGCTGAGGGTACATGTCAAGAATTTTTATGATTATTATGTTTTTATTAATTCCTTAATTTAAAAATAAATTCTAAGTTTTTTTTTCATCCAAAATGACAATTCAATTGAGATGAATCGATGAATTAAATTGGTAGATGCTATTTTTAAAAATATGCCCCGGTTTCCCTGTTGTGTCACACTACAGATGAGTCATATTGCCTTTGAAGAGTTTTGAATCAATAAAACTTGGCAAGCAAATTCAAAATATTAGAAATATAAAAAGAGAAATAGCATCAAGGAGCAATTGCAGATGATGGAATAGCTTATTAAATTTGATTTTGGATGAAATAAGCTATTTTTGGATGCAGGTTGAATGTGTTCTAACTGTAAAGAAAAACCCTTGCCTATTCGTCATTTGTTTAGGTGACAAATTACAGTAATATGAGGTGATGTCTTTATCGAACTGTACTAAAGGAAATTTCTGAAGCACCTGCCAGGTGATTCACGGCAATATTACTGTCATGTGAATCATTTCATCTGAAAATTTCCCGATAGACTCAGAATAAAAAAGCGACAATTAACAAAGCAGAGAACGAATATAAGAAAAGTATTATATTGAGTAAGATATTTTAAAAATTCCGATTTAGATTTATTTATTATGAAGCAGTTAATTAGATAAGGAACACCATAATAAGTATAAAATACAATTGCTAATAGGAAGAATTAGTGCTAGCCTTAAGAATCTGGGAAGTAGAGCTGCCAGAATGATCTGTCATGTAGGAGTTTGAAACAGCAAGATAAACACCGACTACCACTCATTTTATTAAATTTTAATTTCTTTAACATTTATCATTTACACTTAGTTAGTTGTAATGACCAACTTTATTTATGGAAATCTTAAAAAAAAAACGTTTTAGAGGTGATCAGCTAATGGATGGATCGGAAAAATAGTTGACATTGCAGATGAATAGCTATTAGGTTGTTCCAAGAATTGAATTAAAAGATACTACGTATAGTAAATATATAAGATAGTGGTAGAATCGTATTATAGATGCCAAAAAAGGATTATGGACATAAACAATAATCTTGGAAACATTTCCAGGAAAGCTATGAAGCGTAAAATTAATATGTGTGCTTTATGGAAAGCAACGATTCAGTGAGTAGTTTGATTAATTCATTTCTCTCAAAAGAAACTCGAGGCATTTTAATAAGGTTTTATGGACATACATGTTTAACAGTTGTTCAGCGGAGAAATGATGCCCGGGGAGAAAGAAAAACCTGTTTGTTTTTTTTTGTTGTTGTTTTTATGGTGAAAAAATAACAAAAAATATTGCCTAAATATAAGCGATGTGATATTTAAGCAAAGAGAGAGAGAGAGAGAGAGAGAGAGAGAAAGAAAAAGACGGCTGAGTAAAAGAAAGTATTCAAGAAAAATCAGACGCATATAAGATTATACACTTGATTCTAATCGTCCATGGCAGTAATAAGAATGACCAATATTTAACTATTTTAATTTGCAAACAAATCAAAACAAAGGATCAGAACAAATGAGAAATAAGAAAAATGAACAGAAAGAAAAATATTTTCCCAGAGAGTATATAAAAATAATTATTTTAATTAAAAAAAAAGGAAGAAGAATAAAACCAATAATGTACTAGACTTCACTGTTTCTCACAAAAACTTTGAAATTAGGGGAATTACTTTCTTATGTGTGTGTGTGCGTAAAAAAATTCGTAATGTCGACAAAATTAAAAAAATATAAATATCAAATAGACATGCCATTATTATGTTTGTTTTTGTTTGTTTTGTTTTAGTAAAATAAAATGTTCTAACTCTTTTTTTTTATTCCTACAAATCAAGTAAGTCACCTTATTTTAGTCCTGACAGTTTGAAAAACAGCCGACCCTACTTTTATTATTGCTTCAAATTCACTGCACATCTGCAACAGCTACTAGGCGACAAAAATGTATTTCTAATCCTAAATGAATTGGAGTAAATCCTCCCCCCAATCTTCTCCTTTCAACGTGAATTGAAAAGTGGATTTAATCTGTCTGAAATGCACGAAAATTTAAAAAGTAGTTTGGATTTTATTAAATACGGATATGTTGAGAAAATGTTTTAAAATATGTTTCTCATTTGCATACCTGGACCACAAAAATTTTGGTTCCTGAAGTAGGCAATTGTTATTCCAAAACTGAATTAACTGGTTTCGCATAAAAGAATTTCTCACTATCAAGATTATCAGTTGTGGAGCAAAAATCCTTAACCGAGGTAAATATTTCCCTTTTACATTAGTTTATTATTAAGAATAAAATAAATTAATATTTACTGATTGTCCTGGAAACTTACAAACTTAATCTAGAACTTTAGTTTGATGCGCTGTTACCGCTGTTATCTGTGCTTTTGACTCCAAAGTCTGATATTGAAATTTTGGAGATTTTATTTTCTTTCTTTCCCTTAATGTAGAGGTTCCTTCTCTCTTGGTTAGATAATTTGATTCACAAAAAAATAAATAAATAAATACAAGTCAATAAATAGGTTAAACCTTGACAATTCAAGTCTATCGTTACATATTTTTTTCAAGGGCGAGTTGGATAATTCTAGAGATCAAACGTAGAATTTTCCAAGCGCTCCGGGCTTCAAATAATTTCACAAATAAATACTTTCATAAACATTCAGGCTCACGGTAGGATTCGAAGACACATTCCATTTGCTGGATAGTGGAGATGCTAGTACTCGTGTCAGCTTATACTTTTTATCATAGCATTAGTATTATTAATACTAAAATCAATTTTTAGACCATATTAGTTATCGTTTCTAGATAAATGATGACTCTGAGGCAAAAGGGTGAAATTTAACTCGCTCTTTTTTCCAGGAAAATAAATATACTGTATTTCCTCTTCAGACATTGAGATCATTTTACTGATTCTTAATTTAATTAATAGTTACTTGGGAAATTACTATTTTTTATTAGCATATATTAAAACGTATTTAAAGCAATGATATGCTTTCGATAGAAATTTAGTTTTATGTAGTTTCTGATCCAAATCATAAGCATGAAATTAAATTTAGACAGAAGAAAAATTTTGATGTGTGACTGAAAATATTTTGTATTTATATCTGACGTAAACAATTGTTATTCTTTAAACGGTGCCGAAGCTAGCCGATGTGACAATTGATAATCAAATTTTTCTGACTTGTATTTCGAAAGATTATAGCCAGAAGGTCGGAGGATATGTGTCGTGAATTTAGGTGAGGCTATTTTCCAAAAACAATACGATGGAAGTTGTATAATTTTTCCCTATGCTACTAAGGTAAATAACTTTTATAATGTTGTCATGGCGAGTTCATGTTTTATTCACGATCGTTCTTGTGTTCCCGTCCACCTTTTGCCTTTATTTATGTGTATCGATGCGCACCGTAGCTATCACTAAAGGTTTCCAGTTACATGACCCCTTATTGTAAGTCTTGTCCTCATTCGACTATAAACTTGTGAGTACGAACGACCTGATGAACTATTGCCGGCAAAGGTTGGTCGACTGGTAGAGCCTTTGCTACCAATGGCTTAGTTAAGTAAGTTTGAGAGCGGTTAGTAGTCGGAAGAACCAATCGTTCGATGCTGTTGGCACACTCTCCCTCGATGAGTCTGGACTCCCTGGAGGTGTCAGATAACAAGAATATACTTGTTCCGCACTATCCTTATGAAATAAAGTTTTTCGTTGTACATAAGGAATCATTTGAAGATATAAGGAAAATTGGCACATTTTATATGTGCGACGGTGGTATAGTGGTTAGCATAGCTGCCTTCCAAGCAGTTGACCCGGGTTCGATTCCCGGCCGTCGCAGAATTTTTTTTTTAATTTCTGTTTAATACTTTTTTTTTTTTTTTTTAAATCAAAGTGACATATTTAATCACCATTGTGATATCTTTTTTTTTTAAATTAGATATTCAATTTACATATTTTTTTGTATGTAAACGCAATGATTCACTTTAGATTCAGCATTTTGAAAAACATCATTGCCCTTATTTGCAAAGAGCAGACTGTTTTTTATGTGTACAGTACTTATTTTAACCATAGAATTATTACTTGACAAAGTTACTACCATAAGCGATTGTGTGTTTGCGGCCAAACGTCTCTTGGTATAAGTCATTAGAGAGAAGCATGGAGACTGCGCAATGTAGTTAGCTACGAAAAACAAGGATCTACCTGGTCAGCTTCGATATGTGGCTTAAAAGAATTAAACCGCATAATTCATACTTTTCACTAGTGTTCAATTTTATTTCTGTTTGCCTTTGCATTTATACTGGGCATCTTCATATGCCCGGCGTAGATGCAAAGGTATATTATAAAAAGAAAATTTTAATATTCGCATATTAATGAAAGTGAAAATACCGATATCGGTTCTCGTGCATTATGGCGCAGATTTTTATTGTTGTTATACTGATTAGCGGAGAATTTGCACAATAGCCGATAGAAATTGAATTTTAGAGAGAGAGAGAGAGATCGTAATATTCAAATTTCTGTTTTATGACAGAAATAATATTGCTAATAAAATATATAGATGTGTAAACTCCTTAAAATGATTCGATAATCAGAAAACGGACAATTAACATTTTACACAACGTAGAAAGAGTATCATGATCTCTTTCTACGTTATGAAATGGTTTCTCTCTCTCTCTCTCTCTCTCTCTCGCTCGCTCTCTCTTTCTTTTATGGAAGGAGTGAGAGTGGAAAAACGTAACACATTGACAAAGATCCGATTCCTTTATTGAATGTCAAAAATTAAAAGAGCAGCTCCGAAAATTCAGCTTAAAAAAAAGTAAATTATATTTTATTAAGAAAAATGAAACTATAAATATATCTCATTATTTCAAAAATACACGTATATCACCGTAATAAAAATTAAAAAAGAAAACTTACAAATAATTAAACCACTCTTTGCGGGTACTTTTTCTTGACCTCATAGATAATTTGATAAATGGCATGCGACTAATTATATAAATGGTAAGTAATAATTAGAAATAAAACACAGGAATTAGTTTCGTACGCAGCGGTGTAAATATTGTAATAAATGTTGCGCTGCGTCGACAGATCATACGTGAATAATCTGTTTTATGCGAAATGTGTATTTAGTGCTGGTCGGTGCAGAATATCCCCCCCCCCAATTTTTTTAAAATATTAAAGTAACGAAACATGGATTCATTTAAAAATAATAAAAAATATATGATTTTTCTTTATTTATGCCGATGGTTCTGTACTTCTAATCTAGAAGGATGTTACCTCTCAAAGCAGGCAAAACATTTCTTTATAAAAATTTCTGAATTTTTCAGATATATCTTAAAAATAAAAATAAACCACTAAAATCGCCTCTCCATTATAATAAGTAGTAGTACACCATAATAAAATCACGAGATATAATAAACAATAAAAACATAACGACGCCATCTATCGTCGAGGAAAAAACTATTAATTGTATCCTATATATAATGTGGGATCAAAAAGTTTTCGGATTGTGTTTTCTTTCTCTAAGATACCCCCCCCCCCCTCTTCAAAATAATTCCCTTGCTACATACATAATATGTAGCAAGGATCTCAAGGTAGTCGAAGTATCTCAAAGTAGCTCACACAGCAGCGAACAAGGTTGCTGATCCCCTGGCTTAAGTCCTCTCTTAAAACACGTCCTCAGGTGCATTTCTTCGCTTATGAAACGTGGAATAATCCTTGAACTGAAAACTATTATAAGATCCTGCCAATTTTTTTGCAGGAGAAGCGAAAAAGGTGAAAGTGAAATACAATAGCTGAAGAGCAATATGAAAAGAAATAATAAATTAATGAATTTTTTTCTCCAAATAAAAGTCCCATCGGTGACACTGAAATGTTGGCGTATTGTATCACGCAAGATAAAAGTTCATCTCCTCCAGAGGCCCTGCTTGGACTACGTGCTATTGTAGTTTGTTAGTAGCCAGAATTCTGAGAACTGGAGAAAGACTAAATCATTACTGAGTATTGTATTTGTTAAGGGATACTCGTGTTACAATTCTCTGGTCGCCTTTTATAGTTGAGTAACAAATGATTGATGAGGGTATTGCTTTGGATTTACCAAAAGATTTTACAGGTTGCCACCTGACAAATCGATATTTAAGTTGAAACGTATGGATTTAGATATGGCGTTAAGGAATTGGATTAGCCACTGGCTCTCTTATAGTAATCAAAGGGTTGTTGTGTATTAGGGGAAGCAATGTCAGCAAAAATCTGACAAAATCAGATTTCACAGGGCTCAGCACTGGGACAATTAACATTCAACTTTTATGTCAACGATATTGTAATGAATGCAGTGAGATATTCAGTTTAAGCTGAATGATGTGCATACTATTACGATATAACAGTACTTAAATACACACCCACTTGGATAATGCGTCTCACATGAATTTTTTAAATAGCTATAAAAGTAAATAACGTACTCGATTCACTCGAATAAATGACCTTAACCCATTTTAAAGGACAAAGCAAATGATATCGTTTGAACTTGAGCCAAAAGATTAAAAGAGTTGAATAGTTACATATTTTATTTCTTCTTCTTCTCCTCAATTGCGAAAGAAGAAATCGCTTACGATGATAATTTATGGAATTTGTTTTATTTATTTTTATTTTAATGTAGTAAGCAGTGATTAAATCAGAAAATAATTTAAAAAAAAAAATCAGATAAATTTGGAAAGTACTGCAACACACACACACACACACACACACACACACACACACACACACACACACACACACATCAAATAAATAGCAATTAAAATCAGGAACATTGCTTTGTGTAGATGCTCTCTGAAATTTCTTTCAGTTTTAATAATTATCAATAATGTTAATAATTAAGGTTCAGTTCGATATAGAATTTAATAATTTTTCCTGGTACAGCTGCTGATGGATGAAATATCAAGTTCTTAAAATTCACTGCTATTTAGTACTCAAGGAATGTCTCAGGCCAAAGAATGAGACCATATTTACATACTAAGAACGATAGCTTACGTCATGAATTAATGAGCGTCGTTCACCATGGAGACTACGCTCCAGGAGACAGGAAATAAGTGATTTCATTGCGATTGTGAGCAGGAGTTGAACTGCGGGGAACTTATACATATTCCAAAACAGGGGTGAGGGAGAAGGGAAGGCAACATAAAGGATAACTACTAAAAAAAAAACTACTGAAAAAGATACTAATGAGCACAGAGAGAGAACGAAACTGTTCTTCTTTATAAGACTTGATATGACCATCTGCACTACGATCCCAAATCCCTTGAGATGAGATGAGAGAGAGAGAGAGTAGTGTAGTGTAGTTTAGAAGCCGATAACTAAGGTGATATCTAGTGTGTGGAATGTTGACTACGAGGATAAGGTAAAGGCGTGTAAAATTTTAGAGTTTAAAAAATATTCAGAAATAAGTTAATGAAAGGATTTGATAGGACAGAATACTGCTCAGGTTTTCCAATTCATGCTAGCAAAGGAAAGGATCGTGATGATGAATTTAAATAGAAGTAGGATAGGCACTGTATGAGCTAAAGTTGGCCTCTCACGATAAGTCCTGAGGCTCCATGGAAGGATTCCGTTGACAGTGACAATGGTTTATTATCGCATGGAATATTTGCATATATTCAATTAAAACAATACTATTAGATTTCTTTTGTTAAGATGTAGTATTGTTTTAATTGAACATATGCAAATATTCCGCAAATATTTGCATATGTTTAATATGAAGGAAAAAGGTCGCAGGAAACGGCGACCTTTTTCCTTCAGTTCCTTAGAGCTGTTGAAAAAACTGCTGCTGTAACAATTTCGTCCTTTTTGAGATACTTGGTAAGGATTACACCATCCATATCCACCAAAAGACAATGGCAAGACCCTTCCCTGCTGACTTTTGGGTTAGGAACTTCTTTAGCCATGGAGAACCTTTGTTCTCCACTCCATTGACTGTTATTTGGTCTCTTGGTCATAGTGATGAAGCCATGTTTCATCAACAGTCACAATACAAGCCAAAAAATTTGCATCTAATTTCTCAAAAATGACCCCAAATCCCTTGAGATGACAGCACACGTTCTCTCTTTTGGTCAGCATTCAAACATTTGGAAAACCCACTTTGCTGAGAGCCTCTGTATGTCCAGATTCCAGATGTTGGTGGATAATGACCCCAACTCGTTCCTTGTATATCCCCAGAGTTTTTGCAATGTTTTTGGCTGGTATTCGAATATCATCAAGGATTCATGGGATGCACTGCATTGATGTTTTCAGTTGTTAATGTTTTCGCTGTGGAAAGTCTTTCTGACCTGGGAGCATCTATTATCTCAGGATACCCAATTTTAAACTTGGCCATCCATCTGGCAGCTGTTGGATATGCTGGGGAACAGTCCTCTAAAGTCTCACACAAAGTCTGGTAAAAAAATTGATAACGGCCGCACCTCTGTGTCTTCGAATTTCTTCAAAATCTCTGACATGTTCTTTCTTGTGGTTATGTCAGTTGCTTTAATATCATTTTTGTTCTAGGTGTTTATCGGAACTTTTCAGCCCCCCCTCTTAATAATAATAATAATAATAATAATAATAAAACTATAATTTTAGTAGGAAATACTTGGTATTAATTTCATTCACATGTTTCGAAGATGCTTGAGAATTCAATAAGATATATTTTTGTTTTGTGAATCCCATCTACAAAAGATTACTGATGTATAGTACATGTTGAGTACTACCGTGAGTAAGCTTCTTCCAACTTATCTGTCCCTTAGAATGGGTAGAGTCCCTATTAGGGAGGATCGCCGCGAATTAATGCAGACGGTACGTCACTTTGCTGCATGCCCTTAAGGGCAAGTATTTATAGCTGTAGATGTGTGTGCTCCCGGGACCGGTTTGCCTGTTCTAAGGAAAGAAAAACCCGAGTTTCCGGGAGAAAAAAATACTTGACATCCGCATGACACTGTAATTCATTGAAACGACCTGATAAGACTTCCTCACGTCATATACAGGATTCGAATCCGGGTCTTTCCAACCAAAGTGCTCCGTCTGTACCAACTGAACCACGAAAAATCTCGTGGTAGGTGAAGGATTAAATATCCAAGACATTCCGCTCTAGTGACCAAGCATGGTAATGTTTCAAGTTACACATCTACAGTAAGTAGAATGGTGGTCTATAAAAATTGCTACTATAAAAAAAAGTTCAATTTTTTTTTCTCAAAACTAATACGCCATTTAATTAAAGATAATAATGCTATTTCGAATACTTCAGGGGGTTTAAGATCACGAGAAGACAGATGCCGCCATCTCATGATCTTAATTCCCAACCCATATTGTGTAAAATAGTGTAGTGCGAATTCTATGGTTTATTTTTCCAATTATGTGATTAAAACTCGGAGTTTCCAGGAAAAAAAATCTGTACTTGCCTATTCTAGTTTCGACTAATTCGGGAACTGGCTGGAAGAAGGCCAAAAGAATTTCGTTCTTGTAGTCGTTAATTAGAATCGAATCTATAAATAACTGTTTTTCTGCTGGCATTCTAGTATTATGAAACCAATATATATATATATATAGGTCCCACGCAAATGCCAACTCACCTTCTCGTGGTCCACCTTGTCCTAAAAGTACAAACTAGGCACTGGCGACCGAGTATGGGCGGTATAACTCTAACAGAGCAAACTGTAAGAACTGCCTGCCTAGAGGCATTAGGTAGCAACTCTGCCACTGGACTTACCCAGCGAAAGGCATGTAACCTGTCCCGAGGAAATCTAATATACTTTAAAGCCTATTTTTTTATTATTATTTTTATTTATTTATTTATTTTTTTTTAAGTCTTAGCCAAAGAAAAGCCGGACGGACTATCAGGGAAATGACTATGATTCAGGAAAAGGTAACCAAACTGTAAGAAAGAACATATAATGGAAATCGCAACTTGGAATGGAAGGAGCTTCGCACACAGAAAAGGAACTTGAACAACTAAGCCAATGTAAAGATATGTATAGTAATGGAAATAAAGAAACAAATAACTATATACAAATCTATAGTGGAGTAAAAAAAAAAAAGAAGAAAGAGCAAAAGCAGGTGTAATGATAATATGCAAATCTATGAAGAATAATATTATATATTATAACTACTAGACTGAAAGATTAACAGAAATTAGACTCAAAACGTAAGAGGTCACATAAAAATAATCAGGGTATATGCATCAGAAGAAGGAAAAGAAAAAAAAAACAGTAAATCCTTTTACAAAAAACTGCAGAAATTCGTAGATAAAAGTCTATTTACTGCTAGTAGGAGATTTAAATGCCAAATGGAATCAGGAAACACAAAACAAACATAGGGGGATTTGATGAAGATACATGTAATCAAAATGGACACAAAGTGCGAGATTTTGTCATTTATTTTGTCATTCTCATTTTATAATAATATGAGAATAATGAACTTGATATTTAAATATAAGTTAGTTAGTGACTACATTATCGCAAATTTTAAATTAGCCGAGTTAATCCTAGATGTAAGAGTATATCGAGGTTTTGAAACTCTGGTCATTATATAGTATTGGCAAAAATTCGATTTAAACCAAAATGGCTAATAATAAATAAAGTAGAAGATAACTCTCAACCGAGTTACAAAATTTCTTCATTACAAGATTCCAGTACTAAGCACCAATATGAAAAATGCGCTGATTTAAAAACAGAAACGGCACAACATCAAATGACATAAAAGAGGAATGGGAAAATCTGAAGCAAATGCTGACAAACGCAGCAACAGAAAGCTTAGGAATAAAGAGTAAATAGAAGAGAAAAAGAGGACCATGAAACTGGTCAATGAAATTTAAAAGATAATAATAATAAAAGAGTTACCAGAAATATCTCAATTCCCAGACAGTAGAAGCAAAAGTAGGAAAAAAACGTACACAGAGAGATGGAAAACTTTTATAACTGAACTAGAAAAGATATATCTAAGCCACAATAAAAAAAGAAAAAAAACTCTATAAAATGATAAAAGACATAAACAAAGAAATAAGAGAAAAGGTAAAAATACTTTTAATAAAATTTTATTAAAAGAGAAACTAAACAGTATTGCAAAGGACAAACTGCTTAGAACAACCGAAGGGTTTTCGAAAAGGCCGATCTTGGATAGACTCAGTTTTCACTCTAAAAATATTAATTGAAAAACAAAGAGAATTTCAAAACGAAGCGCATTGATTATGAAAAAGCTTTTGATAAAATTAATAAACAAAATTTATTTAAAATATTAGCCGATCTAAATATACCAAACCAGATCTTACGGTTCATTCAACAAATAAATACAAGAAGTAAAACATCAGTCAAATTAAAACAAATATCAGAATGGAAAGGCAACGATGGAAAGGTATCAAGAGGAGTACGGCAACGATGTATCCTATCACTTCTGCCTTTTTAATAATATATAATTTTATATATATAATATTATAAAATTATAACAATATGGAAACAGCATAACCCATTTAGTACACAAATAAACCACAAATAAAGATAGATACACTATTATTTGCAGACGATAAGATGACTTAATTGTATTATTTATTGTGCCGTTTACTTTAACAAGTAAACGGCACAATAAATAATACAATTAAGTCATCCTTGGTACAAAAAAACACCAGAATCAGACTATATAATGTCCTGTCTAAATCAACTTTATTATATATAAAAAAGACGAATGAAAAACGGATTCAAACAGCAGTAATGAAATTTCTTAGAAAAACTGCTAGATATATCAAGTGGGATCATAAAAAAATGAAGAAATTTTACAGTCTCTGAAAATAAATCCAGTTAACCACTATATAAGTAAATATAAACAACAATGGTTAGAACATCTACGAATGGACCATAGCAGAGTGCTACTATATGGATATAAAGTAAATAGATAAAGAAGAATTGGAAGACCTACGAGTAAAATTGGCCTAAAAATGAAAGGAAGAAAATAAAGAAAAAAAAAAGTTGTAATAGGGAGCTGCTACTTCTGTGTAAGAATGTAATTGAATGAACTGAATAGTTTTGCGATTCATGATTTACATCAAGGAAACATAAGTTTAAACAGTTCATTAATGTGTCAGTATCGTTGTTGGATGCACTAGTTTCATGGAACAAACTATTGCATCCAATTTTGTTCGTTCCCATAGTGTTCTATTGGACTGACATCAGGAACTTCAGCAATGGCATCTTTAGTATGACATAGTTCTTTGTCATTGAAAGAGACACATTAACTCTATTCTGGAACTGGCCCACTGTAGGAATAGGAAGCATTGTACCCGCCACTGAATAGAAACTTTTATTTAATACCATGTTAGACCTAAGAGCCTCCGTAGCTCAGTCGGTATAGGCGAAGCCCTTTGGTCGGAAAGTCCTGGGTGGTTCGATTCCCGTCCATGACGTAAGGAACCTTTGTCTGGTCTGTTTCGACTAAAAGTGAGTTAGCTGGTCTCATACGCAGGTATAGGATTTTTTTTTCACCCGGAAACTCGGGTTTTTCGTCTCTCTTAGAATAGACAAACCGGACCGTGAACACACATGAATTTACAGTCATAAAAATACATACTTCATCCCTTATTTGGAGTGTTCAACCAGTCCTAAGGGACCGTGGAGGAACGGGAGGGAACCCCATACGATTAAATAAAAAGCCCGAATTTACAACACATATGCGGTTTGGCATATATTCCACAGGGTGTTAGATATCTACGTCTACAACATACCAGTCGTTCACTAGACAGTCCTTTAACTGGCTCAGATTTGACGGAAGAGGACTTTACTCCAGGATCTGTTTTCCTAACATGTCCTGCAAATTCTCAATGGGGTTCAGATCCTGGCTTTGTGCTGGCCAGGGAAGATGGTGGAAGTCGCCATCATGTTTGCTGAACCACTGCCGAACAATTCTTACGCAATGCGCAGTAGTATTGTAGTTCATGAACTACAATCACCTGCCAGAAAAAAAAAATCAACATTGTAGGATGGACTTGATCGGCAACAATGTTCAGGTATTCCCTGGAGGACACCCAACCTTCCAGCAATATCAGAAAACCCGTTCCATACAGAATATGACACCAACTCCAGAACCTTGAATTGTGTTTACAAGGCAAGCTGGGTTCATTACTTTATCGGACTCTCTGCCTACCGTCGAAACAGAGCAAGGTGTACCGTAACTGGTTGGACTGCAAGAGGTTTTTCCAGTCTTCTAGTGTCCAGTCACGGTGTTCCTGACACCAATGTAGACGAACTTTCTGGTTCTTCGCAGAAATGAGTGGTTTTCGTATAGGCATGCATCTGCCAATACGGATTCCCTTTAATTGCCTGCTCACAATTCAGTGAGGTATGGATCGGGAACAGCCTTCATTAAATGCTTCGATCAAGCTGCACTCAGGAAGTTCTGTTTGTCCGTACAAGCCCTCTCAGACGATGGCGATTTCATTCCTGACAGACTGGTTTAAGATCACGGGTGGTTCCTAAGCATGTGGTCCACAGTTGAGCAATGTTGGTTATTTTTACCTATTAACACCGTTACATCTCACCTTTCGAGAAACCAGTCAGCCCTGATGTTTTCAAAATCGTGGCTCCAAACAGACGGGCACCCACAAAAGCCCTTTATCGAACTCCGAAAGAACCTTTGTTTTTATTGTTTTTCTCATTGTGATCACTATGTAGCAGCATTCTTAAATAGGTGCCTAGAAGGTGATGCATGTGACCAAGTATTTTACATATACGCTTGCGTATGTGATGTTTACGTTATATCTGCATAAAGGTTTCTAATTCAGTGGCCAGTTTGTGTTTTATTCACGGGTATTAATCCGTCTGTTTTTGTTTCACACACCACAATCAAAGGTGAACTCCTGGATAATCGTTTCTGTATCTGACCGTTCAATACTCCTTTTCGGATAACCTTTGGTCGCTTAGTTTTACGTTTTTTAGATTTTTTGAGTTTCTTTACTGATGCATCCCCTTTAGATTTTCATCGGCAGATTTACTTTGGTATCCCATGATAACCCTTCTTTCTAAGTCGTAAAGTTTGCACGTGCCACTGATAGTATAGAGATATCCATACGTCTAAAGTAGGGGCTCCAAATTACGGCCCGCGGGTCAGATGCGGCCCGCGATATGATTTTACCCGGCCCGCCAATTGGACTAATTTTTCAATAAGAATCCGCAAAAAAAAAAAAAAAAAAACACGGGGTGTTGATAGATTTCAAATGCATTAATTAAAATTGTGTTCAGAATATATTCCCGAATAGCAAAAAATAACCGTAATCCAAGTTACGGTCGTTCTCACTGTAAAAATGGACTAACGAAGAAAAAAATTTGAATTTTACAAAATTTTACAAGCAAATTTGAAAAAATTTGCTTGTAAATTTATCTCTATTTTTAGGACAACGTATCTTTGCGAACAAACTTTTTCCCGAATGAAATATATCAAGCCAAAATGCAGGGCAAATTTATCTGATGAACATTTGAAATCGCTACTTGTAATTAGCACTTCAAAATTTGAACCTGAGTTTAATAAGATTTTAAAAACACAAACACAGTTACATATTCACATTGATGGTTTTATTACAATTTGTGATAAAAATATGAGTATTTGCTGATAGTGTTCGTTGTCATTAATATACGATAATTTAATCTCATATACTCTGTAATCAGTTTTTATTTGCTTTCAATGAAACGCATATATCTAGTTCTAGAGTTTTTTTGTTTTTTTACTACGGCCCGCTGAACAGTGCTGAAGTACCCAATGCGGCTCTCACGGCGAAAAGATTGGAGGCCACTGGCCTAAAAGGATGTATATCTTGAAATTTCCCACTGAAGAGACCTCGATAAAAATCGAACTAGTCTGGGTAGTGGCCAATCCCTTAATGCATAGCATTATACATGTCAGCAAGGAGATGTGTTTTGCATTATGGGAGATACTGAGATAGGAGTGACGTTATCTTGATCTACCTTTGCAACAAGTTGCCTGGTGTTGTACTACCTACCCCGGTAAGGTAGTATAACACATATTCAGTCCTGAAGATAGTTTCAGGCGCAAACTTTGTTTGCTGACACTTGGATAAAGGATTAAACTAAATTTATTATAGTCTAACCAAGTGAAAAATAAACTTTCAACATCTTTCTCTAAATCCAGAGTAATTTAATAAAAAAAGGTGGCACACCTTTTGGCAACTCCTATAGGTAAAGATGACCTCGCTATTGCTTCAGCCTGGTATCTCGGGATGAATGGCGAACTTCAATGAGAATTGATAGTTGTGGGAGTTTTTTCAGATTTTGATGAGAACGGACGTGTTATTTTAGACTGTGCCTGATTACATTGCATACAAGGTTTCTCGGGAATCTCACATTGCAATGGTGTTAACACAGTGTGATTCTTACTGTCCCTCCCTCTGCACGAAATGTGCAAGAGGTCAAATGGCTGGCAGGCCCCACCTGCAATGAGGACCAGTGGTGGTATTAAGGTTTTATAGGGAGGTAGGTTTCTAAACTGTGGCCAAGTGAGATATTGATACTCCTTTTCCTCAATTAGTAGGTTCTAAGATGACTTTGCTAGTAGACCAACTCAGTCTACAGGACACTTGCTGGAAGGCTTCAAGCCCTGCGGGATCATACATTGCTAGTAGTCCGTCTAGGTCTACAGGATACTTTGCTGGCAGGCCCCCTGGCCCTGCGGGATTATTTATACTGCTATTAACCAATTTCTGCTGGCAGGAAATCGCCAATTTGACATGGAAAACATCAAAGAACAGATCAAGATCCTTAATAAGGAGCAGTCCCTAGAAGTACTCAAACTCATAATAGGCAAGTTAGAATCTGACTGGCCAGGATTTATAAAACAATATATTCACTCTAATGATCAGATGGAGAGGAGGAAATCTCACAAGATGAACTCATTGCTGCTCTGTCACCAAAATCCCCCTGTCAAAACATCTCTCAAGGGGAGCACTCTAACAAAAGAAGAAGAACTATAGAAGACCAGATGGATGAAGACATACCAACATTAGATGTCCCGAGGAACACTGAAAAGGTTCCACTAGTAATACTAAGGGACCACTGTCACATCAGCCCTTAGGGAACATAAAATCTCATATTCCTGGGCTAAAAATCAAGACGGAGTCAAAATCCAGCCAGCTTCAGTCACTGACTACAGATAGCTGACAAGATTAATGGACAACAAAAGTCTTCCATATCACACTTTTGCTTTACCCAGTGAGAAGAATCTCAAGGTAGTGCTTCACGGAATGACTGAGGGTGTCACCTGTGAAGAAATCATTGCTGATCTTATGAGTCGGAGCCTAACACCAGTGAAAGTGAGCAGGATGCTCAGGGCAGATAAACGGCCAATGCCACTGGTACTCGTAGAAATTGATAAGACACAGAAAGAGATTTATGAACTGACAACGATATGTGGCCTCAGAATTTCTACTGAACCACTAAGGAAGAAGTCGATACTGGGCAGTGCCATAGGTGCCAAAGGTTTGGCCATGTCCAAAAACTTTGCAAGGCAAATTACAGGTGTTTAAAATGTGGCGAGGCCCACCAGACCGTCATGTGTACAAAACCAAGATCCACTCCAGCTAAATACGCCAATTGTGGAGGACCTCACCACACCAACTACAAGGGATGCATTACACACCCAAATAACCAAGGGTCAGGAAAAACTACCCTTCCAACACATTTCAGCGATGCTCAAGACAGCCGTGCTAGTCACATCCCTGTCCAAATTATCTCCAGCTCGAAACTCAAGAAAGGAAATAAATGCCTAAAACTTATGCAGAGGCAGCACGAACAAAGGCTACTCCATCTCATGATCATATAAGCTCAAATCTAACATCAGTACTAACTGCCTCACTAGCTACCATGTTACAAGAATTCAGTTTGACGAATCCTTCGCCGTCCTCCACGAAAAGATTCCTACAAGGTACCCACTCAATTCTGACAGCCCTCAATAATGATAAAAGAAAATTCCATCCCAACTCTCATGATCACTGCATGGAATACCAACGGACTCAATAACAAAATTCTGGAGCTGCAAGAGTTCTCTCACAGACACAATCCTGGTAAATGAAACACATCTCAGGCCAGCTAATAATCCCAAATTACGGAACTATATTATGTATAAAACAGATAGACCCACCAGCAGTGGAGGAGGAACAGCTATATACATTAAAAACTACCTAAGCCACAATGTTCTGACCAATCTCCAAACCAAGAACTTAGAGATAACAATCATTGAAGTTCATACCAACAATGCTGGCAATATCAAAATCTATGCTGTATATAATTCACCCAGAATTCCATTGCTGGTATCTGACTTGGACTCCATTCTCGGCTTCACAGACTCCATCATCATGGCTGGTGACTCCAAACATACAGCCTGGCATAGCTCCACAATCAACGACAAAGGTCGAAATCTAAACCATCACTCAACGCAATATTCTATTGTTGTAACTGGACCCACAGACCCCACCCATCACAGCTCAACTGGAAGTTCAGATGTACTTGACATAGTCGTCCTCAAAAACATCAGATACCAATATCAGCTGGAAGCAATAAATGAACTTTCGTCCGATCACAACCCTATTCTGCTTCAACTTGGTACACAAGAACAATTCTTCTCTCCCTGCTCTTTCATATCTTGGGACAAACTCTCCAGAATCCTACCTGATCACATTGGCCCAGTTCCTACTATTCATATAATTGGCTTCAAACAGCCTTACAGTCAAATAAAAAATGCAATAAAGTCAATTACCCAAACTACAGTCTTTCACCCAAGTGGTCAGATCCCCGAGGAAATCATGGATTTAATCAGACTGAAAAACAAAACCAGAAAGAGGTATCATAACACAAGAGCCCCCTCAAGATAAAACAAATTTGAATAAATTAAACAGACAAGTCCGTGAAGCCCTCCAAAAACATCGAAACCAAGAATGGGAATCTAAGCTAACGAAATTAAACCCAGAAGACAACTCCATTTGGAAGTTTCTGAGAACCTTCTGCACTAAAAGACAACTTTTACCCCCAATTCAGAATAGCTCATACTGACAAGGAAAAGGCAGAGGCTCTGACCGACAGCTTGGAAACTCAATGCAACCCCTCATATGAAAATTTGAACAGCAATCTCATCTACAAGATTCACTGCCGAGTTAGGCAGGCCATAACACAACAAAAAGATGACCTAGAAGCTCTCGCATCCACTTCTCCAACAGAAATTATAAACATTATAACCCACCTGTACAACAATAAAGCTCCAGGTTCAGATGGAATTACAAACAAAATAATTAAACTACTCCCCAGAAAAGCCATTGTACATCTAGTCAACATAATTAATGCCATCCTCAGACTCAAGTATTTCCCTTTAACATGGAAAATAGCAGATGTCACACCAATCAAAAAGATTGGAAAAAACGCCCAACTCCCTGAAAGCTACAGACCTATCAGTCTTCTGTCTAACCTTGGAAAGATCGCAGAAAAAGTTGTCCTTACTAGACTTCAATTACAAACGGACCAACTATGTATAATCCCAAATGAGCAAACTGGATTTAGAAAAAACCACTCCATCGTTCAGCAGATCCACAGGCTGATCGAATACATCTCCGAAGGCTTCAACCAGGACCTTCATACAGCTGCAGTCTTTTTAGATGCTGCAAAGGCTTTTGATAAGGTGTGGCATCAGGGTCTTCTCTACAAGCTCATCACATTCAATATGCCTACTAATCTAGATAAAATAATTCACTCTTACCTCAGAGACAGATACATGCAAGTCAAAATAAATGAAACTGTATCAACCAGACGCAAGGTTCTGGCGGGAGTGCCGCACCCCTTGCTGTTTTCTATCTATATTGCTGATATCCCTCAAAACCCAAGCTCAACAATCACTGCGTTATATGCTGATGACACTGCATTATTAGCAAGATCTCTCAGCCCCAAACTAGCTGACAAAAGACTCCAAAACAGTATTCGCACATTAGAGAAATGGTTGATGGACCTGGAGAATCCAATCCAATCCACAAAAGAGTTTAGCCATACTGTTCACTAAAAAAAAAGGCTCAAATCAAGGCCGATATACATTTACTAGGAGTTAAAATCCCATGGCAGAATACAGTCAAATATCTCGGAGTAATTCTCGATAAAAAACTACAATTCACCAATCATATAGAACACATAAGTTCAAAGACATCCAAAGTAATAGTGCAGCTCTACCCCATGATCAATAGAAAAAGTAAATTCGATACTCAGAACAAACTGCTCATATACAAGATGGCAATACACCCAGTCATCACTTACGCATCTCCTGCATGGAGTCATACTTCGAAAACAAATATTCAAAAGCTGCAGAGAATACAGAACAAATGTCTGAGAATGAATTTGGATGCTCCGTGGTTTATCAGAAACTCCCAACTTCACAAAGATGTCAACATTCCCTACATCTCTCCTTCACGGCCTAGCTGAAAAGTTCTTCATCAAGGCAATTAATCATCCGAATCCACTGATCAAGCAAGCTTCAGACTATAATGAAGCAGATTTCTGCAAATACAAGAGACCCAAATCAATTCTATGCTCAGCTGAACACAGTTAATCTCACTGCCTTTTCAGGGCGAGCTTAAAGCTCAATAATTCTCCACCCAAAGAACTTTCCTTTTCAGATGGAGGGGAATATGAAAAGCATTTATGCTTCACCCATCAAAACAGTATCGTTCTGCGTTCTGCCTGGTATCTCCAACTCTGGGCCTGGCTCCCACCGAAGAGACCTCAATAAAAGTCGAAACTAGTCTGGGTAGTGGCCAATCCCTTAATGCATAACATTAGACATATCCACAAGGAGATATGTTTTGCATTATGGGAGATACTGGGATAGGAGTGTTGGTAGCTTGCTCCACCTTTGCTACGAGTTGTCTGGTGTTGTACTACCTACTCCGGTAAGGTAGTACAACACCGTATTCAGTCCTGAAGATATTTTCAGGAGCAAACTTTGTTTGCTGGCACTTGGATAAAGGATTAAACTAAATTTATTATTAGGGATGTATATCAGTTTACGAGGGCACTAGTGCTTTTTTAGTATAACTGCGTTTATAGTCGTAACAAAAAAAATAATAAAATCCCTAATGAAATATAACTAAACGTTTCGATTCCAAAATGGTGTCATCAGGGTAACTGGTACGAAAAAATTAACATAGTATGCAACTAAAATAGCAGTACAACTCGTCTTGCAAATGTTATATTATTGTGTTGTTTTTTATCTGATTTCTGTCTTAGTGTCGCAGCAAATAATAAACAGTTAAGACGAAGTATAAAATGTGATAAACTATTTCCACATATCGTACAGAACAAATCCCTGATTCTGTTAAAATTTCATTTGAGAGACATCGTAGCAATATTGCTCGGCAAATACACTGGAAAACAAGCAATTATCGCCAGACAGGAAATAAAATTTCTTATCATGTCGTTTTATTGAATCGAGGGAAGTTATTCATTCACACGGAAATACTTAAAAGTACCTTAATGGCGCAGTTGGCAAAGACATATTCCTTTCGTGTGTGGAAAAGATATGGGTTCGACTTTCGTCATGCTATGAGGAATCTTCACATACACTTTTTCAAATGAAGGTTAATTTGCCGGAAATTAACCATATTTGGTAAATATGCCATATGGAAAGTAGCATTTTTCCTCCTACCGGAAACTAGGGTTTCTTTTATAGGATAAATTGTGTAGTGTAAAGTTTGCCTCCCAAGACTCCATTTAGTACTACTACTATTACCGCCATTAAAAGAGACCAATTTAGTTAATTCTAGTTTCTAAAACCATTTTCTTCAATGGTATTCCAAACTGTCAAGTTGATATTTTGGAATTATGGCCAAAGCAACGAAAGCTGTTAGCGAATATGTATTTGTTCTGATTATTGCATGTGTTCTCTGGCCGAGTTTCCTAAATCTATCAAGAAAAGAATATAAATCAATCAGTCCGAATGCTACTACCATAGCTTCAACAACCTTTACTTGGTCCCCCCCCCCCCCCAGAGAACGTGTGCTTTCTCTGTGTCTCTGAGAGAGCTTGAAATTCTCTTCTCCCCCACACCACATTTTCTGTTGACATTTAGGAGATTTCGCAGTATAATTGAGGATTAATATTATACGCCTGAGCAACTATTATTATTATTATGATACGGGTATCTCCATGGAGTCAGAAGACTCATCGCGGGAGACCCAACCTATCCGCACAATATCTATCATACCTCTTCTTGAACTCATTGACAGGCGAAGCACTGACAACTGAGTCAGCAACGCATTCCATTCATTCACCACTCTCCAAATGAAAAATCTAGTTCTCACATCCTTGTTAACCACATTGTCCCACTGCTGAAATATTTCCCTGCATCAATCTTATAAAAACCTTTCAGTAATTTAAATGTTTCTATCATATCCCCTATTCTCCGCCATCAGCTAGTCTCTGTAATCCACAAACTCTCAATCTATCAATGTAGGGAGCATTCCTTACACCACTCACCAACTTGGTCACTCTCTTCTGAATCTTTTCTACCACTTCCTCATCTCCAAGGAATCCAGGCCACCAGATCTGAGCACAGTAATCCAGATATGGACGTACCAACGCTTTATAAAGAGAAATAATAACTTCTTTATCTCTGCATGTTAGTGTGTTTCAATAACCAAGTAATCCTATGAGCTATTTTGGACACCTTAGCAATGTGCCCTCTGAACTTCAACTCCCTATCCACTAACCCCCCCCCCCCCCAGTCCCTAGCGTTATCAATCTCTTGGATACCGTTCCATCAATATGGTACACAGCTGGTAATCTTTTAATCCCAGAATGCATAACTTTACACTTTTCCACATTGAACTGACATCCATTACGTTTTGTCCATTTTGCCAACTTATTTAAATCATCCTGCAAGCTCTCCACATCAGCTTGGTTAATTATTGCGCTACCCAACTTTGTATCATCAGCAAACAATCCTATATCATGAAGTAAGTTACGTGTTTTTTTTTTCTGGTTCTGCGGTAATAATACCTGAGATTCCGTGAGGAAAGCTTCGTCATCTTCGTATGTGACCGGTAACTTATGTTCAGTTGAAAATTTCCTCATAAAACTACGGGTTTGAACAGGTTCGAACCCAGGTATTTTCTAGATTGCAACCAAAGGCATTTATCGTTCTTCTGACTGCCTATGGAGGAACTCTTGGTATGGTTATTATTGTTTAGAATTATTGAATTGTCCTTCAGAAAAGGATGAGCTTACAAAACGACTTGTTTAATAACATGCATTTTTTCACAGCTTGCCCATACATTTTATACCGAAAGATGAAAAGAGTAAAAAACGTAGTTCTAAAGACATAATGTCCTTGAATTTTCTTCTGTGTAAGAAAGATCATGCTATTGTTTGGCGTGATTTATTTATAATAGCTAATCTCAGAGTTCTTTCTTGTACTGAATATTTTGATCGAGTATACAACAAATACGCATGAAGGAGGAAACGGTTCTGTTTTTTTTTTCTTTTAATTAGAAACTCGAATAATTATAGAAGACATCGAAAACTTTTTTTTTTTTTCAATACCCAACAAAATTCCCATGTACATGTATTTCAAAAATGTCAACTATCCATCAACATGTTTTCGGCTGTACGCAAATAACACTTAATCAACATACAGCTACGATTACTTTTTTGGGGAAAACGGTTACGTAAATAGCAATTAATAAGCACTCAAGGAGCTGCACAAAGAGCAAAACAGATAACAGTTGAGACAGGAAGGTCATTATTGCTGATTACAGATTGTTATCAGCTCTACAGTCCCTAAAAACGACTACATACGATGAGAACTTTCAGACAAACCAAGATTAATTTGACTCTACTATCCAGTAGTGTCCTAGCGATGTCAAAAAAAAAAAAAAAAAAATCATCTAGTGATGCAATTGCAGAACGAACTAAACTTACCAACAGAGCCGACTGGCCATGGAACTGAAGGTTCTCTTGCAAACTTCAAAAGGTTTAGAATGCCAACTCGTGCACAGGGCATGCTATTACTTCTCCATCTCTTGCCCTTGTGCTTCTGCTGATCACTAGTATTTATCATGATTCGATCCGAGCAATTAACTCCGCATACATATCAAGTATAAGGCAAACACATGGAGACAAAGGATAAGTGACACGTACTCCAATATTTGGTCGGCTATTACTAATACACCAGAACATTCGCTGGGATTAATTAAGTACCTTGTACTAATTCTAGCTGTGTTCAGTAGTAACAGGAAACAGGGATCTCTCATCAGCACCGTTATATGTCTACAGGAAGTGTTCGTTTCATTACGCACAAAGCGCGCGACGCACACGGAGGGCATAAAAGGGTATATATAAAGATTATTATAGACAGGAAGAAGCAGTTTCTTGTATGAAATGTAGTATTGAATATAGTTCAGGAACAGGAAAGCATATTCTAATCATACACGAAAAGAAGAAAGCCTTAATTGCAGTCGGTTGTTGTGGTCAGATTCGAACCTGTTCCCCATTAAAAGCCTTTCGGGTCTGCTCCATCCATTTCCACATATATGACGAAATAATCTAATCCTGTTTCATGCAATTTTATTTTTCTTTTCCGAAGTGACTGCAAATTTACATGAAATATTCGCATATTATAAAATAAAGTGATGGTCCTCTTGAAATGCACTGTAATGTATGTTCGAATTTAGCATCGATGTTGAATTACGTGATAAAATAGATTAAAGCAAATCCTGTGCCAGATATGTGCTCTATAATGACTTACTTTGTGACTACCACTAATCAGTCACTGATTGTACTTTAGTTACCTGTTAAATGTAAACATTATTAACGTTGATGTGCGTTCAGACAGAGACTTAACTGAGATGTTTGTTCATCTTTTGTCCTCCAGGAAGTTATACACGGGAGATATCCATTTCACTCTACTCTTTCTAAGTCACACTGTGTTAGGTTTATCATTTACATCGTAAATGATAAACCACCAATGATCTTTAATATGCATATGAGGAGGAGAGTACAGAAGACAACTGCTGCCATCTAGTGGCTGTAACTCCACCACCATATACAGTATTATTGTCCGAAATAGTGTGAATTCTACTATAGATGTTCTTGAGTTGCTGGGTTGAAAAGTCGAGTTCCTTCCTGGGAGTAAAAACCCTACTTGCCTGTGCAAAGATTGACTAACTTGGAAGCTGGCTGACAACAGATAGAAAAATGTTCTTCTAGATGGCGACTTAGAATCGAACTTATAACGGTATTTCTTCAGGAAACAAACGTTATCTTCACATTTCCAAGAGCATCTACACAAAGTAATGTTCCCGATTTCAACTTCTATTTATTTGATGTGTGTGTGTGTGTGTGTGTGTGTGTGTGTGTGTGTGTGTGTGTGTGTGTAGAAATTTTCTGAATTGAATGATCACTACGTCTCTACTGAATTATTTTTACATTCAGCAGTCTCGTATATTTTAAAAACAATTTTTAGCTGTTTTAAATACGCTAAAACGTCTTTTTTTCTAACGTGAAAAATTCAGTTTTCCTAAGAAAATTCGACTTCTTTGTAGCGTGAAATTTATGGATCTCATATCTCAATTTGTCTCCATTTCCCATAAGAAAAAGTGTGATATCACTTTTCTTAGAAAACTGAAATAACTCTGTATTTATACCCCCTCCCCCTTTGAAATTAAAAAAAAAAAAAAGGAAATAAATAAATATATAAATAAAATACATTTCTCTTGGTTAATCGATTTAGCTAAATAAGTTGAAATATTAATAACAATTCCCCCCCCCCCCTTCCATCAGTCACTGTATCCTGCTTTTGTTTCGTTTCGCTAAGTTAAAGGTCAAATTAATTAAACCGGAAAGAAGTGCATCAGTTAAAACAATGTCTGCCAGTTCGTAATGAAGTGACACTCGTCAAAATCATTTCTAAAATTAAAAAAAAAAAAAAATGTTGAAGGCAGCTAATTATAAATAACATTTTGAATGAAACAAAACTTTACAAGTATACAATAAACAATAAATCTTTCATACTCGACATATTTCTCTTCAATAGTATTTTCCTCATAACTAGTTGCGAAATCCTGATAACAATAAGTTACTATAGGAGCTTAGTTCCAGAAGAAGCATAATTAACCGAGAGATTTGACATTGACACAGAAAATTAATGGATTAAACTTTCTGAATTATAATTGTTTCATATCATGAGAGCTACTGCCAAGTCTTGCCTTTATTGCAATTCTCTTATGGTAATTATTAGAGACTACATCCGGTATAACATTTTTTTATTATCAAACTCTCCCTCTCTCATTATCCTGTACATTTTATCCGCATTCATTAGTTATTTTGTATTTATTATTCGATATTCTTTGCCTATACCCGTTCTTTGTCTTGAATAAAATGCAATTCTAAGAAAGAGAGATGGCGAAGTAGAATTACATATGAATATACCTATGCTTACATGATTTGCAATTAACAAGTCCGATGAATTAAACTGTACAGCATATATATAGGGGGAAAAAATTCTCCAGATTTTTTTTTCCAGTGATTTTTTTAAAAAATCTTAATTCGAAAACAGGATTAACGTTGATATGCTCATGCAGATATAATTTTATAATTTCAAATGTTCTAAAATAAAAATTTTAGTATATTCGTGTTTGGAAGGCTAATGAAAATATTTCTTGACTGGCATATATATATATTGGACAATGCATTGAAGACCACGTTCGGAGATATTGAATAGGGTATTTTGCAAATGAGACGTCAAGTTTTATGGCATAAATCAGAACTATTACACTGTTGCTATGATACAACAGAAAGAAAAATATGGGGATCTTTGGAAATAGCATTATATCCTAAACATTTAAACATTAAGCAAAGTATTAACTTGTCTGAATACATTAGTCAAGTACGTTCACTTGAATGCGTAAACACGCAAGCGTTATCATGTTATACTGTATTATATTATATTATAGTGCAGTAGTTTTCAAACTGTGCGCGCTGCGGCGCTGCGAAATATTCCAATATGTGTTTTCACTGAAATGACACTTAGCCTACGTGGTTTTAGAATCAGACAATCGATGTGTTGATGTATCGTGCGAAAATCAACGCGGAACAGGAAATGAGGGTGGCTATATACAGTTTGATCCCAAGATTTAAGATGTGCAGTGAGCAACAGGCTCACCCGGGTTCCCACTAATTGCGATTTATTTATTCAATGATTTGAATATTCAAAATATGTACTTATTTAATACTTTTTACATAAATTGTTTGTGAATTTGAAATACGTGTTTCATTTATGTTTTTTTAACTTCACCAACTACCCATTGCAAGTGTTAAGTAGGATTATGTTCTGACTTTGGACGCCATGGAAAAATCCTGACACACACACACACTAAGGGCGCCGTGAATCGAAAAGTTTGGGAACCACTGTTATACTATTTCTATCTCTCGGCTTATAGTCATTTAATCTATTTTTTTTTTAAAAAATAAATTGAAGATATATATATTTACTTATTTATTATATATAAACTAGAGTTCCCATTCGTCCAGTTTTTTTTTATAAAAGTGTCCCGAGTTAGTCCCGCTTTTTTAAGTATCCTTCAGGAAAAAATAGATAAACGGATTTTATCTCGTTTTTAGTACCAATTTCTATTACAACGTTGATAATAATAAATTTTATTTATTTATTATTTATAATAATAATAATCATTAGTATTATGCATCTCTTATAACAGTATCTTACTTGATCAATACTTTTCGTGTTATAATTTTTATCGTTTTCTGCCCCTAAAATGCCGAAAGGTAAGTGCAGTATTGATTATATGGCACAATAACATTGATTATAATCAATGTTATTGTGCCATTAGAGACAAAGCAGATTGAGGAAGAGCTAAAAGAAGTTCATTTGATATCAGTGCTAATCGATTCATCAAACCACTTTGACATGAAATTAGTGCCTCTGGTCATCAGATATACTATCATCCTTTTTCTGGATGATAGTATCTGATGACCAGAGGCATCAGAGGCACCCTCTGTGAAGGTGATGTGTTGGAGTTAAGTTAATTTAGGTGGTGAAACTTCAGAACTTTTATTTTCTTATGTGTTGGAAGTGTTACAGACGTTAGATCTCCTGAAAAAGGTTATTGCTATATTATCAGATAATACAAATACAAACTTTGGTGGAAAGAATAATCTGTACTTCAGAATGCAAGAAAACACTGTGAACAATTTAACTGGAATTGGTTGCCCTGCATATGCGATATATAATGCTGTGCAGAGTGCTTCAGATTGCTTACCTATCGATCTTCAGTTAATAATTAACAAGATTTACCAACATTTCCACATATATTGTGTACGAGTTGAGGAACCTAAATCATTTTGTGAATTCACAAACGCAGATTATAAAACTGTTTTGGGTAGCAGCAAGACAAGATGGCTCTCTCTTTTGCCTGTAATCCAGAGGGTTATTGACATGTTCCCTTCATTGAAGTCATATTTTCTTTCTATCGACAAATGTCCTATCAGGCTCAAAAATTTCTTTGAAAATCCACTTTCAATTACACTCCTGCATTTCCTCGCTAGCCAGTTCAAAACCTTTCATGATACCATTAAATGTATTGAAAAATAAGATATAACAGTAATTGAAGTGAAGGATGAAACAAACAAACTGGTGGAAAGATTAAATTGTAGGAAGGGCAGAAAAGTTTCTTATATTCAGGAGTGGCGTGCACCATTTCTCACACCTCTTCAGTCTATGGATTGGATTAATTTGAAGGGAAAGGATCCTGTGACTTGGAAGAACATACACGAAAGCTACATATTCATGCAGACAGTGTCACCAAGTTTTACTGTGAATGAAGAGGACTTATTTGTTGAGTTTGTATGTGTGAAAAAATATTGTGAAAGCAAATTTGAAGTGTGGAGTGAACAGAAGGATAAAAGTGTCAGTGATAAATGGTGTGAAATGTTTGCTCATTTTACAAAGCAGGGTATAAATTCTAAGAGTATTAAATGCCTAGTTAGTTTTTGTTTAGTACTGCCAGGAACTAATGCAGCTGTTGAACGTGTTTTTTCATTAATAAATGCGCTCTGGACAGATGAAAAAAAAAAAAAAAGACTTAAAATTGAGACAGTAAAAGCTTTAATCATCGTAAAGATATATTTTAAGAATGTCTGTTATGGTGAGTTCTATGATCAAATATCAAAAAAATTCTTGAACAGGTCCATAAATCTGATAAATATTTTTCTAATTAAATATGTTTGTGATTAATAATCTTTTTTTAAAGTGGATTTAATGTTAATGTATGTTTATAGCAGTATTTAATTTAAAGTGCAACATATACAATAGTTTTATTTTTTAAGTAAAAATTTCAGAATGTCCCAGATTTTGGTAAAACATTATGGGAACCCTAATATAAACTTAATATTGGATTAATCAGTGGCGCACCAGAGGGGAAAGAAGAAGAAGGAGCCCTGGCACCCCCCCCCAAAAAGCACTAGAAAATTTTCCAAAAATATTTTCCTAATTAAAATTCATTTTTTTATTTATGTTGTGTCGTTTCTTCTATTTTTTTGTTTGTTTGTCTTCTATTTCTATACTACTTATGAATTAGCGTTCACATAAGGTGGGAATACCCTATAGCTCTCCGGAATCACGGCCGCTGGGAACACAAGGCGAACGAAGTGGTGCTCGGGCGGACCGAGAGCTACTTCGTTTGCCCGAGTTGGGCTGGAGGAGATCACGAGTATCATGTATTAGCGATCATTGCGGATGCTCAGTCATAAGTCGTGTGCGATGCGTAGTGTGTATTCTCAAATCGTCTACTCAACTCGCCCCTCCCCAAGATTAAATCCTGAGTGCGCCACTGGGATTATTATGAGCCTCCAGAAAAGATAAGTCATTAAAGTCGCAAGGTTTCAGAAACACTCTACGGATATCCTAAGTTAGGTGAACATGAACAATTCCTAGAGCTCCATCAGATTTGTCGACAGTGGATCTGTCACAGACATCTCATTCCACCACATCCCAAAGATGCTCAATTGGACTGAGATCTGTTGAGTGACAGAGACTATCATTAGGATAAAGATACTGTCTTTTTTTTGTATGCATTTCTGATGGCATGTACCCTGTGACAGCATATTATTCTGCTGGAAGTGTGCGTCTGTCAAGTGCAGTGAAAATGGTCAACACACGTGGGCATACCTGGTTGCAACAATCTTCAGGTAGGCCGCACTATTTGGTTCTTCTTCTTCTTCTGGACCTAAGGAGTATTAAGAAAATATTTCTCAGTTAACTTTTGTTTTGTGATCAAGTATGACAGGTCCTTATATCGTATTTTTGCATCGTGTGTTTTTGCCATATATTTGTTCTCCCATCCTCACGAAATAAACAGGAGCTAAGGATTCTTTATTCCATGAGACCTTTCTTCAGTCCTTTGATCTCTGTTCATTGAACTTCAAGTTAGCATTGCAACATGCCAGAAGTTTGTCAAGTTTTCTACCAATCCAATACTGTTTTAAAAATTAAGCTTAAATCGCGCCTTTTGCAATTGCTAACGTGAGAAACTTCCCTGCTTTCCCATTTTAGCAATGTATACAACGGCATCTAACGTTCAGCATTAGCATTTTATGTCGATGAACTGTGTGGGTTCTCTAACTGATTTAAAATATAAAAATAAAATAAAATAAAATAAAAAACTGCTACCTTTGTATGAGATCGGATACTCACCTATTATTTTTAAGAGCTTCCACCACAAGTCTAATTAACCGGTACACACGGAGAAAAAGAAAAGGACTTTCTTCCAGAAACTCAGTTTTCCTTCCTGTGCAACAGAAAAATCGGCAAGAGAACACATGAACTGGCAGATATACTATTGTGATAATTATTGGACACCCGCTGTTTTAGAATAACACAATAATATTAATTCCTACAGTCACAAGTGGCCTATACCTAGGAAATCCACTGTACAGCTCTATGTCGTGTGGTAAAAAAAAAAGCAAACGCTGATTATGAAAGGAAACTAGCTATGCAAGCTGAAGAGAATCTCAAACAGTTCTTTCAATATTCTGCAAGCAAAAAAAAAAAAAAAAAAACTACACGGCAGAATGATTTTAAGGAGTGACGATGGTAAGAGGTCACTGAATCGGTCGATATAGTGAAATTACTGAGTGCGCACTTTGCAAGAGAATATCATCCAGGTGGTGACATTGAAAAAATGAAGGAACTATTAGTTTATACGGGAATTGTGATGAATGAAGTGGAGGTGAATAGTCTATTACAGAACTTTAATGTGAATACATCTGTGGGATTGGAGGGTATACCGGCACGGGACTTACGTGAAGCGGCTAAGGAATTATCAGTGCCCTTGACCATGTTGTTTAATCTGAGTCTCTGGTCTGGTTTAGTCCCGAAGGTGTGGAAAGAGGGGAAAATAGTTCCACAGCATAAAGGAGGATCCAAGAATACTGTTGCAAATTACCGACTGATCAGCATATCAGGAGTCGTTGTCAAGGTCTTGGAGAAAGTTGTCAAGGGAAAAATACAGGAATGGATTGATGAAAATGAGATTCTGTACGGGGGGGGGACAGTATGGCTTTGTGAAGGGTAGATCATGCCTCAGTAACTTGCTCAAGTTTTATAACGCAGTGACGGCTGAACTGGATAAAGGTAATGGGTTTACAGTGATACTGCTGGGCCTGGCTAAGACATTTGACAGGATACCACATGGAATTCTAATCTGTAAACTACAACATATGGGAATGGATATAGGGTTGGTGAGATGGATAGGTGGGTGGTTGATGGAGAGATATCAAAGAGTAGTTTATTCAAAGGAGTAGAGTCCAAAAGACAGCTTGTGACTAATGGTGTGCCACAAGGATCTGTTCTTGGGTTACTGCTGTTTAATTTGTTCATTAACGATATAGGGAAGGATCTAAGAGGAACAGTTCATTTGTTCGCTGATGATGCAAAGTTGGGAAGTGCAATAGTGAATGCAGAAGATGTCAAAATCTTGCAGGACGACTTGGATAGATTGAAGTTCAGGACTAAGGAGAATGGATGTCAATTTAATGTGACAAAATGTAAGGTTATGCATTTTGGGGTGAAAAGATTAGCAGCAGTATACAGGGTGGAAGCGGGCATGCAGAGCATGCGGTGGATGCGGGCGCCGCCGCCGGGACGCCGTTCATAAGTTCATTTTTAAGAAACAAAATTTTTATCATGAAAACAAAAAAATTCTTAGAATGATCAATATTAAAATAAATAAGGTCGGATACACAGAATAAAAATTTTTAAAAAAATTGTATATTGACGCCTCTTTGTCAGCTGGCTGTTTACAATTTTGCAGTGAGAGCAGGCTAAATGCTTGCCTACAGAATGTTGTGTCCACTGCAGTCTATCTAAAGTGAAATAGTGAACGGTTTTTATGTGCAGAAACGAATTTTCGTACAAAACATTTGTTGCTAGTTAACCAGTTATATGGTACGCATCTCAGTAGGCTACTGACAGCAGCGCAGTGCGGACTATTATTTCGTCTCTGCGTCATGTTGTGTAATAATTTCTTGTGGGTATAAAATAAAAATGGAATCAAAAATTAAAAAAAAAAGTTATCCGGTGCACAAAATCGTAAGCGTCATGCTGCGAAAGAAGCAGATATTAAGAAACAAACTGGGGCTCTTAATAAATTTGTTAAAATATTAAAATATTCTGATGCATATTGTAACCAACTCGAAACATCAGAAATCAGAGTTGAAGAACCGTGCACATAATCCAGTTTGCATGAAAGTACTATTTCAACTATTGAATAAGATAACAAGACACATGATTTAAGTGAAAAACAGTAGAAGATTTAGTTGTAGTTGAGATTGAAACTAACACATTTTTAGTCTGTAAATTTAGAAGCTCCAGGTGAATGGGGAAATATTGATGAAAAATTACGAGTTGTTTTAATTAAAATGGGGCCTGTTCAACAGAAAAATATAATATATCTCAGACATACATATGGTCATAAATTTGGCGACATGTATTATAATAGAAAAATGTAAAACGGTGAGCTCGTGCCAAGAACATGGCTCATTTATTCCGAAACTTTAAATTCCGTTTTTTGCTTTTGTTGCAAACCTTTCGCACCTAGCAAATCAAGTAGTCTCGTAGAAGGTTATAATGATTCGAGAAATGTAAGTACAACTTTGCATAGACATGAGACTAGTTTAACTCATGAAAAATTTCTTAAAATGGAAGGAAGTTGATAAAAATTTAAAAAAACAAAACTACTATTGATTGAGAGACTCAATGGAAAAGAAACATTGGATGAATGTTTTAGAACGCTTGATTGAAATTATAAAATTCCTTGGTAGCCAAAATTTAGCTTTTCGCGGATCACCTGATAAATTATATGAAAGGAATAACGGCAATTTTTTAAAATTAGTCGAACTGTTTGCGAAGTTTGATCCCGTTATGGAAAATCATGTTGAAAGGGCCCTACAACGAAACAATAGAGTACACTTTTGAGTAAAGACAGTCAAAATGAAATATTGGATTTTAAGTAACGCAATCAGGGATACAATTTTATTATCAATTCCAAAATCTAAATATTATTGCATAATTTTAGATCACACCTGATTAGATCACATTGCATGCGCGCAGCAAAAACCCTAGCGCCGGCTCTGGCAGTATACCACATTGGTGGAACTGTACTCCAGGAGATTGATGAGGCCAGGGACTTGGCAGTGTTGGTGGATAGGTAGATGAAGTTTAGGGAGCACATTGCAAGAGTAGCTAAATCAGCTCATCAACTCACTTGGTTGTTGAAAAATACTTTGACGAGCAGAGACAAGCAAGTTATTGTTCCTCTGTACCGAGCCTTGATAAGACCTCATATCGACTACTGTGCTCAGATTTGGTCATCTAGGTTTCTTCTTGATGGGGAGGAGGTGGAGAGGATCCAGAGGCGAGTGACCAAGATGATAGCAGGTCTATGGAATGAACCTTATGAGAACAGGTTGAAGATTTGTGGGTTGCAGAAATTGGTTGATGAGGCGGAAATGGGGAGATATGATTGAAACATTCAAATTGCTAAAGGGTTTCTATAGGATTAATTCAGAGGATATTTTTGAGATCAGGACTGGTGGTGGGAGAACTAGGGGACATCTATGGAAGCTGGGCAAGAGTTAGCAAGGGTGGTAGAGCTGGGTTCTTTACTTTTAGAGTGGTAAATGAGTGGAATAAGCTGCCAGAATCTGTTGTGGGTGCTATGACAGTGAGTGAGTTCAAGGCAAGGTATGATGGATGCCATGAGAATGTTGTATAGTTGTGTGGAGATGATGTTTAGGGCCTCCCTCAATGAGTCTAAGGACTCCCTGGAGTCGCCCGTAATAATAATAATAATAATAATAATAATAATAATAATAATAATAATATATCAGTGACAAGCAGAGGACTTGGAAAGAGGTGTTATCATAGGACAATGATTAAACTCTACATCATCCAGAATCAACTGCAGGCAATGCACCATTAGCAGCCAGTGGAAATGTTAAGGTGCCATCAATAAACGTACACGAAGACCCAGAAAGCTATGACCAAGTTACCAACAGGCATTTGGTACTGAAATCTGGTGAGTTCAATGTGGAGCATTATTATTATTATTATTATTACGTGACACCTCCAGGGAGTTCAAAGACTCATCGAGTGAGGGTAGTACCTACTCTACAACTCTCTATATATGCCACTCAATCCACCAAGTAATGAACCTCAACTACACCAACGACATCTACCGCCCACCACCACTAGTATTTTCATAGAGAATCACAAACATCCATGCTTCCAGCAGGATTCGAATCGACAGCCTTTTGGCTGAAGAGCAGATACGCTAACCACTTGGCCAACCAGGCCAGAATATCGACCATGAGTTCAGTCTCCAAGGCAAACATTTCTGCATGCAAGCCTCATGGCATCAGCATTAACTGCTATGTGCTAAATAATAGAAAAGGAAATGTCCTATTATAAACTATAACTCAAAACTTCAAATATTTTTGCAATATAAGAACAGCGTGAGCCTAACTGCTGTTTACAGTCATGGATTCAAGCGACCTTGCAGTTTCCTGAAGCAAGTAGGAAACTTTCTTGAGATGTCATTCTGGTTTCTTTTTTTTTTCTTTTCTTTTTATGACCAAATGATTTAAAAATCTTGTTCCTTTCAACCTAATTCCAAACCTTGAGTCGAGGAAGAAATTACCAGGAACTAATTCTTAAAAATAGCAGTGCAGGTGGAAGGCTTGCAATTCTATATTTGGTGAGAGTGATGGACAGAGATTGAAAAAATTAAGGAATTCCACACAGAGCCGGCGCTAGGGTCTTTGTCACCCGCATGCAATGTCTATCTAAGCGCCTCCTGCAACGATTCGGGCGTGTGTGTTTCTTTTACGATAATAAAAATTTAAATTTTTTGAAATTTCTTAAATAAATTTTGACAGAATCGCCACACGTGGGTTCGCTAAATGTAACGAACCTGGGGTGTTGGCTAAGCAGGATAATTGTTAAAAACCCGAATATTCAAAAAATTCTCAAAAGTTAAAGCAAATTTTAATAAAGCCACTTCACTTGAATCGTTGAATATAATGATGCAGTGATTATAGCCTTCTCACCAACCCGAATCGCTAACAAAATTAAAATGAATTTTAATTTAAATTAAAATTTATTTGATCTAAAGTTTAAAAAATTCTTGGATTTTACAAGTTACTAAATTCTTAGTAACATGTAAAAAATTTTTAATAATTTTTATAAGTGGAACTATCTTTTAGGAAAATAAAAGAAATTCAAGATAGATGAGAAAATAAGAAAATCATTCAGAAATAATTAGAACATTTAATATAACGTATTCAAAAAATAACATGTTTACAGAATAAGAGAAAATAAATTAAATTACATAAATATACTTGAAATGTTTTAAATTAAAATTTAAGGGTTTTTGATTTCATATTCATAAAATTAGAAGTAATGGTCTTAACGTCTACTTCCGCACATATATCATTTTCAATAGCTACTAACGCCAAAGGATGTAAGAGAACGAGGGGCTATCCCTGGAGATTGTGTAAGAGTGTGGTTAACAAGGGTGTTAAGACTAGGTTTTTTACTTGGAGGGTTGTGAATGGGTGGAATGCTTTGCCAGAGGTGGTTGTGAATGCTTCAACTGTGAATGAATTTAAGGAGAGGTATGACAGGTATTGTGTAAATAATAGTTAGTGTGTCAATGTCGGGACTCCCGCGATGAGTCTTTTGACTCAATGGAGACACCGTTAAAATAATAATAATAATAATAAACTAAGAAGCCTTTTTTGCGACATACTTGTTCTTAAGTAGGTTATAATCAATTTCAACTTGGAAAAGGAACGTTCACCACTCGCTACACTTAACAGGTAAGGTTAATAGTATTTTTAAAGCAATTGAAAAGTTACGGAAAGATAAATTATTGGACACAATAAAATTAAGAATATCGAAAGGGTTTTGAATATTTAAATTATCCTTTCGAAAAATATCCCGGAAAGCACATAACTCGTCATATAGTTCTATTTCATTTACGTCTTTATTGTCGCCGTCCTTCAAGAGAATCTCTAAATCGTCACAATTTTTTCGTAAATCTTCGTTTTTAATTTTTAGTAATCTATATATTTTCTATTAATCTATATATTAAGTAAATCATGCCCAGTTATAAGAGAGCAAATAAATTTGTAGTCCTTTATTTTAGAACATAATGTTTGTGCTTCATGCTGAGTTTCTTTATTAAAATTTCAAAAAGCGCATCGTAAATTTCTCGTAACTGATATCGTAGAGGGCGGATTGCATTAATTTTACTTTCCCATCGCGTATCTGATGGCTGTTTCAATGTTAATATTTTTACAAACTTTAAAAGGATTGCCCAACGTTTGTAAGAGAAGTGAAAATAAATTGTATATTTCTTGAATAATTGCAAAGAAACTAATTGTATCTACATTCACTTTGGCTGCATCGTTAATTAAATTTGGAGCAGCACATGGCACGTAAAAAGCTCGAGGATTTTTGTTCAAAAGCAAATTTTGGAGCACATATTTTTTCCCTTTTGTATTTGCCCCATTGTCATATCCTTGACCTTGCATGTCTTCAATGGGAATGTTCCATTATTGCTACACATAAGCCACGTCCTGTGGAATGGGATATATCTGCAAAACCTACAAAGTTTTCCCTGATCTTGACAATTCCATTGTCACAGGAAACAAAGCGAATAATAATGATCATTTGTTCTATTTTAGTTGGATCAGGTGTGGTCTAAAATTATGCAATAATATTTAGATTTTGGAATTGATAATAAAATTGTATCCCTGATTGCGTTACTTAAAGTTTCCAATATTTCATTTTGACTGTCTTTACTCAAAAGTGTACTCTATTGTTTCGTGGTAGGGCCCTTTCAACATGATTTTCCATAACGGGATCAAACTTCGCAAACAGTTCGACTAATTTTAAAAAATTGCCGTTATTCCTTTCATATAATTTATCAGATTATCCACGAAAAGCTAAATTTTGCTTACCAAGGAATTTTATAATTTCAATCAAGTGTTCTAAAGCACTCGTCCATTGAGTCTGCAATCAATAGTAGTTTTGGTTTTTAAATTTTTATCAACTTCCTTCCATTTTAAGAAATTTTTCATGTGAGTTAAACTAGTCTCATGTCTATGCAAAATTGTACTTACATTTCTTGAATCATTATAACCTTCTACAAGACTACTTGATTTGGTAGGCGCGAAAGGTTTGCAACTAAAGCAAAAAACAGAATTTAAAGTTTCGGAATAAATGAGCCATGTTCTTGGCACAAGCTCACCGTTTTACATTTTTCTATTATAATACGTGTTGCCAAATTTATGACCATATGTATGTCTGAGATATATTATATTTTTCTGTTGAACAGGCCCCATTTTAATTAAAACAACTCGTAATTTTTCATCAATATTTCCCCATTCACCTGGAGCTTCTAAATTTACAGACTAAAAATGTGTTAGTTTCAATCTCAACTACAACTAAATCTTCTCCTGTTTTTCACTTAAATCATGTGTCTTGTTATCTTATTCAATAGTTGAAATAGTACTTTCATGCAAACTGGATTATGTGCACGGTTCTTCAACTCTGATTTCTGATGTATCGAGTTGGTTACAATATGCATCAGAATATTTTAATATTTTAACAAATTTATTAAGAGGCCCAGTTTGTTTCTTAACATCTGCTTCTTTTGCAGCATGACGCTTATGATTTTGTACACCAGATAACTTTTTTTTTTAATTTTTGATTCCATTTCTATTTTATACCCAGAAGAAATTATTACACAACACAACACAGAGACGAAATAATAGTCTGCACTGCGCTACTGTCAGTAGCCTACTGAGATGCGTACCATATAACTGGTTAACTAGCAACAAATGTTTTGTATGAAAATTCGTTTCTGCACATAAACCATTCACCATTTCACTTTAGATATATTGCAGTAGACACAGCATTCTGTAGGCAAGCATTTAGCCTGCTCTCGCTGCAAAATTGTAAACAGCTGGCTGATCAGAGGCAGCAATATACAATTTTTTTAAATTTTTATTCGGTGTATCTGGCCTTTTTTATTTTAATATTGATCATTCTAAGAATTTTTTGTTCTCATTATAAAATTTTGTTTCTTAAAAATGAACTTATGAACGGTGTCCCAGTGGCGGTGCCCACATACCCGCTTCTGCCGGCCCTGATTCCATACATAGTAAGCATACTCAATTTCTGTTCATTACAACTAGCTATTATTTGCCCTACAGGAATCATGAAGCTATCTTGCCTGGTTATCAAGGTGTGGAAATCTAGTTCTATCGAGGGTTGCTAATTGTATTTAAATTTATGGACTGTCTGTTACAACCAAACAAACAAACAAACAAAAGGCTAAATTCCAAATAAACAACAACAACAAAAATTCCTCTGTTTTTTCATTCTCTAAAGGGTGGAAACACCCATTCTAAGTGCTTCATGAATTTTAATAAAGAATTTTAGCCAGAAGTCTAGTGGGCAGCCAGTGTCCATTCTTCAATACTTGCTGATACTGAGTGCAAACACTATGGTCAATTTTCTTGAGATGTGTGATTAAAATTCAAAGTTTCAGGGAAGGAGAACCTACTTTTCCATGCCAGAGATCAACTAACTTGGGACCTCATTGAAAGAAGGCTTAGTAAAACTTCCTCTGGTAAGCAACTAGAATCAAACTTAGAACACCTTTCTTGAGCATCCAACACTGGATGCAAACGTTACTCCATAGAGCTATATGGCTTTGGACTTCAATTTATGAAACATATGGAAAAATTTTTTTCTGGGCTGAGTTGCATATACATGATAAAATATATAGTCTGTTTTTCATCATTTCATAGTTTGCCATACTATAAGCAATAAAAATGACATGTACCACTTGGAAAAGACTTGGAGTTGTAACAGGAATTTTTTTTTCTTCTCAGCAGAACACTGTATTGAATACTGTTAATTTCTCTCATATTATTATCATTATTGCACGGGAATCTCCATGGTGTCCTAAGCTTCATCGTGGGAGACAAACTATCAATACAATGTCTATCATACCTCTCATTGAAACAATTAACAGACAAAGCACTCGCAACTGACTTAGGCTGACAACCCATTCCATTCATTCACCATTCTACAAGTGAAAAATCTAGTCTTAATCATACTCTTATCCAACTTCCAGGGATGATCTCCTGTACTGTCCCCTCTAGCCAAGTCTTGAAATATTTCCTCTGCATCAATCCTAAAATATCCTTTAAGAAACTTAAGTTTCTATCATAAACCCCCCCCTTTTCTTTTTTTTTGCCTATCAATCAAGTTTTGCAATCCACTAACTCTCAATCTATCCTTGTAGGGAGCATTCCACAGACCACTCACATCTGGATCCTCTTCACCACTTCCTCATTCCCAAGAAACCCAGGTGACTAGACCTAAGCACAGTAATCCAGATGCAGTCGTATCAAGGCTTTGGAAAGAGGAATGATACCTCCCTTATCTCTGCTTGTTAATGTATTTTTCAATAATCAAGTAATCTTGTGAGCTACTGGCTACTTTAGCAATATGTTCTCTAAACTTCAACTCTCTGCCCACTACTACTACTGCCAAATCCATGGCTTCATCGATTTCCTGAGGTACAGTTCCCTCAGTATGGCACACAGCTTGTAATCTTTGGATCCTCAAATGCATAATTTTATGCTTTTCCACATTAAATTGGCATCCATTGTTTTGCCCATATTCTCAGTGGATTTAAATCATTCTGCAAGCTCTCTAACATCACCTTGATTAACTGTCCTACCCAACTTTGCATATTGTTGACCTGGTTGGCTAAGTGGCTAGTGTATCCACTCCCTAGCCAAAAGGCTATGGGTTCAAATCCCGCCGTGGGCATGGATGTTTGTGATCGTCTGTGAAAATGGTGTTGGTGTAGAGGAAGATAGTTGTGGTTAGTGAAGAGATGGAGAGTAGGAGCCCTCCCTCGATGAGCCTGGACTCCCTGGAGAAGTTATGTAATAATAATAAATATATCAAAAAACAACCGAATATCACCCTTCAAATTATTTCCTATATCATTTATGTATAAGTCAAACAGCAGTGCTCCAAGCACAGAGCCCTGCAGCACACCACTAGTCACCTGCCTTCTGTTCCTCCATGTGCCTACTTTTTTTTGGTATTTGTCCATCAGCCACCCTTTTATCCACATCACCAGTTTCATATCCATCCCCATTTGTTGCACTTTGCATAATAGAGTTCCATGTGGTATCTTTTCAAATGCTTTTGCGATATCCAGCAGTATCAGTGTGTAGTCATTTCCTTTATCCAAATCACTATTATAAAAAGTTAATAGATTACTAAGGCCTGACCAATCCTTCACAAAGCTGTGCTGTCTCTCAGAGCATCATATTCTTATCTGCCCATTCCTGAATTTTTATTTTATTATTTTTTTTATTTGACCAACTTTTCCAGTACTTTTACCACCACTCCTGTGATACTGATTAGTCTATAATTTGTTACCACACGCTTACATCATCCTTTATACAAAATAATTATTTTGCCCTCCTTCCACTCTCTTGGGACTCTGCCAGAGATGAGACTTAAATTAAACAGCCTAGTCAAAGGCATCGTTAGTTTCCCTGCACATTCTCTTAAAATGTGAGCTGATATCCCATCCAATCACACAGCTGTATATGCACCCCAATTCTGCAATATCCTAAGTACCTCCAATTCATCAACCTGTGTTCTCACATCAGTTCCTGTCACCTCTGCCTTAACATCTTCACTTGGATGATATATCTTTGCAAAATGTTCACTCAGTAGCTAAATAATTTCATCTGCCTCTATTATCTTTCTACCATCTGCATTCATTAGTTATACTTCCATAGTCATTCTTCCTCCTACTTGCCATGTAATGGATAAAACTCTTTGGTCCTTTTGCATTCTCAGCTAACTTCTCATATTCTGATTTTGCTTTTCCTACCATGCAGGACACCCTTTCTTGCCTGTTGATAAGTTAGCTGGTCATCTTTTCCCTTAAGGGTCAAAGCTGTATATCTCCTCTCAGTTATACAGCTTTGACCCTTAAGGGAAAAGATGAAAACATGATGACCAGAGCTTCTGACCTAATGTCCAATCCTCACCTTCTCGTAGTGCACCTTGTTGAGTATCTACCTGGATACTGAACGAATGAGGATGGGCTGGCAATTTGGGATTTAGCCGACAAATTTGTATTCTTATTGGCTTAAACCAATATAGAAAATGATGGTACAACATGACAAAATTTCATGCCAGCTGGGGCGTTGCCTGGTTAAACAAGCCCCCCCCCCCCATTGTTTTCGCCAGGGAGCCAGGGTGAACAGCAAAAAAGTCAGCTACTGGAACAAATCTGAAAGCACACCCCAACTCAACATCACCAGAGTTAAAGATCGGTACTATTAACATAATAAGAAGCCTGAATGGCAAATAAATGGAGCTAGCTGAGGAATTAGATAAGTACCAGATTGACATAATGAGGGGAACTGAAACAAAAAAGACAAAAACTGGCGAGACCTTTCTGAGCAATAAATACAAAATGTTATATTGATGCCATGATAATCAAGGAAAAGAAGCAGTAGCCATAGTATTCAACACAAAATACGAGGCTAATCTTCTTGAAAGGCAGGCAGTCTCAAGTAGGGTGATGTGAGCAAATATCAAAATGGGGAATTGGACAATGAGACTTATTTGTGCCTATGGTCCCAAAGAAGGTTCTACTAAGATAGAAGAGGAGGAATTTTTTGATGCTTTAGAATAAGCAACTGACACAATGAAAAAGGAAAAGATGGTCATTGTTGGGGATCTAAATAGCAGAGTAGGAAATGGTTGTCAGACACACAAAAATATTTTGGGAAAATAGCAAAGCCAATAATAATGGCAATTACCTGTTGGATTTCAACTCAGGTCATGGACTGGTTATTACTAACACCAGGATCCAACATAAAAATGTGCACAAATTCACATGGAGAGAAGAGGCAAGGAATAAGAAAAGTCTCATTGACTATGTTATTGTTGATAGTGATGTTTTCTCCACCAGAGTGTACCGGTATTCTGTACTGGTACACTCTGGTGGTGGTGTTCAAATCCTCTGTATACCAGAGTGTTCAGAGGATTTGAAATTGGAAGTGATCACTATTTAGTCTTGAGCATGATAAAATTGAATTTTGTATTGAAAAGAATAACATGTAAGAAAATTTTAAAGTGAATAAAAGTTGAGCAGCTCTCAGATGTGAACTGTAGACTAAAATACACAAAGATTATTGAAGAAAAAATGAAAGAGTTTGAGAACAGGAACCAAACCTAGGAGATTCAATGGCAAGCCTTGAAGAAAACCCTGATTGATTCAGCCAGAGAGGCATGTGGTGAGGTTGTCTGCAAGGATAGAAAAATCAGAACTCCATGGTGGACACAGGAAGTTAAAGAGGCAGTGAAGGAAAAGAAGAAAGCATATCAAAAGTTCCTGGCAAATAAGTCAGCTTGTGCTCTTAGAGAATACAGAGACAAATGTAAGAAAGCTAAACACTGCGTAAAACTAGCTAAACAAAAGTCATGGGAGGACTTTGACAAGAACATAGAAAATAAATATCAAGAAGGTGGTAAGATATTCTGGAGGTTGTTGAAGAAGCTTAGAAATGGAGAAAAGAGTGCTGTAAAAGGAGTTACAGATAATAAAGGTGACATGAATACGGGAGAAAAAGATATCCTTGAAGTATGGAGTAATTACTTTGAAAAACTGCTAAATGAAACAAACAATGATGACAGTACAGTGGTAAAAAACACTGACCAGGCATGTAGTCAGGAATACATATCCATACTTGAAGTAGAAAAAGCCATCAAAGGCTTGAAATGTGGAAAGGCAGCAGGAGTAGATGATATTCGACCAGAAATGCTGAAATATGGTGGTAAAAAAGTCTTACAGTGGCTGCACTGCATATGGTTAATAAAGCCTGGACAGAGGGACGAATTCCCGATGATTGGAGTAGAGCTCTAATAGTACCCATATATAAAAAGGGGAATAAAACTGAATGTGAGAATTACAGAGGTATTTCCCTACTGAGTGTTCCTGGCAAGATCTATGCAAGCATACTTGAGAAACGGTTGACAAGAATTGTGGAAGAAAAGCTTGGTGAAGAACAAGCTGGATTCAGGCCAAATAGAATTAGTAATGATCAGATCTTCACTTTACGACACATAGTTGAGAAAGCATGGGAATATAACAAAGATCTGTATTTATGTTTTGTCGATCTGGAAAAGGCATATGACAAGGTGCCAAGAGAGAAGCTATTCAATATGCTACAGTTATATGGTGTTCAATGGAGCATTATATCAAGCAATACTTAGTCTGTATTTGAGTTGTAAGTCGGCAGTTAGAATTGAAATACAGGAAGGTGGTTTAATGTTAAATCTGGTATGAGACAAGGATGTACATTATCCCCTCTGTTATTCATTATCTATATGGATCACATTATGAAGGAAAGTGGTATTAAACATGATATCAAAATTGGAGATGTTAATGTCAGCTCTTTGCTTTATACAGATGATGTTATACTTCTAAATAAATCCGCTACAAGTTTACAAGAGTCCCTGACTAAATTGAATAACTGTTGTAATAGATATGGTATGGAGGTCAGCAATAAAATGACAAAGACAATGAAAAAAGGCAGAATCACTGAAATTGTCAACTGTGTTGTGAACGCGGAACCTGTGGAACAAGTAAAACATTTCAGCTACTTAGGCACGATTTTTAGTGCCTAAAAATCATGCCTAAGTAGCTTTTATGGTAGGAAGTCAATTCAATAAATTCATATGGAATGAGAGAGAAATTAGTCAGAACACTAAATGCTGTATACAAGACAGTGTTCAAACCAGTTTTAACTTATGGATCTGAGAGCTGGATTAGAAGTAAAACACTTGACCAAAGACTAGAGACCGCAGATATGAGAGTCCTGAGAAAGATTAGAGGCGTGAACAGATGGCATCAGTGGCAATATCATATTAAAAACGAGGATATTAGGAAAGAACTTGACATTGTTGGCATCCAGGAATGCATTAGCAGAGCTAATCTCAGGTGGTATGTTCACTTAAACAGAATGGGCGAGGAAAGATTAGCAAAACAAGTGTTCTCTGCCAGGTTGGCAGGAAAACGACCCAGAGGAAGACCAAGATATAGGTGGATTGATACAGTGCAATATGCCTTAGATGATAGAAATATAAGATCTGATAATGATAATATTGGATTCTTGACAAGTGACAGACTGATTTGGAGGAAAATTGCAGATAGGAAGTTAGTAATGATGCAAATTTTTCATGTAGTACTATCATATCCTATAACACCCCTTGAGGGTTCATGTCAGGAATTTGATGATAATGATATATATATATATATATACACACACACACACACACCTTCCACATCTTTTTTTACAATGCTTGCTGAATGATGTTACTCATCCTTCCTCAGATATTTTTTGACTATCACCCACATCCCCATGCACTGTGAACATCCTTACCTTGCAGATCTTTATGCTATGGTACTGCTTCAAGCTGCCTCCTAAGTGTATCATATCTCCTGCCTTGTAGTTCCATAATATACCTGTTCTTAACTGGACTTTCCAAATTTTTCTACCTCCCAAGTCAAGACTATATGATCACTTTCCCCAATTGGAGGCAATGTAGACACCTTAGTTATGGATTGCTTGTCTGATTCTATAGCAAGATCCAAAATTCTCATTTCCTGAGTCCCATCTGTCACATTCTGTTTCAAGCAATTCTCTTTCAGTATGTGCATAAATTCTATTTCCTTCCTGCCATGTGATCTTTTCTTGTTCCAATTTATGTCTCTGAAGTTGAAGTCCTCCTTTAATAATTACTTGAATTGCACTCATACTAATCTGGTGATGCATGTCTTCCACATCATCCCTGCCCCTCCCCCCCCGGCCTATAAAAACAACTAATTTTATATTTTGTCCTATTGGTCTCAATCTCACACCATATTGACTCAAAAGAACTGCCATCTGTCTGATTGACTCCTACTCTTGTTGGTTGCAATTCATCTGATATTGTCAGCAGTGCCCCCCCACCCCGTGTCCAGTCTATATCGTCCCTGAAATTACTAAATCCATCACATTCTGTCATTGTAACTACATCATCTGCTGTTAGCCTAGTCTCACTAATGCCTACAACTTTTGGTGAGGTTGCACTAACCGATGCTAAAAACTCCTCCCTCTCATTCCTGATGCTTCTAGCATTAGTATATAGAAACTGAAGTATTCCCTTAGGTCCCCAGCTACCTTTATATTCTGAATTGACTATCTCGTTCGATATTGTTGCCCGAGAGAAGACTGGATTTACCATTCTTTTTCATTCACACATTCATTTGCTTCCTGGATGCCTTCACACATACTAATCAAAGTAAGGAAAACTAATTTTTTTTTTTTTTAGTTTTCCTGACTTTGACACAGTGAACAAAGCTCTCTAGACATCTAATTCTGAATCCATTTAAGTGCAGTCCATCAGCATTGTACAAATCTTTCCATTCATCAAACTCAGGCCATAGGTCCACAAACTCTATATCAATTCTTTTGCACAACCCGAGTACTGATTCATTAGCTATCATCGCCCTCTTCTCAGTTCGCCTCTATCATAGCACAGCAGCAGACTCAGATGTCGCCTTCTCATTCTTCTTTTTCACTTCTTTCAATAACTCTTTCACATCTTCTCTCATACATTACTTCTCATGTCTCAGTCTATTTCCATATTTAATTTATCATCTTCATTAAAATTCATGCCTAACTACCTGAAATATTTCACTTATTCTATAGGTTCTTCACTGACAGTGCAACTGATATTTTCCATACTATGCTTTATCCCCCCCATAGTTTGTCTTTTTACTGCTTATTATATATGCCAAAAATGTTGCAGCAGTTATTCAGTTTTAAAAAAAGTTCTGAAGGATTAATTTATTTAGGAGTATAACATCATCTGCACAAAATAAAGAGCACAGCTGATTTGTCATTTGGATATAAGGTTTAATGCCATTTTTTCATCACACAATCCATACAAATTGTGAATAAAAGTGATGTCTTGCAATTGATTTTCATTTAAACCATTTCCCACACCTTTAATTCCTGCTGACTTAGAACTTTGAATACAGATTAATTATGTATTGCTCTGTATAATGTCCCATTTATCCAATATAACTTGAACATTTTTACTCTTGGCACCTTTTTGTATGCCTATTCTAGATCTATAATACCTCAATATAGATCAAAATCCATGTTATATTCCCATGATTTCTCAACTATTTGTCTTTAAGTGAAAACTTGACTTTAACCTCTATTTAGCTTAAATCTAGCTTGTTTTTCTCCATGTTTCTCTTCTACAATACTTCTTAGCCCTCAAATATGTTTGTTTCTTTGAACATTCGATAAGGAAACTCCTCTGAAATGTTCACATTAAATTTTTTTCTTTTTATATATTACTTATATGAAAACTAATCATTCAGAATTTGAATGATTTACAATCTCAAGTATTAAGTTACTCCTAATTACATTTTCATGAATATTTTCTACAAGTATTTTGACAGTTTCATTTTTAAATATTTTTATCTTCAGTTTTTATATAAATTAAAGATACCAAGAAATTATATACTTGGTTTAATCTTTATCCAAGTGTAAGCAAATAAAGTTTGCACCTGAAGTATCTTTAGGGCTGGGCAACTCGTGGTAAAGGTGGTATGACTTCACATCGCTTGCCTTAGTATCTCATAATGCAAAGCACATCTCCTTACAGACATGTATAATGCTATGCATTATGGGAAGGGTCACTACCCAGACCAGTTTCAACCTTTATTGAGGTATCTTCAGTGGGAGCCAGACCCAGTGATACTAAGGAACGAATAACATTTCTGACTAGATGGGTGAAGCAAAAATTGCTTTTCATATTCCCCTTTGTTTATAATGAAAGAACTTTGAATGGAGTGTTTGTGAGCTATATGCTCACCCATTGAGGGCAGTGAAATCAGCTAAACTTAAGATAGACTTGGTCTTTTATATCTGTAACTTTCCGCTTCATTATATTCTGAGGCTCCCTTGATTAATGGGTTAGGATGAATGTTTTTCTTGGTAAAGAACTTCTCAACTAGATTTAGGGGAAGGGAAGGGATATTAACTTCTCTATGGATCTGGGTGTTTCTTATAAACTAAGGGGTATCCAGAATCATCCTCCTCAGGCACTTATTCTGTAATCTCTGAAGTTTCAGAATGTTAGTATTCGCGGTGTGGCTCCATGCGGGAGATGCATAAGTGATGACCGGTCGAATTACCATCTTGTAAATTGTTAATTTTGTTTGCGTGTCCAGTTTACTTTGTCTGTTGATCATAGGGTAGAGCTGTGCTAAGACTTTGGATGTCTTCAAGGTAATGTAACTTATATGTTTGCTGAATAGGAGTTTACTATCAAGAATCACTCCAAGATATTTAACTTCAGTCTGCCATGGTCTCTTTACTCCCAATAAATGAATGTCCTCCATGGTATGGATTTTCTATCTAGTAAACAGTATGGCTGAGCTTTTTTGGGAGTTAACTTGGATCCTCCAGTCTGCCATCCACTTTTCTAAAATGTGTATACTGGTTTGAAGTCTTTTAGTTGCCAGTTTTGTGCTCAGAGATCAGTGCAGTATCATCTGCATATAATGCAGTGAATGTTGCTCTTGGGTTTAGAGGGATGTCCGCTATGTAGATTGAGAACAGAAGAGGGGCCAGAAGAGATCTCTGAGGTACACCTGCTGAGATCCTGTTTGGTCGAAACTGTTTCGCCGACCCTGACCTGCATATATCTGTCTTTCAGGTAAGAGTGTATTATTTTTATTAAATTGGTTGGCAAGTTAAATTTTATCAGTTTGTAGAGAAGGTCTTGATGCCATACTTTATCAAACGCCTTCTCTGTGTCGATGAAGATGGCAGCTGTATTGAGTTTCCAGTTATAACCTTTAGTAATGATTTCTACCAGCTGGTGTACTTGTTGAGCTGTACTATGGGGCCTTACAGAAGCCGAACTGTTCATTAGGCAAAATTCCTAACTTATCTGTTTCTGCTTGGAATCTTGAGAGGATCACTTTCTCTGTCACCTTTCCGAGGCTGAACAATTTCTCTGTCACCTTTCCGAGGTTTATGGGTCTGTAGCTTTCGGGAAGATGAGGATTTTTTCCTGGCTTCTTCAATGGCACGATGGTGGCTGTTTTCCATGTAGTAGGGAAATACTGGAATCTAAAGATGGCATTTGTCATGTTGACGAGATGGACTATGGCCTTTCTTGGGAGTAGTTTTACTATTCTGTTAGTTATGCCATCCTGTCTTGGAGCTTTTTTACTGTTTAGATGGGAGATAATATTTATCATTTCTGCCAGATTTGTAAGTGATATGTTCTGTCTTAAGGTTGTCCTAACATGACGATGAATCTTGTACATAAGGTTGATATTTAGATTTGTATAAGATGGATTGCACTGAGATTCAAGGTTATCTACTAGTGCTTCAGCTTTCTCTTCATCTTTGTGAACTGTCCCTTTCTTGGTTTATATAGGGGTATGAGTTGTTTTTTGGTGCAGATCGCTCTTAAGAATTTGATGTTAGCCAATTTGGTTTCCCATTGATGGTTTCTGTGTTTTTGAAGAGCTTCCCAGACCTGCCTGTTTAGATTGTTCAATACTGTTTTGTCTTGTGGGGCTCTGGTATTGTGGTATCTCTTTCTGGCTCTATTTTTTGCTCTGATTAGCTCCATGATTTCTTCAGGGATACGGTTGGTTGGGTGGAAGACAGTGGATTGTCTGACTGATTCTATTGTTTTCTGAATTTGTAGAGTTAGGTTATTTACTGCTGAGTTTATCTCTTCCTTTTTACTGATGTTGGGCACCAGACCAATATGATCAAGAAGAACCTTGGCTAACTTGTCCCATGGTATGAAAGTGTGCAGAGGAGAGAATTGATCTGATGAACCTAGATTAAGCACTGTGGTCAGAAGATAATTCGTTAACTGATTCCAATTTGAATTAGTATCTTATATTTTTAAAGATGACAATGTCTAGTACATCCGAGCTACCTGAAGGGCTGAATCCGTGGGCTCGGTAGGACTGGCCACAACAACAGAGTTGAGCATTGCAAAGTTGAATAGTGTGTGGCCTTTGGTGTTAGTTGAAGAGCTGTACCAAGCTGTGTTTTGAGTTGAGGTCTCCTGCTATTATTATGGAGTCATTTGGATCAAGTATGGAGTCCAGATCTGTTGTCATCAGAGGAATGCTCGGAGGATTATAAACAGCATAGATCTTGAGACTCCCAGCATTGCAGGTATGTACCTCCACACTGGTCACCTCCAGGTTTACTGTTTGGGGCTTGTCTATTGTATTATGATTCAAATAACTCTTAATATATATGGCTGTGCTTCCACCTCTTGTGCCAATTCTGTCGTTTCTGTACATAGTGTATCCACGGACGTTTGGGTTATTAGCTGGTCTTAGGTGTGTTTCACCAATCAAGATGATATCAGCACTGAGACGAGTCGCAAATTCTTGAAGTTCCAAGACCTTGTTCATCAATCCATTTGCGTTCCATGCCATTATCTTAAGAGCTTTTGGTTTGGATTTTTTACTCATGACAGATGGCTGTTATAATGGTTTGAGTGCCTTGCAGGAATCTCTTTCTGGAAGACGGTGAGGGCATGTCTTGCTGAATTCCTGCAGCATGGTGGCAAGTGAGGCTGTTATAATTGCTGTTATGTTGGAGCTTTCTAGCTCGAGAGATGTAGGAGGCTTAGTCTTGCAGCCTCATCATATGTTTTGGTCATGGTTGTTTCTTCCTGTGAGGTTGAAGGTGAGGTGTTTCGGACTGGGGGGGGGGGATGATCTGCTTGGTTGCTTAAAATGTTGTTACGTGGAGGAGCAAGATTGACTTTTGTTGAGCCTCAATTTTTTGGATTGGAAAGGCATCCCTTGTAGTTGGCAGGGTGAGGTCCTCTGCAGTTTGCACAGCAGGCTGGAGTTGAGCATGGCTTGGTGCATGTGATGGTCTGGTGTCTCTCGCCACACTTCAAGCACCTGAAGGCTGTCTTACATAATTTTTGGGCATGCCCAAACCTTTGGCATCTATGACACTGTCCTGCAGATGTTCTTTTCCTAAGAGGTTCAGTTGAAATCTTGAGTCTGCATACTACTGTCAGTTCATAGATCTGCTTTTGTGTGTTGCTTATTTCCACTAGCACCAAAGGCATTGGTCTTTTATCTGATCTGAGCATCCTGCTCACTTTTACTGGGGGACAGGCCTTGTCTGGAGAGATCAGTGCTCACATCCTCAGGAGTGATACCTTCAGCTATCCCATGTAGAACCACCTTCAGGTTCTTTTCGCTGGGTAAAGTAAAGGTATGGTATGGAACATTAGCATTGTCCATAAATCTGATCATCAGTCTGTAATCCATGACAGTAGTGGGTTGTATTTTAGTTCCCTCATCTGAGTTTTTGGCCCATGAGAATGAGATGTTTTGTTCTCTGAGGGCTGACGAGACAAGGATCCATTTTTCCTTATCCCTTAAGATGACTGATGGTATCTTTTCTTTAGGACCATTGAGTGCTTCTATCCCTGTTGTTGTTTTGGGTTCTTCAATATTGGTGAAGATTTTCCTCTTCTTTTTGACCATTTGGAATTCTGTATCTGTTACCAAGGTCTGATAACTGCTGCGTTGGGATGTAGCATTTTCCATACTTGGGGAGTGTGCAAAATCTGATTGCGTCAGAGTTATGGGATCCTCACTTATGCCATCCATATTGTCCTCTGTGACTGCTGTGGGGAGGGAATGTGTCAAAGAGCTTGACTTTTCTGGGCCAATTATCACTCAGCAGCTTTCCTAGTCTGAGGAATTCCTTGTACTTCCTCGAATTTGGCCTCATTCTGAAGTTTTGCCATGACAATAATTTAGAAATGTGTTGCCCAGGTGTCCTGTGCAGGTTACAGATAATCCTGTGGACTTTTGAGGGTCCACTAGCAAATCCCATAGACACTCTCAGGTGTCTACCAGCAATAAAATACAACTAGCTATCCTACAATAAGGAAAAGGAGTGTCACGAAATCACTTGACCACAGATTGAAATCCTACCTCCCTAAAAACCATAAATCCACCACTGGTCCTCACTGCAGGTGGGGGGCCTGCCGGCCATTAGACCTCTTGCATGTTTCATGCAGAGGGGGAGACAGTAGGAAACAAACTGTGTCTATGCCAGTTGAATGCGTGTTTTCTGAAAAACTTGTAAACAAACTAATCAGGCTCAGTCTAAAATAATACGTCCATTCTCATCAAAAGCCAAAAGCAGAATCATCAGGTGATACTAAGGTTGAAGTAATGCAGAAGTCATATTTTCATATATGAGTTGCCAAAAGGTATCTCGCTTTATTATTATAATAATAATACTTTGGATTAGAGATAGTTGTTGAAAGTTTTTCACTTGGTTATGCTATAAATTAAAGATACCAAGAAATGATATACTTGGTTTAATCCTTTATCCAAGTGTAAGCAAACAAAGTTTGCACCTGAAGTATCTTCAGGACTGGGCAACTCGTGGTAAAGGTGGTATGACTTCACATCATTTGCCTTAGTTTTTACATCACCTTCATCACTGACTCCTTTTACAACATTCTTCTTTCCTCTATTTCTTAGCTTTTTCTTCCCAATAACTTAAAATTTTTGTATTTTTTCTTTTCAATATATTTTTACCCTACCTCAAAACTAAATAGTGATCTCTTCTGATTTCAAATCCCTGTATACTCTTATATCCTGAACCAATGTGAAGATATCACTTATCAACAATAGCAGAGTATGAAGTGGTATTCATTTCATACTCTGCTATTTAGGTCTCCAACAAGAACCACCTTATCCTTATATCATATACCTTCTTTAATGACTTGAAAAATCTCTCCATTCTTCCTCCAATAAACATTCTGAGGACCACCGGCAAAAATAAGTCTTATATTCCAATTTCCCATTTTGAAATGTGCCACATATTCCTTTATTTGAAACTACTTGCTATTCTTTTTTTTGTTGTTGTTGTAAATAAAGTTTTAAACCAGCTAGTTTATCCTATACATTTTGCAAGGCATTTAAAATTTTAAATCCTCTAATTAAAAGTTCCCATTTTCTTTATGCATTAGACTTGGTGGCATATCATCGCCAAATGCCACGAAACCTAACTCTTTAACCTCTGTTGATCTTTTAAGAGGGTAGTTTAATCCTATCTATATGTGCTCTTTTGGTTGGTTTGCCTGTTTTGCAAGAGATGAAAAACTTTGCTACCTCAATATGAGACTGGCTTACTCACCTTCACTTAAACAGCCCTGATCAAAGTTCTTCACATCCTAATGGAAAAAAACTCAGGTCTTTTCAGCCAAAGTGGAAGGAAGTCTTGAAACCAACTGTGCTGCAGAGGATTTTTTGTAAATGTTGTAATTAAATTTTCCAATGGTCTCTAAATGATATTTCTAAGAACATTAGTAATCCTGGATTAAGCAAGGCATCAATATCATTTTTCATTCATAGTAATGAGTTCAATAAAAAAAAAAGTATATAGAAAAAATTAATGCAAACTAGAAAAATTCCAGTTTACAAATGGAGTCACAAATTTTCAAAAAACTGAATATAGATTTATGACAAAATAAAATAAAATAAAAATGCCATTAATAAATCCAGTCTGTAGCAAGAAACAATTTTATTCTGTTTTTTAAAAGCATGTGATACTTTCAAATTCAATGAATAACACAGTGAAAAAATAATATTTTTATTTCATTTGCAACTACGGAGACATTGAATTTAATTGTACTCAGCTTCCAAAGATGTCTGCACATACATAAAATAACACAAACAATAAATCCGAATATTCAATAATACATATATATAATTAATAAAATTCAGAACCAAAATATTTGTTTTAAATATTTATACAATGTATACATGCAACATGTGCCAAAATGACAGGAAACTGATCTAATTGTAACAGAAAAATAATTCTGTTAACGTTAACAGTAGTTAAGATAAATTTATTAGACTAGATAAGTCACTCAAAAACCAACATTATGCAGTACTATTTCCAATCAGAACCATCATTCCACATACTTATCTACTTTCAGGATTCACTCAACTATCTTCTCCTTCAGACATGTTTTAATATAAAAATTAATCAATTTAGTAGCATTCAGAACGAAATCAGTTTGCTCCAAATCATAAAATGCCTTACCTTGTTAATAAAAGGGGATTATGTACGAAAACAATAACATACCGTGTTTAAATAGAAATCTGCAGAATATATCTAAAACTTTCCTAAATATTATGAACACAAGACTTTTTTTTTTTTTAATTACCAAATTCAAAATGAATAATTTATAATTTTTGCAAAACTCAGGATGTAAATTTATAATTCATTTTTAGCTTTACATTTAACTTTTCATTCTTTTACCGTTGCCCTTTTTCATTCATACAACAGACAAATCAGCTTTATGCTCATCCTGAAGAAAAGATATAAAAAATAAATGGTGTCTGTTCATGCATACACTCATCCACCCACACTATATTTCTATTTATGTAATAATTTTCTGCAAATTAATGAACTTTATGACTTACAGAATTACAATTTAGCAATTTAAATGTTTGAAGCTAAGCTACTTTTCAGTAGCACTATTCTATTTTGAAAAGTTCTCCAAAATATTATTTCTGGACGAAATGCATTGTGCTAATGGTCAAACTAAGTATCATAAAAGGCACACATTAAGCATTTTTTGGCATGTCAAATATGCAAATTCTTGATTAAGTATATAGGAAAGGCAGTTATATGATTTCAACTAGACTAAAAGGCATTTCTAACTCATTAAAATGTACTGTAATTATAAGTCCTGTTTGCATAATGGACAGGTAGATGATGTTTCTTTCAAACATTGTCGCAAACAACCACCATGGAACATGTGCTTGCATGGAGTCATACGAGCACATGTCATTGGCTGCAAACATACCGCACAGACATCATCTTGTTCAGCAAGCTCTTCAGCAGTGGCATGTCTATATTTATCAAGATCAGCCTGCTCAGAGTTTAATATTTTCCAATGCTTATCTAATCCTTTAATTTCTAAAAATATATTAAAATAACATGCTGAAAGTATCAACACCCAACTTCCATCAGAACAGAGGAAAACTAGCAATACCATTATACTAGCTGCTATAGATTTCAATAAATATAAGAAAATTGGACACCATAATTCCTCCAAGTTTTCAAACATATCCAGATGAAACCAACTTAAAAATGCAAGTATTTTTTCTTGACATCTGTATTCTGTGAGTATAAAATAGCTAACAGTTATTAGAATATAACACCAACTTGGACTAAAATGTTGTAAGCCCTGTTCCAATCCAAAAACTAGCATCATAAATACACCAGTTATCACAAATGTGGTAGCCTTGGTTAAATCTAAAATGATTTTTGTAGTAGTCATTGCTAAATGCCGAATATTAGTATGTTCTGAAACTAGTACTATTGGAGAATAATTCTGTAAATGTACAAGTTTATTTGCATATGTAAGTAGGTAAATAGCAACATTATAAAATAGCAGTGAATACAAGCAAGTTAATCTTTCTTCAGGACAAAACCACCGGTCACAAAGCATAAAAAACATCACTTGGTTAATAAGAGTAGTCAAATTTGAATTTTTGTGATGTGCATCATTTGACTGTCGATCCATGGTGTATGGCACTTTCAGTTTGGGTGTTCTTGTTCAGCACTAATCTGTTTATTAATTACTAATAACAAACTGAAAATATAAAAAAAAAATTTAAATTCCATTAGTATTAAAAAATTATCCAAACATGAAAATAACATTTTAATGGTTCATAAAATTAATTACTATTTTTATTACTTATATTTATAGAGTAATTAAGGACATATATAAATAAAAAAATGCATCATGTACCTGAAACTTTGTTGATGTAAATATTTAAATCTATTAAAATACATAATGTATTTGGATATACAGTACTGTATATCCGATGCATCATTCTTTATGTCATGCTTTTAGACAAAGTTAATTTCAAAATTACCTCATTAATAAACTTAAAATTTTGAAATAAATAAATTTTATGAACATTGTTTTAAGTATTTTAGTAAAGTATGACGAAATCCATTTATGAGAGTTCAAGGTTTGCAATCTGAAACCAAGCTATTTTTGTTAATTTGAAAGATAATTCAGATGGACTTTTAATCCTTAATTAAGCATAGAGACTACACTCATTTAACTGGGGATATGCAATATGGAGCATCCATTTTTAACATTTTTTAAGTGGCAAATTAAAATACATAATGTATTTGGATATACACAGTGGTGTGTTGGTAAATTTTTAACAACCGGCTCACTTTATGAAAAATTTGATTCTTCACAATATTCTATTGTATCTTCAGATGTCTTTGTTTCTGCTTCTTCAAATTTTGACCTTTTAATGTTTAAGAAGTTTCGTTCTATTTCATTTTTTCAACTAACGGCTATCCGTTTTTTCGACCATAAAACTCTAACCCTGATTAAAATTATTTTAATTATTAAAAAAAAAAAGAAAAAACTGAAATAAAAACATATATTAAAGAAAATTTTCCTATATTACCTACAACTTGCCAATTATCAAATAACATCCTGAACAAAAAAAATGTAATACTAATATTACCACTCGTAGTCGATCAAATGACCAGAGACTGTAGCCATCGTGACGAATTTTTGTATTTATCGATAGTGCAACAATGTTGCATTTCCAAGAACTTAATGTTGCAAGTTCTTGGAAATTCGCCAAAAAATAAGGCATTATTGTTCATTCAAATACCCAGTTCGGGAGTTTTGATAATGTGTTTGTGTTTTAATGAATACAGACATTGTTTAGTAAATAAAATCGTTTCCAAATTCCCATTCCTAAATTGAATTTGTGTTTTGTTAAAACACAAATTCTCCTTTATGCATTTATTTTTGATAATAATAAGAATAATAATACATGTAAGTGTTTATTATACAATTTCAAAATATTTATGAGAAAAAGTATATACCACCATTCATCATCTATCCTTTCATAAAGAATTTTAATAACCGACTCACCCAACTTAAAAATATTAACAATTGGCTCGCTAAATTTGAAAAATTTTAACAACCAGCTCACACGAGCCGGTCCCAACACACCACTAGATATACAGTATTTAATCTCACAAGCTTAATGATTAAACAGGTTTTCTTTGCATAAAATAAAACACATTATATACAGGAATTAGGTACAAAAAAGAAAAATACACTTTTAAGCTGTCATAAAAAGCAATCTAACTTTACTGACAATGACAAATACTATTAAGTAAAGAAACTAAGTTTGATAAATGGAATCATGCCTATAAACCAGGCCTGCACAACATACGGCCCGTGGGCTGCATGCGGCCTGCAATGCTATTTATTTTGGCCAGTCTGCCTGATTGAAATTGTTTAATCAGGCGGGGGAATATGAAATTAGATGAATTTTTCCTAGCGTTGAATTAAATTTTTACTAAGAATCTGAATGTTTACGTTCATGCGATGTCACAATCATGTTTCTTTCAACTCAACAATAAATTGCATTTGGAGTTATTCCCACTGTCATATTTAATAACAAATTATTTCAATCGCTTCTAGGTTTTGTTAGCGCTAGTGTCGCTGCAGGGAAATTCAAAGTTACATCTCCATGATAACCAACTTGATGTCTACGAACGAGAACGAATCGTATTACACAAAGTTGGTTGTGCCTCGACTGGCTTTGGCAGTATAGTGGTTGGTTGTAGCTGGAGCAATACATTACATAACTGTTATCCTAACCTGCATTATTGTGAGTTTTCCATCATTAGCTTTTTGTAATTATTATTGTCAATCTCAACACAATGAGCTTAAGTAAAAAGTGTAAAATAGATTCAGAACAACGAACATTTAACCCTGAGTGGACAAACAAATATTCTTTTAAGTTGTTTAAGGACAAAATAGCATGCATTGTTTGCCGGAATCTATCGCTGTGCTAAAAGAGTACAATCTGAGACGTCATTTGGAATCGAAACATCCTAACCTTGGTAAGTTGGATGCAAGTGAAAAGCAAATAAAAGCAGCAAAGTTATTGAAAGTCCTTAGCGGTCAGCAACAAGCCTTTAAAAAAAGTTCTTCAAGGAAAAAATAAGTTTGTTTTTCAGTTAATGTCTCTTATAAAGGCATTCAAAATGAAATTAAGCTTGTCTGAAAATTAACTTGCTAATGGGGATATGTCACATTTCTTAACTTGTCCACAGAATATTCCATCAGAATATCATTCAATAGTGAGTGGAAAATATAAGAAGCACATATCACTTCTAAGTGAGGCGTTTCAGAAAAGAATGCCATTGATTAACGAAGATAAAGCCTGCATAAAAGTGATTGAGGATCCATTTTCTGTCGAAGCAGGAAATCTACCTGTCGACTCCAGATGGAAGTTATTGATCTCCAGTGTTCTGAAAACTATTGGGTCAAGCATAGGGAGAGTACTTTACAAGAGTTTTATTCTATTCTGGATCAGGATAAATTTAAAAGTTTGTTGGATACTGCCTACCAGGTATTTTGTATGTTTGGGAGCACATATACTTGTGAACAAACTTTTCGGTCATGAACTTGAACAAAACCAAACAGCGTTCATCTTTAAGTGATATCAATTTAGAGGCCATATTTAGAATGGCCACACCAAACATGACACCAAACTTTGATAAAATAGTGGCAACAAAGAAATGCAATATGTCACATTGTGATATTCTGAATGTGATATTATGACACTGTGAATGTCACAATGTGACATTCAGTTAAGGATATTTCACTGAGAATAAGTGTGATATTCTCAGTGAAATTATCAGTAAACTTTGTGTTTATGTTTGAGTGGTTTTTATTGAGAAATTTAGCAGCTATATCTGTTTGTAAATAAATTTGATTATAATTTTAATTGTAACTCTAAAAAATTTAAATATGCATATTGATTAGTATTTACTGTAGACCTACTAACAAATTTACTTAAGTTTAGCTGCAGTGGACTATTCTAAGATTCAAGGTCCGAAGTGATCTAGCCCTTGGTCAAGTGGTCCAAGTTGGGTTTGGCCCTCAAAGACAATCAAGTTGTGCAGGCCTGCTATAAACCTTCAATGTGAACTTCACGAGTTGTGACAAACTTCGATACATTATTCTATTTCTTCATAAATTCTTGCCAGGATGTCTCTGACAACTGACTCTTCAGTGACCCTATGCTTTGGAGTTAGCTAATGTCCTGTGGCAGTGGTGATGCATACATAATATATTTCACACAGCCCATTAAGTTCAGTTACCTCAGGTGCCAAGAGAACCACATATTGTCACTCTGAGTATGATATCTTATCAACTACAATGGCAGAATAATTCTGCCACTGTAGTATTATAAGATGGCTCCATGTGGTATTCTGTCAAATGCTTTTAAAAATTCCAGCAACATCATGGCATAGCCATTTTCCTTATTAAACTCAGCTGTTACTTTATTACAGAAGGCAGATAAATTACTAAGACTAGAGCTTTCTTCACAGTGCTATGCTAGCCCCAAAACACAATCACATTCCAATTCATTCACTCCTTTAATTCCATCCTTAACCACATTTTTTTTTCGTGGCCTTAACTACCACTCCTAAGACATTAATTGGTCTATAATTTGAAACTTCAGATGAGTCCTCCTTTATGTACCAGCAGAATTGTTTTGTCTCCTTTTTTCTACTTCCAGTGGCACTGCACCAGTGCTAGGGCTTGAACAGCCTGGTCAAGTATACTGCCATTTCTGTTGTACTTTCCTATTTCACACAATCTAACAGATAAGCTTAGGTGTTGATAGTTATTCATGACTTATTTTTCACGGTATTAACAACACCACAAACACTTTTAACAACAAAGATGTTTTATTAATGCTTATATTTCACTGATTTTCAACTCAGCATCATCAGAGCACAACACACATGTAAACGTGACAGTGAGTGAGTGAAACATAATTGCAAAAGACAAAAGAGCTAAAGTCCTATTTTTGGCGCCCTCTAACGGGGGGGGGGGGGGAAGCAGTTATCCAGGAGTTTTTCTTAGGATAACCGTCTCCCAAATTTTTGGCAAATTAATGCAACCATATTTGTTAAGGTTGGGAGAATTCTTCAAAGCCATTGCTGACTCAAAAAATAATCTTTCAGATCTATAACGACTCCTAAATAGCACATTCATTTTCTTCCATCTAATCCTGTGTGAAGGAGTGTCCAAAGCGTGGTCTGCCAGTCCCGACTTGCCATAGTAATAGTAGCAAATGTATCTTTCATGTTCTTCCAGGCGGATGTTCACTGATCTTCCTGTTTGTCCATAATAGGCCAAATCACAGTCAACGGAACTTCATACACTCCTGGGTGTGCTAAAGGGTGAAGTTTATCCTTAGGCGAGCGGATCAGAGTTGCCAGCTTGACATGAGGTTTGAAAGTAGTGCGAAGGCCATGTTTCAACAATACTTTGGCTATCTTTTCCGATGTACCTCTGATATAGGGAATAGAAATGGTCATGTTGTATTCTTGTGTATTAAGGGAGGGCAGAGTAATGGGCCTATGTAGTATTTTATCTATTTTGTAGGGATTGTAGCCGTTGGCTAAGAATGTATGGCGCAGGTATTGGAGTTCAGTGGTCACAGCTGTATCGTTAGAACAAATGGCTCTGGCTCTGTGTGTAAGTGTTTTTAAAATGCTGTACTGTTAGACTGGATGATGATGTGATTGTTTATGTAGATATCTTCCTGTGTGTGTAGGCTTTCTGTAAACAGAAAAAGATAGTGAACCATCTGAAAGGCGGGTGACTAATGTGTCAAGAAATGGTAAACAGTTGATTCTTTTTCTACTGTGAAGTGAATTTTGGGGTGTTGGCTGTTTAGGTAGGTGACAAAAGCATCCAAAGTGTCTTGTCCATGGGGCCAGATGGCAAACACATCATCTACATAGCGTAACCACACTTGTGGCTTGTATGTAGCTGTGGTAAGTACTTTGTTTTCAAAGTGTTCCATGTAAAAATTTTGCTAATGGGGGGAGAGGGGGGAACCCATAGCAGTACCATTAATCTGTTTGTAGAATCCCCCCCCCATGTAAATTAACCTGCATTCATGGTAAATTGAAATAATTCAAAAATATCTGGGGGAAATTTAGACTTGATTAAATCAAGAGTGTCTATAAGTGGTACATTGGTAAATAAGGAGGTGACATAGAAACTAGCCATTATGTCTGAATCTTTTAGGATTAGATTTTTAACCAGTGTTTTGAAATGGATTGAATTTTTTACAAAAGTAGAGGAGTTGCCAGTAAGGGAGGCAAGCGACTTGGCTAAATGCCGGGCCAGTTTATATGTGGGACTATCTATGCTATCAACTATGGGGCGTAGGGGAATATTAGTTTTGTGGATTTTTGGTAATCCATAAATATGGGGTGGTTTAACATGAATTGGTTTTATTTTCCTGATGATTTCTTTGGGCCATGATGTCACTTTTTTCAGTAATTTTCGGACTTTTTTCTTTTGAGACATCATAGGGTCTCGATGTATAATTTGATATGTGGAACTGTCACATATGAGATCTTGCATTTTTCTGTTATACTCTTCTTTATTCATGATAACTGTTGCATTTCCTTTATCGGCTTTTGTAATAATAATATTTTTATTATTATATAACTTTTTTAGGGCAGTTATTTGCTTACGTGGCATATTGCATTTTGGAGGCTTAGCATTGTTTATAATACTTGCTATATCTAGTCGCACGTTGTTGGCCATTGCTGGCGGAAGATCGTGGATACCCCGTTCTACTTTCATCGTAATTTCTAGTTTAGGAATTTGTTTGGGCATGACGGCAAAGTTATGTCCTAGACTGAGAGCATTCTTGGCTTCTTCAGTGAGTGTTTCCGACGATAGGTTTACGACCACTTGGTCTCGTCGAAGTTGCGGTCGGGACTTCGTATGTTGGCGCTGTTGTAGGAGTTCAAATTTCTCTAGCTGTTTGCTTTTTACTTTTGTGAATTCTTTTTTTGCTGCAATTTCGGAGATGTGTTGTAGGACAGTCCATATTTCAGGATTTAATACATTTATTAGTTCTTGTTGTAGAGCTGTTTAGCTTACTAAGCTCTATGCGAGTAGTGGCGATTTGTTCTCGAAGATCATAGATTATAGATCTGAAAGATTATTTTTTGAGTCAGCAATGGCTTTGAAGAATTCTCCCAACCTTAACAAATATGGTTGCATTAATTTGCCAAAAATTTGGGAGACGGTTATCCTAAGAAAAACTCCTGGATAACTGCTATTTTTTTATTTATTTATTTTTTTTTTTCGTTAGAGGCAACCAAAAAATAGGACTTTAGATCTTTTGCAATTATATTGTTTCACTCACTCACTGTCGTGTTTACATGTGTGTTGTGCTCTGATGATGCTGAGTTGAAAATCAGCGAAATATAAGCGTTAATAAAACATCTTTGTTGTTAAAAGTGTTTGTGATGTTCTTAATACCGTGAAAAATAAGTCATGAGTATTTCACACAATGCTGATCTCATCCAACCCTATGGCCAGGACTTGCAAAATGATGTCTCTGTGATGAGGGATAATTTTTAGTTGATGAGTAAAGAAATTATAGGAAGAGATTCAGTTTGTCAGTTTTATTTATAAAATGCTGATCCTATAATGTCTCCATAATGCAGACAGCATGGGATACTACTTTCTTTGAATGGAAAAGACCCAAAATTTGATCCTTGTCATAATGAGAAGAAACTATATGGCCTTCTTTTTTTCAAATGAAGGAGAGTTAACTGATATCATATGAAAGACAAGGCAAATCAGCCAAAGAACACAAAATTAATGAAGATACTATTAGTGAGTGTAGTGTATAGATGGAGGATTGTAGTGCAGATGGCAGATTGCATTAGATGCATTCCCTTAAGTCCTTGGTAGTATAATGTAAGACACCAAGAAATTATATTCTGACCTTTTGATTAATTGTATGGAGGCTGTTCAATAAGTTATAAGACTATATTTACATAGAAAACAGATTACCTTTAATCATCATCATTTACATGATCTTTTTCGAAGTAACTACTGTGAGACGCGATGCATTTGTCCCAATGTTGTGTCCACTTCTTAAACACGTGAAAGTCTGTTTTTTGAGAGTTCTTTCAAAACCGTCTTCGCAGCTTTTACACATGCTTTGTTGCTTTCGAAATGGCGGCCTCTTAGTGGTTTCTTGAACTGAGGAAACAGCCAGAAATCGCACAGTGCAAGATCAGGACTGTATGGAGAGTGTGGTAGGATATCTATGTTGTTCTTCTGCAAAACGTCCGCTACACAACCAGCAATATGTGGCCTTGCATTATCGTGGTGCAATAAGAAGCCATTCTTCAGCAATGGACGCTTTCTTTTGACATGCTGTGCCATTGTCCGTAAAACATCCGCATAGTATGAGCTGTTTACAGTATTCCCGGGTTCTACAGTGTGTTGGTAAACAATGCCTTCGTAGTCAAAAAACATTATGGTCATAACTTTACCAGCCGATTTTATAGTTTTTGCTTTCTTGGGGGTAGGCGAAGATGGATGCTTCCATTCACTGCTTTGTTGTTTCATTGTAGGGGTCATAGTGAAACAACCAAGCTTCATCTGTTGTAATGATGCGTTTCAAGAAGTTGTCATCTTCTTGTTCCAGTCTTTCTTTCCATTCTGTGCACACATCCACTCAATGCTGCATTTGCTCCGGCGTCAAGAGTTTGGGAATCTATCGGGTGCAAACACGTTTCAGTCCCAAATGCCATGACTGAGTGAACACTTCCCACAGAAATATTCAGGACAACATGCAGCTGGTGTACTGTAATTCTGCGATCCTCCTTGATGATAATCGCTGCTGTGTTGATCATTGTCTCTGTGATGGACGTTGAAGGTCTTCCCTCATGTTCAAGATCTTCCACATTTTGCCTTCCTTCCTTAAAAGTTTTATGCCAACATAAAACACTTGCCATCGACATTGCTTCATCGTGGAAAGCTTCGCATATCATGTTAAAAGTGTCCAATGCCAATTTTTGCAAACGCACACAAAATTTAATCGCATAACGCTGTTCCAAAAATGCTTCCATTTCGACGACTGGTCGTGGCTCGTAGGTTCACCGAAACAAGCTTGCATTTAGTCACGTGACACTCTGGCACATCAGCCCGTATATGCTATCTATCAACCGCTTTTGTTAATACAGACAGCAACATTTCTTTATTCCACAGAAATTAATATTGTGATGAGTGGTTTCGCGACAGTAAAATTAATCTTATTACTTACTGAACAGCCTTCGTATATTAGAAATATATTACTTCAACATCAGTATCTCTTCTTGGCCTGGCTCCCACTGATGGTAGCTAGTTTCCAGGGTAGCAGAGAGGTTCCGCTCGGTAGCTAGTTTTTGCCTGAATCACTGCGTTTCCTGTGAGTGATGAGTTTAGCCGTGACCCTTTGGGATCACTCAGTGAGATTTAGAGTGATCTTGTAGCTCACTCAGAATTTTTGGAGATGTATCCCTGCACTTTAGCATATCTAAATAAAGGTTGAAACCAGTCGGAGTAGTGGCCCTTCCCATAATGCATCACAATATACATGTAAGGTTATGTGCCTTTCATTATGGGATACTAAGGCAATTGAAGAGAAGCCATTAGCCCTATATACAAGTAGCCCAGATGTGAAGATACTTCACACACAAACTTTTTTTTGCTTACACTTGGATAAAGGAAACCAAGAATATAATTTTTTGGCATTTTAATTTATAGTATAACCAAGTGAAAAAAGTTTCAACATCAATCTTCTTGAATGGCAGGCAATATCACTTTTCTGCTAAGGAAGAAGTGGAGGATTTTTTTGAGGTATTAGAGAAGGCAGCTGACACAAAGAAAATAGAAAAGTTGGTTCTTTTTTTGGAGATCTAAACAGCAGAATAGGAAATGATAACTAGACATTGTAATGTTTAAGGAAGACTTTAATAAAAGAGCAAAACTATGGTAAGTATCTGCTGAATTTCTGTTCTATGCATAAACTAGTCATTACTAATACCATGTTCCAACATAAACCCAAATTCAGAGAAAGAGAGAGGAGGCACAAGAAATCAACAGTCAATGTGACTTTCTGATTTCTTGTGCCTCCCCTCTCTCTCTGAATTTGTGTTTTTATGTTGCAACATGGTGTTAGTAATGACTAACACCATACTGGCATCCCTGTGCAGAGTGAAACATACCCAAACAGAATGCAGATGGTAAATAGGCAAACATCAGGGGTTTCCAATGGTATATTGCAATAGATGAACATGAATAAAGGTGGGGATTTTAGCAACTTTGATCGTGGATATATTATTGGCACAAGACAGATGGGCCATTATATATTGCTAGGACTCTCGAGAGCAACTGTATCAAGGGTCTACTGTGAGTATACCATCAACCATCAATGGACATAACTCATAACATCACTGGGCACATACCAGTGCCCAGTGAGCAAGTGGTGGCCAACCGCATGGCACTGATGACTGGGATCGATGTAGACTGTCCAGGCTCATACAAACCAACTACAGGGCAACACCAACACAAATCACACCCAGTTTTCAATGTTGGAGGTCCAAGCAGCATCAGTGAGTGAATGGCATGGTGTACTCTGCCTACCATAGGCTATGGAAGCCAAAGCCCTAATCGTGTACCATTGTTTGACAGCTCATCATCAGGCACTGCACCTCGTCTGGTAACAGGACCATCAAAACTGGACCTCTGCAGAGTGTATCAGAGTTGTGTGGCCTCACGAATCCTGTTATCAGTTGTACTGAGCTGGTGGGAGGATGTAGGTGTGGAATCGTGCTAGGTCTGCTCTGTTCGAGACTTCTTACACTCAGTCACATAATATTTCCAATATATTATTACCATTATTAAATGGATAAAAATCCTATTTTATTTTATATAGCCAGTAAGTGAAACTCAAGATCGAGAACTACGATCTAAGAGTTTCAATGCCGAAAAGCTATCGGCGAAGGCAATTCGAAGCAAAGGTGGAGCAAGCTCCCTCAACTACGATCTAAGAGTTTCAATGCCGAAAAGCTATCGGCGAAGGCAATTCGAAGCAAAGGTGGAGCAAGCTCCCTCATAGTGAGGGAGCTTGCTCCACCTTTGCTTCGAATTGCCTTCGCCGATAGCTTTTCGGCATTGCAACTCTTAGATCGTAGTTCTCGATCTTGAGTTTCACTTACTGGCTATATAAAAGAAAATAGGATTTTTATCCATTTAATAACTATTAAATTGCCAGAAAACTAGCCTTTTGGCTTTTCATTTTAATTATATTATTACCATTTTTAATTATTATCTAGAAATAGCTTTGGATAGCAAATACATCACACACACACATTTTTGAGATAGGAGTTTCTCTACTTTTTCACTTTTGTGCCAGTTTATTCATTTACCACTCTCTCAGGATTCTAATTTTGAATATGTTTTTTTTATTAGCAAATTTTCTATGTAGCACTGCTTGGCATATCTGTCATTACTACAATAATTTTTTTCACTACAGAAATAATGTTTGTTTATAACTCTTCTTCTTCTTGGTTTCCCATATTAGGCAATTGTTTGCCTGTAACATTATCAAGGATTTAACACGTTCGCTACTAACTACGAGTATACTCATAGTTGGTAAACCAGCTACACAAGCCAGCTACGAGTATACTCGTATGACGTTTACCGCCGGCAACGAGATTACTGTACTGACCTCGAAGAAGTGAAAATGCTTGGCTTGTGGAGCTAGCATCAAAACTGTGTATTCTTATAGATGGTATATGCTCTGAACAAGCCAACTACTACGAGTATACTCGTATGACACCGCCGGCAACGAGATTACCGTACTGACCTTGAAGAAGTGAAATTGCTCGGTGTATGGGAACAGACTATGCCGAAGTAGCGTGGCAGCGAACGTGTTAAAAAGTCTTCTGCCCATCTCCTCCCAGGAGGAGATGGGCAGAAGACTTTTAAACCAAAGGGACATGATCTTCCTCTTGATCATATCCCTTTGGTTTATATTTCCAGGCAATATTTGGTCATCTGTTCTCATTCATTCTTTCTGTGTGTTTTTTTCCAGTTCTTTCTATAGTTTGTGATGTCATCTGCTATGTTAATTATGGATAACTGTTTTCTTATTTCTTCATTTCTTATCTTGTCTATTCTTTTATAGCCTGTGAGTGGTCTTAGGAACTTCATTTCTACAGCTTCCACTTGTCTTTTATCTCGTTCTCCTCGAGTCCATGTTTCACTGCCATATTTCAGAATTGGATTGGCTATTATTTTATACAGTTTTATTTGGGTTGTTCTAGGCATCTGTTTACTGAAGTATCTATTCAAAGTTCCAATGACTGCTAGGAATTTTTGCTTTTTTTATGCAATGTTGATTTCCTCCATTGGGGCTTGTGTAATTTTCTAGATATTTAAATTTGTTCACTTGTTCTATTACTTTGTTGTGGATGACTAGTTTGCATCTTTTAATTTCTTTACCTTGAAATGCTATTGATTTCATTTTATTTATTGAGATCTTCATGTTATACTGGTTCTATTGTTTTGTCCAATACGTGTAGATTTTTCTGTAATCGGTTTTCATTTTCAGCAAAAATAACTTGGTCATCAGCATACAAAAAGGCTGGTTAATATTTCCTATGATTTTGTTTTTCCTTCTTTCTCTTGAAATTTTTTCCATATATATATATTGATAATCCACTTCCTTGAATGAGACCTCTATTGGTTTTAATTTTTTCGGTTGTTTCATTATTAATTTTAATTTTAATATAGCTTTCTTCCATTATATCTGCTATTGCTTTTGTGGTTTAAGGTGGAGCTTTCAATTCATAGAGTATATCGATTTATTCTGTTGATTTGATCATATGCTTTCTCATAATCTAGGAAGACCATATATTGGCAGGTTAAATTCTATTCTTTTTTCTATAATTTGTTCCTATGGCTTGATATACTGCTTGTTTTTACTATTTGTTTAATGTTTTGCCATTCATTTTCTATATCTGTATCTTCATTTATTTCCTTTGTATGATTTGCAAGTCTTCTTTGATACAGTTCTCTGATACTATCTTGCTGTAACTGTTCTATCTTAAATTGCTCCTGCTTTTGTTTTTGTGTTCTTGTATTGTTTCTATTTCTCTGGTTTGGGATCTTAATAGTACTGATTAATAAATGGTGGTCTGAGTCAATATTGCATCCTCTGTATGCTCTTCAATTTCTTAGCAACTTCTTTAGTTTTTCACCCACTATTATATAGTCAGTGGTGAGCAATGGAAATTTTAACAAAGGGCTCGCATCGTCGAGCAAAAAAGCTCTTATAATACTTAGCCCTTATAATACTTATATTGTGACTTTGTAGAGCTTCTGGCAGATATGATAATTTCTGTAGGATATAAATCATTAATGCTAGATCTTTTAAAAATTCAAAATTGAGAAGTCGGTTTAAAAAGCCCTTATTTATCGTTCGATGCAAAATGCTTGCATAAAGCTGGGTAATTTCTCCACAAAGCAAGAGCTGTTCGTAAACTGCAAGCTGCCCATCGTGGTCCAAACACACAGCCAATCTTTAAAATTTCAATACCAAGGTCTTTTGCAATCGTATTTAATTCTCGTTGATTTTTTGGTCATTGATGATAAAAAGCATATAATTTATCCATAAATATTTCAAAACGATTTATTTCTTTAATGTTTTTTTTTTTTATCAAATCGTCTAATGCTAAGTGTAAACGATGAGCGCAATGCCAAATCACAACGTTGGGAAATTTCTGTAGAAGTTTGATTGCAACACCTGATTTATTTTCTAACATTACACACTAGCTCCATCAGAACAAAATGCAATGAAATGATTTTTTTATAGTTATCAGAAAATCCATATGAATTTAAAGTTGCAATTATAGTAGCATGTATGCATTCCACGGTGGTATTTTCTAGTTCTACAACATTATTAAACAAGAAGAACAAGGGGCTTGCAAATTTGAGAAAAATTTAACAAATGGCTTGAGCAAGCCCCTTATAGCTCACCACTGTATATAGTCAATGATGCTTTTATATCGTCTGGCTTCCCATGTATATTTATGTATATCTTTATGTTTAAAAAAGCTGTTGGAGTTGGAGCAGAGCTACTGCAACCAAGCGGGTCCCCGTGTAGCAGATAGGGGAATGGCCATCAGAAATGGTGGTTGGCTGTGAATAATCAATAAGAAGTCGCGGACCAAACCAGGCATGTCTGGAGGCCCTAAAATGGCAGCCCCAATACCAGACTAGGCTGTGGATGGTTGGTAACCAGCCCAGCTGACAAATTATTTTTACTCGGAAACTTCAAGGGAATAAAAACCAGACAGCCCAAATGGATAATGAAATGGAAATGGAAAAAAGAAGTATGAACTGGATAAGGATCAGAACAGTAAACATAAGAGGCATCAATCACAAGATCGAAGAAATACAAAACGCTCTAACAGAAATGAAACTGGGAATAGCAGTAATTTCAGAAACAAACAAAAAATAAAAAAGCTCTACAGAACTTCAGGACTACAGTTTAATATACAGTGGAGTACCCAATGAAAAATGAGCTGCTGCAGGTATAGCCATCATAATCAGCAATAAATGGAAAGACAACATTGAATCATATAACTGGATCTCTGAAAGAATAATAACGACTAGGCTTAAATAAAAAAAAATTATTACAATCATAGGAATATATGCACCCAAAGAAGGGAAAAAATCTGAAACAAAAGAATTCTATAAAAACCTCCAAAACGTAATTCAGAACACAAATAAAGTACGTATGTAAGTACGATTTAACTAAATGATACTTACAAGATTACTTAATAACTGCAGGCGATTTCAATGCTAGAATTGGATCAAATACATTTAAAGATTTAATAGGTAATCAAGGAGAAAACACCATACATGTTTGTTTATAACAACAATAAAAAAAAAACTTTTAAAGCCTTCCTACCCCCAAACACAAAATGACAACCAGTGTCCAAGTATCATGTTTAAATGATAAAAAAAATGAGGAATTATTTGTAAGTAGTGAGATCGCTAGGTTACACGGAGTAATACACAGTGCGCAGTGGCACCTGCAAAACTCTTTCCAGAGTGCCCCGGCTAATGGAAATAAACAAGTGTTTGAAAGGAAAAATAAGTGTAAAAGTGGGAGAGTTTCAGAAATGAAGGAAAGAGTGTTGTATGGTGACTCGTTATTAAGAGGTGTGATAGATGGGAAGTTTAACTAAATCGTACTTACCGGGTGCAAAATTTAAGGATGTAAGCGAGAGTATTAGAGTGCAAAAACAGAGGGTGAAAGAATTGACAGTTGTGGTGGGTACGAATGAATTGAAAGGAGATAAATTTTTTATGACAGAAGACTTGAAAGTATTGTTAAAGGTAGAGAAAGAAAAGGGTGACAGAGTTAGGATGGTGAATCTGTTGCCGCTGTACGACAGAGAGGAGTTTAGAAGGAGGGCCATAATCGCAAATGACTTTATGAGCAGGTTATGCAGACGGTGTGGTGTGGAATTCGTGGACGTGGAATGAGTTTGATGGGCGAAAGGATTTATATAAGATGGATGGCCTGCATTTGAATGGATTTGGTGTGCAGAGACTGAAAAAAGTGTTGCTGAATGAAGTGAAAATGGATGTGCAGAAACTAGGGAAACTAGAACTACCAAGGAGGGGGGGGGAGGGATACGCGGACATCAGTGAGACAGTTGAGTGTAAGAATGTATATAATGTACCCGAGCCAGTACTAAGGACAAGTAATCGGAATGGAAGGGTAATTATTATGGGGGATTTCAACTATTGTAACATTAATTGGAAGGAGGAGAGGACACATGTGAGGAAGGAAATGGATTTTATTCAATTATTAAGGGATAACTATCTCAGACAGCATATAATTGAAAATACTAGGGGTTTGAAAGTGCTTGACCTGGTAATAGCATCTGAGAATTTGACTGTAATGAATATGACCATGTTGCCACCTATTGGTGAGAGTGATCATAAGATCTTGACTTGGGAGGTGGCTAAAGGTGTGGAATTTTCGATTAAGACAGGGTATATGTAGAATTACTGTGCTGGCAAGTATGACAAGCTTAGGAGATTGCTTAGTTCAGTGCCATGGGATGTAAAACTGCAAGGGTTAGATGTCGAATGAGCATGGGAAGTGGTCAAGGAGCATTTACAGGAGGTTATCACTGATAATATACCTAGGGTCTGAATAGTAAAACAAGTAGGGGTTAAGTGGATGAATAACACCATTAAGCTTCAGCTGCAAAAAAAAGAAACAACTGTGGAGGGAATTTAAAGAGAAAAGCGACCTGCAGGCACACGAACAGTATAAAGCGCAGGCCAGAGGTAACGAGTGTGGTAAAAAAAGCAAAAGCAGATTATAAAAGGAAACTAGCTATGCAAGCTAAAGAGAATCCCAAACAGTTCTTTCACTATGCTGCAAGCAAAAAAAAAAAAACTGTACACAGCAGAATGCAGAATGATTTTAAGGTATGCCGATGGTAAGGAGGTCAATGAATCGATCGATATAGTGGAATTCTGAGTGAGCACTTTGCAAGAGTATATCATCCAGGTGGTGATATTGAAAGAATGAAGGAACCATTAGTTTATATGGGAATTGTGATGAATGAAGTGGAGGTGAATAGTCTATTACAGAACCTTAATGTGAATACATCTGTGGGATTGGATGGTATACTGGCAAAAGTGTACCATCCAATTATCATCCATTATCAGAGCCCTTGACCATTTTGTTTAATCTGAGTCTTGGGTCTGGTTTAGTCCCGAAGGTGTGGAAAGAGGGGAAAATAGTTCCACTGCATAAAGGAGGATCCAAGACTACTGTTGCAAATTACCAACCGATCAGCATATCAGGAGGCGTTTTCAAGATCTTGGAGAAAGTAGTCAAGGGAAAAATACAGAAATGGATTGATGAAAATGAGATACTGTATGGGGGACAGCATGGCTTTGTGAAGGGTAGATCATGCCTCAGTAACTTGCTCAAGTTTTATAACACAGTGACGCCTGAACTGGATAAGGGTAATGGGTTTACAGTGATACTGCTGGACCTGGCTAAGGCATTTGACAGGATACCACATGGAATTCTAATCCGTAAACTGCAACATATGGGAATGGATAGGTGGGTGGTTGATGGAGAGATATCAGAGAGTAGTTTATTCAGGAGTAGAGTCCAAAAGACGGCCTGTGACAAGTGGTGTGCTGCAGGGTTCTGTTCTTTTACCACTGCAGTTTAATTTGTTCATTAACGATATAGGGAAGGATCTAAGAGGAAGAGTTCATTTGTTCGCTGATGATGCAAAGTTGGGTAGGGAAATAGTGAATGCAGAAGATGTCAAAACCTTGCAGGATGATTTGGACAGATTGGAGTTCTGGGCCAAGGAGAATGGATGTCAATTTAATGTGACAAAATGTAAGGTTATGCATTTTGGGGTGAAAAGATTAGCAGCAGTATACCACATTGGTGGAACTGTACTCCAAGAGATTGATTAGGCCCGGGACTTGGGAGTGTTGGTGGATAGGGAGATGAAGTTTAGGGGGCACATTGCAAGAGTAGCTAAATCAGCTGATCAACTCACTTGGTTGTTGAAAACTACTTTGACGAGCAGAAACAAGCAATTTATTGTTCCTCTGTACTGAGCCTTGATAAGACCTCATCTCGACTACTGTGCCCAGATTTAGTCATCTAGGTTTCTTCTTGATGGGGAGGAGGTGGAGAGGATCCAGAGGCGAGTGACCAAGTTGATAGCAGGTCTATGGAATGAACCTTATGAGAACAGGTTGAAGATTTGTGGGTTGCAGAAATTGGTTGATAGGCGGAAAAGGGGAGATATGATTGAAACATTCAAATTGCTAAAGGGTTTCTATAGGATTAATTCAGAGGATATTTTTGAGATCAGGACTGGTGGTGGGAGAACTAGGGGACATCTATGGAAGAGTGTGGTTAACAAGGGTGTTAGAGCTGGGTTCTTTACTTTTAGAGTGGTAAATAAGTGGAATAAGCTGCCAGAGTCTGTTGTGGGTGCTATGACAGTGAGTGAGTTCAAGGCAAGGTATGATAGATACTGTGAGAATGTCATATAGTTGTGTGGACATGATGTTTAGAGCCTCCCTCGATGAGTCTTAGGACTCCCTGGAGTTGTCCGTAATAATAATAATAATAATCATTCCAGATTAAAGGATAGGATGCAATGTAACAAACATCCAGGATGTATTTGTAACATACTATCAGTTTTACTAATTATTATTTATTTTATTTAGCATATGATGATACAATGGCCGTGAGTCCCTTTTTACAGGGAAATATAGCACCATCTCAACTCCCCTAATTTTATCTGGGCTAGGGACCAGCATAGCTGATGAATCAGGCCAATGACTGGGTCTTTGTATTTCTGCCTGTAATCTGTGTGTGTTCACGGGACCAGTTTGCCTAATCCAGGGGACAAAAAAAAAAACCCTCCCTCCATTTGAGATTGGCTAACTCACCTTTGGCTGAAGGAGACCAAATAAAAGTTCCTCAGGTACTGACGGGAATCAAACCCCGGTCTTTCCAACCAAAGGGCTTCGTCTATACCAATTGAGCTATGGAGGCTCAGTTTTACTAATTAAAAATAATAATAACACTGAGAGTTTCCTTGTTAGGTATGTTTTAGTCTTCTGACGACTTTTGTTGAATGAGTCAATTCTCACTGTAGGTAACCAATTATAATGACATTACCCACTCACTTATGGTTAGTAAAATGATAGCATTTTACTAACCAAAACAAACACTCTCAGCCTGTTTGTTTTGTCTGCCCTCCAACCAAACAGGCTGAGAGTTCAAATTCCAAGGCAAAAGTGAAAGTTTCTATATGGCAGACAACTTTTGGAGACCTGAAGTGGTTTGAAAAAAAGTATCATATTTGAAATATAGAGCATGATTTCTGGATTATCTAACAATTAGACCCAGCAAGGTTTGTATAATCGCTATAAGTTCAACTAAGCAGAATGAGGCATCTCTCTCTCAATTGGAGAAGGACCATAAAACACGACTCCTGTGACTGAACTTCTTCTTGAGTTGGGTAATCTTCCTGTCACTAATTCCTGCAATACCTGCAAATTACACCTCTCCTATCTCCACAAGATCAGACACTAGACTGATGATAAATTCTAGAATGAACCTCACTTAATCACATCCTTTATTACAGATGGTATATCTGTCCCATTTGCAGTAAAGAGTTTACAGTGCCAGCTTAACATGGTAAGCAGGCGATGCATCGCATCAGGTCACCTTCGAGGGGGTGCCGAAGTGAGTAGAAAAAATGAAATAAAAACACATTTTAATATTAGCGTTTATTAAATGTGGATATGCATTAAATATATTGTAATAAATACTGCAACTTTTAATAACATCATGTTACAGGGGCACCTTACACTACTGTTAAATTCTTTATTACTTCTTTCCTTATTCTGTTTTATTATGTGTTCTTGTTTTTACTTTTGATTGTTATTATTATTTAATATCCCTATTACTTGATATAATTTTCTTGCTTGCTTTCACCCTCTTCGTTCTATGGCTACTACTTAAATTGCTCACATGTGCAAACCTTGGTAGACAAAGAAATAGCCCCCCCCCCCCCCGGATAGAGCCAATTTTCTTTGATACAAATATGGAATTAACTCTATGTCAGAACTTGAAAAAATTTGTTTGTTAAAGCTGCGCCATCCAATTTCTTAGACAAGAGAATCTTCCTTGTCAGGGAGTTAACACTCAGAATAACACACTATTCGATAATCAAGCAATTAAAATTCCCAATCACAAAAACCTCATATTTTTACTCTTACTGCAGTCGTAGCTATCCCCAAATTTTAACTCGCATTGGTTCTATTTTTATGAGATGTGTATTGAGTTCACAGATCAGGCAATTTGATAGGTAAGAAAAAGAAAGATTTATTCATAACTCTAATATGTTAAACAAATATTAAGATCACTCAACAAAACTGAATCTCTCCTACAAAACTGAAATCAATTAACCAGACATAACCTTAATGCTCCTAGTCTTAAACAATATGAGACAATATCTACAACTAGTTAAATTTTTAACTTCTTCCTATTCAACTAACATTCTTGTATTAGTTAATCTTATTCTAGATTCAAGAACTATCAGGCTATAACATACTTTAGCAATTCAATACCACGCTATACATGAATTCTTACTCAGAGCTAAGACAATCTACTAGTTGATTAGATACTAAAGTCCTGTTTCATTTTTTGTAAGTATGCAATAATGTGCAATAATGGGCATATCTGCACATTATTGCACACTAACTGTTTCTTGCATACAAAGGAATTGAAAAGTTTCTACATTACCAAGCATCAGGATCTCTCTTGACCTTTCTCTAGATCTTCCGTAAAAAATTCACATAGCTTGTTATCCTCTCTTACGGTCGACTGTCTTCAAGTAGGACAAACTAGTGATTACGATCACGAATCACCTTTTCTGATGTGGGCGAAGCTGCTCTGCCAGGTTCGGTCCACATGGTTCCACATGTTGATCAGTTTGCGCTGGCTTTTCCGCTGTACCAATGATTATGCCCACACTGGATCGCTATCTGGCCGCATAGCTGCCATTGGACATTGTTCTTTTCGACCGCTCTCATGCACTTTCTCCTGGAATGACTGGAACAGGATTCCCGAACAAAAGAAAAAGCCTTGAGTTGCTGTCGCCAAGCTCTATATATCCTTGCTGAGCTGTTCTCCCTACTACGTCACTCTTTTCCAGCCAGCACCCAAAATTCTTGCACCCAGTATTGTTCTCTCCTCATTGAGTTCTCCACGCGACTTGGACCTCGCGTACGTGACTGCCTGGGCTCATTTCTTTAAGCTGATTATCTCATTGTATGCTTAGATCTAACTTTCTCATGTTAACATCACTTTCACTAAATTTCAACTCTTATCAGTTTTACAAGAACACAATATTATATTACATAGGAGAATTTACAATTAAATGACTCTTTCATTATTTCTTATCAACCATTTCACTTATACCTGGGAATTTTTGTACCTGTTAAATCTGAATGAAATATTTTACAATATAATAAACCTTTCATTCAAGATTTAACACTACCGAATTTTTTATTTCAGAATAAATTTGGGCATAATGGAGATGAAAAAAAAATTATCCGGAGCTACAAATAAAAAAAGAAAAGCAGCAGAACAACTTGAAAAAGAGAAACAGAAAGGGCAGCTAACTAAATTTCTCAAAAAGTCTGAAGATATGAAAATAGCTTATGAAGATAACAAACGATGAGATGAAAATGAACAAGTGAAGCAACATCCCACATATTCTAAGGAACTTTCTACGCAGCTATCAAAGATGACTTCTGATTTTGATTTTTTAGAACCATCAACATCAGCGATACATAACACTACAAATTTCTAAACCAGTTTTAATTCAAGTGATCCGGCAACTTGCTCTGCAATTATTAATGGTAATATTCAAAAATTTCTCATAAAACAAGGACAAAAACCAACTAAAAATAATTTTTATCTATGTGATGATTGTGGCCAAAGTAATGTTTTAGTATTGTTAATGGGAGTAAATGCTTACAGAAGCTACTGTTTAATGAAAATGTGTGGGTATTAGATCAAGGAAATGAGTTTATTAGGATGAACAGGAATGAGGATGCTTTTCTAACATAACATTCGCCATTTGGCTCCACGGCTATGAAACATTAAATACATTCCTAAGCCACCTGAAACAAACAACACAAACGTATCCAAATTCACCATCGAAATCGAAAACAACAACTCTCTTTCTTTTCTAGATGCACTCATCACACATCTTCCCTCAGTTCCTTCACAGTCTACTGCAAACCCACACACACAGGAAAATATTATTATTATTATTGTTGTTTGACACCTCCAGGGAGTCCATAGACTCATCGAGGGAGGGTACCTGCTCTACAACTCTGTCTCCACCAACTGACCGCAACTACATCAATGCTATCTACTGCTGATCACCACAACCACTAGTATTTCTACAGACAATCACAAACATCCATGCCCACGGCAGGATTCAAATCCGCAGCCTTTTGGCGGGAGAGTTGATACGCTAACCACTTGGCCAATCAGACTGGCAAAAAATGACAAGGGAACGCTCGGGATTGAACCGGGGACCTCTCAATCTGCAGTCGAATGCGCTACCACTGAGCTACATCCCCAATACATACATAAAAATTCATACCACCATCCAACACAAAAACTAGGAGTCATAAGCACATTCAAACACAGAGGCCTAACAATTTGCTCTAATGAACAAGCTCTGAACCAAGAATTCGAAATCATTACAAACATTTGTAAAAAGTGGTTCACAAGATCCTCCATGAAAATGCCACTAAAAAAAAATGACAAGAAAAGATTACAAGAATGCCATAGCCATACCCTATATTAGAGGTATTTGGAAAAAATAGACAGAATACTACTTAAATACAACATTAAGACTAACTACAAACCCATGACAAAATTAAGAAATGTACTTAGCTCTTCCAAAGATCCTCTTCCATACCTGCCCCACCCAGGGGTTTACAAAATCCAATGTACCTGCAACCTACCTTACATAGGGGAAACAGGACGCACAATCACTATCAGACCACACATTCCAAACATGCCACAGAATCGACTGGAAAGGCATCAAGAACCTACACTGCACCAAAACCTGGTTTGAGAGAAAATTCAAAAAAGGCTTCAAAGAAACTGCATCAAAGTTCCAAGACCCCCTAGAGACAGCACTGGACTTTTACTATTCCAGTAGACATGGGTATGCACCAACAAGCAAAACACTGTCACTGATTCTCAAAATATCTTGAGAATCAGTGACATTTGGTCGAATCCACTTAGTCAAATCAGGCTTATCATCTGAGATCAAGAATTTCACAGGATCTTTATCACCTCTGTCAGCCTTGGTGTTCACTTAATAGCCCACATTAATCAAGTTTTGATTAATGTGGGCTATTAATCAAGTTTGGCTTCATGCCTGGTAGATCAACAACAGATGCTATCTTTGGGTTACAACAGATGATGGAAAAGTATCGAGAGAAACAAAGGGAGCTACATCTGGCATTTATTGAATGAGGAAAATGCAAGGACTCACAGAGGAAATGGGCAGCCTTCTGAGGGGATGGTGCAGAACATCAGTAGAGTGGAAGTGACAGAGGCCATGAAGAGGATGAGGCATGGAAAATCGGTGGGTCCCAACAGAATTCCAGTGGAAGCATGGAAGGCACTGGGGGAAGAGGGAATTGACCTGCTGTGGGGCCTGTTCATGAAAGTTTGCCAACAGGAAAATATAACCGAGGAATGGAGGGAGAGTACTCTTGTCCCCATCTACAAGGGTAAAGAGGATGCACAAGACTGTAAAAATTACAGAGGAATAAAGTTGATGTCCCACACAATGAAAATCCTAGAAAGGGTTCTTGATGGTAGATTGAGGAAGGAGGTGGAGATTGCAAAGGAACAATTTGGCTTCATACCTGGTAGATCAACAACAGATGCTATCTTTGGGTTACGGCAGATGATGGAAAAGTATCGAGAGAAACAAAGGGAGCTACATCTGGCATTTATTGATCTGGAGAAAGCATACGATAGAGTGCCAAGGCAAGAAATATGGAGGTGTCTGAGGGAGAAGAAGGTGCCGGAGAAATATGTCAGGTTGTTGCGGGAAATGTACAGAAATGTGAAGACAAGTGTTCGGACCTGTCTGGGACAGACAGAAAGTTTTGAAGTAACAGTTGGCTTGCATCAAGGGTCAGCATTAAGTCTGTTTCTGTTTAATATTGTGATGGAGGTGGTAATAGAGGAGGTGAGAGAAGATGCTCCTTGGACAATGTTGTATGCAGATGACATCTTGCTGTGTGCAGATTCAAGAGAAGAAGCGGGAACTAAACTGGAAAGATGGAGAAAAGTACTGGAAGAGAGAGGTATGAGACTGAGCAGAAGTAAGACAGAGTATATGTGTTGCACAGTGGGCGGAGGACAGGAGACAGATCTGGAGCTGGAAGGAAATGTCATCAGGAAGGTGAGAGACTTTAGATACTTAGGTTCAACAGTGGAAGAAGATGGAGGAGCTGAGAAGGAAGTAGGATGCAGGATACAAGCGGGGTGGAGGAACTGGACGGAGATGGCTGGAGTGTTATGCGATAAGAGGATGCCGATCAAACTGAAAGGCAAAATCTATAGGACAAAGTAGTGAGGCCAGCTATGACATATGCTATAGAAGCTGTGGCCCTGAGGAAAAATAACATCAGCAGGATGGAAGTAGCAGAGATGAGAATGCTTAGGTGGATGTGCGGTGTAACCAGAAAGGATCGTCTGAGAAATGACTATGTCAGGGGAACAGTGAAAGTTACGAACTTAGGAGCGAAAATACAGGAGGCAAGGTTGAGATGGTTTGGTCATGTGATGAGGAGGGAGGATGAATATGTGGGAAGAAGGGTCATGCAGATGGATGTGCAAGGAAGGCAGAAGCGTGGGTGGCCAAAGAAGAGATGGAGGGAGCTGGTAGAAGAGGACTTAAGGATGAAGAACTTGGATGTGGTGACAGCTCAAGACAGGAAGGCAGGAAGGTGTGGAGGAGAGTCATAAACAGTGACCCCACTTAAGTGGGAGAAGCTGCAGAAGAAGAAGAAGAAGAATCAAGTTTTGATGGTGGTTCTGCCTAGCAAACAATAGCAGCAGACTGTATTATAAATTACCATCCTACAGAAAACAAACCAGCAATATAGGCATGTATATTAGATGATATCTAGTTAGTGGGTTAGAGAGAGAGAATACAAACTGGATTGATGAGAATGGAAATCTTTCAAGAGAGAGCAGCACGAGTTTGTTAAGAGGAGGTCATGCTTTAGTAAATTGATCACTTTTTACGAGGGTGGTCTGAAAAGTTCTCGGCCAAACAATGAAAAGAAGTATTTATAATTTCAAAATTATTTTTATTTTTCAATATAATCTCCCTTAAGATTAATACATTTATTCCAGTGATGCTCCAGCACCATTATCCTGTCCCTGTAGTGGTTCTCAGTAAGATCTGCAAAATACCCCTCTCTACAGCACAGCTGCAATCACCTCTTGATTCGAAGAAAAACTCTGACTAGTGAGGAAGAGTTTTAGTTTTGGGAAGACAGAAGTCAGAGGGAGCTAAATCTGAGGAATAGGGTGAATGTTTCAACAATTTATAGTGCAGATCCCTTAATTTTCCCATTGCCAAAACACCTTTGTGGGCAGGTGCATTGTCCTGATGAAAGATGATTTTTTTTCTTCTGCAAACTGGGTCTTTTTCTCACGAATTTTTTCGTCTAGTCTGGTTAAAAGATTGGAATAATATTCTCCGGTTATTGTTTTACCCTTTTCAAGATAATTAATAAACAAAATGCTTTAGCATCCCGAAACACCGATGCCATGACCTTCCTTGCTGATGGAACCAACTTTGTCTTTGGCGCTGAACAACCAGCTTCTGTTCACTGTTTTGACTGCTGTTTGGATTCTGGTGTGTAATGGTGAATCCAAGTCTCATCCATAGTAATAAATCAATGCATAAAATCAGTTTTATTTTTGTTAAATTGCTCCAAGCACTGTTCAGAGATTTTCATGCGAGTGCATTTTGGATCTACTGTGAGCAAGCGAGGCACCCATCTTGCGCAAAGCTTTTTTGTTTGTAATTCTTCATTCAAAATATATCCTACACGTTCTTTTGAAATGCCTATAGTCTCAGCAATTTCATGCACTTTGATTTGCCAGTAATCCAATACCACATTGTACACTTGATCAATGATTTCTGGTGGTGTTACACCTTTTGGACGTCCTTCAAATGGATCATCTTCAAGACTGGTACGGCCACGTTTAAACTCGGCAGCCCATTTCTTAATTGTTGAACAAAGGAGAAGAATGCCCATAAACTTTCATGAACTTTGAATCAATTTCTTTTGGCGTTAAACCTTCTTTTACAAAGAATTTTATAACCGCAGTTATAAAGTAGCAGTTCCCTCTGCCTACCTTGCAAGATCTAAATAATTTACTTCTGTTTACCAAATGCATACTATCATAGCAGTTGTCCCATTCTCCTATATCATCTTAATAAAGTTTTAGCTAAACATAGTCAGTCGTTCATTCAACATAATTTTAAGGTAGAGGGACTTCATCCCTGATGACTACTGTGCTAAGAACATCTTCATTCTCTCTGAATCCCAAAGCTATACTGTGAGCACTTTGCGTTTACTGCAGTATACTTTGTCTGCTGTAGGATGTCCAGAAGTTTTTTCCCTTTTAGGGTTTATACCAAGGATACTGTTCCTCCTGTTTTCTTCACTCTCTTCCCATATTGGTTACTTACTTGATACAATGTGTTAATGATACGGCACTCCCCAAGATTGGATAGCTTCAACCAAGCAATCCTAGAGTAAATGAGAAAGAGGAGAAACCTGTTGGCAAAAAGGAAACAACAAAGCATCTCCACAACTCCAGAACCAAGATAGAATGCATAGACATCCTGCAGTGAATGTTGAAGTGATTGATTCCTGGAGTCTGGAAAGGGAGAGATAAGTAGAAGACTGAAAGTGATCTCTCAATTATCCATCACATTGAGAAATGATTTGCTGTGGTTATCTGAATGTACCGTTATCCTGTCCCAGGAGTCGGTCAACATGCCAACCTAGTCAAGGACCAGTGAATTGCAATTCTGGTTATATGAGGGCCTAGACAAATGATAGCAGTTTACTGTGTGGTTAATGTGAAATTTATGGAAAAGATTTCAAGTCATTCAGTTATACCTCCTAGTTTTAAGATCTTCATGAGAAAGAAAGTCTTTGTTTCTCTTTTCTTATACAAATTCTTTAAAATGCTTGCATGAACAAGTCAAGTCTAATTCAGTATAAATTACACTAGACTAAGTCCATTCTTTGAAAATTCTGGAAGGTATTCCAGACTCCTAGCACTGAGTGATGGAAAGAAACCAATTTCCATTAACATATTAGTGTTCCTGGCTCTGATTCACAAAATCACAAAAGTTATCTAATAAATGTAACATACCTTAATTTATAACCCCTTTCTAACCAGATATACAACAGACATTACATTTGCTGATATACATTTATAATAACTAAGCTCAGCTTCTATACTCAATAAGTGCACATAAGAAAAACAATTTTCCTACAATTGTCTTGCAAAATTTATCCATAACTACAGATTGCTAGATTTTTTAATTATGTATGATTTTTTCTTTTCATTATTTTTATAAACTTCTGTAAGTTGAATTATCCATCATATTTTGATCTTAAAAAGTGTGTAATGGCTCCAACAAAGCCTCCATTGCTTAGTATTGGAAAGACCTGGATACAAATCCCATTTAGGATGCAAGGAAAAGACCTTTATCAGGTTTTTTCAAGTGAAGGCAAGTTACTGGTCTAAAACATAGGTAGTAGGATTTCCCCTTCCTGGAAACTCATGTTTTTCATCTTGCAAAGCAGGCCAAAAAAGCCAGAACACTGCAGTTTACACATAGGATTAACAGCCCTATCATAAGCAGTAATCAGGTTTTTAAGATGCTAAGTTACTTGGCAAGAAAACATCAATGAGTCTAACAATGAATGAAGGACAGGAAATTACTAGAATAAAAAATAAAGAATACCTGATTCTTTTTTTTAGAACAGCAGTTGTAATGCTAACTTTAAAAGTCATCAGTAGTTGATCCAGAAAATTTCAGTTGTTTCTAAATAAAGTTCTGAAAGCTGAATCATCATCTACAAAAAAAATGAGAACAAAACATTTTAAAATTTTATAAACATGCTCTGAATCATATTCAAAATTACATTTATAAAAATTAAAATTATCCTATTAATAATTCTGTCAGTAAGATTATTAAGAGGATTAAGAGTAGGATTCCAACAATGGAAAAGAGAAATTTACACTATATTTGTATTTTCCTGCTTGCAGTCCTGAATTTGTTTGATCAAGAATTCCTTGGATCACCAAATTTGGTATGCAGCTTGTTATCGCAGCTTAAACACATAGCCTTAACTGGCTAGGAAAAGGGGATGACGTGTTTATACCATGGATTTCATAGATATAAACAAAGTATCCATTATGACTTGCTTTTCAATTACAATAAACAGATGCAAGTGGAGGATTTGAAGCATTAGTTTGAGAATGGATTATTTCAGATATAAGTAAATGTAGGTTGCTACTCAGAGAGTGGAAAACAGAAAACAATTTTGTAATAAAATCTAGAAAAACTAAATACTGTAAATCCAGTTAATGTTACTGTTTTTTTAATTAATGAGCTTACTTTCCTTTCATTTCCAAAATAATCTAAATGTTCATTCTCAAAAAGTTAACTGATTATTATTATTACATGACACCTCCAAGGAGTCCCAAGTGACTCATAGCAGGACACTACTTCACTACACACAACTCACCATTTTCCCCACTTAACCTTGCAACTACTACTGCTACCACAATGCTACTGCCTACTACTACTACCATTGCCAACAGTATTTTCTGTTTGTAAATTGTGTGTGTTCTCATGGCTGATTTGCCTGTATGCAGGAATGAGAGAAAAAAGCCTACTACCACCATAATATGAAATTGGCTAACTTGAAAAAGTCTATAGAGATTCCTCATTAGAATGAGAATTGAACTTGCTTTTTTTTTTCCCATCAAAAGGTGCAATGTCCTGTTGTTCCTCCAATTGTGCTATGGAGACAACTGTTATCATCATATTAAGGCAATCATATCACCTGTTAATATTGTCAATTAATATCATGCTATGCACAAGAAGCTTTGCTGTTTTTATCTCAAAACTGAAGGTGTTATATCTGTTAAAAATCCAAGCCTGCAAGTACATGATCCTAACATTTGAACAAATGCACTTACCCCATTTCATATATCATTATAGTGATGTCATACTATCATACTTTACTAGATAAGATTATTTACTATTAAGTTATATGTATTTTTTCTCTTCATCAGAAGTTGTTTAAAAGAGAAGTAATGCATAGAGTAAACAAAAAAATCCAAGCTTCTTGAAGGAAGAGGATGCTTCCTTCAAGTTAAAAAACAAACTAAGTTGGCTACTAAATTTATAAAAATGATTTTTACAACTAAAGGAGTGCAACATCCAGATGATTTTGCATTTCTTTAATTGGTGCTAATCACTCTTTTATAAGTGTAACATTTAGTTTACATTCAATTGCCCCAAATTTGAATATTTTGGGGGACAATTAGAAAATGATGTTGCATTCGTCATCTCATTACTGATATACTCAAAACACTCACCATTGTCGGTGGGGGGGACATCAAAATCTTTGAGTCGTTGAGGTGGGGCATGATCCAAAAAACGTTGGGAAATACTGACTTAAATGTAAGAAGAGTCTGCAGAATTAGCAAATTTAAATCAATCAGCACTGATTGTACACTGTTAATTATGAATAAGTACTGTTAACTTTACAAACTTAAAAGGTGTTTGTCACCTTTCAAATGAACCGAATTAATAAGCTGCAAAATCTCATTTTTCTATACTGGGATGTCTCGTGACTACCTTGTACATTTCTATCATATATCATCTTCTATTCCTCAAACTTTGAAGACCAAATTCCATTAATCCCCTCTCATATGCTCAATTCATAGGCCAGTTATCATCTTGGTTAGTCATGCAAAACCTTTTTCAAACTGTTTATAACAGTTTTTTTTTCAAGGAAATTATGATGAACAATAATTTTAATTACATTAAACATAATTGAAACAAATTTAAATCTGCTTTTATGGAGGCCTTCAGAGAAAAAGACTTAAACTCTGCCCCATATAGACCTACTGTTTGGTTACTCCATTCAGCTATATGGGCTAGATGCTTTCCAAATTTTTTTAACACATCTAAACAACCAATATCCCAGGATCCTGTTCACCTTAGGAAAGGAAAATAACAGTTTCTCCTTCCTAGACACTTTGATTACATACCAGCCTGATGGATCCCTGACATTCCCTATTTACAGAAAATGCACATGACAGATATTCACCAATAGGGATATTTCACCACACCACTCCCAACAGCATTATTAAAAATCCTACTAGGGCAAAATTAATTAGTTCCCTCTCCATTGAGCTTGATTACATTCACAAAATCACCTTAGGCAATGGCTACAATCCTCACCACATTCAAAAATAAAAAATAAAAATATTAAAATCCCCCAAATCACCCCACCTCCAGAACAGAGATGACACCAAAACTATCACCATTCCATTTCCATATATCCAGGGGACATCTGAAAAATTAGCAAAAATTCTAGAAAAAATACAATCCTACAACCACTAAAAAACTGATATCCCTGATCTGCTACCACCAAAGACCAACCACAGCACTTATATCTGCCAGGTATGTACCAGGCTCTTGCAGTTGTAAACCACCTTACTATGACCAAACAGGCAGGACAGCTAACATCAAAATTGCTAAAATAAACACAAAGTATATGTCCATTTCCACCCTATAGCCACTCATGACTTGCTGACCATGCTTTGGACACTCACAGGTATCCCATGGTGGATGCTGGAAGAAGTAAACTCTACTCCACCACAGCAAATCTAAATATGAGAGACTGTTCCTTGAATCTGCTCAAATTTGAGGAGCATTGATTCCCTGTACTTCATCCCAATAACCAAGGACACCCATTTTATTCCACTAGGAGACATTATTTAGGACTTTAAGCTCACTTTTGGTTGCCATGCTTCAGCCTTATTTACCAGTGTGGTGCCTGAATGTACATATGATATTGTACTGTGTTTCCTGATGATAGCCATTTGACTCTGTAGAAATACTAAAAATATTAACTAAATTTATTGTAATTAATATTAGTCCATGCCATAATTTTCTTAAAGGAATAGTTATAAATAGCAAACATATAAGTCTTGTCACCAGACTAACTCTATCAATATCTTCTTGGGAAAGAGATTTGAAGTTTGTTTACTTAGAATTAAGATTACATTAGAAACAAAGAGTCTCATAAATCACATCTTCCTTGGCTTGAAATCTCTGCTGATCACAGTTTAATGAAACAAAATCAGTGTCTTTCACAACAGGGTTGTAAAGCTCTGTTCCCAAAACCAAATTTAAATAGGAATGATTGCATTAAAGTTTCCGAATTACTCTTAAACACATAACATTGCTGTTATTTTATATTTGTAATAATTATATTCAGGGCTTCAGGAATACAATATAAATCTACTAGCCAAAAAAAAAAGTTTACTAGCCCAAGTATTGGTCTACTTTATATAAATATTGTTATAGGTGATGTTAAAAATAAAATATTATATTGACAAAACAAAGTAATACATGCTTTAATTCTCACTAATTCATTATACAGAATTCTACAGGCTTTCCTTTAAATATAGATTTAAGATGTAGGCCACCACAGCTCAATTTGTGTGTTCTTTCATTTATTTTTCATAATGATGGGTGAATTTATATAAATTATCCATGAACAATAATTTAAAAGGGAAGACAAATAATACAACTCACAGAAACAAGAATGTAGGAGCTAGACTCACTTTTCACAATGCACTCAGTCACATGATCATATCTTTGACTTGTCTTTGCAAGATAATTGTGTTTTAAATAACAGTATTAAAAATAGCATTATGTAAAATTTTCACACATTTAATTACACTAAGTAATTCATCATGTGAGCTGTGAAAATAAGCATTGGACAATACTATATTACAACTGCACACCTACTTAAGAGGTAAAGGTGTTCAAAGAATGAGATATACAGATTAAAAAATAAGTAACACTGGATTAATGGGTCGTAAAGATTTAATAAACCTACTAGTTTTGCCACATAAGTTAGCGGCTTCATCTGGGTTGGGATGAACATAGAAATATGCAATAAGTGAAATATGAATCAATACATCACTTAAAAACACCGAATATGTAGGAACTGTTACATGAAAATAAAAGTTCAAGAAACATGTGGAGTGTGGATGTTGGCACATGGTCAGTCATTGTTCAGCAGGTGCGTCTGATAGTTGCAGAAAAATTAAAGTCTGATGTGTTTAAAGATCTAATGAGTGACTTCCAAATGTTGCACAAAATTATCTCTTGGTTTCTGTTTAGAGTACCTTGTGAGTGGATTACCATTGTAGCTTCCTTGATGTTGTGGGAATTGTTGTCTTCTATGTATGGTGTTAAATATTGGTTCTCTCTAATTTCTTATTTTTATATGTTTTGTTAACCTCTATTATCTTTTCTTGTGTGTAGCCTAACTAGATTCTACCTAGGGATATTTCCTTTTCAGATACTGGCAAATTTGTATTTATACTGTGCCAGCCAATATCCTATAACAGGAATTTATTCAAGTTCAGGGAAATATTCCAAGATTCACTGGCATACACTCTAACACACACTTAAATAGATATCGGTACTTTGCAGTCGTGACCAATGATCTATTACTTAAAGATATATATGTAATGATCTATTACATATATATCTAAAATTTCTCCTGCTATGGTTCTAATTTTATAAGTGATAATTTGATATCTTGAATTCAGGCATGACTTAGGCATATGCAATAAAACATGTTTATTGGAACTAAATGACAATTACAACTAAATTGAATCAAATTACTAAAACTTCTAAATCTCTTGCTAAGTTAAATCTCATGCTAAGATAATTAAACAATTCTAAATTAATCAAGTTCACCTAGACCATAGGTTCCCAAACTTTTTCGGGCCACCGCCCACTTTACAAAACATAAATTTTGTAACGCCCCCCCCCCCCCCATAATATTAAATTATATAAAATTGGGTTTATTTTTGTACAAATCAATTAGAAAAGTGGTTTTATATATTTTATATATATTTTGAAATGAAATATACAAATATATTTGCTACTGTAAACATAACCTATTATACACACATATATACATGCTCTATTTTCTCGTTGACATAGAAAATTGACATCTATTTCTATCTGACATGGTAAATTTTCAAATGATTAAATAACTGAAATAGAAAATTGATCATGTAAGATGGGCATAAGATGAATTAAAACGCAATATTTAAATTTTAAATGATTATCTAATCGCAAAATAACAAAAATAATTAATTTTTAAATATATATTATTATTTTCTTCTATAAAGAGCCACCGACCCCTAGACCGCCCCCAAATTCTTCTGATCGCACTATAGCCCCCTTAGAAGGCTTCAGTGCCCACTGGGGGGGGGGAAGTAGCGCCCACTTTGGGAACCTATGACCTAGACAGATCAAATTATTAATCACACAGAACAATAGAAAGCAATGACAATATTACACTAAATTAAGATTCTCTCATGCATGCTATTCAGAGTATATACTATACAACTTGTTGCTTTCCCAGTTAAGGTTATCTACTAAACAAAATACACTTATTACTTCAGTCGCATGCAATTAGATTCGTTCCTGACAATTCCTTGTCCAACAGAATTTGCTGTCCCAAATACGAAATCTTATCCAAGTTCTCTAAAGGATTGTCCACATTACTTAATCAAACATAAATTTTAATCTTCTATCACTTCCGTAACATATAGCAAAGATCTCTACATTACCCAGTTCTTTCTGAAGGTCTATTAACTACCACGTGTTGTTCTGATCATCCTTCGATCGGCTATCTCAGCGCCTGGCTTTTGGCTACGTTGTCCTTTCTACTACTGTCAGACTCTATTTTCTTCCGTGACTGAGGGCTATCTTCGCTCCTTTTTGATGGGACATCCAGTGACTGGCACGATTTCTGCATAGGCTGATGATTTGCGTATGGCTCCGCGTGGAATCTTGTTCAGCATAATCAGGAAAACAGCCTGCTGTCCGACATCATAGAACCCTGGCTCGTCCTTTCTCCAACCACTGGTCAAGAATCCTCAAGATGAAATTCGGAACAAAAAGCCTTGCAATATGGCATGCATTGCCTTATATTCTATGTTCTAGCGCTCTCTTTTTGCTATATCCTTTTTTTCGCATGACCCTTAGTTTTAATGCCCTTAAGATGATCCTTACTCTGCCTATTGCTGTTAGGTGCTATCTTTGAGGAAAGCACGCTTACATTATTTTCCGCATACACTGTAACCTCCGGTGTTACGACCAACACGTGCGTTTCAGACGCAACCTTTGCATGGTTACTCATTATCTGTCTGCCGACTTACGTTATTTGAGATAGCTAAATAGGACACAAATTTAACCTAATATTTCTTTTACATAGAATCATTAATTTGTACACAAAGTTCTTTACATAGTATTACAATTCTACTAAAAGGAGGTAATTCTAATTCTATTTAGAGTTAGTACTTTATTTCTTCTGCTCGAGTACAAGTTTTTTCTCTCAGCTGATTTTTCTGACTTGTTAAATCCTGAATGAATTGTTTCCTTTTAAAAGTTCTTCATTCAGGATGTGTAGGAACCGTTACATGAAAATAAAAGTTCAGCAGAAACATGTGGAGCATGGATGTTGGCACATGGTCAGTCATTGTTCAGCAGGTGCGTCTGATAGTTGCAGAAAAATTAAAGTCTGATGTGTTTAAAGATCTAATGATTGATTTCCAAATGTCGCACAAAATCATCTCTTGGTTTCTGCTTAGAGTACCTTGTGATTACTATTGTAGTCTCCTTGATGTTGTGGGAATTGAAGTTGTCTTCTATGTATGGCATGCTGCTCTTATCCCATTCAATGTTGTGGTTAGTGTGGGAGAAATCGAACGCCAAGCCTGAGCTGTCTTCTCTGTTGTTATTGATGTCTCCAATATGCTCTTTTTGTCTTATATCTAAACTTCTCAATGTTTGCCCTATGTAATTAAGGCCACAAGAACATGGAATACTGTAAACTCCAGGATGTCTGTTGAAAGGGTTGTGGTCCTTGAGAGAGCGTAACAGATTTCATACTGTCATAATGGGTTTGAAGGCCAGAACATTGAGTGGGATAAGAGCTCCATGCTGCACATAGAAGACAACTTCAACTCCTGTAATATTAAAGAGGCTGCAATGGCAATCCACTCCATGGTACTCTGAACAGAAATCAAGGGATAATTTTGTGCGACATTTAGAAGTCACTTATTAGATCTTTAAACACATCAGACTTTAATTTTTCTGCAAACTATCAGACGCACCTACTGAACAATGACTGATCATGTGCAAGCATCCATGCTCCGCGTGTTTCTGTTGTACTTGTATTCTTGTGTAATGGTTCCTTCACATTCAGTGTATTTTAGTTATGTATTGATTCATATTTAATGCTTGTTGCATATTTGTATGTTCATCTCAACCCAGATAAAGCTACTAGCTTATGTGATGAAACTAGTAGGTTTATTAAATCTTTATGACCTGTAAACCCAGTGTTAGTTATTTAATTATATTAGTTTTGTAGTCGGGGAAAAAAAAAAACATACTTATCGAGATATACAGATGTACTGCAGTATTTAATTATATTATGCCAATTTTAATTTTTTTGTTTATAACTACAAGTTTATTTTGTTGATGAAATCGTAAGAAAAGCACAATTATTTTTTTTAATAGATTGTCTATTACATATGTTGTGCATACTGTAAATACGTATAAGTTTTTAATATTGAACTAAATGAAAAACAAATGTATTGATTTCATTAAACATTTATTTATTGGAAATGATAACTGCAAATTAATTTAAATGCATATATAATATGAAAAACTTTACATATTTTACCATACAATTCAAGTATGTGAAATTTACTGCAACTAAAGCACCTTAACTGTATGTAATGGGGGCTTATTTTTATCTTTCCATTACTAAAATGAAAACTGGAAGTGTGTCGCATAGTGAAGCATGCAAGAGTGAAAAGAACTCTATAATATTACTGAGAGAAATGAGATTTTCGGAACTTGAAAGCAGATATTTATGAAGTCTTTCATATAGAAAGAAAAGCATTAAAAAGTTATCAATTGTTATGTTATGACAATGATTACAAAACAATTATTGGAGGGGGGGGTTAATACACAGGTTGAGTTTTTAATTACTATGAAAAAAAAGACAGTCTTTCATAAAGAAAGAAAAATAAAGTACTGAACTTTAAAGCAGATAAAAGGAGAGAAGCAACTGAAGATGATATGACTTGTAGAGAAAACTGGCAACTAAAATTGTAACTTTTTCAGTGATTCTGTAAAAGAGAAAGCTGTAGTAGTGTTCAAGTTAAGGATTTGAGATCCAGAAGTTTTATTCAACTCTCTGGAAATAAAACTTCTCTAATTAATTCACTAGTAGCTACCAGTGATAAAATAACTGGATAGTGAATGAGATATTTTAAAGAAAAAAAGTCATCATCATCAAATTCCTGCCATGTACCCTCAAGGGGTGTACAGGATATGATAGTACTACATGAAAAAAAATTACATCATTACTAATTTCCTATCTACAATTTTCCTCCAAATCAGTCGGTTGCTTGTCAAGACTCCAACATTATCATATCTTATATTTCTATCATCTAATGCGCTTTGTACCATATCAATCCACCTATATCTTGGTCTTCCTCTGGGTCGTTTTGCTGCCAACTTGCAAGAGAACACTTGTTTTGCTAATCTTTCTTCACCCATTCTGTTTAAGTGATCATACCACCTGAGATTAGCTCTGCTAACGCATTCCTGGATGCTGACAATGTCAAGTTCTTTCCTAATATCCTCATTTTTAATATGATATTGCCATTGATGCCATCTGCTCATGCCTCTAATCTTTCTCAGGACTCTCATATCTGCGGTCTCTAGTCTTTGGTCAAGTGTTTTACTTCTGACCAAGCTCTCAGATCCATAAGTTAAAACTGGTTTGAACACTGTCTTGTATACAGCTAATTTAGTGTTCCAACTAATTACTCTCTTATTCCATATGAATTTATTCAATTCACTTCCCACCATACCAGCTTTGCTGATTCTGTTGTCTATTTCTATATTTAATTTACCATCTTCACTAAAAACCATGCCTAAGTAGCTGAAATGTTTTACTTGTTCCACAGGTTCCCCGTTCACAACACACTTGACAATTTCAATGATTCTGCCCGTTTTCATTGTCTTTGTCATTTCATTGCTGACCTTCATACCATATCTATTACAACAGCTATTCAATTTAGTCAGAGAATCTTGCAGACTTGTAGCGGATTTATTTAGACGTATAACATCATCCGCATAAAGCAAAGAGCTGACATTAACATCTCCAATTTTGATATCATGTTTAATACCACTTTCCTTCATAATGTGATCCATATATTGATAATCAATAACAGAGGGGATAATGTACATCCTTGTCTCACACCAGATTTAACATTAAACCATCTTACTGTACTTCCTTCAATTCTAACTGCTGACTTACAACTCAAATAAAGACAAAGTATGGCTTCATATAATGCCCCATTGACACCATATAACTGTAACGTAGTGAATAGCTTCTCTCTTGGTACCTTGTCATACGCCTTTTCCAAATCGACAAAACTTAAATACAGATCTTTGGTATATTCCCATGCTTTCTCGACTATTTGTCGTAAAGTGAAGATCTGATCCTGACAGCCTCCATTTGGCCTGAATCCAGCTTGTTCTTCACCCACCTTTTCTTCTGCAATTCTTCTCAACCGTTTCTCATGTATACTTGCATAGATCTTGCCAGGAACACTCAGTAGGGAAATACCTATGTAATTCTCACATTCACTTTTATTTCCCTTTTTATATATGGGTACTATTAGAGCTCTACTCCAATCATTGGGAATTCATCCCTCTGTCCAGGTTTCTGAACTATGCAGTGTAGCCACTGTAAGACTTTTATACCACCGTACTTCAGCATTTCTGGTCAAATATCATCTACTCCTGCTGCCTTTCCACATTTCAAGCCTTTGATGTCTTTTTCTACTTCAAGTATGGATATGTATTCCTGACTACATGCCTGGTCAGTGTTGTTTTTACCACTGAACTGTCATCATTATTTTTCATTTAGCAGTTTTTCGAAGTAATTACTCCATACTTCAAGGATATCTTTTTCTCCCGTTTTTTTGTCACCTTTATCATCTCTAACTCATTTTACAACACTCTTTCCTCCATTCCTCCATTCCTAAGCTTCTTCAACAACCTCCAGAATATTTTGCCACCTTCTTGATATTTATTTTTTATATTCTCGCCAAAGTCCTCCCATGACTTTCTTTTAGCAGTTTTACACACTGTTTAGCATTCTTGCATTTGTCTCTCTGTATTCTCTAAGAGCACAGGCTGACTTATTTGCCAGAAACTTTTGATATGCTTTCTTCTTTTCCTTCACTGCCTCTTTTAACTTCCTACCTGTGTCCACCATGGAGTTCTAATTTTTCTATCCTTGTAGACAACTTCACCACATGCCTCTCTAGCTGAATCAATCAGGGCTTTCTTCAAGGCTTGCCACTGAATCTCCAAGGTTTGATTCCTGGATTCCTGTTCTTAAACTCTTTCATTTTTTCTTCAATAATCTTTGTGTATTTCAGTCTACAGTTCACATCTGAGAGCTGCTCAACTTTTATTCGCTTTAAAACTTTCTTACATGTTATTCTTTTCTATATGAAATTCAATTTTATCCTGCTCAAGACTAAATAGTGATCACTTCCAATTTCAAATCCTCTGTACACTCTGGTGTCCTGCACAAGGGAGAAAACATCACTATCAACAATAACATAATCAATGAGACTTTTTTTATTCCTTGCTTCTTCTTTCCATGTGAATTTGTGCACATTTTTATGTTGGAACATGGTGTTAGTAATAACCAGCAGATATTTGCTGTTATTATTAGCTTTGCTCTTTTTTTCAAATTTTCTCAAAATATTTTTGTATGTCTGACAATCATTTCCTACTCTGCTATTTAGATCCCCAACAAGGACCAACTTTTCCTTTTTCATTGTGTCAGTTGCTTTTTCTAAAGCCTCAAAAAATTCCTCCACTTCTACCTTAGTAGAACCTTCTGTGGGACCATAGGCACAAATAAGTCTTGTTGTCCAGTTCCCCATTCTCATATTTGCCCACATTACTCTACTTGAGACTGACTGCCATTCAAGAAGATTAGCCTCATATTTTGTGTTCAATACTATGGCTACTCCTTCTTTTCCTTGATTGTCATTGCCTGAATATAACATTTTGTATTTATTGCTCAGAAAGATCTCACCAGTTTTTGTCTTTTTTGTTTCAGTCATCCCTATAATGTCGATCTGGTACTTATCTAATTCCTCAACTAGCTCCATTTCTTTGCCATTCAGGCTTCTTATGTTGATAGTACCAAGAAAAGTCTAAATTATTTATTATTATTATGTGACACCTCCAGGGAGTCCAAAGACTCATCGAGGGAGAGCGTGCCAACAGCAATGAATGATTGATCCATTTCCAACTACTAACCATGCTCAAACTTGCTTAACTTTTTGTGTGAGCCATTAGTAGCAGAAACTCTACCAATCGACCAAACTTTACTGGCAGAGGTTTTGTAGAATGAGGCCTGCCACGTCTTTGTTTACTTACCCATGGTGAGTGGATTTCTGGAACCGTGATTATATTTATTTGTTTAATTTATTGTTTATTTGTTTAATTTCATATGAAGACCTTACTGGTCCACCTTAGCATTCCAAACCAATAGCAATGAGCATGAACACCCAACAAGCAGAAATTAAAATCAGCACTAGTAACATTTTCTGCACCTGAATTATCATAACGAATCAGTGGTTTATCTGAACAGTAGTGTCACTACAATTCCTGTAACTTGGAAAATAAATACTGGTAATTACACACAGTTCATAAGTTCATCAGTGTTGTCTTCCATTAAATCAGCATCGTGTCTGATTTAATGGAAGTTCGGTAATATGTTGAACATCACACATAAAGAGCTTCCCTAACAAGGCAAATACATAGTTGATTCTCTCACTTCAGCAAGCACCATTATAAACTACTGAACAGTCCTGATCACAGCCCAAGGCAAAATGATATTCTGAAGAAAATTCACTGTAAAAGTAAAACTATTTCTGTATTTCCCTACAAGATCCTTATAGCGAGAAATGACTGTACCAGGATAAAATTATCAGTTTACTGTTATATGTTGTGAATTTCATTAAATGTTTGATAATGTCTGACAACTAGCACTCACTTAACTTTTTTTCCCCATTAGTCCCAACCTTTCTTAAAAGGCTAAAAACCTACAGTATATTAGTAATGTGCACAGATCAAGGGATTACAGATAATCTGAGAATCTTCAAGACTCTAAGATGGACTTAAGCTACTTCAGATTTCCAATGAGCGAGTAGTGAAACCATTCCCAAGAACTTTCATAAACATCCATGACAGTGAAATTCAAATCCATAGCAAGTAGAGTGCAAAACAAATGTCTTTACTTACTGACATAGTGCTTGTATGCACATATCTATACTATTACATGATTACCCTGATGATGCCGATTTAATTTTTGTGAAATATCAGAATTAATTATTAGTTATTAAACCTTTGATGTTGTAATTTGCTGAAACAGCAAAATGAATTTTCATCAGAGTTCACTGCTGAGACTCCAAGGTTGTATCGTTAGTTTAATGCCAATAAGAATACAATTTGGTCAGCTAAATCCCAATTGCAGCCCATCCTCATTCATTCAGTATGCAGGAAGATACCTAACATGGTGCACCACAAGAAAGTAAAGAGTGAACATTAAGTCAGAAGCTCTGGTTGTTCTCTGCATTCCTTAAAAGGCTATGCAGAGATCTCCTCCCAGTTATACTCAGAGCAAGACCAAGATGGTCAGGGGTGTTCAACCCGTCGATCGCGGAGCGATTTTTGGTCGATCTCTTGTGTATTCCTCCTTACTTACAAATTTAATTAAAACTGAAAACGTATTTTATTTATCATTATTTTGTATTATTTTTAATTCGCTTTAAGTGTATTGCTATTGTTTATGTATTTTTCGTTAAAATTGTCAAATCAGTATTTTCTTATAAGTCCGGGTAAATGAATTAATTTGGATCAGTGGAAGGCAAACAGCGAGCAGAGTGAATATGATTATAAGCAAAGTGTAAAAACTCGATTGTAGCTTAAATATTCCAAAGTACATTACATTACATTAAATTACACTGATTTTTTACTTAGGTTAAGTCCCATGTGAATATTTTAAAAAAATAAATTTTGTTTGTCTTGGTATAGTTTGTATTAATGTTTTTGTAAATAACTCTTTTGAAGCTAACTGTATATACTGCTTTAATAAGAATATGTTAGAGTGTTAAAAACAAAGGCAATGCTTTTGTTACCGAAGCTGTACAGGGCAGCATTAGAAAGATTGTTATTGAAACTTGTATGTATGAGAAAGGCTTGCAGACTCTAAGTGTAAACATCTCCGAAGTCAGTCAGAAAGAGTTCAAACAATTTTCCGATGGCCGGCAACTTACAATCAAAAGAAAGCGGAGGAGAACAAAAGGCGTGCCGAACTTGAAACTTAAGATGAAAGACTCATACCAATTCTTTGGGGGTTGCCAAACTTCATGCGAGGTCTCAGAGGAGGCCTAATAAAAAGGGACTGAAGCAAACAGAAGGGGTCCCGGTTCCAGAATTGCTGTCAGAGAGGAGGCCGCCTGGTCCAGAGTCACTGTGAGAGAGGAGTTTCCTGCTTCCAGAACAGAGCTTCTCGGTTCGAGACGTCGCTAGAGAGAAAGAGAGAGGGAGAGAGAGAGAGACTACTTCTAGGCCACAGACAAGGTTTCAGAATTGCCAAAAGGAAGAGTTCCAATTGCCGGAGAAAAGTTTCCAGGCCAGGTTAATGTCAGAAATTCACCAGTGCATTGCATTTTCATTACAATTTGATGTATCAAACGATTTCACTGATATTGCTCAGTTAATGGTATTTATTCGCATGGTATTTCAAGATTATTCAAGTAAAGAACTTTTCCAAATTATGCCATTATTGGGAAGGACTAGGAGAGAAGACATTTTTTTGATGTTTGATGAATTTGTGAAACAACACAAACTTCCGCTTTTTAAACTTCTGTGTCTATTACTACTAATGGTGCTCCTGCAATGATAGGTAATAAATCAGGCTTCATTTCGTTATGTAAAAACGATGACAAATACCCAGATCAGATTTTTTAACGTGCCACTGTATTATTCACCAACAAGTACTGTGTAGTAAAAGATTAAACACAAAAGATGTTTTGGATATTACATTTAAAATTGTAAATTCTGTTCGAGGAAAAGCCCTGCAACAGCGGTTATTTAAATTACAGGCAGATGATGATAGAGAACTTCTGTTGTACAATAATATTTGCTGGCTCAGCAGAAGTCAATTTTTAGAAAGATTTCTTGTATTAATTAATGATATAAAAAAGTTTTCTTGATGAAAAAGGAGATATTTATCCACAACTGAGTGATAAAAGATGGTTGTTACACTTGTCATTTTTTGTAGATTTCTGTACGAAATTAAGCAATTTAAATTTAGAGTTACAAGGTAGAGATAAAAATTTAATTGACATGTTAAGTTCAATAAAAACTTCCCAACAATACTTACTTTTATTAAAGATAAATATAAATGACCATGAATTTAGACATCTCCCACATTTATTAAATTTTTTGAACAAAATCAAGAAATGCTTCGCTATGATTTAAAAGAATTTATTCGTGAAATAGAATTAGTTGAGGAAGAAATAAATTCAAGATTTAAAGATTTTAATAAAACTGAAATGATTGTATCTTTTATCAATAATCCATTTCAAGAAAACTTGAACATCACAGAAATTTCAAATAAAATTAGTGGGCTGTTTGATATAAACCAAGCTGAAGTAGAACTTGAGATAATAAACATTCAGAATAGTTTACATTTAAAATCAATAAACAATGAAGTCATTTGGAAGTATGCACATGAAAAATTCCCAATATTAACTGATATTGTGCAAAAAATTCTGTCGTGTTTCAGATCAGCATACTTGTCAGAATCTGCCTTTTCAAATATGACCGTCATAAGTTAAGAAACCAAATTACAAATGATCATTTGGATGATTGTCTGCGATTGGCCACTTCTTCATATCAACTTGACTATGAAAATATTGAGAGGTCCAAACAATACCAAATTTCACATTAACTTTTTTTTTTTTTTAAATCAACCAGCATTTCCTGTAAGTTGTGAGTTTGTAATCAATCTGTTGGTTTTATATTTTATTCCAATATATATATATATATATATATATATATATATATATACATTTTGTTTTGTTGTATCAAAATATTTGTTATATTAAAATAATTAAAAGCGATAAATAAATTTTTAAATACACGAATAAAGTTTTTAGTTGTGTATTTTTTTTAGTTGTTTATTTGTGCATAATCAGATATCAGGTTGGGGGAACATGATCTATATAAGAGAGTATATCGCCGAATAACTTTTTATAGAAAAGTAGCTCGCATAGTAAAAAAGGCTGAACACCACTGATCTAGGTGGACTGATACAGTAAAAAGAGCCTTAGAAGACTGAAATATAAGATCTGATAATATCACAGTCTTGACAGATAAAAGATTAATTCAAAGGAAAGTTGATTGGAAGTTAGGAATGTTATTACTTTTTATATAGTACTATATGATAGTACATGTCAGGAATTAGATGATGACGACACCAAGGTTTGGTTCTTGTTTTCAAACTCATTTTTTTTTCTTGAATAATATTTGTAGTCTACTGTTCATGTCTAGAAGATGCTGAACTAATTCTTTTTAAAACTTTCTTACACAGTTTTCTCTTTAATGATATTTATTTTTATCCTATTTAAAACTAAGTGATGATCACTTCCTGTTTCAAATCCATTGTTTACTTCTGTGTGGTAAACCACCACATAAAGAATAACATATAAATAATAAAGATTAAAGAAATAAGACTTTCTTATTTCTTTTGTCTCCATGTGAATTTGTGCATATCTTAGTGATAGTCAGTCTGTGTCCTGAATAGAAATCCAGCAGGAATTTACCAATATTATCAGCTCTGCCCTTTTTGATAAATTTTCTAAAAATATTTCTGTATGCTTGAGGTTCATTTCCTACCCTGCTGTTTAGATCTCTAAAAAGGACCTGTTCTTTGAAACAGTTTCTTTATGTTAAGCTGTATTCTCTACTGATTCTTTCTTTGGGACCACAGGCATGAATTTTGAAATTTAATCACATAATTCTATTTGAAACTGCCTACAAATAAAGAATTTTATCTTCTTGTTTACTGTCAAATGCTATCGCTACTCCTTCCTTTTCCTGATCACTACCACCCAAATATAACATGATATATTTATTATTTAGCAGTTTTATCTGCTTTAGTCTTCTCTCAGTAACATCAAGTATGTTAATGCAATACTTCTCTCATTCTTCTGTCAGATTGATTTCTTTACTTTTGATATTTGTGTTGATGGTGCCTATCTTCAATTTTGCTGACAGTGAACTTGTTCTTGAGAAAGCAGTATTTTAGCAAAGAAGAGAGAGTGTGCACTTGATTTACCAGTCTTAATGGCACCAGATTTTTTGACAATTATGATGATGTGAAAAAGCATGAATGGAGAGTCCTGTATATATTTTCTTTCTAAACTCTCAGAAATGAAGGCTATCTATTTGACAAAGTAAAACTGGTACAATGAACTCATTCTCTCTGCTCTACTGAAATGCTGCTTTCTCAGGAAATAAATTTATTGAATCTTATGTCAACAAGATCACTGATAGTTATAGAGTTTCCTTGTCATCTGTCTCTCATCACAATGGTGATACAGAGGTGGTCCATTATGTTACCATTTCTTATGTTAAAGGTGTCTCAGAGAGTATAGCAAAACTATTTAAATCAGTTGGCATACAAGTGTCCTTCCACCCTATCAACAAGATTTCTACTTTTCTAGGCACTGCAAAATATAAATTTCCATGTTTGGCCCACCTTGGAGTGTATCAGATTCCTTTCCAATGCAAGTTATTATATTTTGACTAAACAGGTAGATCTGTGACTGTGTGTCAAGATGAACATTTAGACTACATTAAATTCCATGAACTAGAACAATCAGGACTTGTTGATCATGCTATTACAACCAGACATCAAATTCTTTGGAAGATAATTAAAGTTCTTCATAAAAGTAATTATCTGATGGAATGATTTTTTAAAGAAAGTTGTAAAACATTGCTATATCATCCAAATTTAAATAGAAGTGATGGATTAAAATTATCCTTTTTTTATGGAAAGCAGTTCTTCTTTGCAAGTTATGGAATGCATTTATATTATTTATTTATAATTAATGATCTCTTGTTAAAGTTATTTTATTTGAACCTTAATGTATTTAGACCATGTCACTGTCATATACATGTAGTTCACCCACTTTCACTGTTGAATCTACTGGTTTCTGTTCTAGTTGTTTAATTTGAAAGACATACTGTCAGAGAAAGTAGACTGTTTGGGAGAGGGGAGATGCAATTGAGTGTTGGTCTAGGCAACTTAGAGGTTAGTGGGGGGGGGGGGGGGGGAGACTGATCACATGATGCTGAATTTAGCTCTCCCCACATTCTTTAGGTTAATAGGCTAAACAACAAGGTGAAAGGGAGGTTGTGGGATGAATGGGCTATTGCAGTTTATGTATGCTAATGTGAAATGTATTTTGGAATAAGGGCAAGGAGTTTTTGGCATTGGTAGCTCAATTTGGCCAAAAGTTATAGGCATTAGTGAGACTTGGTTAACTGAAGATCATGTAGTCACAGGAATACAATACAAAGTATATAGCATCTTTAAAGAGAACTATACATAATAAATAACGGAAAAACTCACGTAGAAATATTATTTAATAGTATAATTTTCGCTTGTGTGTCACAGGCATCTTCAGTACAATTAGGCACAAAAATTAAACACTAACTGACAATTCCAAAAAACGCCACCTAAGTAGCTGGTGTAAGATAACTAAAAAGGTTAATAACTTTCCTAAAAAAAAAAAAAAAAAAAATTTAATACAATAAAAAGTTAGGAAAGATTAGCTGATTTGTAAAGTACTATCTCCCATAAAGGGGATAGATGTAAGCCGTCGGATCTGTTTAAGTTAGGAGAATGAAGTAGAGTTTCACATGCTTCTTTATAAAGGCGTTCCATGAGAAACTGACTTTTGTGAAGAACTCTTGTCTTTCTCCAATGAACTCTGTGTCTAGTGAAGATGGCATGTTCTGCAAGTCCAGACTTTTCAGGTTTAAAGTATTCAATATAAGATTGGTGTTCTTCTAGCCGAATGGAGGCAGATCTTCCCGTTTGCCCGAAATAACATAATCCACAAGAGCACGGAATCTGGTAGACACCTGGATGATTAAGATGTGGAAGCTTGTCCTTTGGAGAAGCGAGAAAGGTGGAGATTTTTCTAAACGGTCGAAAGGCAACAAAAATATTCAGTGGTTTTAAAATTTTTGCTATACGTTCACTGATGCCTTGTATATAAGGGATGGTAATGCGCGTTATTTCCTCTGTGTTTGAAGAGGGAGACAAAAGGAGTGGGCCCGATGAACCAGTGTTTTAATAGTTCCTGCCTTTTGACTGGGATGGTGATGAGATTCCGCATGGATATAATGGCCTGTATGAGTCTTCTTTCTATAAACTGAAAAATGTAGGTTACCATCTGGTTGGCGAAGAATTAGAAGATCTAAAAAGGCTAACTGCTTATTTGATTCTACTTCTAGGGTAAACTTGATCCTAGGATGAAATGCGTTTAACTTATTGAGAAATTGTTGAAGTTCATCAGAAGAGCCATTCCATACAGCAAAAATGTCATCGACATATCTGAACCAATGAGTAGGTCTGGGAGAAATATTGTCAAAGATACGTTGTTCAAAATGTTCCATAAAGAAATTGGAGATAGCAGGAGAGAGAGGATTACCCATTGCTGTTCCTTCAATTTGTTGATACAACTTATTTTTAAAAGAAAAATAACCAGAATATATTACAAAATCAAATAAGTTTACAATGTCTGAAGGAAATTCCTGTTGTAGTAATTCAATACGTTCCGAAAGAGGCACATTTGTAAATAAAGAAACAACATCTAAACTGATCATGATATCAGAAACGTCCAAATGAAGATCTGAAATTTTATTTTTAAAATCCAAAGTATTTTTTATATAAGTATCAGTTCTTCTAGTTGAAGAGGAGAGTAAATTAGAAATTATGGAATGGCTCTTCTGATGAACTTCAACAATTTCTCAATAAGTTAAACGCATTTCATCCTAGGATCAAGTTTACCCTAGAAGTAGAATCAAATAAGCAGTTAGCCTTTTTAGATCTTCTAATTCTTCGCCAACCAGATGGTAACCTACATTTTTCAGTTTATAGAAAGAAGACTCATACAGGCCATTATATCCATGCGGAATCTCATCACCATCCCAGTCAAAAGGCAGGAACTATTAAAACACTGGTTCATCGGGCCCACTCCTTTTGTTCTACAGACGATCTTTTACAGAAAGAAATACGATATATAACTTCTTCCTTTCTATCTAATGGCTATAAGAATTGCTTCATTAAAAGAACTTTGAGATTTAATATGTCTCCCTCTTCAAACACAGAGGAAATAACGCGCATTACCATCCCTTATATACAAGGCATCAGTGAACGTATAGCAAAAATTTTAAAACCACTGAATATTTTTGTTGCCTTTCGACCGTTTAGAAAAATCTCCACCTTTCTCGCTTCTCCAAAGGACAAGCTTCCACATCTTAATCATCCAGGTGTCTACCAGATTCCGTGCTCTTGTGGATTATGTTATTTCGGACAAACGGGAAGATCTGCCTCCATTCGGCTAGAAGAACACCAATCTTATATTGAATACTTTAAACCTGAAAAGTCTGGACTTGCAGAACATGCCATCTTCACTAGACACAGAGTTCATTGGAGAAAGACAAGAGTTCTTCACAAAAGTCAGTTTCTCATGGAACGCCTTTATAAAGAAGCATGTGAAACTCTACTTCATTCTCCTAACTTAAACAAATCTGACGGCTTACGTCTATCCCCTTTATGGGAGATAGTACTTTACAAATCAGCTAATCTTTCCTAACTTTTTATTGTATTAATTTTTTTTTTTTTTTTTTTTTTTTTTTTTTTTTTTTTTTTTTTTTTTAGGAAAGTTATTGACCTTTTTAGTTATCTTACACCAGCTACTTAGGTGGCGCTTTTTGGAATTGTCAGTTAGTGTTTAATTTTTGTGCCTAATTGTACTGAAGATGCCTGTGACACACAAGCGAAAATTATACTATTAAATAATATTTCTACGTGAGTTTTTCCGTTATTTATTATGTATAGTTATGTCTACTCACGGTTTACCTCTTTTAAAACTTAATCTTTAAAGAGAATATAACGAACAGAATGGGGGGGGGGGGGATTTTGCTAATGATAGCAGAAGAATTCAAGCCATGAAGAGTAAAAGTATATCAGGAGGACAAGAATGCATAGGGCAGTTCATCTGAGGCTATCTGGTGTGAGATAGAGGCCAACAGGACCAAATATATAATTGGTTGCTGCTATAATCCAGGAGATATGAGACTGAATGTAGATAATATGCATTGGCAAATTAGCACAATGAGTGCAGGTCAAGTAATTATTATGGAGATTTCAACTATGAGAATATTGACTATGAGGAAGAATAGCTACAGGGAGGTAAGGAATTGGAATTTATACAGCTACTGAGATATAATTACCTGAGGCAGTATGTAATGGAGGGGGGGGATACGTGGTTCGAGATTGTTGGATCTGGTCGTGGCATCACAGAATTAGACAGTAACTAATCTAGCTATGTAGCCTCAGCTTGGGGAAAGTGATCATGTACTCTTGAACTGGAAGATTCCCAAACATGCTGAATTTTTTTTTGTTAAGAAGGGATGTATGCAGCGGTGAGCTATAAGGGGCTTGCACAAGCCCTTTGTTAAATTTTTCTCAAATTTGCGTGCCCTTGTTCCTCTTGTTTACTTTTTTATTTTTTCAAAAAAAAAATTTTTTTTTGAAACACATTAAGCGACATGTTGTAATAGATTTCATGGTATGATACGAACACAGATGGATAAGAAAATAACTATTTATTAACTTAGAAGCTAATATTTTGCTGGTATTATATCCAACATCTTCAGAGCACATAACACGAAGTTTGTTACAAAATTTGAAATCCTCCAGCAACACAATGTTACGCAGCAGCCACACAATTTCATCAAGATGGCATCGTTGTGAACCTATCATTGACAACCTTATCCAAAGAGGCCACGAGTGCATTAAGTCTTGGACACAATTTTGCCGTTACTCCTAAAGATGTGCCTAAAACCAAAATAATGGCTTCCGTTGAACGCAGGATTTACCGCTTGCCTCCAGCTATAGCCAATAATATTAGGTTCGACGTGGCCAATATCCTTATCCATGCTAAGCATCCCAAAAATAACATCCCACATAAAGAAATAATAGCTCTAAAAGAACTACGAACAATAATAACCACATTACAATAACCAAATCGGACAAAGGAAATGCCACTGTAATAATGGATACAACAGAATATGAAAGTAAAATGCATGCACTGCTCCAAGACCGGTCTACATATCAAATCATAGATCGAGATCCCACCAACTCACAAAAGAATAAGGTGTTTCTGGCCAAAAGAAATTGTCAAAAAACTCAAACCCTTCCACGTTAAAACAGCCAGAATATATGGTGCTCCTAAAATACACAAACAAGGTACACCTTTGCATCCTATTGTAGATAGCATAACAGTCCTACATATAAACTAGCTAACCATTTAGCCAAATTACTAACCACCTACACAAACAATTCTCCCTTTTTTGTTAAAAATTCTACCCACCTAAAAAGTATTTTAGAAAACCACACCTTAAATAGTTCAGACCTAATGGTGAGTTTTGATATCACTTCATTATTCACTAATGTACCACTGATTGAAACACTTAACTTACTAAATTCACAATTTCCCCCAGATATATTTCAGCTATTTAAATTCACAGTACAGGCAGGTTATTTTACATGGAAAGGGAAAATATACAAACAATTAGATGGGACAGCTATGGGTTCCTCCCCCTTAGCCAACTTCTACATAGAACATGTGGAAAAATTAGCTATCAACACAGCCACTCTCAAACCTATTCTCTGGCTATGCTATACTGATGATGTGTTTGCTATTTGGCCACATGGCCCAGACACATTGAATACATTTTTAGTGCATCTAAATAGCTAGCACCCTAAAATCCACTTTACAATGGAACCAGAAGCCAATGACTGCCTGCCCTTCCTGGACACACTGATCACACGTCTTCCAGAAGGTGGTTCCGTATCATTTTCAGTTTATAGAAAACCCACACATACAGGGAGATACTTACACAAACAATCACACCATCACCCTTCTCAACAATATAGTATCTTAAAAACACTAACCCATAGAGCTAGAGCAATCTGTTCCAATGACATTGCTGTCACTGCTGAACTTTCTCACCTACATCACACCTTCTTAACCAATGGTTATAATCCCCGTAAGATAGATAACATATTAAATGCTACCCAGAAATCCCTTCTATCTACCACAAAAGACTACAACAAACTATCATCATTCCATACATTAAAGCACATCCGAAAAGATATCTAGGGTGCTTAACAAACACCAACTACGCACAGTATTCAAACCTTATGTAAAATTAGCAACTCTCATCCGTTCACCTAAGGACAAATGCACTACTTTATCACATCCAGGAGTCTATGAAGTGCCCCGTTCTTGCCATCAAGCCTACTACGGACAGACAGGAAGAACAGGAAGGCCTCAGTGAACACAAAAAATATATCCGACACTTTCACTATGGCAAGTCGGGTCTGGAAGACAATGCTTTGGATACCCCTGCACACAGGATCAATTGGAAAGAAACAAAAGTAATGCACAGAAGCTTCTACAAGTCAGAGAGGTTGTTCCTGGAATCAACAGAAGCCTTAAAACATACTCCAAACCTTAACAAGTATGGCTGTATAAATCTACCAAAGATTTGGGAGATAGTCATCCTAAGACCAAATTAATATTTATTACTTTTATTTTATTTTATTTTTTAAAACTTTCTAAGACTATCAATTGGACTACTATTTCTAAACTTTGATTTTTTTTTTTTTTAAACCTAGATGGCACCATATTAGGACTTTAGTCTTGTGCTGCACGCTGCAATTACTTATACTAGCCCCACTGTTACAAGGATTGTGGTTGTCTTGCTTTTGTAACAAACTTCGTGTTATGTGCTCTGAAGATGCTGGATATAATACCAGCAAAATATTAGCTTCTAAGTTAACACGTTCGCTGCCAACTACGAGTATACTCGTAGTGGGTAAACCTGCTTCACAAGCCAGCTACGAGTATACTCGTATGACGCTTACCGCCGGGAACGAGATTATTGTAGTGACCTTGAAGAAGTGAAAATGCTTGGCTTGTGGGGCTAGCATCAAAACTGTGTATTCTCATAGACCGTATATGCGCTGTACAAGCCAACTACGAGTATACTCGTAGGACGCTTACCTCCGGTAACGAGATTATCGTACTGACCTTGAAGAAGTGAAACTGCTCGGCGTAGGGGAACAGACCATGCCAAAGTAGCGTGGCAGCGAACGTGTTAATAAATAGTTATTTTCTTATCCATCTATGTTCATATCATACCGTGAAATCTATTACAACATGTCTGACGAACACGTAAGCCTATCCACGCGTATATTAAACGACAAACTGATACCTAATAAAAATTAGTCTATTCGGCAGTGTATAGATTATTTGGAATTATTATTATTATTATTATTATTATTATTATTATTATCTCAGACCTCCAGGGAGTCAAGGGCTCATCGAATCAATTATTGTTTCAACTCCTCTATAACGAATGCGCTATCTTTACCCTTCTCCCTTCTGGTAGCTAATCAATTAATAAAAGTTTTTGTGTGAAATATGGCATTTTTTTTTTTTTTTTTTTTTGCTCAATGATGCGAGCCCTTTGTTAAAATTTCCATAGCTCACCACTGGATGTATGGAATTACAAAGCAGGTGATTAGGACAAGCTGAGAAGTCTGCTTTCAGGAGTGCTATGGCATAAGAATTTTGAGAGGAAAGATAGTAATGAATGGGAGGGTCAAGAGGTATTTGAAGAAAGCAGTATCAGACTAGAATAGAACACCCAGGGTAGAAGGATAAATAAGATAGAAGTAAGATGAATAAATAGCATCATTAAGTAGGAGTTACAAAGAAAAAGATGCAGAGGGAATATAAAAAAAAAAGTGATCAGCATGCCCATGAGCAGACAAGGCACAGGCAAGAAGGATGACTTGCACTATTATTATTATGGGCAGCTCCAAGGAGTCCTTAGACTCATCGAGGGAGGACCAACATCATGTCAAAAACAACTATTCAACATTCACACAGTATCTATCATACTTCTCCTTGAACTCATTTACAGTCGTGGCACCCACAACAGATTCTAGCAGCTTATTCCACTCATTTACCACTCTCCAAGTAAAAAACCTAGCTCTAACACCCCTGCTAACCACACTCTTACCAAGCTTCCATGGATGGTCCCTAGTCCTCCCACTACCAGTCCTATTCTCAAAAATATCTTCTGAATTGATCTTATAAAAACCCTTCAGTAATTTGAATCAACCAATCTATCAACCTATCAACCAATTTCTGCAGCCCACAAATCTTCAACCTGTTCTCATAAGGTTCATTCCATAGTCCTGCTATTATCTTAGTCACTCGTCTCTGGATCCTCTCCACCACCTCCCCATGGAGAAGAAACCCTGGCGCCCATATCTGGGCACAGTAGTATAGATGGGGTCTTATCAAGGCTCGATACAGAGGAACAATAACCTGTTTGTCTCTGCTCGTTAAAGTGTTTTTCAGCAACCAAGTGATTTGATGAGCTGATTTTGCCACTTTTGCAGTGTGTCCCCCCTAAACTTCGACTCCCTATCCACCAACACTCCCAAATCCCTGGCCTCCTCAATCTCCTGGAGTACAGTATCACTGATGTGATATACTGCTGCTAATTCTTTTCACCCCAAAATGCAAAAACCTTACATTTTTCCACATTAAATTGACATCCATTCTCCTTAGCCCAATCCTCCAAACTATACCAAATCATCCTGCAAAATTTTGACATCCTGAGACACTATTGCTCTACCTAACTTTGCATCATCCGCAAACAGATCCACAGTTCCTCTCAGATCCTTTCCTATATCGTTAATGAACAAGTTAAACAGTAGCTGTCCAAGCTCTCCACTCCTGAATAAACCATTTTCTGATATCTCTCCATGTTGCAGTTTACTGATTAGAATTCCAGGTGGTACCCTATCAAAGACTTTAGCAAGGTCCAGTAGAATCACTGTAAACCCGTTACCCTTATCCAGTTCAGCCGTCACTGTGTTATAGAACGTGAGCAAGTTACTGAGGCATGACCTACCCTTCACAAAACCATGCTGTTCCCCATAAAGTATCCCATTTTCATCTATCCAATCTTGTATTTTCCTCTTAACTATTTTCTCCAAGATCTTGACAACAATTTCTGATATGCTGATCGGCCGGTAATTTTCAACAGCAGTCTTGGAACCTCCTTTATGCAGTGGAACTATTTCCCCCTCTTTCCACCCCCTTGGAACTAACCCAGACCCGAGACTCAAATTAAACAAAATGGTTAAAGGCACTGACAATTCTTTAGCCACTTCTTGTACGACACGAGCTGGTATACCAATCCCACAGATGAGTTGACATAAAGGTTTTGTAATAGACTATTCACCTCCACTTCATTCACCACAATTCCCTTATAAGCTATTTGTTCTTCCATTTCTGCAATGTCACCACATGGATGATATACTCTTGCAAAGTGCTCACTAAGTAATTCTACTATATCAACTGATTCGGTTACCTCCCTACCATCGGCAGTCTTTAAAATCAATCTGCCATATACATTTTTTCTTTTACTTGCAACATATCAAAAAAACCGTTTGGGATTTCTCTTTAGCCTACATGGCTAATGTTCTTTCATAATCCGCTTTTGCTTTTCTTACCACACTTGTTACCCTTCTGGTCTGGGCTTTATACTGTTCATGTGCCTGCAGGTCACCTTTCTCTTTAATTTCTCTCCACAGTTGTTTCTTTTTTATCAGCTCAAGCTTAATGGTGTTATTCATCCATTTAATCCCTACTTGATTTATTATTCAGACTCTAGGTATACAGTCAGCTATTGCCTCCTGCAAAATCTTCTTAACCACCTCCCATGCACATCTAGCCCTTGCAGTTTTACATGCCATGGTACTGAACCAATCAAACTCCTAAGCTTCTCATACTTACCAGCCTGATAATTCCACACGTACCCTTTCTTAATTGTAAATTCCACAAGCCACCTCACAAGTCAAGACCCTATGATCACTCTCACCAATTGGTGGCAATGTGGTCATATTCGTTACAGCCAAAATCTCAGATGCAATTACTAGGTCAAGCACCCTCTGACCCCTAGTATTTTCCATTACATGCTGTCGCAGATAGTTATCCCTTAATAACCGCATAAACCCAATTCCTTCCTCCTGTGTGTCCCCCCCCCCCAATCAATGCTACCATAGTTGAAATCTCCCATAATAATTACCCTCCTTCTTCCACTCATTTCTTCTATTTGCTTATGCATACTATCTCCACCATCTTCTTCATCACCTGGTCTATAGCAGCACCCATTGTATATTTTGTTCTGCTAGTCTCAATCTCACACAAAATAGCCTAAAATGTGCTCTTTTCTCTATCCTGCAATTCAACTTCTATTCTCCTTGGCTGCAGCTCATCAGCTATCATCAATAATACTCCCTCCTCTCCATTTTATTCTCCCTGTCATTCCTGAACACACTATACCCTTCACATTCAATCCCACTAGCTATATCATCTTCAGTCAACCATGTTTCACTAATGCCAATAACCTGTGGTCTGAAAGTGCCAACCAAGGCCAAAAATTCTTCCTCCTTGTTCCTAATACTCCTAGCATTAGTATACATGAATTGCAGACCCCCTTTAGCCCCATCCCTACCATGATGCCTTATACTAACTATCCCATTCTGATTTGTTGTCCTTATTCACTCGGGCATATTATACTCATTCATACACTCAACTGCCTCCATAAGGTCTGCATATCTACTACTCGCCCCCTTTAACAAATCTAGTTTCCCTGATTCTGCACATCCACTTCATTCAAACACTTTTTCAAGTCTCCTTCCACTGAATCCATTCAAATGCAAACCATCCATCTTATATAGATCCTTCCTTCCTTGTATGGTAAGGAAAGCAAAACTAATTATGAGTGAAAGCTAGCTGATGAGACCAACAAAAAATCCTAAAGAGTTCTTTTGCTATGTTGCAAGTCAAAAGAGAAATGACTATGGAAGAATGACTTTAAAATATGCTGATGGTGGGAAGGCAAGAAAAGCAAACCAAACAGTTGAATTACTGAACATGCAGTTTGCAAGAGTGTACCATCTAGGTGGTGATAATACTATGCCAGATGTGATATTGACTGAATGAAGAACAGAGGTTGAAGAAATGGAGGTACACAGTATACTGCAGAACCTCAATGTGAACACAGCCATGATTAGATGTCATATCAGCTTATTTATTACAAGAATGTGGATGGGAATTATCATTTCCTCTGACCAAGCTACTTTTTAATTTAAACCTCATTACTAAGAAGTTGCCAATGGAATGGAAAGAAGACAAAATAGTTTACTGCATAAAGGAGGCTCTCAAGACATCATCATCATATTCCTGCCATGTACCCTCAAGGGGGTGTACAGGATATGATAGTACTACATGAAAAAAATTACATCATTACTAACTTCCTATCTACAATTTTCCTCCAAATCAGTCTGTTACTTATCAAGACTCCAACATTATCAGATCTTATATTTCTATCATCTAAGGCACTTTGTACCATATCAATCCACCTATATCTTGGTCTTCCTCTGGGTCGTTTTGCTGCCAACCTGGAAGAGAACACTTGTTTTGCTAATCTTTCTTCGCCCATTCTGTTTTAAGTGACCATACCACCTGAGATTAGCTCTGCTAACGCATTTGTGGATGCTGACAATGTCAAGTTCATTCCTAATATCCTCGTTTTTAATATGATATTGCCATTGATGCCATCTGTTCACACCTCTAATATTTCTCAGGACTCTCATATCTGCGGTCTCTAGTCTTTGATCAAGTGTTTTACTTCTGACCCAGCTCTCAGATTCATAAGTTAAAACTGGTTTGAACACTGTCTTATATACAGTAAATTTATTGTTTTCAGCATTTTCTCTCTTATTCCATATTAATTTATTCAACTGACTTCCCACTATATCAGCTTTGCTGATTCTGTTGTCTATTTCTATATTTAATTTACCATCTTCACTAAAAATCGTGCCTAAGTAGCTGAAATGTTTTACTTGTTCCACAGGTTCTCCATTCACAACACAGTTGACATTTTCAATGATTCTGCCTATTTTCATTGTCTTTGTCTTTTTATTGCTGACTTTCATACCATATCTATTACAACAGTTATTCAATTTAGTCAGAGAATCTTGCAGACTTGTAGTGGATTTATTTAGAAGTAGAACATCATCTGCATAAAGCAATGAGCTGATATTAACATCCCCAATTTTAATATCATGTTTAATACCACTTTCCTTCATAATGTGATCCATATAGATAATGAATAAGAGAAGAGATAATGTACATCCTTGTCTCACACCAGATTTAACATTAAACCATCTTCCTGTACTTCCTTCAATTCTAACTGCTGACTTACAACTCAAATAAAGACAAAGTATTGCTTGATATAATGCCCCACTGACACCATATGACTGTAGTGTATTGAATAGCTTCTCTCTTGGCACCTTGTCATATGCCTTTTCCAAATCGACAAAACTTAAATACAGATCTTTGTTATATTCCCATGCTTTCTCGACTATTTGTCGTAAAGTGAAGATCTGATCCTAACAGCCTCTATTTGGCCTGAATCCAGCTTTTCTTCCATAATTCTTCTCAACCGTTTCTCAAGTATACTTGCATAGATTTTGCCAGGAACACTTAGTAGGGAAATACCTCTGTAATTCTCACATTCAGTTTTATTTCCCTTTTTATATGTGGGTACTATTAGAGCTCTACTGCAATCATCGGGAATTCGTCCCTCTGTCAAGGCTTTCTGAACTATGCAGAGCAGCCACTGTAAGACTTTTATACCACCATATTTCAGCATTTCTGGTCGAATATCATCTACTCCTGCTACCTTTCCACATTTAAAGCCTTTGATGGCTTTTTCTACTTCAAGTATGGATATGTATTCCTGACTACATGCCTGGTCAGTGTTTTTTTACCACTGTACTGACATCATTATTTTTCATTTAGCAGTTTTTTGAAGTAATTACTCCATACTTCAAGGATATCTTTTTCTCCCATTTTCATGTCACCTTTATCATCTCTTACTCCTTTTACAACACTCTTTCCTCCATTCCTCCAATTCTAAGCTTCTTCAACGACCTACAGAGTATTTTGCCACTTGATATTTATTTTCTATATTCTTGCCAAAGTCCTCCCATGACTTTCTTTTAGCTAGTTTTACACACTGTTTAGCATTCTTGCATTTGTCTCTCTGTATTCTCTAAGAGCATGAGCTGACTTATTTGCCAGAAACTTTTGATATGCTTTCTTCTTTTCCTTCACTGCCTCTTTTAACTTCCTGTGTCCACCATGGAGTTCTAATTTTTCTATCCTTGTAGACAATTTCACCACATGCCTCTCTAGCTGAATCAATCAGGGCTTTCTTCAAGGCTTGCCACTGAATCTCCAAGGTTTGATTCCTGTTCTTAAACTCTTTCATTTTTTCTTCAATAATCTTTGTGTATTTCAGTCTACAGTTCACATCTGAGAGCTGCTCAACTTTTATTCGCTTTAAAACTTTCTTACATGTTATTCTTTTCAATATGAAATTCAATTTTATCCTGCTCAAGACTAAATAGTGATCACTTCCAATTTCAAATCCTCTGTACACTCTGGTGTCTTGCACCAGGGAGAAAACATCACTATCAACAATAACATAATCAATGAGACTTTTTTTATTCCTTGCCTCTTCTTTCCATGTGAATTTGTGCACGTTTTTATGTTGGAACATGGTGTTAGTAATAACCAGTCCATGTCTTGAGCAGAAATCCAACAGATATTTGCCATTATTATTAGCTTTGCTCTTTTCTCCAAATTTTCCCAAAATATTTTTGTATGTCTGACAATCATTTCCTACTCTGCTATTTAGATCCCCAACAAGGACCAACTTTTCCTTTTTCATTGTGTCAGTTGCTTTTTATAAAGCCTCAAAAAATTCCTCCACTTCTACCTTAGTAGAACCATAGGCACAAATAAATCTCATTGTCCAGTTCCCCATTCTCATATTTGCCCACATTACTCTACTTGAGACTGACTGCCATTCAAGAAGATTAGCCTCAAGACATTGGGCTTCAAGACAGAAGTAGCAAATTATAGGGCCACCAGTATCTCAGTAGCAATGGTTAAGGTATTGGAAAAATTGGTAAACGACAGAATTCAGGACTGGGTGGAAAGGGATGATACTTTATAAGGGGCAACATAGTTTTGTGAAGGATAGGTCTTGCCTTAATAATTTGCTTACTCTTTATAATAAAGTGACAATGGAGTTGGATAAGGGAATTGCTACTCAGTGATACTGCTGGACTTTGCAATGGCATTCGACAGAATTCCACATAGATCCCTGTTGCATAAATGAGAGGAAATGGGGATGAATATGAATTTGGTGACTTGGATTCAAGTGTGGTTGAGGGAGATATATCAAAAATTTGTTTACAGAGGAATTAAGGAATGGAGAAGGCAAATCCCTAGTGGTATACCACAGGGCTCAGTGCTTTGCTAGATTGTTATTTAATCTATACATCTATGATATAGGAAACGATGCATGCAAAACTGAGTAGAGCAATAGTAAACAAAAGTGATGAAAAGATTACTATTATCCAGGCCTCTATGGAGTTAAAAGACTCATCGTGGGAGGTCGTTTTTAGGAAACACGAAGTTTATCATACCACTCCTTGAACCCATCAATTGTTTCTGCTCCAACCCTCTCTCAGGCAATGCATTCCAAGGTTCAACCCTCCATGCAAAGAAACCACTCCTCACCCTCTTGCACACAGCCTCCTTTCGTATCTTCCAGGGATGGCACCTTGTCATCGCTCCTTCCTGCAGTTCCACCAAGCTTCAAAACAGAACCCTGTAACTGCCACTCAACAGTTTAAAAGTGTCGATCATATCACCTCTCCTTCTTCTATCCACCAAACTCTGCAGTTCATATTCCCTCAGTCAATCCTCATAACTCATATTGTACAGTCTTGAAACCATCTTTGTTATCTGCCTCTGCCCCTTTTCCGCAGTCAATTTATCCCCTTCAAATCCTGGGGATCAAATCTGAGAACAATAGTCTAAGTGTGGTCTGATCAGGGCCTTATACAACGGAATGATAACTCTTATCTCTGCAGATCAGTGTCCGTCTCAGTATTGCAGCAATCCTGAGTTACCCTCACCACCTTTGCAACATGCTCCCTGAATTTCAGTTTTCTATCAATCGTCACCCCAGATCCCTACCTTCTCCAGTACAGCTCCTCCAATCAAGTATGCATCCTCCCATCAATGGATCCCAAACCTCAAGACGTTACATTTTGCTGCATTGAACCGACATCACCATTCATTTGCCCATCTGTCTAGTTTATTCAAATCCTCCTGCAGGGCTGCCACATCTGCACTATTACTGATAACCCCTCCCAGCTTCACATCATCTGCAAACAACTGAATTTCCCCTTGCAATCCATTGACAATATATCATTGATATAAAGGTGAACAACACAGGTCCCAGTACTGATCCCTGTGGAACCCCACTTGTAACCTTCTGCTTCCTTGATATTGCCCAACCATACACAACTCTCTGATACCTATCACTCAGCCAATCCTGAATCCATTTGACCAATCTGACATGCAGACCCATGCGCTGCAACTTAAATATCAGCTTATCATGTGGCACCCTGTCAAATGCCTTCGCTAAGTATAAGAAAATGGCAGTATATGCCTTTCCCTCATGTAATGCGCTTGTAACTTTATCATAAAAGGCTAGCATATTACTAAAGCAAAAGCGCCCCTTAACAAATCCAAGTTGATTCTCACAGATAACATTACCCTCATCTGCACAGCACTGTATATAGTCCCTCACTAATTTCTCCAAAATCTTAACAACTACTGATGACACACAAACAGGCCTATAATTAGACACTTCCAGTCTGCTATTGACCTTATGCAACAGCACTATCTTACCTTCCTTCCATTCCCTGGGCCTTTCCCACAGCCAGTCAGGTCAACAGAGCTGTCAGTTCTTTAGCACATTCTCTCAAAACCCGTGGTGAAATACCATCCAGTCCAACAGCTTTATTGGTATCCAGAGTACTCAGTATTTGGAACACACTCTCCTCTTGCACCTCTAAACCTGCCCTATCCCTCAAGTATTAAAACCTCCTCCAGGATGAAATACTCCAATAAAGTGCTCATTGAACAACTCCACTATGTCCTCTGCACATCAGTCATGCTATTCCCATTTTTATCCCACAATGTCATTCTTCTACAATCATTTCTCCACCTATTGGCCACATAGCTAAAAAATTCCCTAGGATTTTCTTTGGATCTTAGTGCCAATTTCTTCTCATATTCCAGTTTTGCCTTCCTCACCATTCTGGTCACTCTCCTGGCCTGCAGCTTATATTCTTTGTGTAGCTGTCCTCCACCCCTCTCCTTATATATCTTCCATAATCTCTTTTTCAACTGTAGTTCCTGTTTGATATCATTTGTCATCCACTTTACATCAAATTGTGTCCGCTTCTTCACCCGTGGAATACAGCTTACTATTGCTATTAACAAATATTCTTTCACAATTTCCCAAGCACTAATGATATCCTGGCCTTCCAATTCTGCCCTCCATGGAGCTGTCCCTAGTTGATACCTAAGACTATTATAATCACCTGCCTTATAATTTCACATATGTTCCCTTTTCTTTGATACACCTGCATGTCTGTTTATCTTCCAAGTCAAAACCACATGGTCACTCTCTCCAACTGGTGGGAGAGATGTCATCTCACTTATTATCAGCTCTTCTGATGCTATGACCAAATCCAAAACTCTTGTTCCCTCTATTACATGCTGCCGAAGACATTTGTCCCTCAAGAATTCCAGAAATTCTATCCCCTTCTTACTTGCATTTTCCTCTTCCCAGCTTATACTGCTGTAGTTAAAATCTCCCACAGCAATATTTCTTCTTACACTTGCCAAGCTCAACTGCCTAAACATCCTCATCCTGATGATGAGGTCATCATCAGGATTCATGCGTATAAGGAACCAAGCTACATGCTTTTGCACTCTGTACTGGTAAATTAAATCTACGCTGTTAATTAATCTTTTTCTTAGATTGGCCTCTAGTGATAATTTAAAATAAAATAAAATAAAATAAAAGTTGAAAGAAAAAAATAAATAAATAAAATAAATAAAAAACTACAATAAACTCTGCTAAAGTCCTCATGTACTAAGATTCTTCTGGATTCGGAAAGTTTAGATTGTTATACTATGATTTTCTTCAGGCCTTGTACAGTTCAAATTGCTATGGAATATTAAGGGAAAAAAAAAAACACTTCACCAAGTCTTCTTGTATTGGGATTTTTCTTTGCCTTGTTCTGGTTGCTATAATGGTTGCAGATGGGTCCTTCACATTCTTGGAATGGTTAGGCCATCATTTTTGTTCAGATTTGGGTTATGTTTGAGCATTTCACATGTTCTTTGAATTTCCTCTCAAACCAGATTTTGGTGCGATGTAGGGCCTTAGTAGTTTTCCAATCAATTCTGTGGTATGCTTGGAGTGCATGGTCAGAAAGGATAGTTTTTCCTAAATGGAGGTATTTAATATGTCGTTTGTGTTCGTCCTTCCTAATTGGGATGGTTCACTCTGTTTTCCCTATATATGGTAGGTTACATGTGCAATACAATGCACATGTAACCCTACCATATTTGTGCACATTTTTATGTTGGAACATGGTGTTAGTAATAACCAGTCCATGTCCTGAGCAGAAATGCAACAGGTATTTGCCATTATTATTAGCTTTGCTCTTTTCTTCAAATTTTCCCCAAATATTTTTGTATGTCTGACAGTCATTTCCTACTCTGCTATTTATATCCCCAACAAGGACCAACTTTTCCTTTTTCATTGTGTCAATTGCTTTTTCTAAAGCCTCAAAAAATTCCTCCACTCCTACCTTAGTAGAACCATAGGCACAAATAAGTCTCATTGTCCAGTTCCCCATTCTCATATTTGCCCACATTACTCTACTCGAGACTGACTGCCATTCAAAAATATTAGCCTTGTATTTTGTGTTGAATACTATGGCTACTCCTTCTTTTCCTTGATTATCACGGCCTCAATATAACATTTTGTATTTATTGCTCAGAAAGGTCTCACCAGTTTTTGTCTTTTTTGTTTCAGTCCCGCTTATTATGTCAATCTGGTACTTATCTAATTCCTCAGCTAGCTCCATTTATTTGCCATTCAGGCTTCTTCTTATGTTAATAGTACCGATCTTTAACTCTAGTGATGTTGAGTTGGGATGTGTTTTCAGATTTGTTCCAGTAGCTGACTTTTCACTGTTTGCCCTGGTTCCCTGGCGAAAACAACAGGGGACTTGTTTAACTGGGCAATGCCCCAGCCGGCATGAAATTTTGTCATGTTGTACCATCATTTTTTATTATGAAAAGATTATGTAGGATGAGTTAAAGAGAATGATAGTATGGGCAAAGGTAAATGACTGCTAGTTTAATGTGGCCATGTGTAAGATGATGATGCATTCTGGGAAGAAGAGATCACAAACTGTGTACTCAGTACACAGTATTGAGTTGGGAATGATTGTGGGTAGGAAGTTGAAATTTAGAGGGCATATTGCAAAGGCAGTCAAAAACATAACAAGCAGGGATAGGGAAGTTATTGTTCTCCTTCATAAGGATTTAATAAGGCCATATCTGGACTCTGCATGCATATCTCACCCCCCTGGATTCCAAAGAGATGAAAAAGTGGTGGTAAAGGATCCAGAGGTGAGCAACAAAGATTGTGGAAGGCCTATGAAAGGCTCTTGATGAAAGTTTGCAGGCTTCAAAAACTAGCTGACAAGTGAAAAAGTGGAGATATGATAAAAGGATATAATTTATTAAAAGAGTTTTATAAGATTATGCTGAAGGCTTATCAATACTTGGCATGAAGGGAGAGAAATAAGGGGTCACACATGGAAATTGTGTAGGAGTGTGGTTAGCAAGGGTTAGGACTAGAATTTTTGTTTGGAGGGCAGTGAATGGGTTGTGAGTGCTTTGTCAGTGAATGAGTTTAAGGAAAAGTATGATAGATATTGTATGAGTAATGCCTATTGTGTTAATAATGGGTCTCCACTGATGAATCTTCTGACTCCATGGACTCCATGCCTGTATAACAATATAAATGTACATATTATTTATAGAAATGCATAAAACATTCATATTACAAACATAACTGTGATTGTGAGCATGCCAGTCTAAACTGACTGTATGGGATGTGTTGTGCACATAATGCACAGATGATCAGATTATCTATGTGGCTCATCATACCAACTCCTCATCACACCACAAGTTTCTCTAACTTACTGTGATGAGCATCGTGATCTATGAGTATAAGAATAAAAATCTTTATATAAGGGATCTTATATTCAAAAATCAACTACAATAAAATTAATATGCCAAGCATACAGTTTTTTTTAAAGTAAACTGCCTAGTATATTTTTATTGTTTTGCATTTCATTAAAAAAAATTACCTGATAGTGATTCATCTGAGGCACCTTCTTCCTTATCCACATATTTCTTAATGAAATAGCTTAAGTAGAGCTTTCTCCTGTGAAAAGCAAAAATATAGTTAGTTGTGTTGAATTTAATGAATTATTTAATCATAAGTCTTTAATTTAATTTAATCATAAGTATCTTTCTGAAGGAGATGTTCCACTTATTTTAAATACAATTGCCAAGATCTGCTTTATTCACCATCATCTCTATCTACTAAAAGGCTGTCAATATGCAAAATATAGCCACTTACAATCAAGTCAATCCCATGTGAGCTTGTTTCCAGAAACAGGTCTGGTATATTTGATGAGTACTGCCACCACAAAGGCATACCTTCCCTAGCTGGAAGATGTCTTTCATCATCCAGTGAAACATTACCTTGCTTATTGATGGCTTGAAGTGGTATACTGTCATGTTTGGTTATAAAGCAAGCAGTTTGTTTTTCCCCTCCCATCTCATATGCTGTGTAGACAACATCCTTCAAGGACACTGTAGGAAGCCACTCTCCCTCTATTGAAGAGTACAGCAATAAAATTGCCGCTGCAGCCTGCCACTAGATAGTACACAGAACCAAACCTGATAAACAAACCTGGAGGATTGCTGATCAGCTAGCAATAAATCCTTTAGCAAGAAACACTCATTCCATGCCACCTCTTTTCTGCCAGATAAAAATCAATATGTGGAATATCTACTATCAGGACCAGATGCCTTTTTTATGATTAAGATATTCAGGACACAAAACAAAGGGATCTGTCCTGATGGTATATATACCACCTATTGTGCTAAACACTTGTGAGAAATTAACATTTTTCCTATATCACCTCTTCAATCTTACCTACTTGACTGGCATCTACAGTATAGAAACAAGCCTACATTCAACCCATTCCAAAGAAATGTGATAAAAGTTAGCCAATAAACTACTAGTCAATTGCTCGTACCTCTGTTTTCTCAAAAACTATGGAGAAGGTTATCAACAACTAACTTAAACACAACTCATAGAGGCCTGCCAGCTAATTGATGACCAGCATTATGGATTCTACCAGTCTCAATTGATAGCAAATCTAGCATTCAGTACTTATGTCTACTCAAGCCATGGAAAGGTTTGGAGAAACTAACATGGTCGCCCTTGAGATTTCTAAGACACAACTAAAGAAATGCCTTTTGATATTTATGTCTACTCAAGCCATGGAAAGGTTTGGAGAAACTAACATGGTCGCCCTTGAGATTTCTAAGACACAACTAAAGAAATGCCTTTTGATTTGAAATAGTAGTTTGCTGAGGTCTACTCAGCAAACTACTATTGTACGGTCTGCCTTACCTTTCACACTGGATTGCCAGCTCACTCTCTGATTGTTCAATACATGCCATGATAGGTGGATTTTTCATCTCCTCAGATTTCCCCACCAATACAAGAGTACCACAGGACTCTGCACTTTCACTGACTTCAAATCCTATCCATCTGTGCTGATGACAATATGTTCCACTCTTCCTTCTCACTAGAACAAACCTTGTAGTGTCCAATCATTAGAAGCCTTAAGATCCTCCATAACTAATGCCTTAAATTCTGATCTACTCACTATTAAATGGGTTGAGATCTCACATCACCTCCCGTACTTTTAATAACACTCAGATATCAAACATGACCATCTTTGTCTTGGGATGACCTGCATACCCAAGCCTTTCCTGGCACAAACATATCTCAGCAAGAGCTTCCGTAGCAAACAAAACTATGTACTTTTCTGCACAAAGTACTTACTTTTCACCTTTTTTTTTTTTGCCTATACAAATACTAACACTATGAATTTCAAATCTGCCCAAACATGGAATACTCATCACACATTTAGGATAGTTACATCCAAAGCCACCTACCTAAATTGCTTTGATCTTCTCTTCAGCTTTAACTTATTAGTTCTAGGACTGAAAATTTGTTTTTAGAAATAGTGGCACTTATTTGTGTAACTCTTCAAGGCAATTGAAGTTTTATTGCATAATAGGAATGAAAAGCTTTCCATAGCACAATAAATATGAATAAGACTTGAAAATATGTAAGTTGATAGAAATAAAAGATACAGAGAGACTAATTTTGGAATATTTGTGGTGATTTAATAGGTAGTACAAGGGCTTACACAATACTGCAGCTTTTTTTACTCATGGAATAGTAAGGCAATGATAGAACTTTATGTCAAGAAGATATGATCTTCCCAAAACTATTTTAAAACCAGGAAGAAACAAAATAAAACACAAGCTGTTTGTTAACCTTAAGAAATATTTATTTTCTATTTCATATTAAATAAAAATATTAAATCACTGTGGAAAAACTACACTGCAGTACCTAAGCATGAGATTTTCAAAAATTTGAAAGCTAAGGAAAAATATATTTTTTGCTTGTTAAAAAATGTTTTAATTTTCTTGACCAAAAAGCTCTGGAATGACATTTAATGGGATTATATTGATCAAGTGCATATAATAAACAACTATGTTATACCAACTAGTTTCACCAACTAAGGCTGTTGGCATCTTCAGGGTACATAACTTGATGTAAGGCACTAAAAAGTAAAAAACGGTTACAAACTATAATCAACTGATTCCAATTATATTAAACAAAAAACAGAGCGCGTACAATACATGCATTGAGCGTGCACAATCTCACTTGTTGTTACTTAGGAACGTTCTATAGTTGGCACTGTAATTCAGTTCTGGCGAGTTGAGATTGTGCACGCTCAATGCATGTATTGTACGCGCGAGATGTAATTCAAGCCACACAAGCAGGGTGTGGCTTGAATTACATCGCCCAAACTTCAAGGAGCCTTGAAATTAAGCAAAAGGAACACATAGGTGACGTCAATAATAACAGAGAAGAAAAATCGGGGTTGGCTTTTTATTTCTCAAGAACGAACCATACCATAGAGTGGGATAGAAGCACAATTCCTTACATGGAAGAGAACTTCCACTCCTGAATTTTTAAAGAGGCCATAACAGTTGCCCGCTGTATACAAAACCTTAACAGGAACCAAGGACTAATCTTACCCGTGATCTGGAAGACCCTTATTAGATCTCTCAACTTGCCAGAACTGAATTACAGTGCCAACTATGAACGTTCCTAAATAACAACAAATGAGATCATGCGCGCTCTATGAATGTATTGTACGCACTCTGTTCTTTGTTTAATATAATTGGAATTGGTTGATTGTAGTTTGTAACAGTTTTTTATTTTTTAGTGCCTTACATCAGTTATGTACCTTGAAGATGCCAACAGCCTTAGTTGGTGAAACTAGTTGGTATAACATAGTTGTTTATTATATGCACTTGATCAATATAATCCTATTTAAAGTCATTCCATATTTTTTGCTTTCATATTAAGGAAGTATTAAAAGAGAAATAACTGAAAGAGTCTCAATAAAATAGAACTAGAACAAACCCTAGAAATCATTCAATGATTTTGGTATCCTGGAGATGAAGAAAGATTCGGTGAGGATGCAAAGAATTACTAAGATACTGGGATTATGGAATGTAAGTTGAGGAGAATAAGAGTATGTGGACTGCAGATGGTGAGCAGGAGGGATGATATGAGAGAGACTATAAACTTTTGAAAGACGATGTGGGATACTGATTGATGAAATGCTTTATATGGAAGGTGGAGAGAGGACAAAGAAGGCATCCATGGAAGATGAATTTCTGTGTGGTTAAGAAAGGGGAGAGAGAGCTATTTTTCTCACAAAGCAGGAAGTGAAACAACTTGCTTGGTGAATGCATTAGTATGAATGAGTTTAAGAGAAGATATGACAGCTGGTGTATATGTAGCCACCCTTGAATCCTTGGCTCTCTAGAGGTCTCTGTTAATCTCACTAGCATTATTTGATGCTATTCAGAAGAGGGTAATTACATTAACTGATGACTCCTTCTTTCACTGATGTTCAGTTTCTGCCTCATTCCTCTTTCTACAGTTACTTTTGTGGTTAAGTGCTCTGCTGAAATGGCCTAACATTCCTCCATTTTCTTTCAAAACTGGAAGAACAAGAGCAGCTGCTAGTTAACATCCATTTACTATCCACCTCCAAACTCATCAAATAAACTCCTCTTTCATTCCATCTACCTCTTTAATTTGGAACAACCTTTCTCATTCTGTATTCTCCAAAGATTAATTACACATTTCAGCTATTTATAAAAAAAAAAAAAAAAAAAAAAATTGACAATTTCATTCATTCTCTCTTTTTTACCCACATTCAGCACTAATGCATTATAGGTTTTGTAACCTTTCATTTGTAAGTCACAAAAAAATCATACAGTTAGCAATCTGAATAACAGATTGCTAACTGTATGAGTTTATTTATTAATAAACCTTTATTGAAGTAATTAATGATATGCTAATCATTGGCTATGCTTAAATGCAAACTGCATTTATCTGTTTATAAAGAATCATTTTGACCAGTATGGTAAGGAAGACGAAACTGGAATATGAGAGGAGATTGGTCCTGCAATCCAAAGAAAATCCTAGGGAATTTTTTTAAAAAAGAGGCCAGTAGGAGGAGGAATGACTGTGGAAGAATGACATTGTGGGATAAAAATGGGAATAGAGTGACTGATGCAGAGGACATAGTGGAATTGTTCAATGAACACTTTATTGGAGTATTTCATCCTAGAGGAGTCAGTTTTAATGCTAGAGGGATTGGGCAGGTTCAATGTTTAGAGGTACAGGAGGAGAGTGTGTTTCAAATACCGAGTACTCTGGATGTTAGTAAAGCTGTGGGACTGGATGGTATTTCACCACGAGTTTTGAGAGAATGTGCTAGGGTACTGACAGTGCCTTTGACTGGCTTTTCAATGAAAGTCTGGCTGCGGAAAGGTGCCCATGGAATAGAAGGAAGGTAAGATAGTGCCATTGCATAAGGGTGGTAGCAGACTGGAAGTGTCTAATTATAGGCCAGTTTGTGTGTCATCAGTAGTTAGTAAGATCTTGGAGAAAGTAGTGAAGGACTGTATACAGCATTGGGCAAATGAAGGTAATGTTATCTGTAAGAGTCAACATGGATTTGTGAAGGGGTGCTCTTGTTTTAGCAATATGCTAGCCTTTTATGATAAACTTACAAGCATTAGATGAGGGAAAGGCATATACTGACATTTTCTTAGACTTAGCAAAGGCATTTAACAGGGTGCCACATGATAAGCTGATATTTAAGTTGCAGCACATGGGTCTGGATGTCAGATTGGTCAACTGGATTCAGGATTGGCTGTCCGATAGGTATCAGAGAGTTGTGTATGGTGGGGCAGTTTGAAGGAAGCAGAGGGTAACAAGTGGGATCCCACAGGGCTCAGTACTGGGACCTATATTGTTTAATCTTTATATCAATGACATTGTCAGTGGATTGCAAGGGGATATTCAGTTGTTTGCGGATGATGCGAAGCTGGGAAGGATTATTAGTAATAATGCAGATGCGGCAGCCTTGCAACAGGATTTGAATAAGCTAGGCAGATGGGCAAATGAATGGGGGTATCGGTTTAATGCAGCAAAATATAAGGTCTTGAGGTTTGGGAAACATTGATGGGACGCTGTATACTTTATAGGAGGAGTTATACTGGAGGAAGTAGGGGAGACAAGAGATCTGGGGTTGATAATTGATCCTCTGTGAAACCTGAAATTTAGATTTCAGGTTTCACAGAGGATTGCTGCAATAATGAGAATGATGCTGACCTGCAGAGATAAAAGAGTTATCATTCCGTTGTATAAGACCCTGATTAGACCACACTTGGACTACTGTTCTCAGATTTGGTTACCAGGATTTGAAGGGGATAAATTAACTGTGGAAAGGGTATAAAGGCAGATAACAAAGATGGTTTCAGGACCGTAAAATAATAGTTATGAGGATCGGCTGAGGGAATGTGGACTGCAGATTTTGGTGGATAGAAGGAGAGGTGATATGACTGACACTTTTAAACTGTTGAGAGGTGGTTACAGGGTTGACACTGGGGAGTTCTTTCACTTGGTTGAACAGTGGGAAGGAGTGATGACAAGAGGCCATCCCTGGAAGTTATGAAAGGAAACTATGAGCAAGAGGGTGAGGAGTGGTTTCTTTGCATGGAGGGTGGTTGAACCATGGAATGCATTGCTTGATGGAGTGGTGACAGCGAGAACGGTCAATGAGTTTAAGGAGTGGTATGATAGACTTTGTGTTTCTTAAGGGGGGGGGCTCCCCTCGATGAGTCTTGATAGACTGTGTTTCTTAGGAAGGACCTCCCACGATGAGTCTTTTGACTCCATGGAGGCCTGAATAATAATAATAATAATTTTCTTTAATTACTTGGTAAGCCATGACATGAGTTTCATCAAAACATGGATGTGAAATGTACCATAGAAATTGTGTATATAAAGCCTAAGATTATTGATGTATTTCTTTCACCATGGAAGACAGATGGTTATTCACTAAAACAGAAACTTACTTTTTATGTACCATACAATGAAAAACTTCAATATATTGCAGTTAGAAATAAAGAAAGCATTTCTTTTCTTTTTGGAATGCAAATTATTATTATTATTATTCAAGAAATCAGGAATTCATCAAGGAAGGGCCCTTTAGCAGATCATACAATGCCTAAATACCTATCATACCTCTCTTTGAAAACATTCTCTAAGACAGTATCCATTGTTTGCTCGTTCCATTTCTTCATCATAAGCTATGAAAAGATCTTATATTTCCTGATCTCATCCTTATTCAGCTTCCAGTCATGATCCTTAGTTGTTCTCTCCACCCATTATGAGCCATAAAATTTACATTATATTTATACTAAGATCCCCCCCCTCCTCCACACATACTCCATCTTGTTTTTGTTATATTTCCTTTCCTCCTCCTATTTCTCAAACTCTGAGGACTACACTTCTTAAATCTATCTCTATGTGCAGAATACCACAAGCAAAATGTTATTTTGGTTATGTGTTGCAGAATCTTTTCAAATGCATCCTCATCTCTATGGAATCCAGACAATCATGAGACTTGGGCCACTATTATAATAATAATTTGAGAAGAAATATCCAGTTGTTTGATGATGTGTGCAAAACAGGGTACAGCAATAGTTAATACAGATGATGTAGAAATCCTGCAGGCTGACTTAAATAAAGTGACAGTGTGAGCGGTAGGTAATATTTATCAGTTTAATACAGCAAAATAAAGTTATGCAAGTTTGGGATGAAAAGATTAATAGCCAATTTTATTAATTATATATTTTATATTGATGAAAACAGACTGTAAGAAATTAATAAGGATAGGAATTTGAAGGTGATAATAGACAGGGAGTAAACTTTACACAGAATAGCTCAAAGAATCGCAGGATGTTGCAGAACACAGTGATAAGCAGATTATCCTTCGTTATAAGTTTTGATATAGCCACATATGGAGTATTGTGCAAAGCTTTGTTTGCTTGGGGATGAAGTGGTGAAAAGGATCCAAAGGTGAGTGACTAAGATGACCGGTCTTAGGAATGCTCCCTATGAGAGAAGATTTTTTGATTACAAAAATTGACTGATAAGAAGAAAAGAGAGAATATGATAGAAACATGAGTTACTGAAGGAATTTTATAAGACCAATGCCTAAGAAAATTTTCAATATAAGAAGCAAGAGAACAAGGGATATTTGATGACAAGTAGAAAGAGAAAAAACAAGGTATTACCTCCTGCAAACTGTGTAATTTTTTTTTTTGCTTGGAGTAGTGAGTGATTGGAATGGTTTACCAGATCTAGTCATGAGTGCTTTAAGGTTCAATAAGGAGTTCTAGAAGAAATATAATAGGTGTTGTATGAATAATTGTTAGTGTGGGCCTCCCATGAGATGAATCTTCAAGACTTCATGGAGATGCCATGTAATAATCATACCATATTGTGTCACAGCTAATGGAGATTTGGTAGCACAAAATGCCATGACTTAAATGAAAAGAATAGTATTCTCACAGTGATAAATTTGATTCATTTTATAAGAACAGTTCAAGCTCAAACACACGCACATTCAGTCATTCAAGTGCTATCTCCAGTCCAGAAGTTTGCAGCCATGGTTTTCCACTTATTTCTAGTTTGTGCATCTCTAAAGATCTAGATGATACTTTTCCCAGTGTTCTTCATATAACATCTTGGTGATCCTGCTCTCCCCTTATAGCTTTCCTGTAATGATTGCACTAGCTAGTTCTTTTCTTATTCATTCCATGTCCTAAAAATTTAATTTTACCTCTTTCCAATCTTGTTCAGTAAGGTTTTTTTTCTCTTTTTCTTTTAATTGCAATTACTTGTTTGTTTGTAACTTTTCTATCAAGCTTATTTGCATCATTCTTCTTAGGAACCACATCTCCATCCGCATCAGCCATTTTACCATTTCTTTTACAACAGTCCATGTTTCTCAGGTGCACATTAACCACATCAACAGCAATGCCAATGCAATATATCATTTCTTATGCACTTCATTCATAATATGCCAATATAATATCAAAGGTATTGCAATTTTAATATGCACTTTGCATCCATGGCAACTTTGATGTGTATATGTGGTTGCCTGGTTAATGGAAATATACATAACAAGTCATTAGTTGCATTATTTTATTTAGACCGACTTTTTTTTTTTTTTTTTTTTTTATTAGTAAATATTGTGTGTTAAAAAAAGACTGTTTTAGATATCTGTATTATTATTCCTTGCATTCTTTTTATTTCTTGGTCCCATTTTCTATAATAAGTGATTCGACTTCCTAGATCTTCTACTTGTTCTATGGCACAGCCTGAAAAGGTTACCTCATAGAACAAGTAGATTTATGGGGTGGCCTTTTAAGGTCATGTTTATCCATCACTTTTATGTTACCAGTGATTAACATTGCTTTTTTGTTTTCTTAGTGTTCATTTTTAGTCCAAATTTATCACAGTTAACTATATATATATTTATAAAGAATTGAATGACTAGAACCAAGATTTAAGTAAAAAGGTTTTAATATAAAAACACGACTGGTTTCGGCTTGTAACAGCCTTCATTAGGTGACATTATAAAAGAAAGAAAAAAGAAAAAACACTAAAACACTGAAGCTTAAATAAACTATGAACATCAATGAGAGTCTCTGTACGTAATTAACATTAAATCATTGTGGTTGTATATAAAGCTGTTCTTTCGTTAGTTGTATTGTTGGGAAAGTGCGTGCTAGTAGCATCTCATGAATGCCAGTACAAGATTATAGCTGAATGACAATCTGGGAAGTTGTAGCTCAAGTTATTTAGATGAACAGGATTGAAGATGATTTCTCTAGATTCCACAATTTTTCTCTCTAGTTCATCATTGCAACGGAAGATTTTTCCCAGCAGACTTTGTGAGTTTGGTTTTCATCATTAGGATTAGCCGAGAAAAGGATATGACTTGATAATGCACTGGCTCGCTTCTCTTGTAAGTAATGTCCTTCATGTGTTCTTCCATATGCAATTCGACAGATTTGTCTGTCTGCCCAAAACATCATTTTGGGCAGACAGATATAGTTTATTTAAGCTTCAGTGTTTTTTCTTTTTTCTTTCTTTTATAATGTCACCTGATGAAGGCTGTTATAAACCGAAACTAATCGCGTTTTTATATTAAAACCTTTTTACTTAAATCTCGGTTCTAGTCATTCAATCCTTTATAAAAATATGTATGTTAACCGAGTTAATGATCATTCTTTCATATATATATATATATATATATATATATATATGAGATGGATGAATAAAGAGATTAAGCATGCAATACAGAGAAAAAGGGCATTGTGGAGGCAGCATAAGAGAAGTGGAAGTAACCAATTTCATGAGGTCTACAAAGACCAGGCAAGGAGGGTAACTTGGTTGGTGAGAGTAGCTAAAGAGAGGTATGAACAGCAGTTAGCTAATGAAGCTAAAAAGAATCCTAGGGAGTTCTTTCGATATGTAGCCAGCAAAAGAAAGAATGATTATGGAAGGATGACACTGATTGGAGGAAATGGTATAAAGACAGCTGTTGCAGAATGTGTGGTGGAGATACTTAATGAGCAGTTCATAAAGATCTTTCAATCTTGTGAATGTGACTTCATGGAGAGATTAAGAGCAGTTGATGATGGGGTGGGGAGGAGAGACTGACTGTAAGTGAGCAAGAGGTGTTTGGGGAGTTGAGTAAACTAGATGTAAATAAGGCTGTGGGACTTGATAATATATCACCGCGTATTCTGAAGGAAAGTGCCAGAGAGTTGACACCTGCCTTAACATATTTTTTTAATACGAGTCTTGCACTTGGTCAAGTCCCTAAAGAGTGGAAGGAGGGCAAGATTGTGCCACTTCATAAAGGAGGTGATCGAACTCAAGCATCAAACTATAGGCCTATCTGTGTGTCAGGTGTTGTGGTTAAGTTGTTGGAGAAGCTTGTGAGAACTAGGATCCAGAGTTGGGTTGACAACAATGGTATAATCTTTGATGGACAGCATGGATTTGCTAAAGGGAGGTCGTGTTTTAGTAATCTACTTACTTATCACAATAAAGTGACTGCTTCCCTGGACAGAGGAGAAGGATACACAGTAATATACTTGGATTTCGCAAAAGCTTTTGATAGAGTACCTCATGATAAGTTGACAGTCAAACTAGAGCAGATGGGGTTGGATATTAGATTAGTGCATTGGATTGGAGACTGGCTATCTGATAGGTATCAACAAGTTGTGTATGGGGGTGCAATATCCAAGAAAAGGAATGCCACTAGTGGAGTGCCTCAGGGATCTGTTTTAGGGCCATTACTATTTAACTTGTATATTAATGATATTGGCGAAGATTTGGATGGAGATATTCAGTTGTTTGCAGATGATGCAAAGTTGGGACGAACAACAGAGTAGTGACATAAAGAGTAGTGAAGATGTTGTGGCCTTGCAAGAAGACTTGAATAAATTGAGTGATTGGGCAAGCAAATGGGAATGTGAGTTCAATGTTGCAAAATGTAAGGTTTTAAAATTTGGAAAACAAAGATGGGATGCAGAATTTATGCTTGGTGAGAATATATTGTTGGAAGTAGAGGAAATAAGAGATCTGGGGGTGATAGTGGATAAGGATCTAAAATTTAGGGGACACATCGCCAAAATTGTGAAGACAACACAAAGACTTCTGGGAATGATGCGGAGGACACTGACGTGTAGAAGTAGGGAGATTCTTGTTCCATTGTATAAAGCTTTGATTAGGCCACACATGGACTATTGTGCCCAGATTTGGTCACCTGGTTTTGAGAAGAATGAAGAGATGTTGGAAAGGGTCCAAAGGCGACTGACTAAGGTAGTTTCTGACCTCTGGAATGTCGAGTATGAGGAAAGATTGAAAAGATGTAATTTGCAGAGTCTAGTGGAGAGAAGGAAGAGGGGAGATATGATAGAGACCTACAAGTTGGTAAGGGGTTGTTATAGGATCAATGGTGGAGAAGTTCTACAGAGAATAGTGAGAGATCAGGGGAGAACCAGAGGTCATCCCTGGAAACTGTATAAAGAGGGTGTGAGTAGGGGAGTGAGAGGCAGGTTTTTTTCGTGCAGAGTTGTGAATGATTGTAATGCCTTGCCTGAGAGTGTGGTGTCTGCAAGGAGTTTGAATGTGTTTAAGACGCGGTATGATGAGATGTGTGTGAGATAAAAGAACCTCCTAGATGAGTCTTTGACTCCATGAGGTCTTGTTTAATAATAATAATATATATGAACTATAATTTGCAGATCCTTTTCATTTTCAGTGATTAGTATTGTGTCTGCATATTGTAGGTTATTTATGTTTATTCCAATTAAGTTACCTCTGTGTTTTGATTTCTTGCATAACCCTTTCTAAGAAGATGCCAAACAACAATGGTGATAATACACACCATCATTCTTTTTATATCTATCCATTATGAAAGTGTGGATATTTTCATTGTAGATTGTTGATTCCAGTATGTTATTTTTCCTATTTTTTTTTTTTTTTTTTTTTTTTTTTTTTTTTTTTTTTAATTCCCAGACTTTAGTATTGCATTGCTTAGTGTGCCTTTTCTGCTACTGGATCAGCTATTATTTTCTTTATCCAGTTTTGACATCTGTCCAGTATTATTCTAAGAAATAATTTCAACATTTCAATGTTGAAATTATTTCAAGACATTACTCATCCAGCTAATTGTTCTGTAATCGGCATATTTCTGAAATTTGGTATAATAAATTTAGTTTAATCCTTTATCCAAGTGTGAGCAAACAAAGTTTGCGCCTGAAAGTATCTTCAGGACTGGGGTAAGGTGGTACAACACCTGGACAACTTGTTGTAAAGGTGGAGCAAGCTGCTACAACGAGTTGCCCGGGTGTTGTACCACCTTACCCCAGTCCTGAAGATACTTTCAGACGCAAACTTTGTTTGCTCACATTTGGATAAAGGATTAAACTAAATTTATTATACTCTAACCAAGTGAAAAATAAACTTTCAACATCTGAAATTTGGCTTTTTCTATCTCTTAAATTTTTTAGCATTCATGTGTAACTAAATCTGGACTTGAGACTATTTTCTTTAACTTTTTTTTCATGCTTTTCTTATTTCAGTTAAAAGGTCTATTTCATTTTCTTTTTTTTTTATGGCTATTTAGCCTATTTTTGTTTGCAGTGATCCTTTTATAATGTCATTAGCTTTTTAATCAAATTTTAAGGCATTACTGATGCTTTATATAAAGATATACGAAGAATATATATAGGAGGAATAATTCGAACATACCTTTGTAGGATGTTGCTGGCTGTCTTCTTATTCAGAGGCTTCCCAGTGTGTGTGTGTGTGGTGATATACATTCATCCGCTGTTAAAAAGAAAAAAGTATGATTGAAAGGAAAGGGGGTGGAAAATGTGGGGGTAGAGAGAGAGAGAGATGCGGAAGAATTATTGGTGAGCCAAGAGGTATGTGAACTTTTTGAAAAACTCTTTTTTTTTTTATATTATTAAAGGTGGGCAGAGAATACTTTGTGTGTGTGTGGGGGGGGGGGTTGAAAAGAGAAATTTTTTAGGGAAGGGGAAGGATATGATGGGATAAGATCGAAGTGGAAGTAACGGGGGATTAGCCATTTCGATAGTGCGTCATCTTTGGAGCTTGTGGGGAAAGTGCAGGCTAGCTATGTCATACCAGCTTGGTGTTTCTGTCTTTGGTGTATCTGTATTGTTTCCTATTGGTCAGAGTCGTGACCTAATTTTTATGGAGCTTCCAACTTTCGAGATTATTTGAAAGCTCCATTAACATAAAAATTAGGTCACGACTCCGACCAATAGGAAACAACACAGATATAAAAACAGAAACACTAAGCCGGCATGACATAGCCTCCACTTTCCCTAAGAGCTCCGAAGACGACGCACTATCGAAATGGTTCATACCCCGTTACTCCCACCTCTGATCTTATCCCATCATATCCTTCCCCTTCCCTAAAAATGTCTCTTTTCACCCCCCCCAAAGTATTCTCTGCCCACCGTTAATAATATAAAAAAACCAGGTTTTTTAAAAGTTCACATACCCCTTGCCTCACCAATGATTCTTCCGCATCTCTCTACCCGTACATTTTCCAACCCCCTTCCATTCAATCATACTTTCTTCCTTTTAACAGCAGACGAACGTATATCGCCGCATGCCGGGATGCTGCTGAATAAGAAGACAGCTGGCAACATCCTACAAAGGTATGTCCAAATTATTCCTCCTATATAGTCTTCATCAGTAATGCCCTAAAATTTGAGTAAAAAGCCAAACATTGTATTATAAAAGGGGCACTCCTAAACAAAAATAGGCTAAATAGCTATAAAAATAATATTTTTTAAGAGGAGTAGCATGGGAATGTCCCCAGAAATGATACCTATTTCATTTTCATTATTTGTTTAGGTCTTTTCTATTGAGTATTGATTTTTTAATATATTTTCTCAAAATGCTATATAAAAATAAAAAAAATGTCTTTTCCAAAAATATGTCTCCTGTTATTTTTTATGCATTCAAGTTGTTTGTTCCTTTTCCTTTTTCTGAGTTCACCTTGCATTTTCTAAAATTATGAAAAACACTGCAAGTCTTCAATTTCTTGACATTTTCCATTCAACCATATTTCTTAGTTATATTACATATGAGTTATTTCTCTTTTCAATTTTCTATGTTTAATTAGAGGTTTACTTTTTGTTTTTGTTTCTTAATTTCCTCCACTCTTTTCTTTTTTTACTTGCTCTCTGGAGATACTAGTTGTGATGTTTTGAGGATGAATGTATAATATTAATACTAGGCATTGAGTGCCTAGTATTAATATTAAAAAAAATAATATATGTATTTATGAGCATCTAATCAATAAATATAAATAAATAAATCATAATATTGCAAACCACATTTTGAAACAAAGAACAAAAAATGTTATATATGTAGAAAAGGATGGCCAGAAAATGATCAAAAATATCTGTGCTTTTATTATGCATCAGTATGAATGCACAAAATGCTGGTATTTGTCATTCACTGGGAGAGTATGTTGATATGTACAATTTCTTTACTTATCAGTATCTTTTCTACATATCAGTATCTATCAGAGCTACAAATTTCAAAGCACTGGGTAAGCTTCTTTTAACGACTTATACTGAACATATAGTAGAATGCCCATAAAAACACAATGAAAGAAACATACATGATAGGCAGCAGGTATTTCAGCTATCACATAAATGAATAACATCATCAGAATATTCATGCCCTGTTAGTATTGCAATGACTTAATACAAAATATAAAAGTTTCGTTTCCTTTTACATGGTAGGAAATAGGATGCATATTCTGCTTAAATGTTTGCTATTACTGCAACTATCATCATGAAATTTTGGTATTCTTTCCCTTTTTCAAAATTACAAAGCTACAATTACTTGCTCTTTTACTTTAATCAGACACATGATTTTATTTACTGTTCATATTTGAATTTTTTTATTATTAATAAAAGACCAAGTAATTGTAGCTTTATAATAAATGTGATATATTTCTTATCTATGAATCGGTACTGTCCAACCATAGATCCAAGAGCCTAGTCTGACAACCTGCCAAAAAGAGTCAATTCATGCTGAAGGGAAAAAGAAATAAAGGATGTACGAATTGGTCACCAACACGTGAAATCATGTGCTTTATACATAAAATTTTCCAACTGTTATACAAGCAAAATAGTTACCACTTTAAAAACTACAATGTTCATAAAAGAAAAGTTAATTTTCCGATGTGTAATAATAAACCACTCAATGCACAAGACAGATTGATTACCCTATTATCAGAATGGATTCTCCTTCTTTTGACATGCGCAGAAAGAAGTGTCAAAGGGTCTCACATCCGTGGGCATACAGTATACAGTATCAAAGTTTCAATTATGTAAAACGTTAATTTTTGGGGAGGCTTTAGATGTTTAATGGTAGGGCACTAAAGCTATGATGTAGGTGTGTGCCATATTGCTAACGTATGCAAATGACAGACAATATGTCAGTCAACTGCATATCACTAACTGAAATCAGTATGAGTCAGCAAACAAGAAAGTATACAAGTGCTGATATGTGTGTGCGAGAGAGAGATTGTAAAACAAATGGATGCAATTAATAAAAGGCAATAACAAAGTAAGGAAAAGTTCAGAAATTCTCTTATGCTACATCCATAATGCCTTTTTCTTCTGCATCGCATGCTTGATTTCTTCATTCATCCATTTCACACCTACCCTTATTTAACCTTCTGACCCTTGGAATACATTTAGATATTACTTCTTGCCTCTAGTAGCTAGTGCTTGAATATCATCCAAGCAGCATTGATCTCCTTTCCACCCAACTCCTCATTCCATGCTACACCTGCAAGATTGCTTCTGAGCTTCTCATAATCACTAGCCTTGTAGTTCTACATATACCTTTTCCCTCAGAGAAGCCCTCACACTACTGGCAGACCATCCAGGTAATCACTTCATGGTTACTCATACCAACTAGAGAATGATTTGACACTTCATTTATAAAAACATCCTCTGATGAGATGCTCAAATCCCAGACCCTCAATCCTCATGTGCCCTCTGTTACAAGCTGCCTGAGGTAGTTGTCCCTCAAAAATTCTAGAAACTCTTTTTCTTTCCTTCTGGTTCCTATATCATCATCCCAGTCTATATTGCCATAATTAAAATTGCCCATAATGATTACCCTTTTCTTATTTTCTTGGCTAATTTGATTATACATTTCATGGTCACCATCATCCATATTACCAGGTCTATAATAACATCCGACTAAGTATTTCATTCTATTCACCTCTATCTCATCATATTGCCTCAAAACCACTGCTATTATTTCCTTCTTGCATCTCCAACCTGTATGGACATAATTCTTTTATCATCATTAATAACACTCCACCTCCCTTTTTACCCATTCTATCTTCACAAAATACATCATACTCTTTCATCTCTCTCTATTCCTGTCAGGATGTCTCACTTATTCCAATAATTTTGGGGTGAATAAACTCAATGAATGCAACCTTTTCATTTACCTTGTTTCTTATACTTCTAGCATTTGTATACAAACATAACAGCTCATTCTTAAATCTACAAGTTTCACTGATACCACTTATTGGAAGTGACTTCTTCATACTTTCCTCGAGTCAGAAATAAATATGATTTTGATGTGAAGTGAACACGAGTCAGCAAAATTCATGCTATGAATTACTCTACATAAGACCATGGACATAACTCTTTTTCCATCATTAACAGCACTTCACCTCATTTTTATCCTTTCTATTTAATGGCAAACAGTAATAATTCAGGCTAATTGTTTAGATTATGAATAGCAACTAAGACTGATGAATTTTTAATGGCACTTGTGGCATAATAAAAATGTTTATTAAATGCACATATTCACAAGAATATAATAATTTTATTACTGCAAATGTTTCAACCACAGGGTGGTTACAATAAAATAAGATTAGAATTATGGCCCAAATTTAAATTAAGTGATTTTAATTAAATTTATTTAAATAAAGAAATGACAAGCATTATATTAAAAAAAGTTAATTAGAATGGGGAGAACATACTACTGCTTGCCATTTAGAGGATGAGATCTTCCCAGATTTTGGACATGGATTAGACAGTTGTTCTGATTTAAGTTTTGGTGGTGTAAAAGTACTTCAGCATTCTCTTTAAACAATGCTGAAACCTAACATCAGGGCCGGTTTTATAATTAGGTGAACCTAGGCAATCACCTAGGAACTCCAAGACTTCAGGGCGCCAGATTTTGCTACATAGTTCGGGGAAAAATTACACCCTTCGAAAAAAATTAGTAAAGTCCTGGTGCTCGCTGATGATCCTATATTATTTTTGCCTTTCTCTATTTCTTCTGCTCCCCTGCTCTTTGTATACTTAACCTCAAGTGCAGAGACTTTTCCTCCTACTGGAAAATAAATAACATTAAAACAATATTTTTTTTAATGTTCATAATGATATTATTTTTATAAATATCCACATGTGTAGGTGTACGTGTGCTTGTGTGAGTATGACAAAATATATATAGAGAGAGATAATGTATAGGGGTGCCTAAATTTTCTTTGCCTAGGGGCATCAGATACTTTCAGACCGGCCGTGCCTAACACCAATGTAAAAGGTGTGTTGGACCATAGGATATCATTATAAATGTACCATAGGATCATAGGATATCACTCCAAGGCCAGATTTTTCAGGTTTATCAATGTTAGTGACTGGTATTCTTGTAGTAGTTTTTCAACAAAACATCCTGTTTGTCTAAAGTAAGAACAGAAGCATTCACATTGAACACCAGGGGGGGGGGAGACTGTTTATCCTTAATATTTGTAACCAGGAGGAGATTTTGTTGATAGGAAAACAAGTGGGAACTAAATTGTATCTTTTCAGGATCTTGGCAATCGTCTTAGAGATGCTTGTGATATATGAGATAGGGACTCACTATATAGGTCCAGGGTTTCTGGTGATGGGCTCGTAAGAGACTGAGATGCGTTTAAACTTCCTTGAGGTGAAACCATTCTGTAATATGATGCATGGAATCATGCTCAATTCTTGTTGGAAAGATTGGGAATTGGAGCAGATGACGTGCTCTGTCAAGCAAAGATTTGAAGATGCCTATTTTTTGAGATGGATGATATGCTGAATTTTTCTGTACATAGTGACCTGTGAAGGTCACTTTATAGTGAATAGAAGTAGCTAGTGTTCCACAGGAAGGTTAATTTTCCATCCGTTTTGTTTTCCATAGTGAAGTTGATGCATGGGTATTGATTTTGGTTAAAAATCAATAGCCTTCACCCATGTTTGCTTCTATTATGTCTTCTCTTTTTCTGTCTATTAGCAGAAAAAAAGAAGCCATAATAGAAGCATATAAGTTATTAAAGGGTTTATACAAGTGACACTGAAGATTTTTTTTCAGTACATGGCAGGAAGAGAGAGAATGAAGAGTAATCCATGAAAATTATGTAAGAGTATGGTTAGTGAGGGTGTTAGTACCAAATTTTTTGCATGGAGTATGGTGAATGGGTTGCCAGAGGTGGTTGCAAGTGCTTCATCAGTGAATGAGTTTAAGGAGAAATATGATAAGTACTGTGTGTATAATGGATCTCTTGTGATGAGTCTTCTGACTCCATGGAGATACCTATATAATAATATCAGTAAAAATATTTAAATGTCTCATGACCATAGATAGCCGGTTCAGCAATAAATAATTTTGAACTCAAATTCATGTAAATGTAGTTCAATGAAAGTTAAATATCTGATAATATCATGCTAAATAAAAAAGTTTTCCCCCTTTATCAAAAGTTTATCCAGCATAGCATTTACATAATCACTTAGCATTCTTTAATTTTCGCAAATGGTTAAGGGTTACCTATCACTTTGCCCTCCTTCTCAAAATAAGTAACTGCACCAAGATCATCTCACCACTCTAAGTTGATGCTTCATGCTACCACTCTATACCCCCATGCAGAACACTACAAAAGTCCTAGCATCCTTGAAAGACTACACAGTACTAATAACCATAGAGACTAGGTTCACCCTAAGAGGGTGAAAAAAGGAAGACACTAAGAAAGAGTAAAGACTGGGTTGCATTGAAAAATAGCTGACAGGACTACAGAGCATCCCACTGTTAATGCAAGTGTTCTTACAGCTGATTTGGGAAACAACAACAGCAAAAAGAAAAAAAGTATAAAATACACAAACACAGTAAAAAAAAAAAGCTATATGCTTATTGATACCACTGAATTCAAAAAGAATAAGTCAATCCATCATCAGCAACATAAGCACAAGCCAGTTTGAACCAAGGTAAGACTATATAACAATCAGCTAATTATAAAAATGAGTGCAGCATCCCAAAGATGATATCTCATAGTTAGAATCCTTTAAAGTGGTAAAAACTGAGAATTATGCATAAACATATAACATTTAAGCACGAAAAATAATAAAATATAATAATAAAATAATATAAAATAATAAAAAGCCACTTAGGATTGGAATGTTCCAGGCTTTTGGCATGGATAGCCATTTTTCCAATTTGAATCAGTAAGATGTAATAACTTCAGACCTTAAATAAGTGATCTTGACTGAAACTGCTTTTGTAGACAAGCACATCTTTTCAAAGGATCCTATGTCCAGTGCCAGTGACATATTGAGTCATTGGCACTGGTGAACATCCATTATTAAGTCACCAGAACTTAATAATGGATGTTCACCAATCCTCTTCTCAATGTACTTCAAAATTCTGAAAAAGTTTCAGTTTGCACATTTGTACAACAAACTTTGGATTTTTTTTTACCTGTCATCACAGATTACCAAAGTTTATTATAAGGTGCAGCATAATCCCTACTAACACTATCTCTTATTTTGGTGAAACTAGCTGTTCAATAAGCAAAAGACTACATATATACCAAGACATCCATCAGTGCAACTTATACCAACAGTGCAGCATTAACAGCAAACATAGAGTCCTTTGGAAAGATACTAAGCTTATTCAGAAGTCGTTTTATAGACAAATGCTTGTTTAATGAAAGTTCTGAAGCTTATTACTTGCGTAATTGAATCAAAATGGTTTATCCATGCCAAAAGTGTATGAAATTTCGTATGTTGGCAGCTTTAATTTTTTTTAAATGTTATATAAGTATAAAGATGATGTAAATAATGTGCTGAGTATATACTTCCCACAATGATTGTTGTACTCTATGGAGGTGCCAGTGTAATAATAGTTCGATGCATAATTCTATCGGTTTGTACCACTTTGGAGGATTGCAACTGCTAGGCACAATCTCTGGTATGCTGTGCTTTGTTTGAACAGTCTGACAAGCTTTTATATATATATATATATATATATACTTTCCCTTGTTTCTGGTTTTTGTATCACTAAGGATGAATTGGTTTATTTTTTCTGACATAATTAATGTTCATGTTATCAATAAATATATAGTTAAATATACTGTGCTCACGTATTTTCAACAGAAAATTCATTTTTTTTTCTTTTTAAATAAGTTCAAAAACTGTCTTTAGTAAAAAATACGATTTTAATTAAATTGCATTAAATTTTCCATTATTATTGTTATTATAATAATGAGGGTAAAACGTTATTTACTATTCAGGAGAGAGTAGGCAAAGCATTTAAGAATTCCATAAGTTATATAATGAGTCCCCTCCCCCTTCCCCCACATGGCCTTAATGTTTAGTGTCAAATTGCATCATAAAGGGAGAGAGAGAGAAAGACAGAGAGGGAAATTGTTAATTAGATTATTAGTGGGGATAATAAAATGTATAGAATTTAGGAAAATATTAGTCAGATGCATAAATAAGGCCTATGATTCGTAGACTCCGTGGTCACTGCACATGGGTCTCCAAGCGAATTTTCTCGCCTCGTTCGAAATTTCTTTAATTGGCGAACAGTTCAAAATACCTGTAAGCCACGCCCACCCAACTCTTCATCCAAATTGCATTTGATAAAAGCAAGAGCCACCTTTGCTTTCATCAAATAGCATGCCATGAATTACTCATTTAAACTTCAATCATCCTCCCCTTTCTGTGAAGAAATCAATCTAAGATATTATTTGTTTACGTAATCAGTTACAATCAGTTATTATGAATTTAAGAATAATGATTATATACTCTATTAGCATTAATCATTTTACAAAGAATGCAAAGTGCTACGTAAATTAAGTCAAAGCACATATAAAACATCAAAATAATTTCCGAGTTCCAAAAATTCTCAGCAAATTGTACGTACGTCTCACTAATACGTAGTTTTCACAGGTTTTATTACAAATAAAAAAAATAGCCTAATTAATAATAAAAAAAAAACATGTACTGTCAGGGCTCAAATGCAAGAAATTATGAGTGACTATAATTGCCGAACGTCAACCAATAAACCAAAACAACTCACAACATACAAATACAGCAACTTCTTTCCCAGTCTAACCGTAAAAGAGCGCCACCCGAAAAATTAAAAACAAAACGAGTTATTTACTTATCAAAGTGTAGATTTAGAAATAAGTAAATCTGAGTTTCAATAATTTCTTACTTTCTTAAACATTAAGTTAATTAGTTCATGTCAGTCAAAATAAATCCTTTTGGTAGTTCCTTTACATTTTTTGGCTTTTAGTTTATAATATAATTTTTGGAATATACTTCTACTATTATTTTTAAAGGATCTGTCTCCTGTCATGGATGGTATATGTAATAAACAACTGCAATGAAGTTAAAGAACTAGCTAGTTAGAATCTAACTTATTCCAGAAACATATTTTTCAAAAATGATAGAGACATCAGAGTGGTTTACAAATAACCTTTTATTTTCACGAATCACAGCACACCTCTAGCCCACTTTTAGCCGTAATTACATTACCACTCTCCTGGGTAGACTTTTCACGAAATAATGGTAAACGGGCGCAATCATTTTGGCTCACTGCCAAAATAGCAGTCACTTCCTTAAATAAAGCTAGAGCTGTATCGATCTTAATCTCAATCGCCTTTCTAACTCTTCTCAAAGGTACTTTATATAGGATTCAAATTAAGATTTGTGCAAGGTCGATATCCTAAAAATCATATGGTCATTGGCCTCGAGGTATGGCATAACGTATTATTATACAAAGGCCTCCTAGAGTCGGGTGGAAGGGTAGTTGAGTATGTATCATGTTGATACTCAACTGAATCAGTTCTACAGTATTTCCGAAAGGTAGGAAATGCAGAATTGTCTAGGACGTTGACAAAACATTTGGTTTTGTCAACATGGAAGGACTGCTGTTTTGTAGCAGCCTTTCCATGGAAGGCGAGGTTTTAGTATTTTGTGTGGGTAATGTCTTCCAGAGCAGCAAAAAAAAAGAAAAAAAGTTCCGTGATATGGTTGCCAACCTCCTTCTAGGGGTCACACTTGAAGAAGAAGAATGTCTTCCATAAATTTTTGCAGGTGTATATGATCAGAACTTGCAGGTGTCACGTAATAGTAATAATGACTCCTGTTTCATAGCCATTTAGCATGTAGTCCTTATCATCGCCTTCCTGTGCCACATAGTTTTTTCGTTCATTCTCACACACGAAAGGTTGCAGAACCAATAGTAGATTGATTTCATGTGTGGGCAGTGAAAGCACTACATACCACGTGCATTTTCGTAGTGGGATTGAAAGAACGACAGGATATTGCGCCCTTCCATCCGAAAGAATCGAACTAAGTTCGATTATTGTCGTCAAAAGAGAAATCATTATATATGTTGTTTCAGTTGGTAGACAGCGTTGAGTAGTTAAGGATAATAGTGTCGTGTAGTTGGAAGATTAAGTAGAGAAGGTGGTGAGTTGTGTGTGGTGAAGTAGTGTGCACTCCCACAATAAATTCTTGGATTCCTTGGACGTGTAATGTAATAACAGTAATAATAATAATAATAATAATAATATAGGGAAAAAATACGACCGAAGTAAGTTCACCTTTGGTTGCAAAGTCGCAATAAACATTTCTTCCATCTCACACGAATTCGAATTCAGGTGTTTTCAAACAAAACCAAATGTCGCAATGTTAACCATGACTGTGTTGTTTCGAGTCGCTTTATGAACCATATTTCATTAGTGTCAATATGTACAATTTATTTAGGTCTAAATAAGGAATGTCGGATTGGTTGTTCGAGTCACTATCGCATCAGCTCTCGAGCCAAAAGGCTGCAGGTTCGAATTCCGCTTGGAGGCATGGATGTTTGTGACTGCCTTTCACATATCACACATTCACACAAAAATGTACACACTCTCATGATATACTGGTCACCATGGAAGAAATAGAGCCTCTCTTTCCGCATTATGGATGGAAGCCTTGTCCAGCTGTGGGAATCACAGGCTGAATATCAAATAACGAACAGATAATTATTTCAACATAAGGCGATTGAATGGAATACTCTACCTCGTGATGACATTAACAGAACATGGAACACCAACCTGGTTTTCTCGGTAATATAGAATATCGACTGTGGCAAACTGGGCCATAAGGCGACTATATTATAACCAACAGTGCGCGTTTAATTGGCGATTTTTCTATTTTAACAGGAACTCAAATTTCTAGAAGAAAATGTTTGTCAAATTTGAAATCAAATAATTCACTTATACGGTTGAAAATGATGGAAAGTAATTTGTGATGTGTGGCTCAGTGAAAGCGACAGAAGGAAGACTTGACTTTAGTTCTAGTTGTTGACTAGTGAAGCTTTTTCCTAAGCGTTTCTTAGACCCGTTCCCGAGTTAGTCGATCACTGGTACAGGCAAGCGGGTTTTTCATACTTGAAACTCTGGTTTCAGGTAGAAAACATTTTTGACATTTATAATTGCACATTTGTGAATTTATACATGTCAAACCGGATTTCAGGTGCCTGTTACCCCTAAGCGATAACTTTTAAGAGACTTTCTAATGAGTAAATTTTAGGTCTTATTGGTTATTGGAGTCCCTTGGAATATATTAGGCACTAAACTGCAGTTCTAGCTTATCGGGACATGTACACCAAAGGTCGATAAGGATTTTGCGTTATTTCGTTATAATAAATTATAGGCTCATTAAGAGAACAAACACTTAGAATTTCAGGAGAATCTAAAAGTGGAGCCTTTATTATGATACTGGGAGAAAAATGATTAGGGATCAAATACTGGCAATGATTTTCTGATATCTGTATAATAGTGACAAGATCAAAGTCTAAGGGTAAACCAGTCCATAGTCTGAGTGAGCTCTAATTAAAAGCTGATTAAAAGCTTTGGTCAATGGACAGATAATAGATACTTAAAAATAGGAATTGAATTATTCTTGATCATTTTCTCACTTATCAGACCTCAGTAGTTCTGTGGAGATGGCCTCTGCATTCACAGTTCCACGCTGTCTTCAGAAAGATATTTCAAGTTCGATTCTAGTAGCAGATTGAAGGAACGCTTTCTAAGCCTTTCTTCTACCGGGCTAACACTACACCTCCTTTCCAGAGATTTTGCCAATCTCTGAAAACGACGTGTAGCTGTCCTTTGGAAGTTGTCCGCTAGTCACCCGCCCGATTACTATTGAAATCATTGACAGCCTTGTCCCAGCTATCTGCAATGGGTAAGGGTGAAGTATAGTTGCCCACAGTCTTCAACAGTTTGTTAGAACTCAACAGCTTTGTCCACTCCTTTTGTGGAATAAAAGCATTAACAGATTAATTGTATTTATTTCACACTTCGAAAAACTTCCAGTTATAACTATACTCGAAAAAATGCAGAATTTATAGATGCTTTGCCTAGCTTTTCTGATCGATTCACATTAAATTAATTTCTGCTTCTGGTAATAAAGTCAATAATTCTTATCGCTACGTATTGCCTTTTATGAATAAATAGAGCATAAAAGGAAGAAAGCAGTGGTATGAGTTAGGCTATTGATATTCAGCCTTGCGAGAAAATATGTTCCTTCTTCTTAAAACTTTTGGAGTGGGCAGTTCAATCTCCTGTGGTAGCCAATCAGAAATAGCTAGCCCAAGGCTATCACCAATTTAATCAGCACGAAGTGAACAGACGGCTAAAGTGAAGTGCCACCATGTCGTAGTCCCTCAATCTAACACAATATTGTTAATATCTGAAAATAGTGTGGGTTCGACGGTCGATTTTCTTGAGTTTACGGGACGAAAAACACGTTTGCCTGTGCCAGAAATCGACTAACTCGGGCACTTGTCGAAAAAAGGCTTAGAAAATGTTCTTCTAGTCGGCGCCTAGATTTGAACTCGTTTTCCTTCGTGCAGTCAAGCGCCGTGGAGTCAAACGTTACTTCCACTGGTAGTCTCAGATCCACGTGGAGAACTAAATTAAACCAAGAGCTGTGATTCGTGCTTGATTGATAAAATATGTCACTGTTTGCTACCATTACCTAATAACAATAATAACGAATGAAGACGGATTCAAACCTAGTCGCCAAAGAGAGGAACATTTTCTAAGCCTTTTTTTTCGACCGGTTCTCGAGTTAGTCGATCTTTGACATGGGCAAGCGGGTTTTTCGTGCCGTAAACTCAAAAAAATCTACCGTCGAACCCACACTATTTTCAGATATTAACAATATTGTGTTAGATTGAGGGACTACGACATGGTGGCACTTCACTTTAGCCGTCTGTTCACTTCGTGCTGATTAAATTGGTGATAGCCTTGGGCTAGCTATTTCTGATTGGCTACCACAGGAGATTGAACTGCCCACTCCAAAAGTTTTAAGAAGAAGGAACATATTTTCTCGCAAGGCTGAATATCAATAGCCTAACTCATACCACTGTTTTCTTCCTTTTATGCTCTATTTATTCATAAAAGGCAATACGTAGCGATAAGAATTATTGACTTTATATTGTGTTCGAGTTAGGGAGGACCCCCAACATTGCAGCACTTCACTTTAGCTGTCTCTTCAATGCATACGGATTAAATTGGTTAGCTGATAGCCTTGAGCTAGCTATCTCTGATTGGCTACCAGTGGAGATTGAACTGTCCACTCAGTCTCCAAAAGTTAGACAAGGGATATACGGGAATAAAAGGCGTTAGCTAATTTTTTATACTGTAGTCCTCAGAAGTTGCTGTTGATATATTATTATATAAATAGCAGCACCACCAACAACAAGGAACTCTTAATTGTCAGTAACAATTCAATTTTTCTTAAGATTACAGATAAAATGATGACGAGAAGAAACATATATTACCTATGAGTAACAGATGAACGATGGTGAAGTAAAACATTATTATTATTATTATTATTATTATTATTATTATTATTATTATTATTATTGCATGACCCGTGAAGTCCTACACCTCATTGCTAGAGACCACTCTATTACACCACGTACTGCACACTACCCAGTATTTGTCTCTCTGTTAATAGTGCATATTCTCTAGCATGTTTGCTTGGCGGGATTAAAAACTCAAGTTAAGGGAGGAAAAGAATCCTACTCCAGAGAGAGAGAGAGAAAGAGAGAGAGAGAGTAAAATAAAAATAAACGAATCAGCTAACGCCTTTTTATTCCCTCATAGGGAGTTGGTGAGGGCTTTATACCCGTCTTACTTTTGGAGACTGAGTGGGCAGTTCAATCTCCACCGGTAGCCAATCAGAGATAGCTGGCCCATGTCTATCACTAATTATAGCAACCACCGAATAAGAGGCTGGCAAACAAGTGCTGCCATCTCTTGGTGCCTAACCCTAACAAGATATGTTACCTAACCCTAACAAGAAATAATGTGGATACTACGGTTTCTTGAGTTTCCGGGAGGAAAAACCCACTTTCCCGTGCCAGAGATCGACTAACTAGGGAACTGGTCGAAGAAAGGCTTAGAAAAAGTTCCTCCGCTCGGTGACTAGACTTGAACTTAAGTCAAACTTCGAGCGATCAAGCGCAGAGGATGCAAGTGCCACTTCCACTAAGCTACACAGATAAGCCTAGAGAGCGAGCGAGCAAGAGAGAGAGAGAGAGAGAGAGAGAGAGAGAGAGAGAGTAATTAATTCCCCTTCAGTAAAAAGCTAATATAAAGATTCCTCACGTCATGAGGGGAAATTAATTCAAATTTTTCACAGTTGAAGGAGGCGCGTATTCTATCGTTCTTCCGCCTGCGCTATAAAGGCACCATGATAAAGTGGATATTGCTGAAAATGAGTATCAAGATCATTGGGTACATTTGCTTCCTTGCACAAATATTTTCAATATTAAACTTCATAATGAAAAAATACATCAGGTACCTTTAAATATAGAGTCTCTATAGCTCCCTAAGTTTTGACGAATCAAGTGTTTAGAAAAACCAGAATTCGAACCTCATCTAGAATCTGAAGAAAGTTCATCAGAACTTTTCTACTGAAATTAGTCTCATACAGGAATTGAAGAATTTTTTTGTAATGGAAACTCGTTTTTTTTTCTTTTACTAGCAACTAAGCAAATCAGGAGAACGCACAAAAATTTTAAAACTTTCTTTTAGTTTTAACATTTAACAAAATTTGCATCTCTTAAAGAATGACTTTTTTTCTTATGATAGAAATCCCCAATTTTTCTTGGCATAAAAGAATGTTTCCAGGTTCATTCGATGATCTTCCAACAGATCATACATGCATATTACTGAATAATCTTTTCTATGTCAAAGTAGTTTCCTGTTTTATTCCAGGTATTAATTTTACATTTAAAAAGCAATGAACATTGTATAAATCATTAAATTTGTTTTGGTGTCCCTAAGATCTATCATATTTATGAGATCCATAAGTTTTTTCACTAATTGTACTCCATACTTTCACATGGATGTTCAGTTTTTCTGCTCATCAGATTTGGCATAGTTGATTGTTCCATTCTCTTCTAATTCTGTTCAGATATGTGCAATGAATAATCACCACTTTTTTACATGTCAACTCCAAACAACCCCAAATGTGTTAAATAAATTATTCTTCCTCTCCCTTCCTTTTCTATTCTGCTGTTCATTGGAATAGTCTGCTTCTCTATATTCCACAAGGAGTAAAATCTTCAAGTCTTCAAATTCAGTATTAGGAAATTCTTCTTTGTTCTCAACTTTTCGGCCCTCTGCAGTACTAAGTATACCATGAATGGGTTGATCAACCTCTCGAAGTGTAAGATTACCAGAAATAAGAAAATATCATTAAATGGTATTTCGTTTATTTGACAGTAGATTGTGTCATGTGTTAGAGTCCTTTTTTTAGATTTTTGTATTACAGAGAAAGATTTGTATTACATAATACGAGGCCCGTGTAGTTCTGTGGAAATAACGTTACATCCATAGTTCTAGGAAGCCTGAAGAAAGAGTGCCCTAAATTCGATTCTAGTCGCTGATTGAGGAACTTTTTCTAAGCTTTCTTCTAGCGGTTCCCGAGTTATTCCATGTCTGGAGCAGCAAGCGCATTTTTCCTTCTGAAAGTTGGTTTTTTCATCCCATAAACTCAAAAAAAGTGACCACAAACCCATTATTTCTCTCATTAATATATTGTGTTAGGTTTTGTGATCACAAGATGATGGGAGTTGTTATCGTACTCTGCTCACCAGATGCTGTTTGGAATCATTGTTGGTCTGGATCAAGGATAGCCAGCTATCTTTGATTGGCTGTTTGAGAGATTAATTTCTCCTAAATCTCAAAAGTTAGACAAGGCTAAAGCAGCCTTGCCTACTCCTTTTATGGAATAAAAAATCTTAGTGAAGCTTTTCATTTTATAATAATCCGAAAAATTATCGTACATCGGCTTCCATCGTTTTAATTACAGTGACTAGAATATAAATAAGTGTTGTGTTAACTTGACTGGGTAGAAGTGCTGAAAAAAAAAAACTGTATAAAAAAAAACAACAGTAGATCACTACTCACTCAGAAACCGACTGAAATTTGATAAGTGCACAATCTCTGCAATCCCCGAACTTTGAGTGCATTATTGCAAGTTTGCTAGACGAGAATATGCAGCCAACTACAGCCAACTCGTGTTTCTAATCCTAACACTGGTATTATGAATATGTATATTGTGTGACCTATGGTCGATTTTTCCTGAATTGCAGGATTACGTATTCGGTTTTTTTTTCAAAAGAAAATGAACAATTTTACTACTTGCACCAAAAATTGACTTACTCAGAAACCGACTGAAAAAAAGAAGAAAAAATCACTGGAGAAAAAAGTGTCTTTGGACCAGAATCAAAATACTCTCTTCTGCCCTCTCCTATGATCGCACCACGGCAAGGCAACTTAGGAACCTATATTTAATTTTTACTCAAAACGTACGTTTCCTTTATAAATAAACGATTTCATTATGTAAACATTTACAGGGCCGTTTTACTTGACAAGAAATTATATTCGTGTTTAATATTTTAGTCCAATGTAAGCAAACAAAGCTTGCAAGTGAAGTATTTTCACTAGGCTACTCGTATATAGATGGTGATGACTTCACATCGATTGCCTTAGTATGCCATTATGCAAGCACACGTCTTTTCAGACATGTATATCGCTAAGCATTATGGGAAAGGATCACTACTTCCCAGCCAGCCCGGTTTCAACGTTTATTGAGGTCTCATCAGTGGCAGCCAGAGCAAGAATAAGAATAAAAAGATGATACATCTTTTTACTACTTGTGCATGGAAAATATTTGACTTCTATATTAACCAATCTTGGTATTATTCTGGATGTGGTCCCACTGATGAGATGGTGGATTCATGACTCTTGTAGCGCATTCTGTATCGACGATATTTTTGGGATTAAAAGACCTACATTCGAATCCTCCAGTTTTCGGACACAAAGAAACTTTGTAGGAACTTTTTCATATGTAGTGAATTCGCCGTCACACGGGGTGACTGAGTTTTTCCTCCCGAAACTCGGGTTTTTTCACTCCTCCAGTTTATCAGTTTAACCTTAGTTACTTTCACTCTGATTCCAAACAAGACGGGGCAAGTTCTGATTTGGTTGATCAATGAAAAGAAAATAATCAGAAAGAAACGTATCGTGCCATATATGAGGAATTTAAGTGACTACCGTTTAACGAAGCTCAATGCTGACAAGAGTATATAAAAAAAACAACTAATAATAATTCCGTGTTACATTATAGATAACAGTGTTTACTTATAAGGGAATTACAAAAGGCGACAAGAAGTAATCACTTATTATTATTATTATTATTATTATTCCTGATACCTCCAAGGAGTCCGAAGACTCATCGTGGGAGGACATCTACAACTGTCTCTGCACCTAACCTCTACTACGAATCATCTCTATCAACGCCATCTGCCGCCCACCTCCAACACCACCACAACTAGTAATTTTTGTCTGTAAATTGCGTGTGTTCTGAAGGGCCGATTTGTATGTATGGGAGAAAAAACCCTGCTACCTCCGTATGAGATCGGCTAACTCACCTTCGATTGAAATCGACCAGATAAAGATTCCTCCCGTCGCGACGAGAATCGAACTTAGGTCTATTCCAATCGAAGGGCGCAATGTACCGTCGTTCTTCCAATTGCGCTACGGAGGCGCTTAAGTATAATTATCAGGTGATCATTTTTCTTCAATAACCAAACAGTAAGGGACACTAATGTCGTACTTTTAGGACATATGTATCTCACTTTCTAAGAAAAGAAAAAGAAAAGTATTGTGGCTTTTTTATTTACATGACGAAAACAACCTCTTTATTTCTTGTCGAATTATAACACATATTCGAATTTTGAAATGCATTCTGTTAATGAATTCTCTAAGTTATACTAAAATTTTGCGACAATTAAACAATGATCGAAATGATTCGAGATGATAATAAAAAGTGTTTTCTCAAAATCATTCTTGTATGATTATGTAATTCATTTTCACAAGAATTTAAACTGAATGTTTTTTTAATCTAGAAAAAAGAATTGTTTATTCTCACTTTAAACATATTATTTTAAAATTATTTTCGTAATTGCTATTGAAATAGTCCAATTTAAACCGAAGTTGAATACACTCGACAGATTTTAATAAAGATTCTAATACAAAATTTCATCAAAATCTCTCGAACCCATTCAGAGTTATATGCATATGGACAAAAAGAAATCTTGTCAAATCAAGCTTTCCTTTCAAAGTGTCTAGAAATATGTAGTCCCATTTTTGGAACTTCAAAAAGTACAAATACAAATATTTACAGCCTAATTTGAAATCATAAGTCAGTAATTAGATCCTCTTTTTTATTCATGAGAACTTGACATTGTCAGCATCCAGGAATGCGTTAGCAGAGCTAATCTCAGATGGTATGGTCACTTAAACAGAATGGGCGAGGAAAGATTAGCAAAACAAGTGTTCTCTGCTAGGTTGGCAGGAAAACGATCCAGAGGAAGTCCAAGACATAGGTAGATTGATACGCTACAAAGTGACTTAGAAGATAGAAATATAAGAACTGATAATGTTGAAGTCTTGACAGATAACAGGTTGATTTGAAGGAAAATTGTTGAGGAAGTTAATAATGATGTACGTTGTTCATGTAGTACTATCATAATATCCTATACACCATTTGAGAGTACATGTCAGGAATTTGATGATGATGATGATTTTATTCATGAGATACGATTAAAATGATGTAATTTTTCTGAATATTTTTAAAACGACTTCAAGAATTTTTAAAATATTATTATTATTTGACACCTCCAGGGAGTCGAAAGAACTCATCGAGGGAGGGCACCAACTCTACAACTCTCGTCTCTACCACTCAACCTCATCATCTACACCAACGCCATCTACTGTCCGCCACCAGTAGCATTTCCACAGACAAACATCCATGCCCACGGCAGGATTAGAACCCGCAGCCTTTTGGGTGGAGAGCGGATACGCTAACCACTCGGCCAACCAGGCCGGCATTGATGTTTCGTACCTACTGCACGACCTTTAAGTGTAGTAGGTACGAAATTATTGCCATTGGATATTGGATTTTTGCCAGTATTAGATCAGCCACATCCTTCCCTTTCCCTCATTAACAAGCGCTTTTACTGAATCTGCTATTCTTTGCGCAGAGTCACAATTCACAATTTCTAATGTGATTTATTACGGAAAAAAAAATAAAGAAAATAGAATTTTTTTCAGTATAAATAGCAATTATCAATATATAACACTATTAACTAACAACATAAAAATTAAATTACATGAATTAAATACGTAAGATAATACTAGCTAACAGGAAATGTGAAGTAACTATGACTATTACTTTTCAAAGATTAAAAACTGTTACAGAACCAGCGGTGTTACAGTTACACCACCATTTTCTGAAAACCAGTCCTCCTTTAGTCCGAACAAAATTACGAGAGCACATTTGAAATTCTTACAACTACACGAAACGTTCACTGAACTTGATGGTGATCTGATTTTGAATGATTCTTAGGTTATCTTGTTTACATTTCACGCTAGCTTTTAAGGGCTTCTAAGCAAGGGCAATTTCACGGTAGTGGTGGTGTTGAGCATAAGTAGATGACCATATTCATTTGCTCTGTATCATTTACACTAATGTCTCATTCAATCACTTAATTCAAATTTAATTTAAATTTAATATTTAAGTTACTAGTGGTCCATGGCGCTTTAGAGGCATGCAACATATATAGTTAGTGGGTTAGAGGTGTACTCATGAATTATTATTACGTGACCTTCGTTGGCAAAACAGTTAACCCGGAAGGGCTCTGGAACCAAGAGTGCCGGAAAATCGGTGGTGTATTTGTACTTGTAAACCATGCCAGCCTAGTTGCCAGGCTACATAGTTTCCAACCAGTCTGTGAATTCGAATCCCACTGTTGGTCACTGCAAATCACACTAGTTAATAATGACTCGGTGGTAGATAATTTTCACCCTATTTACTGGAAACGTGATGTGGTTTGTAGCTTACACGTTACCAACTTTCGTGGTTGAAATACTACTACTACTACTACTACTACTACTAATAATAATAATAATAAAAGCTACAGTTGTCGGAACAACTATAAGTTAAACTTTACAGTTAGGTTTAACTTAATTGAAAAATGTTTTCATATCTTTTTCTCATATACTTAGCAAGTTCTCTTCAGTCAAAGGTATACGTTAATTCCAAACTGAGGACTTTATATATTATTACGTGACTCCTCCAAGGACTTATTGCACTTCACATTACCAAACCCATCATCTGCACTATCTACTTCATTTGCACACTACGCCATCTAGTGCCTATCATTTGTATTTTTCTCGGTTAACTGCGTGTATTCTTTGGCCGATTTTTTTCGAGGGGACATCCTGTCGTTCTTCCAACTGCGCTACGGAGGCGTTGATTTTGAGTTTTAAGACTCAGTTCACTTTTGAAGAGTAGTTGTGAATAAGACCAATGGAAACAGAACTATGGATGGGAGGAAATCTTTTCTCTCTCTCTTTCTCTCTCGCTCTCTCATGTAGTCCTGTTACTTATTTGCTGCATTCTACTTAATATATATTACGGATAGCGTAGTACACAATATTAAGAACTTCATTAAGAACTATATTTTAAGTAATACGCACGAGGATAGCTTATAAATTACAAGAAATGCATACGCAGTTGAAAAAATGAAAGCATGTTGTTAACTAAGGGTTTCATCACTTCGCCGATAATATGCACTAGAGAAGAAATACGTGGGGAGTTTTGATTTTTGAAAAATCCATCAAAAAGTTACAGCTAAATGCACTGACAGATTTTTTTTTTTTTTTTCTCACTCTCAAAGAGAAGCGAATACGTCTATATTCGAGTGGTCGACAACGGCTAATAAGTGTCAATGAAGAACGATGCAGAGCACTATTCATTGACCGATGTGAACAATGAAAAACCTACGCAGTTATTCTCGACAACAGAAGGATGACTAGTGTATGAAGTCTCAAACTAAGTGAAGATTAGTCATGGTTCTGCCTATGAAGTCATTTTACAACTGACCCTATTTCCATTAAGGTTGTGCAAGATGGGTTCCGAAGTATTCAAAACTTTCTTCTTTAATCACTTGAAAAGACGTCAATTTATTACTGAATAGGAAGTGAAAGAGTCAGGGTAGCTTGCTTCCCGGTCGATATAAGACATACAAAACTTTGGCACCAGTTAACCAAAATTTCAAAATCAGATAGACTATATTGAGAAATTATGAATTTTTATCTTCTATATTGTATTGTTATTATGATTTTAATAAATACAATGCGAATACTTTTCGATTTTGGGGAAGAGAACTCATTCTAGAGAGAAATTAAGGAAGAGTATTAATAGGACAAAATACTTTATTGGTTTAGCATAAAAAGAATATAATAATAAAAAAGACTATATACAAAGAACGAACAAGAGTAAAAATGGGAATTAGATTTTTTTAAACAAAACATAACTTTAACGTTAATGATTTCTTTTTTTCTTTTTTTCAAAGTTTCACCAGTGCTAATATTCTATAGGATAGACTACTAATGTACTACAGGTTGAATAATCTCAGGAGATTACCATTAAAAAAAGAAAGAAGGAAAGAGAAACAATTTTGTTGATAAAGAACATCTGCAAAAGCTAAGGCAGAAAAAAGAAAGCAAGAAAATATATATATGAAATTTGGCGTTTTTTAATAGAATAAAATATACTCAAACGATAAAGCTATATACTTTACTAATCATTAAAAAAAAAGCACCAGTTTGTAAAATTATTATGACCATTTGTATTGCTTCATATGGATAATTGAAATTACATATACAATAATAATGAATGGTTTCGTTATAGAAAAATGCTATTGCAACATGGCACTTTTTTTTTTATTATTGTATACGACAATTTCTATGATTGCTTGCACATAATCGTATACAATAAGACATTTTGACAAAATAATTGGAATTACGAGGATATCAATGCTTCCGGTTGGAGAAAAATGATTCAACTTATAAAAATAAATTAATTAAACAACTATTTATTAATAATTTAATTAGAACTGATCTATTCTTAGATATTCGAGAGTTTCAAGTTAAGATATTTAAATAGTAATATTAATATCAGTTGTAATTAATACAGCTACTCTCTGGAATTGTTGCAGACATTCGCGTCTGCTGAAGTACGATTATCTTTGAGAATTACCATCTGTCTCATTTTATTGAATTATTAGATAAAACAAACACTCTAACCTATAGCGACAGAAGTGGTAAGGTCAACAGCTGAATGATGAACTGCTTAGTTCAATTATAGTCAAACGTTAATCATTTTCCAAATGGCCTGCTTTTTTATTATTATTATTTTCCCTCTCTGTTTAGGTTTCTATATATAAAATGTAGTGTTTATAATTATTCGTAGATATTGCAGACCTTATGAAACAGCGCCACAATTAAAATATTTATATAAATATAAACTTCACATTTATAATAATTAGCAAACGACAACGTACTTGGCGCATCAGTGATCGCTATGGTAACCATATGCGAAGTTAGGCCTAAACTCAACAGAAGTTGAAAGTGTGTAAGTACAAAATTCATTTACAGATGGCGCGTCTTGTCTAAACTGTTCGATTTGGTGACTCCCGCGATGAGTGAGAGTTTCTGGAAAACCGATGACGTATGCCTGGAAAATCCAAGATCTTAGTCAAACTGGGAATATATATAAAGCTTCTCTGCGGGTACCCAGGTGCTGAATATACGGCGAATGCAAATCTAGATCGCTCTTCTCTGTGGCAAGGACGTAAACGGGAGAAGAAGAAAAAAAAAGTTCTTCGGCCTGGTGCAGTGACGTTAAGGAGAGTTTGTATTGCAGCAGGATATTGCAGCATGACGATACAGCATTCGTTAAGGTCACCATTACTTCATCGTCAAAGGTAGGTTAGTGATACGGCACAACCAGTTTACTTAAATAAAAGGAAAATTAGTGGTGCGTATTGACTAGTGTGTGTGAATGCGGTGAAACGCGGAAGATTCAAACGCGGTGAGTTCAAATTGAGATCTTTTGCAAGTAATATAAGATTTTTGTAGAAACACGTTGTTGAATGAAATCGTTTGCATGTATTTGTATATTTTACTCGTATCAAAATAAATGCTGTATTCAGTGGCCGTTTGTATATTGTAATAAACTAGCTGATAAATAAAACGTAGCGAAGATTAAAAAAGCGGAAAAAAAACCCACCTTAATTATCTACGTAATTTTTGATTTCTTTAACTGTACAGTTTTAATATTGAGAAGTATAATCTTCCAGAATGAGAAATTATTTATTTATTTATTTTTTATTCTTTTCTACTAAGCATTTTAATATTAATATTTTAGAGGGCGCATAATAAATATTAGCTTGATAAAAATACTATTCCGATATTTTTGGCAGTATTTTTGCAGAGGGGTTTTGCAGTATTTATTAGCGAGCTATAATGTAGAAGAAAAAAACTTTTTTTATTAAAATGAATTTACAATATATTTGACAATTAGCATGTAATTTTTTCAAATTGAATACGTTTGTTTTTTATTCCAAATTAAGGACATAGTACAAATGATTCAATCAAACTAAGAACCAGAATTTTGGCCCTACATGTGGAATGCTTTAAAAATACCCCCTAAAAAATTCCTATATTTATAAAATATTTGCCGTTTTAGATTTAATTTCTAAATATCTATTCATGAAAAGCCTCTCTTTGTGTCAATAGGTTAGAAATCGAAAAATATTTGGAAGCTCTACAAGGTATCATGTTTACGCGCCTTTTTTAAATTAATAAAATATTTTCTATATGATTTGAGCTTCACTGCATGTTACTAGTAATACAACCTGCATTTCTCTTGAATTTAATCTTATTTTATTTTGAAAGTACAACAATTTATTTTTGCATCGTCGAATAGGTTTATTTGGTTGTTGCCAATATTTCTATTGTATAAAGCTCTGATCAGACAACATCTGAATTATTAGACTCAGGTGTGGTCACTTGAAGTTGAAGGGAAGATAAAGTAACCTTGTATAGTGTACAGAGATGGATAAATGTTATCAGGGTTGTACAATGTCGGTATGCAAATTACAGTGTTTGGTAGATAGAAGACCAAGGGATGATGTTTTTTGCGACATTTAAACTGCTGAGAGATAATTACAGGTTTGATACCAGGAGGATTTTTCATATGGTAGAACTAGGGAAAAAACAAGGACAAAGGGAACATTCCTGAAAGTTGCGAAAGGAAGTGGTAAATAAGAGGGTGAGAAGTGGCGTTTTTGCAGTGAGGGTGGGTGGACTATAGAGTGCATTGTGGAGTAAGGTGGTGAGAGTGTAGGCAAATGGTGAATGAGTTTAAGAAATAGTATGATAGACTTTATGTTGTCTAAGATCGGCCTCTCACGACGAGTCCTGTTACTCCATGGAGGTTCTGAATACTACTACTAATGCTGGCATCTAATTTCTTAACAGATCTACAAGTTAAAAACGGTTAGATTTGCAAATACGAGTATAGAATTGTGTTAAACCATTGCGGTACAAAGCAAATTCATTTCGCATAATGATTTTTGCTTTAGGCTAGATCTCAAGTTTACAAACTACTGTATTGAAAGTAAAATAAAAAAAATAGGAGAGCGAATCAACTTCTGTTGCAATTAGCACGACCAAAAATTAATAAATCACGATTTGGGCTTCAATTAAAAGTTAAGGGCTTGAAACCCTTTTACTTGAACTCAAATCTGTCACCGTAGGCAAGTCTGGGCTCAAATAATCATTTAATATGTAATATGATACTGGTAACCTTTTTCCGTATATTAATATGCAGATAGTGTCATTTTTTAAATGTGAATCACATTGACAAAAGGTAGTAAAACTATCTTACGTTCAGTACCGTGAGTAGGCTAGGAGTTAATCTAGTTCTCTAGAGACTAAACATGGAACTTTTTCAAGCCACTTCAGGTCTCCAGTAAGCAAAGTGGTAGACTCCAGTTCCCTCACTCTACAGACCAAAAATTCTTCAGTAGAGAACTTTAAGATTTTACAAATGCTCATTCGTTATATGGGCATTTCTAGTTACGGATGATGACGCTAGGCATCGTGAGTATGCAGTTTTCCGCCCCAATGTGGCAAGTGGCGTCATCCTGTATGAACTGGTCGTTGTTCTGGCTGCTTTTTTTGTTAGTACTTACAAGCAAGTTTGACGATTTTGTGATGGCTGACCACAAGAAACAGAGTATGCATGGATTTTTTTTTTTTTCTTTTGAGTAAATCTGCAGCTGAAACTATTGTTATATTTCGGCAAGCCATTAAAGATGACACTTTTGGTAAAACGCTAGTCTTCAAGTGGTTTTCACGTTTCAAAAATGGGGACATGTTAGTTGAAGACCAACGATTTGGCCGACCTTCGACAAGTAGAAATAATGGAAACATCGAAAAGGTTTGCCAGGCAATCAATGAAGATCGTCGAAAGACCATTGAGCAAGTTCGTGCCTAAGAATTTTAACAGAAGATTTGTTAAATTTATGTCTTGTTTGCTCACAGAGCATAAAAAAAAAAAAAAAATCGTGTGAATATTTTCCGGGATTTGAAGAAGCAAGTTCTTAATGACTAGAACTTTCTTTCAAAAGTTGTGACCGGGGATGAGTCTTGGTGCTACGGTTATGATTCAGAAACAAAACAAGCATGAAGCCAGTGGAAACATGCAAAAACAAATGGCAGTTGTTCCCGACCCTCCATCTCTCTCTCTCTCTCTCTCTCTCTCTCTCTCTCTCTCTCTCTCTCTCTCTCTTTCTCTCTCTCTCTCTCTCTCTCTCTCTCTCTCTCTCTTTCTCTCTCTCTCTCTCCCCATGTCACTTTTTGATTCCCACGGATAAAGAAAACAATGAAAAGACAGCGATTCGTTGACGAAGTGAAAGAAAAGTCGCTCGAGGCCATAAACAGTATTGCAATTGAACAGTTCCAGAACTGTTTCCAGTAGTGGAAAAAACGTTGCAGCAAGTGCATTGACTCACATGGAGAGTACTCTGAAGGAGACTAGTATATGATATTATAAATTTTAATATATTAAAAAAAAAAATTCCGGTTATTTTTGGGTATCCCCCCCTCACGTATACGTGAGAGGGATACCCAAGTCGGTAATAGACGAAGCCCTTTGGTCGGAAAGACTTGGGTTCGCTTCCTGTCCATAAAGTGAGGAAGCTTTGTCTGGTCTCTTTTGACGAAAGGTGAATTCGCCTGTCTCATACGGAGGTATTGGAAACTCGGGTTTTTCGTCCTCCAAAATAGGCAAACCGGTCCCGTGAACACACGTATCTAGAGACGTAGGACACACTAGGAAGCATAAGGTTAGCCTTATGCTTCCTAGTGTGTCCTACGTCTTATCCCACCTTATCCTCGAGGCGGTCTCGGTTTCAAATCTTAATAGGCCATGCCTAATACGAACGTAACAGGCCACTAGGCCTAATATACGTATAAGGAGGAGGAGGAGGGATGTAAGATACCAACATAAGGTTGTGGGGATGTGTGTGCATAAGAGAATGAGACATGAATGGAATATCGGAATACAAAGAATTAAAAATAAGCGATCTCAGTAGAATAATCAAATAATGAAAGTGTTTTAACAAATTGAATCATTCTCTGTTGGTATGCAAAGCATCAATAATAGTAACTTGTCAATTATTGCAATCAGTTCGAGTGAAACAAAATGATTGGAGATTATTCCGGTAAAAAAAAACGATAACTCACATGTATAGTAATTGCATTATAAAATACTGTATAAAGAAATATAAAGATGTTTATCGATTTAAAAGTTGAACAAGGTTATTAATCTTTCCCCGAAACAAAATAAACTCATTTATCGATAAATCAACGTATTTATTGAAAACACTATTATTTATCTCTCTGCACATCTTATTAAAAGCAGGAGCGTTGATCGTCTGCGTCTTCACTAGTAGCAAGCGAAAGAGCGCTTGGTAACTGCGGTAATTTGTTGTTCTGTCTTCCACTTCATGTTTCATTATTAACGATTAAATGGTAAAGCTGAAGGTGATTAATACAATTTACGAAATTGTATTTCCGAGTATATTTCGTTAGAAAATGATTAACCTATTTACGGTTTTACAGTTAATCTAACCGAACAGTATTGGGACTGAATAATACCACTTATTGATCGTTCCATTTAAGAAGAAAGAACGACAACAAATATCCTGTTATGCCAGTTTAGCAATTATATTTAATATCCTCTATGTGTCTTGCCTTATTGTACAAAGACGCCTTTGTTAATGTTCTTGGTGTTAATGGCAAAATCAAAACATTAAGTTCCGTCTCGTAGATCTCGCTATGTTAATTCATGCAACGTTGTTTCAGAAGTTTTCATACCCTTGAGAGATGAGGGGTGGAGGAAGGCAATAATTGGAACTCTTAATTTATCCATCTACTTAAAACAGTAGCATCCTTAGTGAGCAATGCAGCGTGAGTCATACAGATATCACTGAGTCATAGTAACTGGCCGATTACTCACTGGTTAAGCTGAAATCAGTGGGTGTAAGAGAACTTTTTTTCCCTAGTTATCCGATAACCATGATGCTAATAAAGAGTTCTCAAAACTAATGGGTCTCATAAAAATTAAGCTGACTTCCGATTCCAATATGTCTTTTAGTTAGTCATAATATTTAAACGCCGTAACACACATCACAACACATACAAAGCATATCTCCCAAGTAGTCGTTTGTGAACAGTGTTAGCTATGTGTTTCGGCGCCTTTCACAAGTTATCGATTGACTAGTACTTAGATTAGTGTTATGGCTACTCGGTTAGACTTTTACTTCTTAACCCCCCGCTTTTAATATCAGTAAGTAATTAATTCTGCGCCATATATAATTAATTGGTATGATTTATTTTTGTTTTTTGTTCAGTATATCTCATGGAATTATAAATTAGCTAATATTTCTTTCTTATCAACAGTTATTATAAAAGAGCAAGTAACTGCTTAGGAAACCACACAGCGGGAAATGATGTCATCAGTTCTTGGGATACTATATGAGTCGAACATGCTTATGACTAATATCACTAATATTCTAGTAATATTTATTACTAATATTCTGTCGACATTTTTCTTCTAAATTGCTTTATTATTTGATAAGTCTTTAATTTCATTTGTCCCTTTTTTTATTTTTTAGTTTCGAATGCGCAAAAATTCTCTGTATGATCAAGGTATACCGACACAGGATCATTTTACAGACCAATTCTGTTTTCAGTAGTACCTGTTTTAGTTGTTTTTGATCTGGTTATATTAATCATTCGATTAGTTCTCACCACATTCTCGAGTATTAATAATGCTAAGATCTTTTGATAGCTTTATTTTAACATGGTTTTGCCATTGAACCAATTTGTTCGCCCTTAATTTAACTCAAGAGTTCTTCGATTGAATGTTTTCATTCTATGTATGAAAACGTTGCATGAGATCCTTTATTTGTCTTGAGATCTATATTCATTCTGTTTACGTACGATATTCTCCGCTGCAACATACATAAATATGATCTTCAGTATGAGTATTATGAAAGAGCAAACCATTCAAAAATCCACCAGAAAGAACAAGTTGTTATCGCACAATAACCATGCGCGATAAAAAGAACCGAATGCGGATAAGTGTTATTTACATTGATGTTGTTAAATTCTTCGTGATATTATTATTATTATTATTATTATTATTATTATAAAAACCTCTATGGATTTAAGATTTAATTTCAAACGTGAAAAAGTTTACTAGACTGGTATTATTCTTCAATTTATGTCTGCGAGTGAAGGAGAAATTGACTTAATCAATTTCGTTAACTGACGCATATTATTAATATTATAATTCTTCAGTATATAATCAGTTTTTATTGGCTGTGATGTGAAAACTAACGAGTTTAAAAATACATAAAAATATTGTACATTTTATTCTTTAGTCAAACTAAGAAATCTCAAAAAAAAAAAAAAAAAAAAAATCTAGTAACTGAAACTTGTTTTTCAGAGTTTAATACAAAAACAGACCAAGTGATAATAATACAATTACAGTAGCCAAAGAATTACTACTGACATAAATTATATTACACGCACACGAAATAAAACTTGTATCTTAATAGGTGATCTCATATGCTTAAAGGAAATTTTAATACGTCTGTGGAATTGTTTCATTGAAGAAACTTGACGTATTAGTTTCTAATAGAGCTGTGCAAGGGCGATCCGTAAAAGGATAGAATGGTAATTATACAGCCGAAGGACATCATTCTATCAGGTAGGCGGTATGCAGTATTGTTATGATTACTTTTTTTTAATACTAATTCAACCTTGCTGGTTGTCTGCGTTTCTGGAGAAAAACATGCTCGATTTTTGTTATTAACAATCTCGCTTTCAACTGAGACGAGTAACTCGACCTTACTTGAAAAATGCTGCAAAATGATTTTTCGCCGAATCCCGACGGTATTCGATTTAGATTCGTTTTCGATCGGAATGCGTCTTATCAATTATCAAAAAGAATAATCTTTTTGATAATTCTTTAAATGCTCCGAGGGATTCAAATAGAGAAATTCTGGTCTCAAACAAACAAACTTGTTTTTCAATTCTTATTCTTTGTTTATCCGCTGTTCGATAAAACTAATTACAAACGATACTTAATATTTTCAAATAACAAATAACAATAATAATACCCCATCCCACCCTTCTATCTCGTTTTAGTCTCGTCTAACAGTTAATAAATTATCATTTTAATTTCATTTTCTTTATCTAACAGCTAATAAATTATTATTTTGTATCGTTCTGTCTTACCAGCTTTCAGCACCATATTTTTTATTTCTTTCAGTTGTATTGAGGGGTGCGCCAACCAGGAATGGCTAAGCGATTGTAAATTAATGTTATTGGTATAAAGGGGGAAGAGAATATTATTTTGTAACTGGCGGAAGTCACGCTAGCTTCATTGCGAAATCAGTTGCTTTAGTTCTTGAGGTGTTTATTTTTGATTTCTTTTATTTTGTACGATACTTCAGTGCATTTTAAGATTCTACAGTTTGTTTCGTTTAAATTTATCGACTTTACTTTCCGGTCTCTCATATCCGCCATCCATTAATAAAGTAAACAGACTGATTTTATTATAAAGTTTATATCATTAAAAAACGCAATTATCCGTTTCTATGTTCCGTAGCAAACATGCTAAACACTACCTCAATAAAAATTTAAAATAATAATAATAATAAAAAACAGTATTCCTAAAAAATAGAATTAGCATTGTAAAACGATATCTCAATCGGTTTAGCGTCCATAAACTATTTTGACTGAAAGATTTTTTTATGCTACACGAATTGTTTTTAGGAATAGTTATTATTATTTTTTTTACATATTAAGCTGGTGTTTGGTGTGTCTGCTATGGAATATAGAGATGAATAAATATATATATATATATATATATTTTTTTTTTTTTTTTTTTTTTTTTAAGCTGCTTCTTCAGCCTTGTTCAGTCCATTGCTGGATGAAGGTCTCCCCCTATTTTCTCCATTCCACTCTATTTCTGTTTTTCTTATTCGTTGCATTCCAGAAATCCTAACCATTTCATTTTGCCATCTCTTCCTTGGTCTTCCTCTTTGTCTATCCATCCATATCTCTATTCTGTCAGTAATTTAGGCCATCTTGCGTTGTTATATCTTGCAATTTGTCCACCTCATCTCCATTTTGATCGCATAAATATAGCTGATGATATCCCGTATACCTGTTTTTGATGTTATCCAATCGGAGGGGTATCTTGTATTTAAGTGTCACACCGAGAATATTCCTTTTCATTCTTCTTTGGGTAACTTTCAGTTTGGGATTTTCATGTTTATGAAGATAATGTTCGCTCGATTAGCCTAGTGGCTGTTGCGCTTCGCAACCATATGCCTGAGGAAGGAGTGTCCTAGGTTCGATTCCCGTCGGTGACTTGAGGAGCTGAAGGATCTTCCTCAGCCATAGCCAAGTTAGCCGGTCTTGGGCGTGGACAGTAGGGCTTTTTCCCCAGTTTATCCTGGGGTTTTTCATCGCGCAAAGCAGGCAAACCGACCTTGAGAACTCAACACTATGGACATGGGATACACCGGGGAGTTCTTGAGGTGTTTAAACACGAAAAGCTGACCACCTTATCGTGTGAACGGTTTGAGGTCCGATGATTAATAAAATGATCAGAAAAAGAAGATGAGATCAGATGAGAGATGAAGATAATCACGCCATGTAGTCAGTATTCGAATGGGTAAACGTTTCTTCAAAGCAAAGTACAAATGAATGCTAATATGATGACAAGCTATTTGAATGTACAATAACATACATTGCCATGAAATGCTGAGACTCATGAACACTAAAGTGAAGATAGGAGTATTACTGTTGAAATGATGACAGAGGAATAGAGAGGATAAACATTTTTCACTGAAATTTCTTTTTTTTTTTTTCTCTGCTCAATTTCCAGTTTATTTAAATAAATACATAAACTGGAAATTGAGCAGAGAAAAAAAGTCAATGCGAAGATGGTTCTAAAAAAAGTAAAGAAATAAAAACTCTATTACTAATCGCTAATAATAATTATTACTAATATATACTAATATATATACACACGCCGCTGTTCAAAGATGTGTTGCGACTAGTAGAAAGCATTAGCCCTAGTTCAATGCAGTTAGCTTGTCATCACTCACATTAATCTTAGCCTACAATTTAATTGCCTTTCTTCTGTTTGAGTTAACAATTTCAAGATTCTAGTGTAGTAGCTATTCAGAATGTTCATGTGAATAGCTACACAAGAATTATGTGCCCATTTTTGCATGTTCCGTTAAATTTTGTTGTGGAGTACTGGTTATAGATATTCTATTAGAAGTGTTCATCACTGTTTTCTGTTGAGCAGCGGCATTTTATTCTTGTTACCAGTTATCTATAAACATGAATTTAATGCATAATTTGAGATGTTCTGTTAAAAACTAACGTCCTTAGTTTTTCAATTCTTTTCTAATAAAAAGAATTGAATTGTACCTGAAATATTCATCCCAATGGGACTAAAGCGAAGAGGAACTGTAAAGGAATAATTTTGACATTGAACGTTCGTAATGCTAGACTAAGTTGTCACTCTGCCCTCCTGTTCACTTTTAACGATCAGAAGTGACGTCATGAATTAACCGATGGTTAGTAATGACGTAAATGTCGACAATCAGAAGTTACTAAACCAAAACCACCGAAAACAGCAACGCCGTTCGTTATCTTGAAAAGAAGAAAGGCAAACAAACATTCATACATACGCCAAGTAACTTTACTTTTAGCGTTAAGAAATTGTTGACTCATGAAAATCGAGTCGTTGTTTTTCCGAGAACAAGCGAGCAACTTTTTCCAAACATGCCTGATGTATTCATTAGTACGTAATTTTGATCTCAATCACTTCATCATTTATCTAGCAAATTTCGGAGACACGTTTCTATCTTCATTTTCTCTAACTGAAATCACCCACGTGCTAACATTGTACCTTTCTGTTTTTTTGTAAGATGTAGTCAACCATTTAAAAATTTAAAATCATCGATTTCCTATTCCTTTCTCTCCTCCCCCCCCCACACTTTTGAAGAATCAGAGGCCCGCTCAGTGTCAAATATCTTCAACGACAAAGCAAACCAGTTTGTCAATGTTGTTTGTCATTTGTCCCGTTATTTCACTCGGGTATTTGACTGTTCGTCAGTAACTGAATCGCACAATGCAATAGTAACTATTTATTTACTTCGTAAATTTGTTAAAAAGTGCTGCATAGCTGTTTAATGTTGCAGAACTTTTGTATTTTTCAGTAACATCTTTAACAAACATCGTCCAAATCCTTGAAGAATAAAAGTTTGCCTTCTGAAGCAAAAGCTTGAGTATACGGGCTGAATTTCTTATCTATGTGATGGTCATTGTCCCCAAACAGTATTATTACTGTCTTATCACGAAGCTGAATCACATTTTGTATTCTGTGCACACAGAATACAAAATTTCTTGCAATAACATTGCAAGAAAGACAAATAGTGAGTAAAATACTAAAGAACTCTAATTAGAGCTTGTTTTATAAGAATTCAGCCTTTATCTGAAACCATTGTTTCACCTCTAAGACAATCAGAGTCCATTATTAATTGAAACTCATTGCAACAAGAAATCATACACACCACCACCACTATCCTATTGAGAGTAAAGGATCGTGATATTAAAGAAAGCGAAACGTCCATATGTTTGCGCAAGTGCTCACAGATCAAAACTGTCTTACCTATAAACTCCACAAATAGGATATGTGGGACAGTTAAAGCAAATCTGGAGAAACATAGCGGAAGAATTAGTCATGATTACAACGTATGCATCTTATGTGAGTAAATAACGTATGATCACAAAGCGTTTTCCAGAAAGATCTGAGTTGTGCTTTACCTGCGTTATGATGTGGAGCTTTTTTTCACCTGTCCATTTTGACTGGTCAATGGAACTTTGAGGCTCATTATTACAGAGACGATTATACTTTACAGCATAATCCTTGTGAGCAAGTTTCCCGCTTCATGACAGAGCAAAGAAAAACAATAGGTGTAAGTCTCTTTGGGCCTACTCCAAAACCCGATTTCAGTTCTTTACACACACACACCTAGAATATTTTATGTAGAAATTAATGCTCCTTCATTTATAGAATTGAATTCGCTGAATAGTTGAGCCGTCCTCATTTTTCTTTCAATCAGCCCATTTTCATGAGCCCAAAGGAGCTCATGGCAATGAGCATACAACAACTCCGCTCTCTCTTGCTGGAATGTAATGAACTCCAAAGTTTAAGACATGTACACAAAAATGTCAACATGATTCCATTTTAGTTTCAATTGGCTTATTTTTATTGGCAAAACGATCATCACCATCTTCATTAAATTCGTGATATGTACTCTCACGAGGCGTACGGGATAATTATGATAGTACTACATGAAAAAGCTATAAACGATGTTAACGAAGTTAAAACGATTCGAATTAATATTAATAAGTCTATACAATCTTTGTGGAATTTAATGAAGTTTAATAGTTAGGATCTTTATTAGAATTTGCGAAATCATTTCAGTTTTGGTTTCATTCTGACTAATATTTGCTGTAGCATTAGGCAAAACAAAATTATGTCTCAAGTACAAACACCCAAATGGATCAAAGTTTAATAAACGCAAGTCGCATTTGTACAAAAGTACCACTCACGGACATTATGTTAGGTCTGTTAAAAACGATGAAAGTATCCGCTATCGAAAATTCTATTCTGAACAATATCAACATGTATTAAAGAGTAATAATAAGAGGGCTTTAACTAATATATGCCAAATGCTTATTAGGCATATGGACACACATAGGAGACTACTGGAATAAGGATTAGCCGCCCTATTCTATCCAATACGGTTTCGAAAATTTGCGTGGAATGGTGTGGGTCTACACGTAAGCGTAAAACAGAACAGAAATGTTAAACCAGTACTAGATTCAAGACATCTTGCTGAATAATTCATCCTAATTCCATTTTACTTAGAAAAATATCAAAAGAATCATTTCTGGGGGATTTTTCGCTATAATTAAATCATTGCTTAAACTAGCTGCATACCAGCCAGTGAATTTTTTTTTTTTTTTTAATATTTTGCTCGACAGTCAATTCGACATTATCAGGGCCGTCGCCAGATTAGATCGCACCCTGAGGCAAACAATTAAATATCGACCCTGATGGATTATAAGACAAACATATAAGAAAATCTCCGATTGCTATTTTGTTTTTATTATTGTACAACAGAAACATTAATGCAAAAAAAAAAAAAAACAATTACATATATATGTAATTACAATTACATATATATGAAACCTTTGGCTCTTCATATATCTAATAACATATATATATATATATTTTTTTTTTTAATAACGAAACCTGTGGTGAGATCATAATTAAAAGAAACACGTATTAACCACAGTGAAAATTATTTAATTGTAAATATTTCATCCTAAGTATCTTAGGACATCATCAGTACAGTAGTTTAAACAATAATAGGAATAACATACAGTTAGGGCGCATGATTACAATGGAATCTCATTAAACATGCGTAACGTGTTACAGAAATAAATAATAATAATAAAAAAAAACTAATAATAATTATTTAACACAATTTTGTATGACAATTTCCCATACTTTAGAAATATGTCCTAAATTGTATTTCTTCATAATTTTAGAAAGACGTTCGGAGATGTAAGGTATGGGAATCCTATGGACTTCTTCCTGTCTGGTTTGATGTGTTGAAAAGTGACTGATGATTTTTGAGTTGTTTTAGGATTCTATCCATTTAGGATGGCTGTATTTTTGATTACTTCTAATTCCTAAATGGATATAATCCTAAAACAACTCAAAAAAATATCATCAGTCACTTTTCCACACATCAAACCAGACAGGAAGAAGTCCATAGGATTCCCATACCTTACGTCAAAGGCATCTCCGAACGTCTTTCTAAAATTATGAAGAAATACAATTTTGCCACTACTTACAAACCTATCAACTAAATTTACAACTTGTTACCTTCTCCTAAAGACAAACTCTCACCTCTGATGTTGCCTGGCGTTTATGAGATTCCATGCTCATGCAAATTGTCTTACTTTGGACAGACAGGTATTTCTATTCAGAAACGCATCGTGGAACATCAAAACCACCTTCGTCTTTTTAAACCGCAGAAATCTGGCCTCTCTCAACACGGAATTGAAAATCCAAGCCATAGGATCCATTGGGAAAAGTCTAAACTTTTACATAGATCTTTATATAAACATGAACGTTTATATAAAGAAAGTTCTGAAGCCCTACTACACACACCAAATTTAAACCGTAACGACGTTCTTACTATTCCTAAAGTATGGGAAATTGTCATACAAAATTGTGTTAAATAATTATTATTAGTGTTTTTTATTTTTTTATTTCTGTACCACGTTACGCATGTTTAATAAGATTCTATTGCAGTCATGCGCCCTGACTGTATGTTATTCCTATTATTGTTTAAACTACTGTACTGATGATGTCCTAAGATATTTAGGATGAAATATTTACAATTAAATAATTTTCACTGTGGTTAATACGTGTTTCTTTTAATTAAAACAATTACATAATAATATTAACTTTTGCTTTACGGGGATAATCGCACAATAAAACTGTTTATAAGCTATGTCCGCCTATATCGATATAGTTGCTAGACCAATCAATCTTTCTTGAGTCATTGCTGTTCGCAAATAATTTTAAATCAGTTCGAGCTTGGAAAAACTTCTTTCCCCACTTGCTACGCTAACAGAAATTGTTAATAATATCCTGAGGGTGGTGGTTACATTGGGATAAATTTCTACAAGATTTTGGTTATATATATATATGTATGTATATATATGTATGTATGATAAAATTTGGTGAGGACCACTTTTCTCTTGTATTATTTTTGAGAGAATTTTTAATTCTCTAAATAAATCTATTCCATCTACATCAGATGTAAAATATCTTATTGCCCTAATACGGCACCTACCGCAATATAGCTGAATGAGCGCCCTTAATTAAGCGACACCGTGAGGCAGGCTGCCTCTATGCTACACCCTGTCGACGGTACTGGACATTATAATAATAATTTCTTCCTTTCCTGATCAAATTTACTGACATCGGATATTTATGATTATTTTTAAATTTTTTGGATCGTTTCACTTTGACAATTTTAATGCTAAAATTAACAAAAGTATTATTCAACAGTACATTGCCAAAACAGCTGTAGGTTCAGTTTTGGGGATAATAAAATGATTCCATGCGATTACGACAAAATATCTGTCTATGATTTCATAGAGTCATTAGCTGAATTCTTGCTGTCAACTGTTTAATCGTTTATATTTTTCAGTGTTGTTTGCTATCCCTACGTGTTGATATAAAATGATTTGTTATTCAGTGCAGTATTTTGTTTTAAAAGAATGAAAATAAATGGATTTCCCATTAGACATCTGTACTATCTTCACTTTCAATATTAGAACTGCCAAACAGATAATGGTTGCTGTGTTAATGAGCACAGTTGTTGTAAATTTAGAACTTATTCCTGTCTCGGATCGTTTTAACACGCATCCTTCTGTTTATTGTACATTTTTTAAGATTTATTTGCAAACACTTTGAGCAAACTGTTTCCTACTAAAGCTTTGACAACAGTTTATTTTATTCTCTTTTGGTTCTGCCTCACTGCAAATAAATCTGATTTTATTTTGTATTACTATGTAATATTTCTATGTAAAATTAGAAATGGAATTCCTACACGTTCGTACCAAAAGATTGTAGCATTTCTTTTTTGCTTCCACTTCGATTTCATCACGTGAAAACTGTCTCACTGTTTATGGTAATTGCAGTATTATCCATAATATATACTGTAGGTGCTTTTCTCAAATTGTGTAAGCACATATTAGATTCTTTTTGTTCGGCTATACATACTCATGCTATTCCGATTTTTATTGAAATTTCATATTTCAAATCCGTACAATAATTGTATGATTCAAAGTTTGGTTTAACTCGGTTACTTTTATGGAACTGGAGGAATTTAAGACTGATCATGGAGGGTGCTACTATATAAGAAATCATATGAAACAGTTCTTTTTATAATAGCTTAATTATTTCCTTACACGACTTAACATAACACAGAATGTTTAACGCCTTTAAAATCGTTTTCACTTTCAATTCGGAATATTTTTTTTTTTTTTTTTTTGTATTTTCATGTATCCTGATTACTATTTAAAGTTATGGAGAAAGTTACAGAAAGAAATCCATAATTTAAAATACAAAGATCGACGGTTTAGTAATATACATTGAAAAGGTTTTTGAATTCAGTCATGCGAACGATATTCACTGGATTATACAACATGGCTAAACAAATCTGCATGAGAGTTTATTCGTACCATTTGTTCTTTGTTACTGTAGGCAAAGGAGTGTTAGTCATTTCGAATGCGACAGCATCTGTATCTAGCAAACGAAAACAGCTGTGCTATTGAATGTACTGTATTTAAATGCTACACTTCCGCACACTCCCTTTTGACTTAATGAAGAGGCTAATTTTATTTTTCCAAATGAAATTTGTTACGTGCATTCTACAAAACAGCTGTTTGGAAATGCTGTGCCTTTGGCCATTAATTTAACCTTATAAAAGTATTCAACCCAACCTTTTTGTGATCGAAAATTATTTTCAGATCTCAGGTAGATCTCAGAACAATTTTGAGATTTGCATTATTTCTAATGATGAACATCGTTAGCTTTACTACATGAAGCACTATTCCAGATAACAGTAGTCTGTAGCATTGCGACTTGTACTTCTGGCGGATAAAACACCGAGTAAAAATTGTTTAATTCAACAAATCTCCTACGATCTATGGCGCACTGTATCCGGAATAAAATATTTTAATTAAAAAAAAACTTATATTAACAGATTAATTCCTAACATAAACTGTCATAGATTAAATTGATGATGCACATCGTTGAGATTTCAAATGGTTGTTCACTGTTGAGCTGCGCTATGTATATCTATTATTATCTTAATATTTCTAGTATAACGATATTATATTGCATGTATAATATGCAAAATCTACATGTTAAATAGAGAATAAAAAAACATAAAGTGAATAGGAAAGATAAATAAATGTTTCTGGGTAAACCAATAGCTGACTAGTAAATCGATGAAATATTTTAGGCATGTAGCAGATAGTTTTAATATCTATTTTAAAGCGGTAATCTTGAAGTGGAAAGATGTTCTATGCATGAATCATTTCATATTCTTAATAGAACAGACAATACTTGTGCTGAATGGCAGCAAGAACTTGAAAGAAAAAAAGACACCTGAAAGTTTAATCTGAAAACATGGTTTTTAGCCCTTCTAGCATTTAGTAACAAAAATAGTTCACACCGAATATCTAGTGAGGATTACTTAACAGAGGATCGACTTTTCTTATTGTGTAAGGTAAGTCTTACTTAGATCCAGCGTGCTTAATGCTTTTGTCAAGGGAGTATAGCTAGGAGTACAACCTGCTTGTTCCATTGTGAACGTACTTAACCTTCACAATAGTACATGAATCAGTAACAAACTTGACAGTGGAAATACTTATGAAAGAAATGTGTACAGGTAGCTACGTGAGATGGTACAGATCATCATCATCGTCATGCGTATCAAGGAGTTAGGCCTAGCTTGGCCTATTCCGGACTTAGAATTCATCGTTGAATCTCTTAAGAGGACGTCCTAGTTTTCTTTTTCCTAATGGTTTGTAATTTAAGGCTTATGGTAATCTTTCTGTTTTCATTCTTTGAACGCGTTCGATCCATTTGTGTTTATATTTTTTAATTTTTTCTCTTACTGGTTCTTGGTTTAATTCGTCTTTTCTTTTGTGATCAAATAGGGTATACTTTGCAGTTTTTCTCATAAACTTCATTTCTGCTGTTGCTAATCTTTGTTTGTCTTGTTGTTTTATTGTCCAGATTTCGCTTCCACACATTAAGACTGGTAGGGCTAATGTATTGTATTCTTTTAGTCTGGTTTGTTTTTGAACTAGGTTTGGTTTAAATATAGAGTTAATTACACCTGTTATTTTTAAATATTTTGCAATTTTTACGTTTATATCTTTTTCATTTTCATATGTGATCATACATCCTAGGTAGTTAAATGAATTCACCTGTTCTAAGATCTTGTTATCTAATACTATTTTTGTTCTTGCTAGATCTTGTCCTTTAAAGGCCATAGTTTTTGATTTTTCTGTTGATATTATCATACCATAATCTTTGGATATCTCATTTAGATCTAAAATAGCTTTCTGTAGTTTATCTTCAGAATTTGTAATTATTATTTGGTCGTCCGCAAAGAGGAGAGTGTTTAAGTTTAGAAGAAAGTTTAATTCCTTGATGTAAATTTTTATTCCATTTTATTATTTCATTTAAGTAGATATTAAAAAGAGTTGCTGAGAGGGGACATCCCTTGGTTTATCTCTCTCGTATTTGTCTTTCTTTTAATATGTTAAATAATGTTTCTTTTAACTTTGTCAAATGCTTTTTCAAAGTCAATAAATGCAATATGTGTTTCTAAATTGTATTCTCTTCTTTTCTCTATTATTAATTTTAGGCAAAAGGCCAGGTCTATACATGATCGTCCTTTTCTAAATCCATTCTGTATACTTCTAAAATAAAGTTTTCGGAATATTTCATTAGTTTGCTATTTAAGATTCTGCTATATATTTTGTAACAGGAATTTAGTATACTGATACCTCTATAGTTTTTAGGGTAATCTCTGTTACCTTTTTTAAAGATAGGAATCACAATTGCTTTTTTCCATTCTGTTGGGGGGAGGTGGGTACCAGTTGAATAAATTTTATTTTAAAATAATAAGAGTCTTTCTCTTTCTTTGAATCTAGTTCCTGCATATTTATATAGTTCTGAACCTAGTTTATCTTCTCCAGGTGATTTTCCGTTTCGTGTTTCTTTCAGGCTGATTTCTAATTCTTCTTTAGTTATTTCATTTTCGTTAATTGTTTGCCAATTGTATTTTTTAAAATATTTGTCTATCCACAATTCTGTGTAGTAATTTAGAAATTCTTCTAATTTCAATTCAGTGTTTAATTTTATGTTTTCTTTGGTATCTGCATTTAAGTGTTTCAAAATTTTATATACATTGGGTCTTATTTTATATAAATCATGTTCTAAATTAGAAACAAATTTATTCCATGATTCTCTATGTCTTTTTCTGACTTCTCTTTTAGCTATGGCTCTTATTCTTTTATATTCTATTTCATCTTCTAATCTTTTACTGCTTAACCATTTGTGATAGGCTTCTTTTTTCTTTTTGATGATTTCTTTGATTGTATCATCCCAGATCTTCAGTTTTTTCCTTTTTATTGAATTTTTTGGTCTTTCCTAAGCTTTCATTTGCTGCTGCATTTAGTATCGTTTTTATATTAAGCCATTCTATTTCTTCATTTTGTTTTATTTTATCTAGATATTGGTTAATTCTTTGTTCATATCATTTAATAGTCTAGTTTTATAAACAAATGTTTGAATTTTTCTTTCCGTTCTTGTTACTTGTAGCCATTTAGGTGGTAATCTTAATTTTATTTTAACAAGGAAGTGGTCACTGCTTATTTCATATCCTCTGTGAACTCTAACATCTAGTGAAAATTTTGTGTTTTCATTTAGTATAAAGTAATCGAATATTGATTTCCATCCTCTTGCTGCCCAAGTATATTTATGTATGTCTTTATGTTTATAGAAGGAATTCATTATTTTTTGGTTATTATAAACTACAAAGTGAATCAATTTTTTACCATTCCTGAGATCGTACAGATACTTTTATTAATAAGAGGGGAGGTCTGGAAAGTTCTGATAAACACCTAGAACAAAATGATATTAAAGCAACTGATATAACCACAAGAAAGAACATAATAGTAACAGACTTATGAAGGTAAGTTGCTTTAATATCATTTTTGTTCTAGGTGTTTATCAGAACTCTCCAGACTCCCCCCCCCCTCTTAATATCTTCGCATTGAATTTTTGTACTCTTCAGAATTGTGAATTATTCTTTTGTAATTATTTTCAAGGTTTGAAATACACTTTTTGGAAAGAAGTCAACGGACATCATAGTGTGAGGAACAAACAGCCATGGCGCCCACCTTAATAAGATGTAGAACCTCCTTTCGCTGCGATGGCTGCAGCAATCCTACGGGGCATACTTTCCACAAGCGTAAGATAGCGATCAATGGGAATTTTAGACCATTCTATGGAGGTGTCCATGGACTTCTTTTCAAGCAGTGTACTTTCATTTGAAAGTCTTGAGTGTTATCGAAGCTCTGTTTCTTGAAGGCACACTTCAATTTTGGAAATATCCAGAATGGAAACCAAACCATTTCTGCGGAAAAAGGTGGATGTTCTTTACTCGTGCCAAAAAATGTTTCATTGACAATGCACTGGATCTGGCACGTTGCCATAGCGTAGAACGTGGTCAACGTTCTTTTTCTCAGCAGATTACATAATTCCTTAGCAGTTCAAATTCTGCGGATAATGCTGCTCATTGAATGGTTGACAAATTAACAAGTCGAGTTTGTCTTCATTTTTCACTTTGGCATTCGTGATGTTCAAAGTGTGCTACAGGTGTTCACTGAAGACTGTTTTGTTATGGTATTGGCAAAGTGATCTTTCATTCGCATTTATTTCCCGTTTTTTGCTTATTGTTCAAACATGGTTCCATCTTTTTGCGAATCTTGCAAATTCCGTTATTTATTTTATTTTATTTTTTGATTAAGAGTCTAATTCATTGTCTCAAGTTAATTCAACGACCACCACATGCTTATTTGAACGCCAAAATTCTCATCCATTTAGTATTTTCGTTTACACGATTACTTTACCCTCGACATCTGTCTCTGTCTTCTTAAATTATTTTATGATAGCCAAAAGAATTTAAAAAAGTGCCATTACTCGATTCTTATAGGCCTGATTAATTTTAATTATCTCTGGCATTACACACTTCTCCAACTTCACAATTTAATATTAACTAATTGTTCTAAATTATAATAATTCATCTTTACAATAATAACGTAAAACATTGATTTATTTTCAGTGAATTCAATTGATATGCAGGGGTGCTTGGTGCAAATCAGACATTCCCATCTTATGCATTCATCGCGAATAAAATGCGGAGAGTCTAATTTATAACCAAATGTCTAATTATACAACACAAGTTGAAAAAATCTCATTTGTTGACTAGCCGTAAAACTTAAAAAAAAAAAGATTTTATTCTGACACTTAAAATTTGGAAACTTTTTTTTTTTTTTTTTTTCGGGGGGAGTTTTAGAGCCTGTTTAGTGCGAATCGAAATTATTTAACGCGTATTTCTAATCCTCCTCATCATCAAATTCCTGCCATCTACCCTGAAGAAGTGTACAGGATACGATAGTATTACATGAAAAATTTACATCATTACTAACTTCCTATCTACAATTTTCCTGCAAATCAATCTGTTACTGTCAAGACTCCAACATAATCAGATCTTATATTTCTATCGTCTAAGGCACTTTGTACCGTATCAATCCACCTGTACCTTGGTCTTCCTCTGGATCTTTTTCCTGCCAACCTGGCAGAGAACACTTGTTTTGCTAATCTTTCCTCTCCCATTCTGTTTAAGTGACCATACCATCTGAGATTAGCTCTGCTAACGCATTCCTGGATGCTGACAATGTCAAGTTCTTTCCTAATATCCTCGTTTTTAATATGATATTGCCATTGATGCCATCTGTTCACGCCTCTAATCTTTCTCAGGACTCTCATATCTGCGGTCTCTAGTCTTTGGTCAAGTGTTTTACTTCTGACCCAGCTCTCAGATCCATAAGTTAAAACTGGTTTGAACACTGTATTATATACAGTAAATTTATTGTTTTCAGCAATTTCTCGTATTCCATATTAATTTATACAATTGACTTCCTACCATACCAGCTTAGTTGACTCTGTTGTCTATTGACAATTAATTTACCATCTTCACTAAAAATCGTGCCTAAGTAACTGAAATGTTTTACTTGTTCTATCTCCAATCACAATGCAATTGATATTTTCATTGTTTTTAAACTAAAGAAACTTTATACAAATAGTTGAGAAATCATGGGAAGTATAACATCGTCTGCATAAAGCAAAGAGCTGATATTAACATCTCCAATTTTGATATCAGATTTAATACCAATTTTCTTCATAATATGATCCATATAGAAAATGAATAATAAAGGGGAAAATGTACATCCTTGTCTTACACCAGATTTAACATTAAACCATCTTCCTGTACTTCCTTCAATTCTAACTGCTGACTTACAACTCAAATAAAGACTAAGTATTGCTTGATATAATGCCCCATTGACAGCATATAACTGTAGCGTTTTGAATAGCTTCTCTCTTGGCACCTTGTCATATGCCTTTTCCAATCGACAAAACTTAAATACAGATCTTTGTTATATTTCCATGATTTCTCAACTATTTGTCTAAACTTTCTTTCACTAAAACTAAAGTGAAAAAATCTAATCTTGACAGCCTCTATTTGGCCAAATCCAGCTTGTTCTTCACCAAGCTTCCCTTCCAAAATCCATCAAAACCGTTTCTCAAGTATATATACACTTGCATAAATCTTACCAGGAACACTCAGTAGAGAAATATCTCTGTAAATCTCACATTCAGTTTTATTTCCCTTTTTATATATGGGTACTATGATAGCTCTACCGCAATCATTTGGAATTCGTTCCTCTGTCCAGTCCTTCTGAACTGTGCAGTGCAGCCACTGTAAGACTTTTATACTTCCATACTTGAGCATTTCTGGTCGAATATCATCTACTCCTGCTGCCTTTCCACACTTTAGGTTTTTGATGGCTTCTTCTACTTCAAGTATCGATATGTATTCCTCGCCGTATGCTTGTTGAGTGTTTTTTACCACTGTGCTGTCACTGATTGTTTCATTTAGCAATTTTTCGAAGTAATAATTACTCCATACTTCAAGGATAATCTTTACCTTCTCGTAGTGCACCCTGTTAGCTGTTCATATTCTTATTGGCTTAAACCACAATATAAAATGATGGCACAAGATGATAGAATTTCATGCCGACTGGGGCGTCGCCTGGTTAAACAAGGCCCGTTGTTTTCGCCAGAGAATCAGGGCGAACAGTGAAAAGTCAGCTACTGGAACAAGTCCTGAAATACATCCCCAACTCAACATCAGAATTCAAGATCGATGCTATCAACATAAGCTTGAATAACAAAGAAATGAAGCTAGCTGAGGAATTAGATAAGTACCAGATCGACATAATAGGGGTGACTGAAACAAAAAAGACAAAAACTGGTGAGATCTTTCTTAGCAATAAATACAAAATGTTATATTCAGCAATGACCATCAAGGAGAAGGAGTAGTTGTAGTATTCAACACTAAATACGAGGGTAATCTTCTTGAATAGCAGGCAATTTCAAGTAGAGTGATGTGAGCAAATATCAGAATGAGAAACTGGGCAATGAGACTTATTTGTGACTGCAGTCCCACAGACTGCAGTCACAAATAAGTCTAAGGTAGAACTGGTTCTACTAAGGTAGAAGTGGAGGAATTTTTTGTTGCTTTAGAAAAAGCAACTGACACATTGGAAAAGTAAAAGTTAGTCCTTGTTGATGATCTAAATAGTAGAGTAGGAAATTATTGTGAGATATACAAAAATATTTTGGGAAAATTTGAAGAAAAGAGCAAAGCTAATAATAATGGCAAATACCTGTTGGATTTCTGCTCAGGACATGGACTGGTTATTACTAACGCCATGTTCCAACATAAAAATGTGCACAAATTCACATGGAGAGAAGAGGCTAGGAATAAGAAAAGTATCATTGACTATGATATTGTTGATAGTGATATTTTTTCACTGGCGCAGGACACTGCACCAGTGAAAAAACACTGATAGAGTGTACAGAGAGTTTGAAATTGGAAGTGATCACCATTTAGTCTTGGGCAGGATAAAACTGAATTTCATATTTAAAAGAAGAGCATTAGGCCAGAAGCGCTGGTCAGTTCTCCGAATTCCTTTAAAAGCTACGTAGAGGTCTTCTCTCAGTTATATAGCTTTTAAGCATCCTAATTCTAATTCTCTAAAATTCTCTGAAATTTCAGATGTTTCCATAACAACCTTGACAGTTGTATCAACGTACTGCTCCCTGTCCTCAATTAAGGAAAAATTATGATAGCCTTTATTATTCATGCGATATTCTTACTTTTGTATTTATAAACTCCTCAAGACTTCTCTTCCTTAGTTTATTGGACGGGAATTGCCATTGTTAACAAATGTGTAGGTGCATTCTGTGAGTACTCGTTAATAAAGTTTGTAATTGGTGTGATGCATATTTGTGATGCAAAATTCTATGCATATTTAATATGTAAATCATAATTGGTTATATATACTACTTGGTGTGATGTTAAACTGAACAATTTTACATTGGGGTGGGCTAGAACAAGTGGCCATTCCATAAAGGTTCAGAGTGATTACATGAGCTAGCAAAAATAATTGGGGTTGGAAGATGGAATATTCGTCTCATTGTAATAGACTTTTCTTCGTTCTCTTAGATTACTTTTTTTTGTCTTCCACCAACATACAAAACAGGAAGGAATACACTGGACTTCTGTTCATTAAGGAACCTTCCAGTGTTGCTGCTGTTTGAGAATTACGGCAGTAATTCTTAAACAGCAATACTCTTATGAAATCAGTGCATGTCAATGGTGTTTTGATTTATTTATTTTTGGACGGTTTGCCTGTTTCAGGATGAAAATCTGAGTTCCCGCTTGGGGAAAAAACCTTCCTCCGAATGAGGCTTTTCTAGATGAATTTATCGAGCCATTCACAGACATACATAATATTCTGCTCTGGAATATATGCGATGAAACTACAAATCTTTATTAAAACTGTTAATTTTGCTATCATTATTTAAATGGCTGTTGTAACAGAGCTACTAAATATGTAAAACTTGGAAAGAAGATTATAAGAAAGTTTTGGGTAGGAGAGCCAAGGAATAATAAAAAAAATTCTATGCATATTTAATATGAAAAGGATAATATGTAAATCATATTGGTTATTTAGAGGGTAGCCCAGGGCATATTAGATAAACTAAGCGAGGTGGCTAACACATTTCTCTTACTTCACTCAAGACGTTGATTATCAATGAGGATATAAGTGTTTGTGTGTAGAGGCTTAAGTGCTGTGAGGACATCATGTTGGAGGCTTAATGGATTTTTTACAACACTCAAAAAGAATTAAAATAGAATTTAATACTTCCTATATTTCGTCCTAGTCACTAGGACATCTGCGGGGATTACAAAAACAATTAATGTAACATATACACAAATAACAAACAATACTAAGCCCAACCACGTGGGTGACACTAAAGTCCTATCTAGGTACAGCGCCCTCTAAGGGCAGTAGTAGGTGGCCTGGAATGTAAGGTGGGAACTCTGGTGATGAGTGTTTCCCAAATCTTCGGAAGCTTAATGCAACCGTATTTATTGAGATTTGCTTGGTTTTTGAGAGCTGCTGCTGCTTCTAAGAAAAGTCTCTCTTTCTTGAATTTGCTGTGGTGGAGCATGGTGGTTTTCTTCCATGATACCCTGTGGGTGGTGTCAAAACATGGTCAGCCAAGCCTGAATGGCCATAGTTGTGTTTGAAGATGTAAGACTTGTGTTCCTCTAGACGGATGGATGCTGATCTGCCTGTCTGTCCAAAGTACGCCAGCTTACAGGAACAGGGTACTTTGTAAACTCCAGGCAGAGAGAGAGAGAGAGGAGGGAGTTGATCTTTCGTAGAACGGATAAGGGTAGCAAGTTTGCAGTGGGGCTTATATGCTGTGTGTAGGTTGTACTTTTTTTTTAAAAAAGTACAACCTCCTCTCTCTGCCTGGAGTTTACAAAGTACCCTGTTCCTTAAGCTGGCGTACATTGGACAGACAGGCAGATCAGCATCCATCCGCTTAGAGGAACACAAGTCTTACATCTGCAAACACAACTATGGCCATTCAGGCTTGGCTGACCATGTTTTGGATACCACCCACAGGGTATCTTGGAAGAAAACCACCATGCTCCACCACAGCAAATTCAAGAAAGAGAGACTTTTCTTGGAATCAGCAGCAGCTCTCAAAAACCAACCAAATCTGAATAAATACGGTTGTATTAAGCTTCCTTCCGAAGATTTGGGAAACACTCATCACCAGAGATCCCACCTTACATTCCAGGCCACCTACTACTGCCCTTAGAGGGCGCTCCAACTAGATAGGACTTTAGTGTCACCCACGTGGTTGGGCTCAGTATTGTTTATTATTTGTGTGTATGTTACATTAACTGTTTTTGTAATCCCCGTAGATTTCCTAGTGACTAGGACGAAATATAGGAAGTATTAAATTCTATTTTAATTATTTTTGAGTGTTGTAAATAATCCATTAAGCCTCCAACATGAGGATATAAGTGGTAATGAATTTGAAGACATTTCGATAATTGAGAATGAAGTAGAGAAAAAAGTGTGCACGTGTTACATGAATAAGACCCCAGGAGTGGTCAGAGCACACTCATATCTCCGGCCTGCTTAGCTGAGTGAATAGATTATTCCTTCCTCCCATGTCCAACCAACAGGCTGTAAGTTTGAATTCCACAGTGGACATGAATTGTGAAAGTATTTAGGTGGTATAAGCTTTAATACCAGATGTGCGATTCCAGCCTGCTTAGTGGAGGCATGAAGTGGCTTGAAAGGTTCGATTTGGCCTCTAAAGCAGGTCATTCCGATCTGTAACTCTCAGACCACCGACATGTACTAATACTGATACTAATGTATTATAGGTTTAAAAACCTTTCGTGAACATTGATATGAAAAAAGAAAAAAATGGAGCACGCGAAGAAATAGTAAAACGATTAACTTTAATAACGAGGGCTTCGTTAGATCTAGGAAGTTCCAGAAGATTGAAGAAATATCCCAATTCAGAAATTAGAGTCGGAAAGTGAGATGCGGAAATACAGGGTAGGAAATTTAACGTTTATTGGTGGATGCAATAATAGTTCGTTGTTAGGATAATTATAGAGGCATTTAAATATCAATACAAATTATCAACACTTCCGTTAAGGATAAGTCCTGTTTATTAAAATTAATCGCTTTCATGGTATGTGACAAAAGAATTAAATGTTGCAAATAATTTCGACATTATGTAGTATATATATATTTGAATTTTAGCACGCATTCGACACCACCGCATTTGTTTTATTTACAAACTGGAGAAAGGTGGCATTGAAGTGGTTAGGATTGTTAAGGATGGTTATTAAGTCCGTTGTTTTTAATTGTTACGCTGCAGATGATATTGATCATGAAATTAAAAGTTTAATGTCTAAATTTTCGGATGACACGAGTTATTGTGCCAGGCATACTAAAACGGTGTATTGTAAGTCAGAGACATATCAATTAAGGTTCAGCAGCCACAAATGAAAATGGAATTTTTTCATTATTTAGCAAGAACTTTCCTACTTTCCTACTTGATGCACAGTTATTCCTTTGTATAAAACAATAGATCGGCCTAATTTAGATTATTATATTCATGTGTGGAGTCCCTATCAAAAAATATATTGATATGCTGGAGAAAATGCAACCAGGCTAATAGCAGGAATCAGTGCTTACTTGTATGAAAAAGGGTTTCGAATTGTTAGACTTTACAGACAAGACAAATAAAGGAAACTTTGAAATTTTATCTTTAAATCTATTAAGATATAAAATTTATATATATGAATTTTTAGATATGAATATTTTGACATTTTCTTTATTCGTGTTGTCTCTAAAGTAGATTTTTTTGCAAAGTATCGACAGGTTTGACTTGAGGAAATATCCTTTAGAGTTATCGATCATCGAGATAAATTTTTGTCAGAATGAACAGACTCGAAATTCAAGAATTTCGAGTCTATTCATTTAGTAGAAATGGCATTCATAGTTTATTCTTAATTATATATTTTTATTGGGAATGGTTATTTTATTCACGTAGGAACAATACTTTATTTTATCGAGAATTCATAAATTTTGTATGTTATTGTTAGAGTTGTGTGAGACCATAGAACGTCATCATTTTGAATTCATTTGTGTTCTGAATTAGTTGCTATATAAGCTTTTATTCCTTGCATTCATATTAATATTATTTTCAAAGGCTTAAACCTGCACGATAGCTGGTGAACGAGAAAAAAACAAACAAACTTAATATCTTTTAAAAATGAAAATGCAAAAGAAATAATAAGAAAGCATTTCATGCAAATAATGGGTGCGGTTGCCGAGTAGTTTGGGTTCGACACACCTGATCTAGTTATTGTGAATATTCTCCCAATAGGTATTAAATGTTATTGTTAAAAGATAATTTACAGGCATGTACTATGCATTTATTACCGCCCACCAAATTTTGAGAATCTATTCTCCGTGCTGGTACGTTCAACTAATATTTAAATGAGCTGGGTTAAACTGTTCAAAGAAAAGCCGTAGATTGTGCAAGTTCCAGTTTTCTGTAGGTAGAGTTCGTTTCACCTTGACAAAATCAGGGTATTCTGCTTTAAAGCTCTGTTGTAGAACCTTGAGTAATCATGGTGTGTATAGCGATAGCAAACTGGATTTTTATCAGTTGAAATATTTGCTTGTGGCTTCGTCGCATGCAGCTGAAAGCTTTTGTTTATCTTTATATATGTTATTCAGAATATCACGTGGAAGTATTGGCATATTTGACACCATGCTTATCAAAATTATTATTTTTGTGTGTCGAGGATGCACAAATTAGAGTTAAAAACACTTGGAAAATAAATTATTTGCATCGAGGATTTTTGAAATATTTTTCGTTATGTAATGCTTTTCATACTGTTGTAAATATTTCAATGAATATTAGAAGGCTTCAGCCTCCAAACTACTCCTTTTTGGTTTACTCTTTCTGTAACAACTTCCTCGCAGTCAGCAGGAGTTGTGCAAACCAGTTTCGGTCAAAATGTAATCAGTAATTGTTTTGACTCCTGCTGATCATGCTCCCCCCATGGTTAATTCCAAATTTTTGTACATCCTTTTGCGCAGATATGCATCTCAAATGTGTGCGAAAGGTATTTGCCAAATTATTTTTTTACAGGCTTTCTTTCTTTTTTTTTTTTTAAATTCATCATTGATAATCTGTCTACAGGTTATGTTAATAGACATTCTAATATTATCTTTTATTATTCTCTTGTTGGTGAATTTCTTGACGAATCTCAGATCATCTGTGGACTGTCCGTTTCTCTTTATGTATTTGTGCGTGTAGGTGTGCGCGCACATGAATGCATGTTTAAGGAAGGCATATATGAAGAAAAGATTCGCCAGTATCAATAGTAAAAAAAAAAAAGACTCGGGGGAAAAAAGTGTCGTCCGCGCTGTTAGCCGAGTGGCTATGCGCTTTGCAACCATATACCTGGGGAAGGAGTGTAAAAAAATAATTGTGCTGAACACAATCCTAGTAGTTTAAATAATCTTGCTTATATCGATGCGCTGCATAGGTAATTATGTACAGTTTAGAATTAAGAAAAAAAAAACATAATAAACTAGATTCAGTTAAATCTGTAATGAATATTACAGATTTAAATTACAGATTTAAAGCATGTCTTTCTAACTTTTGGTTAGAAAGACATGCTTTCAAATCCCATCTAGGACGTGATGGACTTTATATAGGCTTTTCAACTGAAAATGAATTAGTCAATCTCCCACGGAAATGGCAGGATTTATATCCTCTTTGGAAACTCGACTTTTTGTTATTCCAAAAGACAGACCAACTGGCCAGAGAATATATACAATTGATAGCTATAGCAAACAATAGAGGTTGGATTAGGCGTCTTGTTGTGACATTGTTTATATGCCTCTCTCTGAAGCTAAGTGTTGGTTTTCACAAGCCCTTGAGTCCGACACGTAAGGGAAAGTGGGGTGAAATGAAATAAACGCAAAAATAATGTTTATTAAATATCATTGTCTAAAATGTTGGCCGAAGACATAACATGCTCAGTTCTCCAACTAACAGGCTGTGGGTTGAAATTCCACTAATGCATGATGAGAGCCTCAGATGATTTTTAATCAGTATAAGAAATCGCAACATATATTAATTTTTAAATCGAGGCTGTCACTGAGTCGTTTATTTTTTAATTTTTTTTTTCTTCTTCTTAATTACCAAATAAAATTAATTGCTCAGCTGTTTGCATTTCTTAATTAAATGCTCATTCGCCAATAATCAATCTAAACTTATGAATTTCATTCTATATTTAGTACTTAAGTTACTGTATCAGTGAATAAAGTTCGTATGAAAATATTAACAACTCGTTTTTAACAACATATATAAAGTACAAATATAATACATTCGTTCCTTTCCCCTAAAATTATTAAATTCACATTTGTGACGTGACGTTATTCTCGGATGAATTTCTCTTTTTGTTCTTTTTTAATTTAAATCTAAACGCCTATAAAAACTTTCTATTTGAAAAAGTTATTAGTGATCACGAATCCACTTCGAGCAGTGTTGTCAATTTATAATGTTTAAAAATGCATTTTGATGCATTCTTTACTTGCTGCAATTTTTATGCATAGTACTTATAATTATGGTTCTGTTAATGCAGTAAATATTCCAAGATATTCTAATATAGTAAGCGTTCAATTTAATTTTAGACATTAAGAACCCAATTTTAATGCTAGCGATAATCGTCTGCGCAAAGTTGTCGCGCCGATAACAATAAATTGTAGAGGTCGCTGTCTACTTTACAAAACCAGTAGCGTTTGGTAGATATTCTGTATTCCGTTTACGTTAACGAAAAAATTGTTTTAATATCATGTTTTAGATTTTGGGAACAAAATGATGACATAATTATTAAAGCGCTAAAGTTAAAAATTGAATATTACTTTGGTTTTAGGCTTCGTTGCCATAATATCGTTATGTATACAAAAAAAAAAAAAAAAACGTCAATTTGTAAAACTTGCTCACCCTATCTAGTAATATCCGGGTCTGTATTTAAATATCACCTATTTCGTATATATATATATATTTCTTTGCTTTGATAAAACAGTGAAGGCTATAAGATCGTCGGTTCTTCTGTTCACTGACGGCCGACACGTTCAAAGCGCGAGTGTCTAGACACTCGTCTAGACTGCGGAGGACATCCCACTGACGAATAAAAGTCATTGGCTCTCTCCTTCGTGACGTTTGGCCTGCTGATGATCGATACAGACAGGATTCTGTTCGGGAGGCAAGCTCGCACACTGGAAAACATAAAACGTTCGCGGTGTGAGGTGAATTTCCGCTTTTTCGCATAAATCAGCTGTTACATGTTTTTTTGTTTTTTTTTTACTCTCATCGGTTTTAAATTTATTTGTCTTGCTTATATAAAATATTTTCTTCATTATTTATATTAAACGAAAGTTCTTTATTCTCTCACTCTTTGTAGATATCGGAGTCGTGTTGCTTACAGTCCGGCAGCCAGCTGGGGAGCTGTTTGGTGACTCGAAGGAGATGTCAGTTTATTTATGGCTTTTAATAACTGACTGGTGAGTGTTCTATTAGTTCTCCTCTTTGTTTACTTGATGTCGTAATATGTCATTGTCGTATCATGCTATTTCTTTATTTAAAAACCTCGGTTTGATCTGTCGTCCTTAAAAATATAGCAATAATAATATTTTCCTTTTTTCTTTAATTTTTTTAATTTTTTTATATTTTGTAAAAAAGAGGATATATATATTAAAGGGAATGCTAATGATGAAAAAAGAAATAAAATGGTGCAATTATATCGCTGAAACCCCCAACTAATAATTATTTTCAAAAGAGCATCATAAACTAAACCTAATATCGATATTATCCCATTAAATCAAGGATTACATATATTTTTTAGTATAACAGCCTGTTTTATGGTTACGTCGCATTGGGTAATAGCCTACCACTATACGAAGCGGCTGATCGAATTTTATGAGCATATAATTCTCGTCGCGGTTGTGTACGCATGTGCTATCAGAAACCACGTGAGTACATAAACTGTTAAGACTAATTCAAAATGTAACTTAAATATAAGTACCGTCGAGGCGTGTTGTTAGCGAAATTTATCCCCGGGTGTATTTTATTTAATGAAATTTTGCTTACTACAATGTTACTTTTCTTAATGAGATTAATATTATTATATACGCGATTAAAATATTAAAATAATTATATGGGAAGTAGCTCTTGTGCGCATGCGACTTCGTTACGCTGATTTTTACGCGTGTCTTGTTTATATTTCAAAGATTACCATCCAGGTGGAGATTTTGAAATTGTCCATGTGACAGACAGTGATGTGAAAATTGATGTAGATGAATTGAAGGCGCTCAGTATATTGAAAAATATGAATGTGAATACAGCAGTGGGATTAGGTAGCATGTCGGCCCGTGTGCTACGAGAATTTGTAAGAGAACTGGCAGTGCTTCTGACGAAGTTGTTTGATCTGTCTCAACTCTAAGGTTTCAAGGGACTGGAAGAAGAATAATATACTTTTATTACATAAAAGTAGTTCTAAGACAGAAGTAGCAAATTACAGAGTTAGTATCTCAGGAGTGACGGCTAAGGAATTGGAAAAGTTGATTAAAGGTAGAATTCATGAATGGGTTGGTAGCAATAAGATACCCTATGATGAGTTGCACTGTTTTTTAAAAGGTAGGTCCTGTCTTACTAAATTTGTTCGAATTTTACTATTATTTCCATTACGCATATAGACAGCAAAAAAATATTTACACACTAGGCATATAGATGTATTCACGTGGTATATCTAATTCTAGTTAATATTAAATATATCAACTTTGCTAAACTACTTACCTCTAAACTGAAGCTTGAGTGTCATGAGCTGTTCAGGCAGAATTAGCACAGCTAGACACAACACCTGAAGAATGTGTTTGACTTCTGCTAGTTATTATAATGATTAAATAACAGATGATATTGAATATCGAAAGCGTCTTGAAGTACTTGAAAAGTATTTCAAGGAAATGAGTATTTTAATATTGACAAAATAATAATAATAATATTATTATTATTAATAGATTTTCTTGGAATTTTTAATACCTTCTCTACTGCGACAAATTGTCACGGGGCTTCAGGATTTCCATTGCTATATTTCGAAATCTAAAGATAAATCAATATCTCTTACTGGATTCTGTTCAGAGTGAAAAAGTTTCGAATTATTTAATCTATAGCATTGTCTCCAAAATGAGCAAGAACACGGAATTTTATCTTTGGAAGAAAGAAAGAAAATAATATTTTAAACAAATCGTTGTATAATAAAATAATCACTCCAAAGAAATATAATTGTTATGGTCTCTTTAATCAATTATATATAATAAAATATTAAGACATCTAAATGATGGCAGTGGTGTAGTAAATCTGTATGGGTAAATCAAAATGATTTGCTGGTTGATCAGATTGCAAACTGTGTAAGGAATGAACATTCGTATTCTTTTGTTCTAGATGTAGTATTTAACTGTTTCAAAGTGTTATTCTGCATGTGGGAGAAGATATTAGAGAGAGAGAAAGACATAAAAAAAAAAAAAGAAAGACATTCAAAACTGGAAGAATTCAGTCTTTCATGGCATGTACAACCTAACATTGTGAATAACATTGAACAAGCAAGCGTGACGAAGCATTACAAATATGCAATCGTTTCCAAGGAAAATTCTACACCCACGAATTCTTATTAAGAGATACACATCAAGACAGTGGGTGTGTATAAATTCAGAAAGTTACTCAAACTTTCCTTTGAAAGTCTAGTATTTAGTTGACCGTGTATCAAATAGTTGGTGGTTTACTAATATTAAAAAAAAGTGTCATAACTAAATTACTAGGAATAGCTTCTAAGTTTGCACAACCTACTTTGCATTCGTCGAAACAGGTTTTGAGTTTTCAACATAGTTCCAAATGAGCAAACATTATATTGTATACTGAAGTTTTTCTGGATTTAACTTTGCATTTTTTGTAACATTGAAAATGGTTATTCGATATGTCAATATAGCATAAGCACATTGATGAATTACTGTCTCTTAAATACCACAGACTATTAGCTTTTATGAAAAAAAAAAGCGTTTAATAATAACGATAATTTTCGTTCGAAAATTAAGGAGAAACATTATGACAAACACACATTATTAAAGACCTTCCATCAGAGCTTTCTTTCTTTTTTTTTTTTTTTTTTTTTTTGCTTTTTGAATTTCACACCCATGACAGGTAGTAAACCTGTCGTACATTTAGTACCGTGGGTGATAATTTGGAAACCCTGCTCTAGAGACCAAATATGGGATTTTTTAAGCTTTTTCAGGCCTCCAATAAGCAAGATGGTATTCTCACAGGGGGGGATGAAATTCAGCTCCCACCTAATTCATTTCTCACGTGTTTAGTAAGGAGAGAAGATTAGTTTGTCAAAAAAGTTCAAGACATCCTTTTATGACTGGGTATTTTTTTTTTTTTGAAACAAAATTATATAATTTTTTTCCAGTGAAGAGTTAATCTTCACTGGAAACTAACAGTCCAAACTCTTTGGACTGTTAGGTCCACAGCTATATAAGGCAAAAAGATATACTCATGGACTCGACTGTATATTGTCAAAAGCTGTGGAAAAGAACTTTGAAAGTGGTGTATAATAGGATGCCATATAAGCAATCTATCCATTCATGACATTAATAAAATGCTACCTTATCTAAGATCAAGAGCATTCGTAACTCATTTGGTATAGACGAAGCCCTTTGGTCGGAAAGACCTGTGTTCAATTCCCGTCCAAGAAGATGTGAGGAAACTTTATCTGGTCTCTTTCGACTAAAGGTGAGTTAGTCAGTCTCCTACGGAGGTAGGTTTTTTTTTCCCACCCGGAAACTCGGGTTTTTCGTCCCCCAGAACAAGCAAATCTTCTCCGTGAACACAAGCATCTTCAGACAAAGGACACTCCTGGAATAAGGATTGACCGACAATGGGATTTTCGGTTTCGAATGTCTGCACAGTGAAGTGTGGGTCTATGCGTGAGCGTAAATCAGGATTCAAGATCAATTACAACTATATTGAAACAATACTGTATTTCATTGAAACCAAAATTGCCTACACTTCAATAGTATTCGAAGCCCCGATCACGTACTATACGCTCAGTTTTCCTGGTGGGTGGCAGTTATTTTGGATCATTCTTCCTTTAGAATAACAATTAGTTCATGTATACCGCTATTAAACATGCTGGTTTGGCTTGCACATGATCCTACACTTCGTCCCAAAGGTACTACTAAGTTGCGTTCGGAGGCGGTGCGAGTAGGATTTTCTCATATTGTTTTTCTCGAACCATTTTGCTATAGCAGATGCTCCTGCGACGTGGTTTGAGGGGTATTATTACGTCGAGAAAGCCATCAGTCTGTTCCAAAAACGGCCGTAATGTAGGGAGTATTGAATTATATATCCCTCAGAACTGCAGGTGTGATTACATACCAGGAGAAACAGGTTCAAATCATTACACCTGCACTACCAAGCTTCACAGTTGGGAATGATACACGTGGACACAATGCATTTGGTTAACTTCTCGTCATTTTGGTATGTTTTCATTTTGTTAAAGGGCGATTTGCAATTTCCATTCTTTTCCTAATCGATCTTTCTAATTTTTCATTTTTTTGTAATTAGATGTCCTATGCAAGTGTAGGATTTGATTTTGTGTATTTATTTACTACATTAATTTTTTCCCCAAGTATTCTTCTCCATCAGTAATTGGTACAGCATCATCTGCATAATTAAGAAATAATTTTCAAAAAACGTATTCACTGTAGAGATTGAATAAGAAGGGAGGATGTGCACAACATATTTAAATTTAACGCTTTTCCATATTCAGAACGTTAGACTCTGGCATGGATGTTCATAAAACGTTTTTAAAGTTCTTGAAATAGTTTTTTTTTTTTTTCAAATAATAATAATAAATAAATAAATAAAATGCAGACCATTTGGATGTTACCACCTTAATAGAGGCCCAAAGTAGCATAAAAGAAAACCGTACTTGGTTTGAGGAAAACAGGGTTTTAGATATTTCGTGGGTGGGCTCTGAAACAACAAAATAAAGGGTAGAATTATGTTATCAGCTATATTATTTATTATCAGCCCTTGAAAATAAATAACATAGATTCAAAATGTGCGCTAATCAGCTTACACTGTTGTTTGGCATAAAGTTTCTTTCATACATTCTCTGGTTTAGATTTTGAGGCATTTAAGTGCAAGAAATTTCGATCGCAGTTTTTCTCATAATCACTAAGACGTATAAAATTGCCAGACTATTAACGGAGAGATAACTGTGGAAAATCAATTAAAATATAATAAAACGCATATCTCTATTTACATTATAGTTTGTTTATTAAATGTGTTTAATGTGGAAAGTGTTTTTATGATATTAACTTTTTATTGTTTGGGGATAATTACAACAATATTTATCAATTAAGAAACATGTCTAAGAGGTTCTTTATTTAAAAATTGTTTGAAAAAAAACAACAAAAAAAACTGTTTTTAATTAGTTACAATGACTGCCCACTCTATTAGAATCTCTTCTAGCCAGTCACATCGTGCTTGTTTTGACTACATACGTAAATCACATGGTCGGTGACGTCATCACCAGTTCACAGTATAATGAAGAAAGATAACAATCTCTTAATATTCCGGAGGGAAAAAAGAAAAAAAAAAAAAAAACATCAATGAGTGTATAAGCAGGTGCTATATGAAGCGAAGAAGGTTTCAAGTCTCTCAATAATGATAAAAAGAGCCTAAAACATCTGCCAAAGGAAACATATGCTGTCTTAAGCAGGTGGAAGAACAAAGAGTAAGGCGACTGATCTCAAGTCTAATCGTCTCCAGACGACAGAGCAATTGACTGTTGTATTTAATTCAGATATCAGTACCCATTAGCACCTGCACCATGCTAAGACTCTGCGACCAACATACGAGTACCACAGGAATTTAAGGCAACTGAGTAAGACATCGATTTCACGCGCTGGCTTTGATCGCAATATGCCACGGTCTGTGTTTTTAATCTGCAGCATGTAAATACTGCATCAGATATCTCTTCTAGTTTCTTCCACTTCATCCAGAAGACTCCTGTCACAGCATTCATTTCATATTCTGTCTTTCTTGATTTCGATTTCTTCTCTCTGTAATCATTTTACTATTTGTTTAGACCAAGGAATCAAAAACTTTTTTTTTTTTGCTTTATACTTGAGCTGTATTCGCATCTACATCCATACCGGAACGAGCAGCTAGTTATTAGGCGTTTAGGAATGTACGAAAAGTAAATTTGTAAAAGTAGTATGCACTTTAGTATATAGATCGCATCCATAGTTTTCCGAGTCTCTGAATTTTCTGATTAACACATTAGTTGTCGCCGCTGTAGCTGCTAGTTGTATACGAAATAAGTTTGTTTAACTTTAGAATACTGTTCTTATATTTGGGATACCACACCAGAAACTTTCCTACAATTGCTGTCTAAAAGAGGGCAGTTCGAAACATCCCTCTCATACCAATTCATTCCAGCTACTGTCTCACCAATAGCCTGTTTCTGCATGCGTCTTTTCGACAGTGGTTTCCTATTGAGAGGATCCTTTCAATGAACTGAAACTCCACTTTCCTCTAAGTGTACACAAGCAGTCGTTGCTCAATATCTATTCACAGTTGCACTGCATAGACATACTCTGTTCGTTTCTCAGCCTCTTTCTTCCCATCTGCATGTATTCTCAGAAACTGAAACAGTTCATTTGAATACAGGCAGATGGGCAGTCTCTCGTCTAGTGTTCCCCCCCCCAAGGACTGTAACAGGTGCCTCCAAATGTTCAAAAAGAATACGAATCCTTCTTTGCCCATACGCACGCGAGTCAAATTAAAAATAATTAAAATATCTAGTTATATTTTTTGTTCTCTATTCGTTCCCTTAATTTTCCATTTTCCTTCAGTTTTTATGAGCAGGCTTCTCTCCATAACTGCATCGTATTGGATGCCTGAAGGATCATCCATGACACTTTTCTGAAAAAAAGATGAAAGCGTTCAAATTTGGAAGAAAACAAACGAAGCAATGAGTCCACTTGTGTGGTATCAATAGTAGGCTATTTAAGGGGAATTACTTTCCCTTTGACTTCAGGGGACACATTGCGCGAAGTAGTTTTTGTGCTTTAAAAAGGGTTTTGTTTCATTATCGAGCTCGAAGAAAGACAGTCGCAACGGTTTACGTGAGTATCATTATATCAGCACGATTTGCAAAGGCTTAATGATGATTGAATAGGTCAACATTCCTCGAGGCGTCTTTCAACCATTGCCAAGATGACATATTAGAGGTGTAGTTCCGACCAGAGGTAGTCCAGCATGTCATTATTGCGTGATCCTAATTAAAGTCGCTAGTTTCAAAGCATATCTTCGGTGTAAGGAGGTAAACGGTTATACGTACAAAATACCTTAAACATTCTTTGACCAAGTTTAAAGTAAATTATAAAATTATATTTGAAGCCTACTTCGTTTCATTGCGTATTCGCTACGAGATTGGACTTAAACTAATCTTTAAGATTTATAGTAGCTAATACAATATCACATAGGCATTTATTCATGATCTATCAAAAAAAAATTTAGGCTTTTTTTAGTAATCTGCTGAACATTTGGTAATAAATTGAAAGGGATGATCATGCGATTTAGCAGATGTTACCCTCCCCTACCTTTTATTACACCTTATTGGATGCGGTACTGCCATATATACATATATCGGCCACTGAATTAGAAACCTTTATGCAGATTACTTAAATATAAAGAGCTAATAAGCTTCATTTCGGCGATATAAATATTATTTAAATTAAGCGGATATTAAATCCTCTTAATTTCGCTATACACTTTGGTATTAATTGGTCTAGCTACTCACTGATCAAGCCTCAAAAAACGCTGAAACCGGTCTGGGGTAGTGGCCTTCTACCATAATGTAATAACAACATACATTTCCTAGGAAATGTGTTTTTACATTATGGGAAATACCTAAGAATAGCGATCAGAACTTCACCACCTTTGCTACGAGTTGTCCGGTATTGTACTACGTACTAGGGTCACTTGCATTAGCTCACGCTAGTGGTCGCCGATACTTTATAATTTACTATATTCGGCAAGAAACTCTCTGATTCCGATCTTTGAGTTTCTTATTCGGTTTTAAAAACAATGTGGGATTTAATATCTCCTTAATTTAAATAACCTTTATGCAGATGTATGAAAACTTCACTCATGCAGCATATATGCAAAATACTTGGTTACGTGTGTCACCTCGTGTTCTTAGCAATTATTTAAGAATGATGCTGGTCAGTAATCGTCAATAGTGTTGGTCACAAACAAAGGATCCTAAAGGATGAGATATCCCGGGTGTTAAATCAGTGGAAAAATAACCCACATTGCTTGTCTGAAAAGCGTAACTGCGATCCTAAGACGGTCTGACGGGAACGAGATAGCTATCGTCTGAGAAGACTTGTACGGACAAGCAGAACTTCTGACCCATATGTCATCGAACTATGCACAGGGAATTGAAGAAGATCGGCATTGGAAGTCGCTAAAGGAGGTCCAACACGGTATTAGTTCAGTCAAAAGCCGGTATGTTTTGTAATATGTTTCAGCAATGACAAATAGCTGCTAAAATTGGAAAATCACTAACAGAACTCTGAAAAATTATGTATAGGACTTACAGGAATGTCACTTGAGTCCTATGCGTCTGTTTCTGAATGGTCTGACCTGTTTTCAATAAGACCAGGAAGGCACTGAATTTGAAAGTGCGAAAAAAAAAAAAAATCACATTTTACTTCTCAAAAATGAAAACAATTTTTGATCGTCTAGTATTATTGTGAAACCTATTTAAATGGTTATGTGTTGTCCGTTAGGCTATGGCGGATTTGAAACTAAATAAATAAATGTTTTTTTTTTCCCTTCAGTTTTTTTAAAGTTTTAATTTATGAATAATCAACTTCATGTTAAAATATTGACAATTTATATTTCTCTATAATAAAGTAGCTTGGCTTCTTTATCATAAACGACAATAAGTTTTTGCTTATGTCTATCCGGTTCGTATCAGTATATGTTTGCGCTGTCAGCAGACCATTTTACTCAAAAAAAAAAAAAAGTTCTGCATGCTCTCCTATACAAACATGCGAACCATACTTTTAAGAACGAGATATGCAGTTGACTCTCCGTAGCTCAATCCATAACGCCAGTTTGATTTGGTTGGACAATATCAGGGTTCGAATTCATCTGGGACGTGAAGGAACCTTTTATAAGGTCTCTTTTCTGATATCACGAGTTAGCCGGTGTCAGAAAGGGTTTATCTTTCCTAAAAACTCTGCTATTTTTATCCCGCAGGATAACACAAATTAACCAATAACTGACACAAAGCAGTTTATTCAGGTAGTAATAACTTAGATTTCTATGAAGCGAAGTTACTTGGCCGTGATAGTTCAAGGCAAAGGGCATCTTATAAAAAGAACGGTATCTTGAGGAATATTTATTAAAGATAAGTCAGCGTGTGATGAATTGTAATGACAAATATTTAAAAAATGGAAAAAAAAATAATAATAACGCTCTTTTCGGCCGGGTTCTGGCCGAATGGTAAAAATCTTTGCTATCGTAAATCAGACGTAGCCACGTGCGTAATACATGCTGGTTCACTGTGATTATTGTTGTACCAGCAAACAAATATGTGAATAAGTAGGAAATTTAGCGTTAGACATGATGAGAGTCAAGAGGTTACGACCTCCATCTCCATTCTTGGAATGAGAATGATAAATGTTTTCTATAAAACATCGTTTAAAGAATAGCAATCATAATAAAGTTCAAGAATAATAAAACTGCTTTGTAGGCCACTCCTGAAACCCAGGAGGGCCGGATTTGGTCTGCGGGTAGCCAATTAAGGGAGTTCATAGAAATCTCATTATGTGCGGCTTCGTTTATAATGAGTGCTTGCAAAATGAATCAGCATTCAAATACGAAAAAAAAAAAAAAAAATTTATTGGTGTTGTTGAGATGTAGAAACTATCCAATACCCCTAATGCAATGATCTAAATATAAAAATTTACAGGGGGATGCTTTCGAAATTTTTGGAAAAGATATAAAGCATGTAATTAAAAAACGTGTTGTACTTAGCTAGATGTGTTCGTTGACGACTGCTTCAAGAATCAGTTTCATTGAAGAAATGTGGAAACGAAGCGTTTCTTTTTAGATGTTCTTTTTTCCAAGAAATGAGAACCAGATACAGCGGGGGTAAAAGTGTTGAATGATTTAAGGCGAAATTACATAATGGAAAGCTTTGATCAGACACAAGCTGAATTTTAAAAACACAAAGATAAACAAAAAAATGCTTTAATGTCCTTTTTTAGTATTTTTATGGCTTACTATTTGTTTATTGAACAAAATTGTTGAGTTTGTATTGTAGACCAAATCAGAACTATCATTGATGGCATTCTTATAATTCTTTCTGTTATTTGATTCTTACTTATATTCTTACACGAAGAACGTTTCTTATGCAAAAAATGATTTGTACCCTTTTTACAAAATAAATAAATAAATAAATAAAAATAATCATCGTTTACTGCGGTGCAGTCCCTTTTTGATATATCCCCTTCCATCTCACGAGCAGAGGATCTTGACATCATTTAGTTTTTAAAGTAGAAGTTAGTTTCGAAACAGTTTGTATTTTTGGATCGAAGTCACAAAATCTTCTCAGATGATTTCAAACCTAAATTCTACAATTTCGTTTCTATTAGCCGTTTCGAAGAGTCCCATATCTTTTGTATTATTTCTTAATATTCAGCTGGTAGTGGCGCATACAAGTAGGGTTCAAGGGAGTGTGGTTCCCTTAAAAAATATACGTCACTCAGTATTTTAAAGTGACGGTTTTTTTAGTACCATTTTTGGCACTGAACTAATTTAATCATTATCTATATTAATAGAAATTATTCGAAAGAATGTTCATCTCTCTTCGCTTAAGAGATTCATAACTTAGATCTTCCACTTAATGAAAAATTCTATGTAAGCTATAATTACACAGATACTGAATTGCTAATAATGAAATTCAATATCTCGCACTGCATACGGAAATATATATATATATATATATATATATATATATATATATATATATATATATATATATATATATATATATATATATATATATATATATATAACGCAGTTTTCATGATCACTTGACATCATTTTCTTAACTATTGATTAGTATTCATTTAAACAAGGAAAATAAATAAATAAAAAGGAAATTAAACTGTCATCTTAACTTTTTCTAGAAGAAGGAGAAGAAAAGCCTGCAAATTTCTTTGTATGTGCGTGGGTAGGTTTCTTCTTAATCTGTAGACAATCCATCTTACCAGTTAGGAAGAAAGAAAAAGCTTCTAATTATGTAGGGAATGTAGATTACATGTTGCTGCTTTGCCAGCACATCTACAGAAAAAGCTGCTTTTTGTTTTAGGTGGAAGATTGCATTCTAAGAGCGATCTGCCTATTCACATTCAGAACTATTTTTTAAAACTCTCTTCAGAGTCTATCAAAATTGCTGCCGCACTTTCTTTTAGTTGATTATTTTATTGTATTTTTGTGCTGTTAGTTTTGTGCTAATTCTTGAGGAGGAATGTCATGTCATATATTATAATACTGCTTTTGATATATCATTTCAAATAAAGGATTCTCCCCAATATAAGACCACCATTTAAGACATCGGCTAACATATCTTCAGTTGAAAAACCCTGAAATGTTTTTGAACCCTAAAAAGAGACTCGAATTGAAGTCTTTTTAGTCAGTGGCATCTGTCATTTTGGCCTACGCTATTATAGAAGGTGGGGCATTTTGTGGCAGAAAGAATTTATATATGGAACGATATGTTGCAAAACAGTGAAATAAAACATTACTAAACATACATAGAATTTCTATCTCCATTTTTAATACGAGTTCATTATTTATTTATGTGGATACTTTGATCTGTAATTGTTGATATTACAGTAATGGGGAAAAAATCCTTAACCCATCCACGCTACGAATATCTTATAAGTTCACAAATCAACCTGTTGTGGGTAGGCGCCACAAAAGATTAGGACACCGCGGATAGCACTTTTCGAAAGAGAAGAGTTAAGGAAAAAAAAATTCATATAAATCTGAAACAGAAAGGACTTCCCTAAACGCATTCCCAACAACGGAAATTATAAACAGAGTCGAAAACTGTCTTCGAAAGTTTTGTGCAATAAATTGCTAAATAAATTGTGCAGTAAATTTGGGATCATTCTTTTTTTAATTTTATTTTTTTAGAATAGAATGTAGTCAGTCTTGGAATTACGAGAAAGTTAGAACTCAATTAAATTAATTATTATCCTTTATTGCATAAAGGAAGCAGAAAAATTCATTTGATAGAACGCTAGCAAGGACCGGGAGGTAAATATGTTCTTGATAACACCAACCGGTGCGTTTATCAATGGAGAACGGGACTGAAACTTCAAAAGCATATCGATGGCTAAGCCTTTGTTGTAGGCAGTAAGTTTGCCGTTAACAAGAAGTCAGTTTGATGCTTCGGAGAGCAAACAAGAAGCCACTGTTTGTAAATGCGTAACGAGCAAGCCACCGCGATGGATAAATACTCTTCTCAAATGGTTTGTCAGTCAACAGAAGCATGTTATTTTTAGCGGTGACTGCACATTCATCGCAAGTACATTGGCTGGTAGCGGATATTGTTAGTCTGCATTTGGCGAGGAAATCCGAGTAAATTGCATTGTCCAGACAAGGAAACGTCTAAGATCAGTGATGGCGCGGCTTTGTATGGTAGTTAGCAATGTTGCAAGCTATACGATGTACCAGAATGATGAATGCTTCTGCTTATATTAAGGTTCTACCAATCCGTACTCTCCTCTCGGCAAGAGATCTGATAATAATGTTGTGTTTCAAAATAACACTGCCATTGTCAACGAACGAAAATTGCACCTTGTGATAATCAGGGGAAGTTATCAAGAGTTATTGCAGTGATTTATTTTAAAAAAAAATCCAAATACTGGTTGAATTTATAAGAATTTTAGGGTCCAAATTCAACGTGTTCTAAGTTGAGTATTTATGCATTCGTCACATTTTTTCCCCAACCTTTATTCGATGGATATCATCAACAAGGCATAGTCTACCGAACTTGAATTCTCTAAATCTGATTAATGAAAGAACTAGAGTACTTTTGAAAATAGAAAAAAAAAATAGTCAAAACTGTCCTTTGTCTCTCTCCTCCGTAGATCCATGTAAGATCGTCGCTCAATTATTTCCACCAAATTTGAAATATTGGTCTTTTTCTGAGTGCTCAGTTTCAGCTAAAGTTTTGAGCTTAGTCGAAGCAAAAATATAAGACAGAAATGTAAGGTAGACATTCAAAATAAGCTACCCTATTTAACTAACCATTTCATTCAAATTACATCGAAGTTGAAACAGATATGGTAAAGCATAAAGTTCTGTCTTACAAAAAAATAAGTATCGTGATATCACCAAAACAAAATAAAAAACACAACTCATACGTTAAAAACTGAGTAAGTAGGAGGCTGGCTTCACCTGAAAAGCAGCTGCTTGCTTGACATTATTTGAATCTCAAATTTTTCTCTGAAATTCCAGTAAACAATAACAGCTGCGGAACAGTATCACAATTGAAAACACTACTACTACTAATAATAATAATAATACATCAGCCAAATATCTGCTTCTTAGTTGTAACCAACCGACTATTTTCTCAAAATACGACTCGGTTATTTTTGCCAACGAATATTCCTCAGGAGATAAATTTTTTTTTTTACCCAGAAAACTGGCTGAATTTATTACATTTCGATTGAAAATTACTATTACTGTGATTTTGTTTTTAACTTACGTTTTACCTTTAATAATTTTTAAGGTCGTTATTCCAGAACTATGAATTAGTTCTTTTGATTTAAAAAAAAAAAATTTTTTTTCTATTCGGCATATTTTTCTAAAAATTTGAATATTACTGAAATAGAACACTAGAAAATAATACTGTCAATACATTACTTCTCCTCCAATCAAGGCGAAGTAAGGAAACACTTTTATAGACCATTTTTTGCGCACTCTTGAATAGTATCCATCGCAGTTAGGTGGATTACTTCCATTGATAGAAATCCTTAATCCTTGGGTGAGATTTCATTGAGTAGGGAGACTGTTTTAAACGTATAATACTATATATGGCCTTTCAATTCCTTCTGGTCAATAGTGAGAGCGTCTGCGTGCTAGAGTACGGTCGTGCTACAACATCTGGTTGATTAGAGTTCATGATTATTCCATCTCAAGGAAACTACTGATGGGGCCATGCCTTCCGAATAAAAAAAAAATTCTGACTTATTTCTAGCATAAAGGTATTAACTGTAAACTCCCATCTTCTCTGTCATGTCACACTCAATGACCTGTCTCTGCCAAATCACCTAGCTTCTTCAAAGCCTGATACTGCTTACCGTCTGCAAACTGCGTGTTCTTCTGGCCAGCTTCCTGTTTTGGGAGATAAAGTCCATTTTCTTTCCGGTAGGGAAAATCCACCACCTCCGTATGAGACCGGCTAACTCACCTTCACTTGAAAAGCCCTGATAAGGTTCTTTGAATCTTGATCGTTCAAACCAAAGGGCATCCTCTCGGAGGCTCTTCCTCTAAACTCTGGTACTTATTTTTTAACTGCGATTTTAAATAGAACCTACGAAGTTTCCTTGAGTCATTGTTAATCAAAACTACACTTCCAACAGTGAGTGGTTAAAGTTTGGCGGATTATAAGTTTATTGAATAGGAAAAACGGGATTTGAATTTTTTTATTCCTTGGATAAATACTCATCTGAAAGGCTTTTATCTTCCGAATCCCGGCAGTCCTATTTTCTTGTAGATCTTCTGTATTACATATTTTCTAGAGGTATTTTCACTGCTTCTCCAAACTAGCCACGTCGCTCCACCACTTCCCTCTAAACATGTAAAAACTGACCGCGTATCAAAGAACTCCCTTGGAGTTTGTTTGATCTCATTGACTGCTGCCCTTACTGCATTTTGCATTCCTTCCAAGCGAGTCACCTTCCTCTCCTGTTCTTTGCACTCCTCGTGCAACTGACTATTACCTCTCATGTTATGCTGCCTCCATAATATCTTCTTTCTTCCAGATTGAAAACCTAACCTCTATTCACCCATTTCACACTTACATTATTTAATCTCCTGACCGTTGGAATACATTACCGTCAGGTAATTCTTGAGTAGGAGTTCAAGGGACTCAAATCCAAAACTCTTGATCCTCTTGCGCTCCTGTTACGTATTCCTAAGGTAGTTGTTCATTACCAACAATCGTTTGAGGTTCTTTCACAAAATTGCAATAGACTATTGATCAATCGAAAAAAAAGAAAATGTTCGAATGAGGATTAAATATTAGAAATCTAGGTTTTAAAGATCGTGATGATGTTAAATGATGTTTTAAAGATATTAAGAGAGGAGAAGAAACGTAGCATTCTGTTGTATTTATGTTGTAAAAATCATTTGTGCATCATGTCAGTCTTATGAAGGATATTTGATTTTCTTCTATCACTGAATTCGGAAAAATTCGGGAGGAAGAAGGGGGGAAAAGAGACCCTTCTAAGAATCCAAGTAAGTAATATTCCTTCATTTTCTTTTACAGTAACGTTGCATATAAATTTTTTTTTTTTCAGTTGGCCTCAAAAGTTTCCAGAGGATTACGAGTAGTATTACATCTTCTTTTGAAAACTTTTTTTTTTTAGACAGGTTATGAATAAATAAATATTGTTTAATTACATGAATTTAGTTATTTTTATATGATTCAATAATAAAACCTTCGAAATCATAGGCACCGATTTTTAACTTGTCATGTGTCCCCGAATACTTATATGGCTTTTCACGAAAACATAATACAAAAATGACCTTTCGCTTTGATGAGCACAGGGATGAATAAAGAACGCAAAATTATTTTCCTATTAAATAAGATCTAAAGAGTAAATTAAGTTATTCAACGTTTATAACACCAGCTCTTGATTCTCAAGTCGCCTGTAGAGTCACACATTTAAGCATATGTTTAAATTTTAAGAATGGAATGAGGTCATCTCTGATTCAAGGCATCCAATCTTTTGCTTTTTCGAATGATGCTGATGTCCTCGATTTCCAGTTCTTATGAAGGGATCTTTGTAGAATCAGATCCTGGTTGTTTCGACTAATCTTTCGTATCTGTTTGCACTTCAGAAGCAGCAGATATTCAGTATTTCCTCTAGTTTCATCCTGCTCACGTATAGTTCGCTATATGGTGAACTATATAGCGAACATAGTTCACCATATGTCCTTGGCATATGGTGAACTATGTCTGGGCATAGGCCAGTATGCTCCCATTAATATATTTCGATGAATTTCGTGCAAATATATTAATCGTATTTCCTAGTTCATTGACATATATATTAGGTTTTCGGAACATGTTTTTCCTTATTATGTTTTACATTTCTATCCCATTCTAATTTGAAGGAGGATAAAAGTGAGGTAGCACATTTCTATTTTGTGACACCGAAAGTGAATTCTTCTGAACATTTTGAAGGCAAATTAGTCTTCGAATAAATTCACTCAAGTATGTTGGCACTAATCCACAAAATAAACAGCGGAAAAAAAAAACCCGCTTTTAAATTTTAGTACATATCCCCTGTACTGGGAATATTACTGGAAGTGTTGTCGTGAAACTTTTAATTAACAGAACCATCTTTTCTGGGATGGTCAAGTTTGACCCGGACCTTGAAAGGTGCTTCCACCCCGATTCTTGAGAAGTGGGAGTGCAAGTATTTCATCATTATTGTCATTATTTTTTGTATGGTGTTTTCACTGTTGAACGAACAATTTTGCAATAGCTTTGCAAACAAACAAATAAGATTTGGAAAACAAACTTCTTGAAAGGTCAACCAATAGTATTTTTAAGATGTTAAAATGATTTCATGTTTGGAATACAATATCTATGCCAATAGCGAGATTTGAACCCACAGCGTGTTGGTTGGAAAACGGTACGCTAACCGCTCAGCGAACCAAACTGTTTTGATAGAGTTCTTTTGTTTGTTTTTTTCCTTCATTTTTTGAATTAGTTATTCGTTACATTAGGCTAAATATAGCAGGTGTTTTCATATCGAACTTTGAAAACTGGAATCACAAATATTGTGCTATTGTATTCATTGTATATTTCTTATCACACTGTTGCTGTTCTATGCCTTTATAATCCTATGGCTATCTGTACTCTGAATATGGATTGAGATTCGTTTCAATAAACTAATTAAAAACATACAAAGAAACTTAGTTTGAAAATTAATTTTCAGAGCATAAATCTCTCATTTTGCTTTCTTAATTCATTACTTGAAAGTAGAGTCGTAATTGGAGGGGTTTCTTACTTATTCCTTATAAGATGTAAATAGGCTTAATTTGTCAATATATTCTTAAAAGAAAATGAATTTGCAAAATAAGGTATTTTGGTACTTTAGCAAACAAACAATTGAAAGCATGACTATAAAAACCCACCCAGGATATTCAATGATTGTTTTGTTGGTTGTTATGCTTCTATATATTGCAGTTTTTTTTTTTTCTCTGTAGCTCTGTTTTTTTTTTTTTTTTTCTTCTGGCATCAATGCACGAGATGACTTAGTTGCAGATTTCACGTGCTCACCACGGGGTAAACATCTCATTTACGAACATGATCTTGTTATCGCTAGTTGGCGTACAAATAACATAACACAACTTATTGATTTCATCACTGAAATGCTTTTCATAATATCAGAAAATGAATTTAATTCTGCTAACAGTGATATAGGAAACTCACGAGAGAACACAGCTTCTATTTACAATGGTTTAATTGTTTACGATTGTTTTCAAACCTTAATAATGACATTTTTTTTAACGTAATCATATAAGTCATCTCAAATGTATCGAGCATGGATATTCGGTTGGAGTTAGGAATGTATTTAACTGTATTTAATTATCAGAAACAATATAATGCTGTTGCAGTCTCTACGGAAAAAAAAAAAAAACTTACCAATTCGAATTCATATATTTTCCCCCTTTCAAAAGTGGAAATATAAATTTCTGTGTAATTTCACCAGTGTCCAATTCAAAAAAGTGTCGAATTTTACCGAACATCTCTCATGGCTGCAGTCCACAAATCCCTAGTCTTTTGGCATCATTCATTCATTCATATATTCCAAGCCCTCGTTGAATCAGTCGGAAGAAACTGGATATTTTGGTTGGGAAGATTTAGGGATTCGAATTTCAACGAGAACTCGAAGAAAATTTATACGTGACAGCAGTCACAAACAGTGACATAGGGGATGCAAAATATACTCGTAATGCCGACAAAATTTCATTGATTATACAGATATCAATACACTGCATATTTAATACTATGCTTGTATTCATCCCATATTCATCTCATTGTCAACTTCATCAAGTTTAGTATGAAGTTGATTAATTGCTTATTCCTTCAGCGACCACAGTTTAGCCTTTTGAAATTATTTTCAAGAATAACGCTCTCATTTCCCATCACCCTTATCAGTTTTTCCTCTCGTTGCAAACTTAGATACTTAGTTTGTAACATCGACATCAGTGTGGTTAAAGGAAGCAAAGACAAACAGTGAGAGTCCCCGAACACTTCTGGGAATCTCAACTCTATTTTAGCTAATTTACGAAGCTGTGATCATCCAGTATCACTCCCTTTTTTCTCTCTACTCCTTAACTATATCTATCCGTATAATCGCCATTATAATAGGGGGGGGGGGAACAAAGACATTTGTGAGAAAATTCTGCTAAATGCGTTCTTAAAATTCAAATGCTTTCACAATAAGTAAGTAGGTTCTTAGTATGATTCTACTCTTTACAAACTCAAAAAGGAGTCCCTTTAAAATATTATTATCATATTCGTACGTCTTTAATACTTTTAAAGGAATAGAAAGTTTTCGCAGATATGCTTTTAGAAATCTTTTGAATACTTATATAATGTCCTATTTACAAACTAACCATTCCTTCATTTCTACCAGTGACTGTAAACCAAATAAATTTTCTCGGTGATCAGTATTCGTAATCACTTCTCTTCCAACACGAAATGGCGGCCAAATACAGAGCTTTTAAAGTTCAAAACGGTCGAATTCGAACTTTATGACTAATAATTCTGGTAGTCGTCTGTAAAGCAAAACGGTGTCGAATTTCATGCTGACGCCGGCGAAACATTCTAGCGATAAATTCCATTTCACTCTACGCAGATGTAATAAGGGCGAAGGGTTTTTAAAATGAACGAATGTTGTAATTATATCGCTGACAGCGTTGTTTAATATTCAAGCCATGGTGAACTATGCGAGAAACCATCCCATTTTGTCCTCCCCACTTTGAAACAAATTCAAAGTGGGGAGGACAAAAAAGAGAAGCGACATGTAAGGGTTATAGATGTATGTTTTGAATTATTTGGAAGTACGAAATTCATCTTTTTTATTTCATATATATTTGCAATTCCCAAATAATAAAGAATCAACAACACCTTGCGTTCAGTTCGCAATTAAATCTATAAGAAACTAGCTGAAAAGATTCCGGCTTTTTTTCACCAGACAAAATTCTTGAATTTGGGTTGTACGCATACTTTGTCTCATCTTTCCTCTTTCAAATCACCATGTATTACAATGGGTGGGTCCATATGCCATTCTCCGTTGCCTTTTCCAGGAGGCATTCCGGGAATTCCCCATGACGAAAAATCCCTTCAGGTACCGACGAATCAGGAAATTCCTTCTTTTAGCCATCGTCTCAGACAGCACCGATTAGGACAGATGATAATGATCTATTGGCGGTGTCATGCTACCATTGGGTGGTGGCTGAATGTCTGGTGAACACGTGCATTTTCATTGCAGCATCCCGCAGTTGCCGTGGTTATTGGCTAGACACCCAGACTCCTTTTCTGCTGTTGAATGATTGCACACATTGACCCAGAAGGTCGCCAGACACGAAACTTTCTTATTTTTTTACACACGTTCGGGGTTCTGGACCATCTACGGTTAATTACAGATTAGGAATGTTATATCAGGAAATCTTGTCTTGCACCGAGGATTTATATGCAGCTGACCACTCCTCACTCCACAAAAATTAAGGGAAATAAGTAATTTTCGACTAATCTGTTTCCATTTGACGATAATTAATTTTCATAAGGGAAAAAAAACTTCAGCAATATTGCTCGGAAGACTTGATTGTTTCAACTGAACGATCCATCTACCGATGAAATCCCAAATTATCCATCTGGGCTCTTATTTTTCCTTCTCTGGAATTGCCCAAAGGGTAGAGTATCATAATTGCCTGTACGACGGTAAAAAAAGTAACCCAAAATGATGAAGAATGCTAAATCTGTTTGCAGCAATGAATATAAATAGGAAGGTAAGAGTTAGAATACTCACTTGCCGTTGATGAGCCAATATTCAGTCAGGTAACAGTCATTATGTTTGCAGTTTCAAATAGTGCTTTTTATGTGCTTTAAATTTTGAATATGACATATTTTCGGCATATAATAACATCAATAGGACTAGTATCCTATCATCGTCCATTTCTAAGAGTATTGTATTTTAAACTAATGTCTAACTAATATTACTAGAAGCTTGTCGATGCCATGGAATGTTATTATGAACATGTTAGATTTGAAATCAAAATTTTAGAAATTCGCATTTAAAAAACTTATCCGTGTGTCCCTAGAATATCATGGTGGCTGAATTGATAAAATTGATTAAATATTCTTAAATTGATTTAAAGGTTTCATTAAATATTTGATAACAAAATTTAATTCTATAGCATACTATACTACTTACTATTATTGCGTTGTAAAAAAATACAAACATCAGTATATTTTGTTTGGGACTGTATATTTGAGTCCTTTGGGCATTTCATTGGCTCCAGGAGGTAACAAAAATGTTTCAAAGGGTTCGCGAATGTTTGAAGGTGGTGCGAACGGCATTTTCTGAAGCACTAGATCCGTTTGAGGATCATCAGTTAAAACTATGCATGAGTCGTTAAGAAATTTTATTCTGTTTATTTCGACTGGTTAATTTGTTACCATTTTAGATATATCATGGTATATAAATCCATACAGTTTTTGTTTGTGTTTCAAATATATTTTGACATAAAAATTTTAATATTTCTTACAAGATTAACTTTAAAAAAATTATACAAATTCTCTCTCGTATTAGCAAGTAATAACATGAAAGTGAATTTTGCAACTCTGTTTGAATACGAAGAAAATTATGTGAACGGATCAACTGTATTTGGAATTTCTCGATAGAAAAACTCACGTGTATCATCTCCACCGCTTTATATTATTTCATGGAACTGTCCTATGCACTGCATACCATATCATTCCAGATAACATTGTGTTTCTGCTTTAGTATGGTGTACTAATCTACACTTTTGTGGCCTGTTTTTTCCATCGTTTTTGATGTACTCTTTTTAATAAATTTCTCTCAGTCTATCTGTCTCATCAGAGGAAATGAGGTTTTTCTACGATCTAAGAATGGATCCCAGAAACTATGTGCTGACTTATCAGTCACCTAGAAGTCGCCAGATTAAAAAAAAAAGTTTAAGTACATGAATTTCATTTTGAACTGCAACCATAGAAGTTTGAAAACTATTCCAAACTCTAGCTTTTCCTGGCATACTTCTGTCAGATGTATAGTTATATCATCCAATAACTGGACCTTAAATCCTCCCATCTCACCTCGCTTTTATCACATTACTGTAACAGTTTCTACTGCTTGCCTTTTAGATACATAGGTATACATAGCTTCCTCAAATTTCTCCAACGCCTATTAAAATGAATACAGCATCGGCCATTCGCAATCTAAAAGTTCACCTTTACCTCTTCTGCTTTTTTTCTAACCTCTGCCTCTTGAAACAACCGTCCTTATTTCGGCATCGACAGTGTCCTTTGGTTGGAACGATGCGAGTTCAAATTCCGTCTAGAATGCTGAAAAAAAAAACAAAAAAAAAACGGATTTCTTTCTCCTCTAAAGACGAACCAATTGGTCTCTTTCTCTCATTTTAAGCTGGTAAGGTTTTTTTTTTTTTTTCATCCCTCGAAACAGGCAAACTGGACAACAGAACACACGCTGGCTTCCCGGAAATTACGACTTAAAATTCTATCACTCAGATATTAATTAACTTCTTCGATTTCTCCGCCATTGATGCTGTATGAGGTTCTACAACGTATTATGTGTGGGAAGAGATTAAGATAAATTTTCCATACAGAAACGGTAGTAACTTTACAACGCAGTGACATTTGTCTAGACACGAGAAGACAGACAAAAAATAACTTAAATGGTAATAGTCACAAGAATATTTTGATCTCTTATGATAAAAGAATAGAAGAGTTAAACCCCAATGCTAATTGTTGTCATAATTATGTTTGAGTACATGTTTTTCATGATTTGGGTTAACCCTCATGACACCATTAATAGTTATCAGAAACTAGCTGATTTTGTTTATAATGATTTCTGGGTGTTCAGAGGTCTATGACCTTCTTACTATACTGTGTTTTCATTTATGTATTCCATTGGAAGAAATCTGCTGAAGAGAGAGCTATATATTAAAGTGTTCAATAACTGTCTGATTCCCTTAAACAATTATGATGAATTCCGATGAAGCCAAACTAGTTGTTAAGACAGTAAATGACATCTACTCATTAAAATATCCTTCGATGGTAGTATTCCATCTCTTCTCAGACGTGAGGATTATATAGCAAATGAAAAGTAATCGGGAGTCCATGTCATCTGTATCCAGAACTAGGAGAAAGGATGTTCGTAGCCGAAGAAAAACTAGTAAAATTTATATAAATATAAATACAGAAAAAAAATGTACTATGATATTCTTAAATTGATTTTAAAGGTTTTATTAAATATCTGATATCAAAATTTAATTCTATAGTTTACTATACTACTTACTATTATTGCGTTGTAAAAAATACAAAGATCGGTGTATTTTGTTTGGGATTATATATTTGAGTCCTTTTTTTTTTAAACTTCGGCCGAAAGGTGATGGATACATTAGTTGCAAATAGTGAAGATATTCGCGTTGATATTCTATTTCTAGTTTTAGATTTATTGGGCTTAATACGAAAAAAAAAAAAAATCTTGAAAAGAATGCGATAGAAATTGGAACTAAAAATTCCGTGGAAGAAAAGCCGATGCGCATTCATACAAAATTGCGATTCGTAGTTACGTATTTGATTACATATGCGTTCGTACTTGTTTTGCTGGTTTGGCTTTGTATAAATATTTCCAAACTGATTTTTGAATATTTTGATCGGATGAAAATCATCTGCCGCCGCTTCTAACTTGCGAGCCGTACATTGGATTTCCTTGTCCAGCGTACAGAAAGTTTAGGTTCTTGTTATATCGCTTGTATACAAAGAATTTCCAGACTAGACTAATAAACGTACAAAAACTTAAGGGATTTTTTTTTTTTCTTAATCTTCTTCTCTGGTTGTTCTGTTTCTGAGAAATAGATGGGGGTGAGGTAAGGAAGAGAAGTTGGTTGATCATATTTTTACATTCGAAAACGGGACACACGGCAGGAATTATGGTAAATATGCCGAAACTTCATCTTCTATGACCACAGAATTGAGATAAACGTGTAAAACTTCTACTAGAGATTAGCATAGCGAACATCAAACATTTATCGAAATATTATAAGGTTCCTGATTGAAATTGTTAATTCGTAAGTTGCCAAGCCTGAAGAGGATTCTTTGGAGTATAGAGGAGAATAAGAGCGCACAGGCAATGTTAGAAAGTCTATTCATTTATGTTCTAACTATTAGCTGGTACACGAGCCAAAGAATTATCTGAAACGTTACTGTAAAAAAAAAAAAAAAAAAAAAAAAAGTTTCTTGTGAATCCTGCAATAATTGATTACTTAAAGACGGGTCAAGCAAGGCAGATGTATGCCGATTCATCAACCACAGGTGAGATTAGCATATCTGCTCTACTTACTACGGCATTATTATAGGCTACAAAAAATCCCTTGCAGGCCCAATAAGTTAGGACTTGACAGTTTCACTGCACGACATAAAAATCTCTACTGTTTGATCAGTTCCTCTTTAAATGGCTATTCTAGATTTCAGAGCTTATTCTGTACTTATGGATCTGTGAAGTGATAGAAGAATCCGATTAAGATGTGACTGTTAAATACCATTTCAAATGCCAACACTCGCAAATCAGTCTTTGCTTCTAAGCAACTCTTTAAGAAAACGATCAACATATTTCTTCTTATTCAACCCTCTTATGTACTCAAACATGGGTGCATAAGAGGTTGACATTTTTTTTTCGGCACTGATAGTGCCGAAAAAAATGTCGCTTCACAGATAGCTGCATTTCTTAGGGAATAGTTTTCTTTTGTGGTTTAAACATCATAATTATTATTGCTAATTTTTGTGGAATTGATCGTATGCGAAGCTTTCACGAGTGTATAGTCTCAAAACATGTAGTCTATTTGACCGTGATATGCAGCGTAAGCTAGAATTCTTTAAGAGGAAAATATTGGATTACACACTTCCTGTTTAACTATATTGCTGTAAAGGTGTTCGAGTTAGTTTCGGTGTTTTGAACTTCAGTCCCTCCCATCATAGCTTGAATTCGATCTCAGATGAATCCTAGTTTGAAAGGTATATGGAATAATGTTTGACCCCCCCCCTCTTCTCCAGAATCTTACTGATTGATTAGTTTGCTTGGATTATATAAAGAAATGTGTAATCTAAGTAACCAACAGAGGCATTTTATTTCCCTCATCCCGAAAAATCTCAATGTGTGACCGGTAGTATATTTTAATAGTACTTTTACAAGTACTGGCTCCTTTGCAAATGTCGTTTCATACATAAAGTTATTTCTTAGTAAATTTTTTTTTTTTTCATTTGTGATTCATTCATCACAATCACGCAATACCTCTTCTTCTATTTTCAGGGTTTTAAGTTTTTCCTCCCAAAGTTTTCAGGAGGAGGGGAATTTGTGAATAAACCTGCCACTGGTTTATTCACATTCAGTTGCAAAGCGTTATAAATACAGGATTTGAAGCCAAGTCTTTCTAATCCAAAGGTACAGTTGCTGCTCCTCACCGTAGTATTGGATGTATTCCATAATAAATCCAATACATCTCAACGGTAATAAAATCTGGAAATTGAGGAGATACCTTATTATCATGTTCTTCAAATCACTCACAGACAAAGGTGGCACAATAGATAAGTGCATTTTCACTTTTAAATCAGTTATTGGTTTTAGAGAGACAAATTTAATTATAGAATGAAGGGCTTAAATTCCTGTGCCAGCTGCCGGATATGCCTATATGCAGATAATATAGCCAACTTTTAGCAAGCGACGATCTTTCTAACTATTGAAAAGAATTCTCCATAGCAATCTGAAGATGCTTGGCGGCTTTTTCCACTCATGAGATGTAAAACTTCAAAATTGTTCTTTCCGTTTTTCTTCTGAATAACAGGAAAGCAAATCAAGAAATATGTGCTTATCTTTGTGTGCGTGTGTGGGAGAGGGGTAAACTTGTTCGTATGCCGAACTAATTTAGTGCTATACTATTGGAGCCACATATCACGAACATTTGAAGAAAACCATAGCGAAAGTTTCTCCTAAGAATAATATTATTGGCCAACTAATCAACTCATCATGGGAGTTAGTGCGAGTTCTTACGAACATGTTTTTTTTTTTTTTTGGTTTGGTTGTTTTTAATTATTGCCAAAGCAACTGAGGCCATGAGGCCAGTGTATTATGCATATTAATTGCGTGTGTTCTTCTGATCGGTTTGCCTGCTTTGCGAAATGAAAAATCCGAGTTTCAAGGAGAAAAAAATCTGCCACCTATGAAACCGGCTAAAAATCACTTTCACGAACATATATGCATCTCCCGTATATTAATGCTGTGCTGTACGGTGAGAACATACCCGATTGTTGAACACTAAACTGAGAAGTGCCATCATGGTTATCACAGCACTGCAATGCGATGCTAAGACACTTTGGCTTCCAATATTCCCCTATTCTCTTATGTTATAACCAAACTCCCTCCGTGGTAACTAGGAAATATATTATATTAGGATAATAAGCAATCATGGGTTCTGATTTTCCCTTCTTTTTTTTGCCTGGAGCAGATCTTCATTAAAAAATTGAAGTCCACTAGCGATGGGATTCTCAATTGAGTAATAGAGTTAGCATCTGGCCATGATGGTCACCCAAATAGATACCAGTATCGAATTGCTCAGCTTGGACTACATTCTGGTCCATACTGAATTTGTTTAGAACAATCACAGGAAGTCAAACTTTCCTTCTTGTTAAATGGAATGCTTATCCGGACCATTTTGTCTCTATTTAATTTGCGGTTCCCAGGAGCGGAACAGCAACGTTATATTAACTGATAGGAAATGCACTTGGTTTTATAAGACATTTAGCTGAACTTACGATCCGTATAAATAAACTTCCAACACTGTACACAGCCACAATTTGCTCTCCACTTTTATTAACTCGTCTTCAGTTAATGTCTGAAGTCATGATCATCCAACCCGTCTTTTTCCATCCAAAAGAGCACATGTTTCATCGTTCTAATTTTAAGATGGGAGATGAAATTCATCGCCCGGTATGAGACCACCACCATCGGGCTGATGTGGATTGAAAAAGTTCCATATTTGATTTCTAGAGTTAAGATCCATCCATCCCTCCATCTTCAAGGCCCCACCTTTCCTAATTGGGTTGTGGGGCAGCATCTGCAAGAGGGACTTCCAGTGGTCACGATCCTCCGTCACCAAGCTCAGGTGTTCTGGTGGGACTTCTAGACGTGTCCACCCAAGGTTTTGGATATAATCTATCCAGCGAGTCCTTGGCCTTCCGCGTGGCCTCCCACCATCTGGCTTGGCAAAGTGGGCCTGCTTGGGGAGCCTCTCTTGTGGCATTCTGACCAGGTGCCCGTACCATCGTCACTGTGATCTCTCAAGACGGAGAAGCAGCTGTTGAGTATTGAGGGTTTCCCGAATTGCAGAGCTTCTGATTCTATCTAGTCTTGTCAGCCCCACAACCCCACGAAGGAACCTCATTTCAGCCGCTTGGATTCGTGTCCGCATTCTTTCGGTCATTACCGAACTCTCATGACCATTGGTGAGGATGGGGACATAGACTGTATTGAAGACAGCCAGCTGTGCCTTCTGGCTTAACTCCCGCTTCAATACTACCGAACGGCCAAGCTCCCGCAATATTGCGCTTGCTGAGCCAATCCGAGTGTCTAGCTCTACGTCCCACTTTCCATCACTCGTGAATATGGACCCAAGGTATTTAAACTTCTCCACCTGCTTCAGTGGGACTCCACTCACATGTAGAGTGCACTGGGATGATTGTCTTGAGTCCATAAATGTTTCCGTTTTAGCCACACTGATCTTCATCCCGGCTTCTGCACAAACAGCTACAAACCTATCCAGGGTCCGCTGGATAGGTTTGTAGCTGTTAGAGTTAAGAAATAGAAAAAAATTCTTAGCCCATCCACTATGACACATTCTCGAAGAAATTGCATAACATCATGCTTTTCAAACGAACCCACATACAAGACTCGCATCTGAAAATCAGTCTGTCAGCACATCCGGATCACGTCACATTCGTCATACGCAACGAAAGAAATTAAAACAATCCACACGGCACGTAACCTATAGAGACAAGCCTCTGGTGCAAAATTAAACCGTGGAAAAACCACTGCTTCTGGAAAGTTCTAGAAGTGACTCTCCTATCGAATGCATCTAGTCAGGTGAAAAGCAAAAGTAGGGTAAACTGAATGCTCTTAGATGAACACATCTACGCAGCCGCTTCAAACAGATTATAGGCAAATGGAACGGAATACCAGCATCGTCACTCAGGGAAGAAGTACTAATCATCAACCAGTTGGCTACGAGTATACTCTGGGACCTTCAAATTATTGACCCCCCCCCAGAATACTTTCTTCATCAGGTTCAAAAGGCAATCAGTTTCTTTCTGGAACAAAACGAACTGGACATCCTGCACAACACTCTGCAAGCTGCTCAACAAAGGAAATCAGAGCCTTGTCTCTCTTAAAAACAAAATTGCATCCTTTTGAATTGTTTTATCAGTAAAATAACTCTTTTAAAACTTTTTCTTCATTGCTACTAAGGCGTCGTCTACAATTTTAGAAACACATAGAGTCCGAGCGACATCTAAAACAAAGCTTCACTGCGGACTGTTAATCAAATATCGCCCCCACAGAGAACAAGTCAGTTCCACGTAGAATGCCTAAATGGTGCCTCCTCTTGACAGTTGTGTGCAAGACCTCAAGGAGTGTAACTAATTTTGTAATTCTTATATTTGCATAATTTTTTATGAAATACTAATTTTCTTCACGATGAATTTTTGCACTGTTTACACTGGTAGGATGACAAATATTACAATTGCAGTGTCGTATTTGTTATACGCTAAATGTTCCGAAGAACATTTAGCGTATAACTTGGATTCCTTTAAAGATTTGATGGTTGTCGACTATAGTTTGAAATATGATGAAATAATGTAGTCTGCCTCTCTCTCTCTCTAATGGATTTATCGTGATCCATATCTATCTTTCCTAATGCTGTTTGATTGCTGTGCTTAAAGGGCTAGTTTACCTTTCAACATATACTTTTACGTTATTTCCCAGATGGTGCAGAGAGTTGATTCAGTGATAAGATTTAGATGCTGTATTCTCTTCTCCCCACCCATTATTTGACTCTAATCAGCCTGTGGTAAACAGATAAGTTTTTAGTCAAAAGTGGAGAGTTATACCAAGTTTTTGCTTTTGTGATTGAGCAGTCAAAAGAACAGTATAAAACGTATTGCACGAGATATCAATTATTTAACTTTTTTTTTTCTCTTAGCAACTGCAGGTACAAAGTACAGTACTCTACTGCAATAGTTTTGGCAAGACATCGGAGTTAAAAAAAAAAAAAAAAAGTGCAACTCTGTGCTAGTAATAATACTATCAAAGAAGGGGTCACTGAAGTATGCTAAACTCATAGACTGAAACACGAATCAAAATTTTAGTAATCCGGATAATGTGACTTATACAGGCATTTAATACAGTTTAAAATTATTGGTCATAAACTGATTATATACAGTATAAGCTAGCTGCACATTTTTTAGGGACAGAATAATGAGTTGAATCACCGTTATAACGTCTATTGAATGAAAGTATTTGAATGCAGATTTTTTTAAGACATCTCACTGCCAGTATTGAAAATACTTTTAGCATATTTGAGGGTAATGCCCTTTTTGCCTAGTAGAGGTCGCTACGTGTGCCCTTTAGAGAGTCTTTTAAACCGGGAACACAACTTTTGTATTATAAAATTAACTTTTACATTAATTGTTATGTACATTTTAATCATTCTCAGTGTGAGACGTAGGTTAGTTGTAAACGGGCCTATCCGGCATTGCACATGAGATGGCTCCAATTTCTTACGCTATTTCGATTCTCTCTTTATGAATCTAATTAGATATTTCTTATCTACCTTAAGAAAACAAAAAGAAGAGGTGAGATCGGAAATGTTCCCTTGCTAGGAACTTCTCCTGATACCGAGTAGCACGATATTAATTTATAGATTATGTGCACAGTACTAATACACTTGGCACCACCATGGCTGTCCCTATAAGTAAGAGACAACAATCCCAGATAGAAAATGTTCATCGCAGTTGTCACGGTAACTATTGGAAGGCTCCACCAAGTTGGACAGTATGGTCGGCGCCCCTAGTCTGTCCGCTTATTGACTAGAAAACATCGTCTAGACCTAGCGACGAGACAAACCGCAGACGTGGCTTGCACAGAGGCCCGCATTACTCATAATGTGCCGTTAGATTTTAGTGGTAAAATGAAGTATCTGCTTTACGTGTTCCGAGGGGGTAGGATAGAGAGGAAGGGGTGGTTTGTAGAAGGTGCGGTTTTTGCTGTGTGTGTGTGTGTGTGTGTATGGAGGGGGGATATCTAAGTTTGTGCCCTCAGAACACAGGAACTTCCGGTTTCACTACAATGTTCTCAGTTCAGTAGTCGTTTTCCAAATTCCACTGTGGTGGTCCTTCCGGTTGCTTGGAAAAGGGTGAGCAGGATACTATAAAACAGTGGGATTCTGTTCTCTCTCTCTCTCTTTCTCTGTTTCGTTGTAGTTGGAGCAGTTCGCATAAGTCGTGCTGTCTACTAAACAGATAGAATGTAGTTTAACCTAAGAACTCGCAATAGTAATTTACATTTATGTAGGGATTAAATATACTGTACATTCTTGTTTACTTATTTTTCTCTACTTTTATTGAGATAACAGATGGCAATGGAGAATCCGAAAAGTCTTATTTTGTGTTCTAAGAATTTATTATTATTTTTTATTATTATTTTTTTAATATTTTGGAACTTTCGAAGAATCTTTACTGGTGCACGTGTTTTTTTTCTAGGAAAAAGTATTTTCCAGAAGCACTTTTAACTGGTTGTTATCCATTAAGCTGTGAACTTCATTAATCTCACACTTGTCACGATATTTTTCTTGCGTTATGGTGGCACTTATGTTTGAGAGGTGGCAAAGGGCGATTTGTCACTACGGCAAACGAGACTGTCTTGTTGGATGAGAATTAAAAGGGCAAAAATGCCAGTGAAAGTAGTGAACGATTAGGCCGCCTCATAGTGAAAATAATTATAGGCTTCTACTCTGTGTGTGTGTGTGTGTGTGTGTGTGTCATTGATAAGTGAAATTTATATGAGACAGATACGTTAAGTAATGAAGATACAAACTTAACTGTCCACTGGTCGTCTTTCGTATGAGTATTTCTTTTATCGTATGGTTTTTATTTTATTTATTTACGCTTTTTATTTATTTAATTTTGTTAACCAGAGCTGCCTCTGTGAATAAAAGCGAGTCCCACACTGAAAGAACAGCTTTAAATGCTCACACTCTCGAACCCATATTATGGAATAGCACCAAAACGTAATTATTTCTTTTATTTGCTAAATAATCACTTAAATTACATTCAGCTTCCAAACTTACAATAACAAAGAACTAAATTTAGGGGAAAGAAAAACAATTCTTGATGCTATCTTTCGAATTATAGCGGATACAAGCACCGATTACTATTCTTAAATAGAACCTATTGTTATCTTGAAAATGTGACGTCATCTGTCTTAGTTGACAACAAACACTATTTTATTATGTCTGTAGTGAGACAGGTGGGTAGCCTTGTATATCCTTGTGTATTCAAGATTATGTGATTGTGGCTAATCAACTAATTTCTATGTTGATTGTTCCACATAAGAAGATGTTTGTGTTAGCTCAACAGTTACTCTTTTTTCTTTCAATGAATAGTCAGTCAATCAGGATTTCGGTTTCAATGATAGCTGGCAAAGGTTGGTCGATTGGTAGAGCCTCTGCTACTAATGGCTCAGTTAAGTAAGTTTGAGCGCGGTTAGTAGTTGGAAGGGGACAATCGTTCGATGCTGTTGGCACACTCTCCCTCGATGAGTCTTTGGACTCCCTGGAGGTGTCAAATAATAATAATAATACATTGCATATATGAAAACTAAAATAATCATAAAAATATAAATTAAGGAATTTTTTTTTTTTCTCTGTTCGTGTTCTGAACCAAGTGGCTGGCATCGCTACCTCATTCATTGTATGTGTTTAATATGTCTGTGAAAGCCCACTTCATTAATTCAATTGATTGATCAGTGTAGGGTTAAATTAAATCTTATCTCTTAGTGTTTATTGCGCTGTGTGGGAATCGAGATAATCTCTACCTATGTGCCCTGTACAGCATGACTCTCTCTTCCAAGATAACACTGTTTTTCTTTCGTAATATGGAATGTTAATTCTGATTTTTGAAAAACAAAAGTCAAGATTAGCATTCCTAATGTCTTAAGTTGTCTGTATATACATACGTGCTTTCGCATGAGAGGATTTATGCCACTTTTGCGAACTTGATCTTGTCTGGCTTAATATTCTTTGTATTGTATTAGCATAACCATTTATGATCAAGGCAGTTCTTGTGTTCTTTTTCCCCATCACTTAAGATGATATGTAGTATATTCTATCTCTTGGGGCCCGTATTGTCATCTCTCTCTCTTGTGCAGAAAGTTTCAAATAAGAATCATAATTCTTATTTGGAATACTTCGCAGACATTAATATAGCCTATTTTTGTGTTATCAATAAAATATCAAAGAACATCTATTAAATTTCGACTACTTTTTAATTTGATTTCAATGAGGATGGATGGCTTCGGAAATATAGTGGTTTTAATTCTATCACTGAACATCGCCAAAATTACCGTTTCAAACAGACATCATCCCCATTGTGAACAAAAAAGTACCCTTTTTTAAAAATTTGATAATCGCTTAACTGCAGCAATGAATTAGAAAGTAGGCTATTGAATAGTAGTAGGAGGGAAGGGTGAAGTTCAGTCTTGGTCGACCGTTTTTTCAGGTGCATTTCGCAACAATGCTTATGTCGATCTAGCGGTGTTTTGCTGAAATCTGATACTTGAGATACTCTTCAAGAAGAGACGTCATTCATTGTAAGGGCAATTACGCTGAAGTCATGAAAAGTCTACAGGCAAAACTAGAAAAGCGAAGTTCTTCACTTTCACCAATTAACACCTCATGGCATATTAACAAGAAAAGTCAAGTGCTGTTCTCGTTATTATTATTTAGCAGGAATACATTAAGGCTAAGGCCATGAGGTATGGGTATACGACTGTCAGATTTAGAAACAAAACAGATTTATTTCGATACATCAACCATAAAATAAGCTATGGCAACGTATTATACGGTTAACTTGCTTGTAATCACATTAATAATTATAGACATGAAAGAAAGAAGAAACTAAATAAAATCTGCTACCTTTTAAAAGGTGGCTTGTTGCTTCTTTATTCTTTCTTAAACTGTGTTTAAATAATTATCTCAATGTGTTGTAGCACATTTAATGGAACTCGTGGCAATGAACTAATGGAATTATTAATTGTTGTTGTTATATTTTGGGGTTTATGATATCCGGATATGCATCGTACATTAAATACCTTTGTAATAACTTGACTGTTGTTAATTATTCAGTAATTAATAGCAGTCAAGAGAGAGAGAGAGTTTTAATTTCACCTACGACAAATTTCACTGCTAATTGTCATTAGAGTTGAAGGTTTATTATTACTATTATTACATTGCTGTTATCGTTGTCATGGTTTGGGTTTAGTAATTAATATAATCAAAACAGATTATTTTATAAGAGAAAATTTACGAAATTGTAAGAAGTTGAACTTAGCGTTGATCGTTAAGTCTGCTCAAGTCCATTCGTTCTCGCACTAAGTTCACCGAACTTGACGTATTTCAATAGTCTTCACAAGTCTGCGCACTTTGCACATGACCAAATATTGAATTATTTGATAAATTTCCATCGACTTTCATTCTGTAGATTTTTTATTAACAGTCCAAGCCACGATAGGTCGTGAATCTATTGCATTTAAATGCCATAGGTGGGCTTAGAATGGGATAATCTAGAATCCCTGTTAGGGATTTTAGATTATCCCAATTATAAAATCCCAATTAAAAAGGCAGTGGTCTCACACCTGGAGATGAAAATCGTGTGTCATTTAATTATTAGTGAAATTACATTTCACTAATAATTAAATAAATAACATGCCCATAGTGAAATTGGAACCTTATGGGCTGTACTTTGGAGATCCGCTCAACCAATCTGGCGGTGATACTGCATTTTTAATACTATTCATTACATCGAACTTTTTAATTTCTATTACTAAATTTTCGCCTAAAGCAAAAATAATAAAACAATCTTAGAGACGATATCAAAATTAATATATAGGAGGAGACAAATACAATTACTTCCTCGTTGAAAACATAATATGCTTACAACAAGGAAGTCATAGCATTAATCGCTTTTTTTAGCTTCAGAAGAAATTATATGCCTTCTAGTAGCAGGATAGTTAATTAACACGAAATTTCTGTCAAATGCTAATCGCTGGACAGCTCTTTCTTTGTGTTAGCTTAAATCGCTTTTGGCTATTAAAACCAAGTAACATGCAACCTAAAAAAAAAGTTACACAGAAAGGTCTGGAATATCTGGAAAAAAGAAAGAAAGAAAGAAAGGTGTATTGATGCAATAACAGAAAGGTGTTCCATGCATGGAATTCTCTCTCTCTGTTATTTTTCATTTCCTTCCTTATTATGCTGAAACGAACACTGGCATGTAAGAATAAGGAAGTCATTTGTCTCTTTACAAGGCTTTAAGACGGCCTCATCTGAACTATTGTGTGCAGATGCAATCTCCTGGTTTCCGTGGTGATGCTGATACAGTGAAGAGGGTACAAGAAGAATGTTAAAAATAATATCGGATGTACATTATAAATAAATAAATAATTTGTGGTTGCAGACGCTAGCAAATAGAAGAAAGAGAGTGATACGAGAGACTTGCAATCTTCTGAAATGTCATACAGGATAACAGTAAACAGAATTTTTCATTCGATGACGGGTGGGGAGTGGATGAGAATGCATCCATGGAAGTTGAGAGCGAATGCAGTCAAGGAGTGGAAGCCAGACTTTTCTTTCATAGCGTGATTGGAATGGCTTGCCTTTGGAGATTGCGAGGGCATATAGTCTGAATGAATTCAAGAGACAGTATTACGTGGTTTGATGATATGTGGCCTCCCTCGATGAGTCCCTGACTTTCTGAAATTCTCTAGTAGTAGTAGTAATAACAATAATAATAACTTTCTGTGATAAGTGATTTGCATGTCCTCCCCTTTCTCTTGTGATGCATATTTGATTTCTGTTCGATGTTTTTCAGTCAAATTTGATACTACGTGATATGCAACTTGTCATCTACAATTTCTACTAGCAGTTTCTATTGCTTTCTACTGCAAACATCTACTACTAACTAGTGGATGTATGCAGCCATTCCCCTCCCAGCCCACAATTGAATTACAGTATGACAAGTGTGTTATAGTTCCACTTGTTCCAGTTATTGTGAACGACGGAGTGCTTACTTATAAATTTAGATATTCTATATTCTATATTTTAAAAATAATATAATATAATATAATACGGAGCTAATTTTCAAAAGAATGTGTACAGCTGCACTATTGAAAACTGGCTGCACCCTAAAAGAAATATTTTTGTCTGCCAGTATGAGAAGCTTATACTTTTACGGTTCCATGAAAATTCATCGAAAAAAACAGTTAATCGAACGACAATTCGTCGAAAATGCAATTCATCGAAAAAACAATTCACCGAAAATTTTAACTAAAATTTCGTTAAATTGATCCTGCAAAGTGGAATTGCTAATATCATTTCGGAACTTTTTTTTCTAAAATGTTATGATAAAGTGATCCATTTGGAACCGTAGACACAGTTTCTTGTACCGACAACTTCTACTAATTCTGTTAAGTTAGAGAGTTATTGTAATACATAATTTGGACACGTGATTTCTTTGTTACCCCGAATATAGATGAACTGAAAACTGGAACTGTTCGACCTTTTTTTTTTGTAAAAGTTTCAAATAGCGAATCTGATTCAGATTCGCTATTTGAAACTTTTATTCATCCCATAGTAATTCAAATAGAATTATTTCGATTAATTGCCTTTTCGATGAACTCTCCGGATACCTACTTTCACAAATTTCTTTCCTTCAGAATTGAGCTGATGAGTTTTTAAGTTTAAAATTCCATCAGAATGCACCAACAAAGTAGTTTCTATAGGATTTATTTCACCTGGAAAGTTAAGGCTCCGAACATCAGAACAACGTATATCAGTTTGAATGGTTGAAAATATCTGGGTTTGAATCTAGTCTAGAATGGAAAGAATCATTATCCGTTGTCTTAAACAGGACGCAGGGTTTTCCCTTCAGAAGGTCTAGTTTTAATTCCTGGAAAAGAAAAGAAAAACATCCACATTTGGCAGACGTGATACGCGTGATTCATGGACTGAGTTGCGTTGTCGTTGAACTGTATAACCAATCAACTGGAAAAGCTGCACATGCATTAACTGTTCAGCTGTTTTTTTTTTTTTTTTTTACTACATCCTTTAGCATAAACCTAATTCTTTCGCCCTATAATCTTTCATAAAGTTAGCTGTTACAGTTTCTTCAATGTCACGAATACCAGTCAGGTTGCAACACTATACGCTTCTTGTTGAAACTCATAACATCCTTTGCGATTGAGGTAAGTCATGCTTGTTACAGAGACTACGGAAATCTCTATAAGGGGGTGTTATTTAAAGAAATCAAATTACGCAAGGTTTACTATATATTTACATGAGATTATCTTGAAATCTTAGAGAGTAATCGCTTGTCGATAAAGTACACACATACGTTATTATTTTTCCTGTTACAACAGTAGTTTTTTAAAAAAACACTACAGAAGCGACTTGCCTTATTTTTTTTCGCATAACTGAAGAAAACCTGGACATGGGGAAAGGCAAATTTTTTAAGAAGACAATTCTGATGTATCGTTATTGATAAATACCTTAAAAGTGGTTCTCCAGAACTGTCCATCTACAGTTTTCAAACTTTTTCCCGTGAAGATCTGCTTTGCAGTAAGCGATACAAAAAAATGCTGTGTACAAAGATCGTTAGAATAAGGTTTGTACTCTCTTTTCTCTGTTGAAGCAGAACAAAAGTAATGTTTTGAAATTATAGAACCAGAAATGCAAAACTGAGGTACGCTGGATGCTGAACTGTAATGAATCTGATCTTTGCTATATGATGAAAAGAAAATTGAATATGTTCAGTATATGGAGTATTTTACATCGAAAATATAAGTAGCAGGAGTAGTTAGATGGATTGTGTCTGTTTGGGATGACATCGCGAAAATCTCCTGAACACTGATACCGATAATCAATGTTACTGATTATCGTAATGATGTTCATCCACAGAATTCAGAAAGCGACTTCAACTAAGTGTGACAGGGTGAGAACTTAACTTTTATGTACCCAACTTGTTTTTGCAATGAGCGAGGCCTAAATTTTATTTTAAGCGTGTATCACTAAAAGTAGTTTACTTTCATTGTCACCAAAGATTTGGGATTGGACCCGTTAGACGGATTCACTCTATGAATTGGAACTATCAATAAATAAAGTGTTTATTTACAGTTTGGGATTACTAGAATATTATTAGAAAGAGAAATTGTACTTAAAGTAACCAGTTAATTGTACAACTAACAAAGAAAACTAAAACTATAGCATTCTGGAGTAAATATCGAACTAAAATAATAATGCAACCCAAACTGTAGAACAAGTCACACATTTTCAGTATTTAGGATGTGATATAACATTTGTCATAGACAGTGATGTAGATAATAAATTACACTGTTTTCAAGCAATTATACGGTGCTATCAGACGAGCAACAAAAGGCAAAAAAAGAAAGGAAGTCATAGCATTACCAGCATTATATGGTCCGGAAAGTGAGATAGAGATGAAATTTTTGACATTACTTCGATGCAAATGTTTGTAGTTAAAGAAAGTAAGAGAGAGAAAAGCTATTTGTTCATGCCGAAAACATGTAGGCCAGTGAAAGTCACTGTTTATGGGTTATTTATTTATTTATTTTTACTTTGATGAAGTACATTGTGTCCCCCCCCCTCCCCACAATGTTGCGTGTATTCTTAAAATAACAAAGTATTCTAAACGGATACAGTGAAATGAATTTGTCGTCACTGTGATATTCCTGACATCGAACACATAGCGACGTAAGTTCGGCATGCACTATAGAGATTCGCACTTTGTACAAACCGATGTATATCAACACAATAAGATTAGATCTGTACAGCCGAACCCATTTTACAAAAGATAGGTAGCCGATGCATCAATGCAGAAAGTGTCTGCCAGGAATTGTTGGGACAGCTTATGTAACCTAGCATAGATTCACAAATTCTGAAACTGAATATTTATTAGTGATGGATGCCGCATCAGATACGTCTTCAGATGTTTGGTGGGGATCGGAAAGCTCAAAGTAGGCGAATGAAATCTGTGGTAGGAATTTTCTATCAAGAAGAAGTATTCCCGCTTTGTCTTCTTCATAAAGGAGGATTATATGATCCTGAAATAAGGAGTAGATGGCCAACTGTAGAGAAATCTCGGCGCCAGCGACGTCTAGGGGACAATCCACAAGGACTGATGGCAGTAACGTGATAGAAGTACTTGGTGCAAAAGCGATTGTTCTTTTCTTTCTGGAGCGATTGGTGAATGCCTAACTCTCCCAGCCAATATTGTGAGTGCATTCGCACACAACACTTGATTACAGTGGCGATGCCGTATATCAGGACAGTAATGTTACTTCACAGTGATAGACTAATACACTAGCTTGAGAAACATTATCAGGACCTTTCCCATCACCTGTGGCTATTTTATTCCCAGATTTAAAGCATCAAGTTGAGCATATGCGGGATCATTTAGATCCGGGTTATTTAGAGTGTGCGTTGAGGCAGTTATGAAGCAAGTGTATTACGTCTATCAATTTCAGTGCGTTCAGTGGTCAGTTTGAGCGGACAGAAAAAATTAAACTTTCTGGAAAGAACAACTCTGCCACCTTCATATGACATTAACTGACTAAGCCTAGGTTTGTAAAACTTAGGAAGTGTTTCTTACATCAGTCATTTGATACACGTGGATAAATCAACGTTTTCCAATTCCTGATGATTTTGTCGAATTGTCTTTGCAAGCACGGCTGTTAGTAACCAGCGCCTTTCTTTCGTCTGCTTTTGTTCAGAATTTGTTCTACTTTAACTCCACGTCCAATGTTTATTATCTATTCGTTTCTCTCTTGACGCTTAATTTGCCCTAATGTCGTTTATTCATCGAAAAAGCAATTCGTCAAATAAACTCCCATCGAACAACAATTTAACAAATGACTATTCATAAAAAAAAAAGCGATTTATCGAATAAATAATTCGTCGAACGGTAGTTGAAATTCAGGCAAACACACAACATTCGCTTCGCGGCCTTACTTATAGTTGTTATTTTGAAGAAATTAATCAAAAAGTGTTTCCTATTACAGAAATAAATATTTTAACTAAAAATATCTTAAATAGCGATATTTATGAATTGCTGGATATAAAAATGTTCGCAATACTGCGCTCCAAGTTATGTGATCGAAGCTGTTATTTGTACAATTACTATACACCCGTTGTTTGCAAAACAGAGTCTGGCTTTAGAATATTTCTCCAAATGTCAGAAAGATCAAGATGTATACATTTTGATTTTTCTTATATTTTATATTTTCATGAGTTTGTAAAATATTATACTCTTCTTAAAAGTATTATTTTGGCTTTACTGCGGATGGGTATTAACGAATATGTATCGATACAAAATTAATAACGGAAAAAAACTCACGTACAAAGATAATTTAATAGTATAATTTTCGCTGTGTGTCACAGGCATCTTCAGTACATTAAGCTCAAATTAAACAATAACTGACAATTCCAAAAAGCGCTACCTAAGTAGCTGGTGTAAGATAACTAAAAAGTGTCAATAAATTTCCTAAAAATAAATAAATAAATAAATAAAAAATCAATACAATAAAAAGTTAGGAAAGATTAGCTGATTTGTAAAGTACTATCTCCCATAAAGGGGATAGACGTAAACCATCGGATCTGTTTAAGTTAGGAGAGTGGAGTAAAGTTTGACATGTTTCTTTATAAAGGCGTTCCATGAGGAACTGACTTTTGTGAAGAACTCTTGTCTTTCTCCAATGAACTCTGTGTCTAGTGAAGATGGCATGTTCTGCAAGTCCAGACTTTTCAGGTTTAAAGTATTCAATATAAGATTGGTGTTCTCTAGTCGAATAGAGGCAGATCTTCCTGTTTGTCCGAAATAAGATAATCCACAAGAGCACGGAATCTGGTAGACACCTGGATGATTAAGATGTGGAAGCTTGTCCTTTGGAGAAGCGAGAAAGGTGGAGATTTTTCTAAACGGTCGAAAGGCAACAAAAATATTCAGTGGTTTTAAAACTTTTGCTATACGTTCACTGATGCCTTGTACATAAGGGATAGTAATGCGCGTTATTTCTTCTGTGTTTGAAGTGGAAGACATATTAAAACTACTCAAAGTTCTTTTAATGAAGCAATTCTTATAACCATTAGATAGAAAGGAAGAAGTTATATATTGTAGTTCTTTCTGTAAAAGACCGTCTGAAGAACAAAAGGAGTGGGCCCGATGAACCAGTGTTTTAATAGTTCCTGCCTTTTGACTGGGATGGTGATGAGATTCCGCATGGATGTAATGACCTGTATGAGTCTTCTTTCTATAAACTGAGAAATGTAAGCTACCATCTGGTTGACGAAGAATTAGAAGATCTAAAAAGGCTAACTGCTTATTTGATTCTACTTCCAGGGTAAACTTGATCCTAGGATGAAGTGAGTTTAACTTAGTGAGAAATTGTTGAAGTTCATCCGAAGAGCCATTCCATACAGCAAAAATGTCATCGACATACATATCTGAACCAATGCGTAGGTCTGGGAGAAATGTTGTCAAAGATACGTTGTTCAAAATGTTCCATAAAGAAATTGGAGATAGCAGGAGAAAGAGTATGGAATGGAATGTAGTGTTTTCATGTTGCGAGCTCAGCACCTTAAACACTGCCACGCTATCTCCAGTGGGATGGTTTGGTTTGAATTACAGCGGGAGTAGCAGACTGTCAGTTTCAGATTGTATATTCTTTAATTGTATTATGAGCAGTTTTGCAGGCTAAACCATCTAATTACTAGGTGTGTGTGTGGGGGGGGGGGGAAAGCTTACTGCCTCTAATGCAATTAGTAGTTCTTATAAAAAGGTTCTTCGCATCCTAGACTGGATTCGAGCAGAGGTGTTTCCAGTCGAAGGGAAAATATTGCAATGTACTCGCGACTGCGCTATTGAGACGCTCAAAACAAGGACCACCTAACGAATTTAATTGCTACCAAAACATATTCCCATCTTAATTTCCTTAAGAAAGATTTCGCCTCGCTTCTCCGCACCTTTGGTAATACACGTCCCCGAAAGAATTTGCTTCTTGGGCTGATTTAAACATCTAATGTTTTCTGGCTCAAAAACATCACATCCCAAGCCTCCTCAACTTTCAAGAAAAAAAAAATGGTGTTTTTTTCTCCTCAAGACTGCTTCTCGTCTGTACCACTGCTAATTCCCACATTTGGGGTGCTGTATCAAAAACATTTCCCAAAATGCTTCGTATCATCTAGACAATTTGGTTAATTGATGACCTCTTCACACGCTCCCTCCAATTGCTTTCTCATAGACTTTCTGTTTGTCTTATGCCTCTTCTACAAGCATTTCCACGTTCTCTTGAATCAACTACCATCATTACTCCAATTTCCCCGAAGCCCATCAACACGGGAGCAGCTGCTCGTCAATATCTCTCTGTCTAACTTCAAGCCTATGAAACCCACTTCTCATTCTCCCCTTTCATTCAATCTACTTCTGTTCTTTGAAATCGTCTTTCCCACTTTGTTTTTCTCCTAACTAATTTCTCAAGTTCAAGAAACATATCAGTATGTTCTTTTTTCATTCTATTCGCTTCTATTTTCAAGCAATGCATCAAACCGTTCCTTCTTTCTTCTTAATCACTTCTCCCACATGGCAAACTAAAGTGCTCTAGGTTCTAGAACACTCTATTCCCCCCCCCCCCTCAGACACACACTACCATTCTTGATACGAAATGGGGGAAAAAAACAAAAAACTCAGTGTTTATAAAATGGAACCTTCGATTTATAAAATTAAGGTTTTGTTGTATACTGATTTTTTCCTTATATTACACAAAATTAACTCTGTGTACATCACTTCTTTGTCTAGATTGCCATTGGTATTGTTTAATTTGCGAAAAAAGGTTTACTTTAAAAATCTATTGAACTAATATTTCTATCGGAAAAATAGTATACGTAATAAATAATACTAATAACAAAAAAAAAAATATTTTCTCGATTACTCACTAAGAAATATTTTTAACTTCCAATATAAAATTCAATTAATATTTTCGTTTTGAAATCCTCCCTAAATGATCAAAAAAAACTAGCGAAACATTTCTTCAACATCATCGATTCTCTCGTATGCATTGGACTTGAAATGCTCTCAGTTTTAATCAAATTATTTAAAAATTAAGCTTATATACTGTCAAAGGCTAATGTGTATAGAATAAAATCTTTCTTGATGTACGTGCAATATTAAGAAAGGTATTATGTTAGAGGAATATTCATATAAGTGGTAACGATAAATTTGCAGAGATGTTTTTTTTTTTTTAAATTTTTTTAAGTGATTCAACTCTTAGGGTTTTAATTTCCACCTTCCTATTGATCGTGGTGTCACATTGATGGCGTCAAATATTTACAACAGCGAGAAAAACAACCAAAGAAACCTCATGTTATCTACCTCCGTTCTCTGGAACAATCTTCCTCGCCAAATGTTCATTAAGGACTACACTCTTCAGCTGTTCAAAAGGAATATCAATAAGTTCCATCTCTCGCTTAACCTCATCCGACATTCCGCACTTGTAGTTTATTGCATAAACATTTAGTGTTTTCAGAGTTATGCTTTTCGAGATTTTTTTAGTACTTCACGTATTTTATTGGAGGGGAGGGAGTCGTGACACTGTATATCCTACTACGGAATAGACTCCTTAGCATGCTTTAACTGAAGATAATTCTCTTAGCAGAGGTGTCTCTGTGGTCAGTAATGTCGTGAAGCTTCACAAAATAATATTCCTGAAACGTATTAATATTATTTCTAATGTAGCGGCAAAAAATGCAAGTAATTTCCCGAACTAATGCGACCCTTAACTAAACTCTAGGAAACCTATCTCGTACTTCGAACATTTACTGTTAATTCCTCCTTCTCTCCCTTAAGGATGTTAGTTGCCAACATTCAGCTCGTGTTGTGTAATAAAAATCACGTGATATTTCTCAACGTCTCAGTCTCTACCGTCCATCTATTCAACTTGCGTGTCCGGGTGACGTCTGCATTTTGACTGCCGCCAAAACTACTCTACCATAACACTCTTTATTCTTTCGAGAAATTTCAAACACAGCAAGAAAACCAGACAGTCTTCGCAGCTAAATCAATAGTAGGAAAAATACAGTTGAAGTGCCCTTTCACACCTTCTGTGTGTGTGTGGATTAAATCAGCAGTCGTACGACAAAAAGGATGGTGTGAAGGGAGAAGGACATCGACGAGTCTTCAAAAAATGACATTACTATCCTTTACGAAAAGTAGATCAAGACATTTCAGATCGAACGATGTTCTTAAAATGAAGATCCTTTATTTTAAGGATTTGATGAGGTTCCAAATTAGGAGGAGTGTCTTAAAATGGAGCTCTTAGATGTTTGAAACCAACAGGATCATTGGGATGTTCAAAATTAGAAACATCATCGAGACACGATCGGGCATCGATTTGCTTTCGATCCTCACAGTTTGAAAAAAAAAGGTAAGACTAAGATAAATCAGAATTTGTAATTGGCATTTGAGGCTTAAGGATCTTTTTTTTTTTTTTAATAAATTACTATCGTAGAATGGCGTTGTTGATAATATATATGTAAACATTTGTTATTTTGGTTAATTCTTTTCTCTGCTTGATTTATTTTTTTTGCCTATTCACAACATTACGATCGATAATGATACTAAATGTCATATAAAAGTAGTTGAACCTCCCTACCGCTTACTTCGAAACTTACGTGTATTACTTGTCTGGCAATGATGGTAAAACAAAGAAAAAAACATACTTCCCTATTGTTACTTTTTTTCAGAAAAAGTAGATAAAAGTTATAGACATTCGTTCCCTCCCACACACACAATTTCCTTATATTTCTGCAGGAACCCGTATTTTCAATCAAGCTAGCGATTAATAGGCTAACATGATCGAAAAGGGTTTTTTAATATCTTAGCGTGTAATTATTATTATTACGTGACACCTCCAAGCTGTTCAAGGAAAGACTATTCCAATAGGTTTCACGTATTTAAAATAAAATACTTTAAGTGTTTCCTATCAATGGCTCCTTGAAGTCCTTAGCTTGCTTCCGATCAGGAGGATTCACAGGAAGCTTAAAATAAAAAAAAAAAGGGCGGATCAAACCACGATTTGAAAGGGAGTTTGCCACACAGGAAATAGCTTCGTCATGATCACCATCGGCACTTCTAAGAGAAAGAGCGATCTAAGTATGCATATCTTTATTTTGGATACCCTACACGAGTAAGCCGTTATTAAGTAGGGGTGTGGGCCCCCCCTGCGGGCGTATTTATTACTAGGAAAGGTGAGTCAAACAACAATTGACAAGCCGGAGCATGTTCACTTCGGGGAATTAAAAAAAAAATAATAAAATAAAATACATATGGGGGGGGGAAAGGTCACGAAAAAATCTAATTGTGCAACTGGTATTCTCCTTCAGGAAGTTGTGGGCGCCGTCTGGTACGTCTGGAACGTTCCGCCTGCCGCTGCTCACCAATGAAAAGGCCGTCTGGTTGTGACTTAACTCTGACACCGGAAAATGCGTGAATCTCTGTCTAGATTAGTCACTGCTTAAATAAGTGTGTGCACAATCCACGCGATTTATTGTATCAAGATGTGAGCTCCCGCCACCGTAGACCAGTTCGTAGTAGCAACTGGTAAACAGCGACCTCTGATAGCGACTGAACGCCAGTGAACACAATTACTAAAGGAAGACGTGTCGCAAATGTTTCTCGCCCTAACGGAAACTTCTAGACTCTTCCAATACCTTTTTAAGTGTGGATATAACATCTCTGTTGACCGGCTGTTGCGACCAATGTAAGTGGTTTTCTTTGCTCCCTCTTCCTTAGATATGTAGCTTCAGTTCGATTGCGTCATCTTTACGTATTGTTCTTAGGCACGGTTTAAACTATGCACGTATACAGATTTAGAAGTGATCCATATTTTCGTTTACGTCTTGTGTCTTTTGAGTTCTTTGTTCTTTATCTATTTATATTTTATTATTATTTTATTTTGTCTTTTTTTTTTTTTTTTTAAGTTCAGAAAACAGGTTTTGCTTTGGTGTTGCCTCACTGACAGACACAGACGGAGGATGTCTGGTTTGTGACGTATGCTATCTACGAAGCCTTTGCTTAACGGAAGTATTTGTATGTTTGATAAAAATCGTGTAGGTTTTTTTTTTTTTTTTTTTAATAGGCGAATATTACATGTTATTGTAACGAAATAACAATTAAAACCAGTCCTTGAGCCACGTGTTTTAATTAAAATAGAAATGAACTCACGTCGATTTCAGCCCGCGTGATTGATGTCTGTAACAATGGAAGTCGTTTTGGTTTCTGGCTAAGTGATAACAATGGAATTTGCCTAATTTGTAGATTTCAAGAATGAAACTGTCGTTTGTAATAGATTAAACAAATTACTCTACAATGTTTATTCTTTTCTATGACATTTCTTTTTAAAATACGTTGTACTCAATATGATAAACTAATGCTGTCTGTGACCATTAACCGTTATCAAGATTTTTCTCAACGTTCGAATCATTTTGCTTGTTTCTCGAATATAAACTTTGTCCGAAATATGATACAAGAACAACGCAATTCGAACAGACTATTTGTACTTTATATACTGACTGGTTAACTCTTCCGCATTTATATTTTAATGGTAGAAAAATATGTACAAATCAGTGGTTTTATTGTTGTGTAGGAGTGGGGAAAGGTCAGCGTTAGAACGGGTTGTATTTTGTATATAAAAAGGCTTTTTTTTTTTTTTGCATTTTTAAAATTAATTATTACGGATTTGCTTTTCTCTTCATATGATGGCGACAAATATGCGATCCCAGACTATTGCATTAAATTGCGTTATCTTTTGTATGCCAGCTGGTATAACACACCTGCATTTAAAGTAATCAGTAGTCGTTGAATTTTTAAGGAAACCAACACCCATGCAGACGATTTTTTTTTTCTTTTACACCTACGCTTATAGGCCGGATTTCTGCAAATTCCTTTAAGTAAGGAATAAATGCGAACTACCAAAAAAAAAAAAAAAAAAATATCTATGTCAAGGACCGGTAATACGTTGTTACACAAGAAGATGCAACGTTCTGCGTTTCTTTCTTTAGTGTTACGTCATACAAGAGAGGGAGACGCGGTCATCTTTATTTATCTATGGTTGCTAGGTGCAACAAAATAAACTCGCATATTGCAACATTCAGGATGTGGTTACGTTTACAACATACGCATACGTTTGTTTATAAAAGGTTGAAATTATAGAAGTTCATCGTAAGAAGTTGAAAAACCTAACGACTTTTAGGTGTGCTATTGTTTTATTTGTTCATTCGTGTACATATAATTCCCTTTTATTTTATTTTTTTTTAGTTAAAGTTTATTAAATTTGGTATTTTGAAATAAAGTTTTGAGTCATTTCAATTTTGGCTTCAATCGGATCATTTTATGATAACGAAATTACGTCAAACCAGATACTGTACCAGTACGCATGCTAAAACGCTTTGGTTCGATCGTTGTGATAGTGATGACGTCACAATATAAGAATGTCATTGTGAAACATCCTTTTATGTTCATTTCTTACTGTTAATGCCATGATTAGTTTGTTTTTCTTTTATGCACTTTCTGAACATTTTCATTCGCTAGATGAGTATTTAAGAATTGTATTTTTCCTTCGCAGTGCACGCTTTGAAGGTATTTTGAGATACTTACCCATCGGCATTCCATTTCAAGTATCTTCTCAAGTACAAAGAGAACAGGTAAGCACTCAATATAGATCTTTTCATTCACTTACTCTAACTTGTCTACTATGTATTCATATTACATGATTGTATTAAATTTATTTTTTCAGTTCTATATATTTGTTATATACATTATACATGATAAATTCTGATAACATTTCAAACCCGATCAAATCTATGGGAACCTTTTCGGAATTAAGGGAAATTTAGCTTAGGTATGGATAACTTTATTTCTTAATAGCAATCTATAAGAACGTCATTTTAATATTTAAAAAAAAAATACACCGCGCATGCGCGAATGATTAAAAGAAGCAACGTCAACATTTTGTTGACGTTGCATCCGAAGTTTGCATGCGTACTTCTAATCGCATTTTCAAATGTTATTTATTTTGAATTGCTGAACTAGCTGCTTCTGTTACGTCATTAATGTTTATATTGATTGGATATAATTCTCTTAGTATCTTTTTTTTTTTTTTTTTTTTTTTTACACCATAAGGAGTTCATAATGCGGATCTTATTTTCTTCATTCAGTTATTATGTATAGTTGATTTTTTTTTTTTTTTCAATTCCTCCCTTTTGAATAATTATAAAAATGAAATCTATAATTGCATCTTATCTTCTCCCCCCCCCCGAAATATTACACTCGGTGGTCTGTTAATATTTTTTTAAATAATATTAAAATTATAATTTTGTTTTATAATTCTTTCATTGGAAGCTTGACGCGACATAAAGGTCCATGTTTGGGCTCTAGATCCGAGTTTCTGAATTATGTAAAAATAAAATAAAAATACAAAATAATAATAATAACAAACAGAAATCAATTTTTATTCGACCCATGATACTAATATACTTCAAGTAGGTTAACCTTTTGTGAGTAGGAATCGCATTAAAAAAAAAAAAAAATGTGGTGATACAACCCCAGAAACACTTATGGATTGGGTTGATAAAGATAAGACAGATTTATGCTATGATATATAAATGTCCCCCATTGAGATGCCGACAAGCGGATCAAAGTAATCAGTATTGCTAACTCCAGCAATCTTACGTTGTAAATACTCAAACTAGGCTTTTTTGTCTCAATCCGGGTAACTTCCGTGCTACCCAAAGTTCCTCTTATAATTTTTATCAATTCGAAAAAGTTTGCTCCCAACATGAAAAACCTGAAAACCCTACTGGAAGTATATCAACAAAAATGATTGCTTTCTTACAAATTCCTAATGTCTTGATCATGGGAGCAATGAAGAAAATCATTCTTCATATGGTAGTTGATACTTGTGGAGTATCTGGCTTATTAAAATACGTACTGGACTTGGTACAAGCCCAGCCAGCCTTGGTTGTGCGTGCAATGCAATTGCAGGTGAAGGAGACACACACATTTGATCCTTTATGTTCACGAGAAAAGTAGGTACGTGTATCCCTGGATTTCGGGAGCAAAGGGGAGGGGGGGGATAATGTGACGTAGAAGACGCAGCGATCCGAATCTTATCATGCACAGCCAAAATATACGAGGTGTTGTGTCACACTCTACACTGGACAGGTGCATCTGATCTGGAGCTTGTGGGCCCCCCCCCCCCACTGAAAGGAGATTGTTTGGAAAAGGCAGGTGGAAAAGGACGCAATAGAATAAGTAGATTTGTACGCATACGGGACAAGTAGGAACATGATATTTAAATTAGATGAAATGGAAGCTCACACATTCTTGTGCAGTAAGATTGTTTCAATTATTTTTACCCGTTTTTATGCGAAGAAAAGCTCCATTAAATGTCCATTAAAGAAACAGCAGTGAAATTTAGCTCTTAATCCAAATGTTTCTTAAAATAAAATAAAAAAAAATGACTCATGTCGATTCCACTTTATTCCAATGGCTGCAACAAACTTTTCAAAGCTACAACAATGAAAGCTTGAGTTTTCATGAATAAACCAAACGCCCAACATCGATTTCATTTGTTTCACTGTGAGGGTTGTAAATATTTTCTATCTTATGCATAAGTTTTGACCTTTTTTTCCACAAAGCAGTCAGAATTAAAACAAAGCAACCATCCATGCTAGTCATGTGTTTTCTATTGTAATGTGACTTTTTTTGGTATTTCATTTTTGTATAACGATTGAATCTTCTTTAATAAAGTGGAATAATGTGTGTTGGGGGGGGGGAACGAAAATCATACATATAAGAAACAGTATAATTTGCCATACATCTGTTTTCAGCATATCCCCAGTTTCCTCTTCGTTTTTCTTGTTCTTATATTAAGAGTTGTAGCCAACCAATCTTCACCATCATTTTCTACCTGAAACAATACTTCATCGTAAGATGGAATGCCCAAGAAATCCTATTCTCGTGATACTCTTTTCCATATGCACGTAAGCTATGTGAAAATATAATCTGATTTATTCATTTTCAATCTTCTTATCTCTTATTCCAGGTGGAATGTCATTAAAATAATTGGCAATAGCTACCATGGGATGAACCTATAAATGGTTCTCGACTTCTAATTTGTATATCACATTCGTTACCATGACATTTAAGAGTTCGCGCTTTCATGCCAACGTTGGGTCCTTCCTGAGTGTGTTGTCCGGATAATGAAACCCTAAAATAATCTACAACGAATGGAAAACACATTTAGTGGGTCCTATTTCACATCCTTCGGATAATAGAGGCCATTTTACTTCTTTTCTGTAGATTAAGGTCTTTAGGTCAATATATCTTTTAACCTATTTTCCGTATACCATTAAGCCGCCTTATATTCTCTATCATCCCTGCCATGGGCAAGTTCTTAGGTGGGCCTTATTTACCGCAGTTTAACTAGAATTCATAGTTATCTTTTGTTATAATGAGTTTATTCCCAAGAAAAAATCTAGAAGACAAATGTTAGTTGCTCAACCCTTTCGTTATATATCGTCTGACCCTTTTCCGCATAGCAGTGTAAATCGTTTGAGTAAACAGGTGAAATTCATTTGATATGAATACCCAACTTGGTTTTTAATGTTAATCAGTTTGGTGTCTAACGCTATGTTAATACAATACAACAACACGTATTTAGCCTTCTTAATTTTTTTTTTTTTAATGACCTAACCTACAACTTTTTCCTGCAAAATATAATTTTTACTTGTACATACGAGTCAACCCCGTTCACGACACACAATTGCATCTTGATGAAAAGTTTTTCCTTGTAATTTGTTCACAACTTCGAGATTTTTAGGGAAATAATTTAAAATATAAGATTTAAATGAATTTTTAAGTTCTTAAATCCATTGCCTTCAAGGTTAAGCAAAAGTTTCGCTTTTATTAACAAAATAAGTCTTTCATCACTCTTGGTTTTTGTTTAGCTGGTAGAGGAGAAAGTTTTCCTTCTACACATTTCTATTATTGACGTCATTAAGACAAAAATGAACTCATCTCCATTTCAGTGCTATGACCTAATGTTCTGTAAATTATATCAAATCCATTATGAAAACCTACCATTAATAGACAAGTTCGTAGAAAATCTAGAAACTTTATGATCTGCCTGTGAGGGTTGCAAAACTCGTTGTCGTTTTAAGAGTAAGTTGCTTGCAATTTATTTCGCAATTGCACTCTTGCCCAATGATGTCGACTGATTTGCCAGAATTGTATGCAATTAATATTTATTTTATGTTTAAGGTACTGAGAAGCATCGAAAAATAATTTAAAAAAATATATTCGAGCTATGAATTTCAGCGAACATTCTCATTTCAACGTTTCAATCAAATATATCCAGGAAGAAAAAGACCTGTCGTGTGACAGACGTACAGAAGAGTAAAATAGACAAAAAAACAAACAAAAAAAACCAAAAACAATTCATTCCTTTCTTAGATTAATAACAACATAAAAGACATTCGCCCCTATTAAGTTATTCTTCGCTACACAGTGCGTAGTCTACTAAGCGGGTGTGTGTCATTGGCCCCTGTTATACTTGGAAGAGCCGATGGACGAAAGAAACAAAGATGCCAGACTCGTACGGGTTTTTATTTTCTTCTAACTCTCACGTGCTGCATCAGGTGCTTGTGACTGCGTTATGAAAAGTCAGGTACCTGAAGTAGCGCGCGGAGAGTTTGAAAGTCAAAACAACTGAGAAGATCGAAGTATACACCGAAAAGGTCTAAGAAAGGCCGCCACGGAGAGGACTGAAGCAAGGCGTTGTCTGCACATTCCACAACCACTGAAATCCAGTTGAAACCACACAGGAAGATTGGTAAATAATATCAGCTAATGTGTTGAACGAAATGTTATTATTTGACGCATTTAATGAATTAGTTTAGGAGCTCTTAATTGACAATTTTATTTAGATTTAATTTATTTAAACATCTCCGAACCATAAGAACAGTCCAACGAACTCCTAGACGAAAGCTACCATCTAAACATTTCTGGCTTGAATTGTTTTTTCTTTTTTCTTAGTTAAGAGACCCAATGACGGAATGTCATCGCAATGTGTTTTTGAATTTCGTTCTTAATATCATTATCAAAACAATTACAAAAAAAAATAATTTACAACCAATAATTCTTCTTTTAGTATTTTACTCTTTCTTTTTTATTCATTAGTAATAATCAAGAAAAAAAAATTCGCAGAACCAAACTTTAGATATTTTGTGACAAAATCCTTAAAACGTCCGATGGATTCAGCCAGAAGAACGTGTTGAAGTGATCTGCGAAGAAAAATCCGTTAGACCATTGTTCTAGTTTTAAATTGCTGTTAATCTCCCTCCATATTTAATTGGCTTTTATTTAACACACGAAGTTTTTTTGAGATATGACTTATTTCTTTAGACGAAGTAAAGCGGCTTGAGAAATGAATTGTCAAAATTAAGCGATTGGGATTAATTGGAATGATAACTGAAGTAATTAATTACGAGGTCAGTATTTCATTTCGGTTAATGTTAAGTGTTCGTTGTCTTGCAATTTTGTTTATTTTGTGTGATAAAAAAAAACTCCTTCCACTTCCATGTGAGACCGGATTACTAAAATTTTAACTGAAAAGCTCTACAAAGGTTCCTTGTCTCTGAGACTGGATCAAACTTTGCTATGATAGCTGTGATTGAACGATGCAACATGTAACGGTCTCGGCATGTAGTCTTTAACTTATTTCCCCCCTCTTTCAGAACTGCGACATCAAGTGTGGTGCAGTTGTACGGAAATTGTTAGGGATAACTGGCTTCCGAATTTGGTCGGAATCAATTGACCTATTGAGGTATGTCTGCGTAGGAAAAGGGCTTCTTTTTTTTTTTTTTTTGCTATTTCCGAAGTGTTCTGGTTTATTCTGTCAATTTAACGATTCAAAATGGCACGCTGTCTTCTGTTGAATTCATTCATCAGTGGCTCTAACAGGCACTTAAGCGCCCACGGCCTTCCAAGTATTCTTGTCAGTAAATTGCGTGTGTTCTACTGACCTGTTTGCCTGTTCTGAGGGACGAAAAACCCGAGTTTCCGGGAGAAAAAAAAACCCTCTACCTCCGTATGAGACCGACTAACTCACCTTTAGTCGAAAAAAAAAAAAAAAAACAGATAACGGTTCCTCACGTCTTATACGGGAATCGACCCCAGGTGTTTCCGACTAAAGGGCTTCGTCCATACCGACTGAGCTACGGAGACTCTTCTCTTGAATACCTCTGTTAAATAGAGTTTTTTTTTTTTTTTTTTTTCGATAATAATCACTTAAGAAGTGGCGTTACACAAGGTTTTCGCCTCAATGGTATTCTAATAAGAGTGGCCATCTACTTGCTAATGCAGCTAATAGCAGTCATCGTCGTACGTTTTATATAAACTGCAAATCGGCACTTAGATTTGAACGATGTATAGGAAGATGGTTTGATGTTAAATCAGTTGTAAAACAGGATTGCACGTGGTCTCCACAATGTTAATTTTGACCATTACATTGTTTATTAGAGGCCTGAGTTTGAAAAGTTCTTTTGTCTTTGGTCAGGGTTCCCGAATTATATAATCCTTATCCCGACCATAGTACAAATGTATTATAAGTTTACAAGCTTTCTTTGGACACACACACACACACACACACACACACACACACACACACACAATGCTGGTGGACTATTAATAAGAAAAGTGGTATTGAATATGATATTCAACTTGGTTCTTTTCTCTACGCAGACGATACTATTCTCTCAATTAAATCCGCTGCGAGCTAGTCTTTAAATAAATGGCCTGTAACAACAAATTTGATGCGAAAGTCAACAACAGAAGTAAAACATTTCATTAATTATATGAAGAGCCAAAGGCTTCAATTCGGCGATATAAACTCTTTGAGTTTCTTATTCGGCTATGAAACAATATGGGATGTAATATCCCTTAACTTAAATAAGTAAAACATTTCAGCTATTTAAGCACAGAAATAGAAAACAGAATAAGCAAATCTGGTACCATGGAGAGCTAGTCGAATAAATTTATATGAAATGAGAGAGAATCTGGCTAAAACTTGTGGTGCGTAAGACGGTATTCAAAGCCATTTTAATTTATGGATCTGGGAACTGGGTAAGAAATAAAATACTTGACTAAAGACCGGATTACAGATGTGAGAGTTCTGAGAAAAATTACGAGTGAACAAGTGGCATCAATAACAAATCATAATATTAAAAAAAATTGATCCTAAAGGAGCTTGTTTATTAATACTATTGTAATCGATCAGCTTAACTAATGTACTCTATACATAAAATTAAGCAAGGAAAAATAAAGTACTTTGTAACGGTTGCTATTTATGAGCGTGCTTGATTACTGCGCTATTGTAATATTTAATGTCATTTGCAGCCTTTGTAACGAATGATGTCTTGATTTGCGTTTTTGCAATACCTTTATTCTAATTATTTAACAGTGCGCGCTTTTTCTCTCTTAACCCTTCTTACTTACTATGTTTATCCACCTTTCGTATTTACTAGTCTTATGCCTAATAAACACTGTAAAATGTATTTATTTAGACTGCGCCACCAGTATATCAATATCGGCACAAGACTCAGTAAAACTACCGGTAGATTTCTCTCTCTCTCTCTCTCTCTCTCTCTCACTAGCATAAATTCCTTCAACAAAGTTTACATAGTGGTTCTTAAGTACTTAAACTACGCCTTTAAGGCTTTTGTTTCCCGCTCACAAGTTCGTTTTTTTTTTTTTTTTTTTTTTTTGAAACAGTGCATTGTAAAATAAAATATCAGGCAGCACCTTATTGACATATAAATAAGACATTTATTTACAATAATAAGTTCTAAACGATAGGGAGGTTACTCTCTCTACCTATCCTTTAAACGTTTAGCATAAAGAAACAAACTTTCCCCTTTCAATACTAAATGACTATACAGGGTGTTCGGGATAAATTTGACAGTTTCGTAAGGAAAAAGAAAATCTTCTTTGTATCTATTAAATTTAATGAATTGACAAAAAAAATTACAGGCAGAGTTAATTACAATACTATCAACAAGATTTACTCAAAATAACCACCATTAGCATCGATCACAGCTTCAATTCTGCTTCGGAACCTCGAACAAGCTGATGCTACAGTCTCCCTGGGAAGGGCCGCAAAAACTGTTTTAATTTTATCCATTAACTGGGCTTTTGTATTACTGGAAGTGCGATTGGTGTCTTTTTCAACTGCGCCCCATACAAAATAATCCATGGGGTTAAGGTCTGGGGAGTTTGGAGGCCAAACATTTGGACTGGTGAAGTCGTAGAAATTTTCAGACAACCATTTTTGACTTTTCCCAGAGGTGTGGCAAGGGGCCGAATCCTGCTGCCATACATACGGCCTACCATTGGCTACCCTTGTTATCCAGGGCTTGACTACAGTTAGCAACTCCACGAACAAAGCCCGAATTCCAATGCCAGGGTTCTTCAACACCTGTTCCTGCAGATTTGCGAGGAATTCTGCTGTACGAACGCAATCAGATCGTCTGCTAGGGATCTTTCTTCTTGCTACATCCTCGTAGTCACCATTGCAAGTCTCTAGTTCATGCCTGATTGTTTTTACTGTATTCAGGGAGCATTGGGCAGCAGTCGTAATATCCTTATTTTGATGGCGGGCACGAATCATCATGATACAAGTTATTCTCTTCCATGATTCAGGTGGGTTCCAGCTATCCATCCTTTCTGACATCTTGTATATGAATGAAGAAGGGTCCAAACTTTTAAATGAAGAGAAGTGTGTGTTAATACATGTAACTTACGGAAAAATATAATTAATTATAAATATGTCAAATTTATCCCGAACACCCTGTACAATATATTAACTCTATTTCTGCTCTGCTTATTAAATCAAAATTATCAAAACTAATTTACTCACAAAGAGGTTAGCTAGCTATGCCAAGTTATCTCTCAAATTATATTCCAATTAATAACAAATCGGAAGACTCTCTTATAGACACTTCCTATTACTATTTCTTATCAGTCCATCTATAACATATCTCCTAGATTACAAAAAGTATTGTACAACAAAATATGGAGCAAACTTACAGAGGCTGTGTCGCACACTCTTCCAAAGGTCCTACACTAAAGTCTCTATGCTTTTTCTTTCATCTCGGGCCTTAGGCTTCCATCTGAAGAGTCTTGCTTCAGGGGCAATCTAATCAGAATCTTGGTGGGTCTTGGACTGCAATTTTCCCGGTACTCGAACTGCTCATGCAAGAAATTTCAGCATACAGGCTTGAAGGTCGCTCTGCGGCTCTTGGCTTCGGTTGACCTCCCGCAGCAAAAGGACATCCGATTGACACTTGGCTCGGGTCTGGCGTGGGTTCGCCGTAACGTCTGGTCCTCTGTATTCCGACTGCCTTTGGTTCTCTCCTTCTTGGTAACTTTGCCTCGCCTCTCTTTTTGGTAACTGGACCTCCTCGTTCTCCCAATTTTCGGCTCAGTCCCTTTTTATTACCCATTCTCCAGGACCTTGCACCAAGGGCTGTAACCCCCCCGAAGAAATCGGTACATCTCCTTGATCTTTTAATAAAACCCGCTCCGTTCTTTCTTCTCCTCCGTGCAGTCCTTTTTTTCTTATTTTGTCGGGCAGCGGAAACCTGTCTGAACCTAGCGGATCTCTTGGATACTAACTTTGAAGGTGTTTATGCGCAGAGCTCGTAAACAACTTTCTTGTACTCTTATGCATAGCTATTATACAAAGTTCCGATGGCAAAGCATTGCCTTTGTTTTTGAACATTCTAGAAATTTTAGTTAAAACAGTAAACACAGTCATTTCCCATAGGGTTATTTACAATAATATTTAGCATAAAACATATAGAGACAAACAAGGTTATTTTTGTAACATTCTCATGATACTTGACCTCTGTAAAAATCGATGTAAAGCGCTTTGGAATTTCTAAGCTACATCGAATTTTACAACTTAATATGAAAATTTTCATATTTCGAGAGGAGTATCTCTTATCTTCAGAGTAAATACGAGATGACAATTGGACGGTTACATCAAGTAAGAATGGAGAGCAACTTTTCAAAGTGCATTCTATTTTACTTCTATGGCTAGCTGTAATGAGGATGTAGACGTTCACAATACATTAAAATGTACGTTATTTGTAACGGTTCAATCACCAAAAATCTGAGATATTAAATCCATCATTGCGTTTCGAGTTAGGTTGATGACGAAGGACTTTTGATATTCAAAAAGCCTTGTATTGATAACGTTGGTAATGTTTATATTGTTCCTTGGTCTTCTCATAGTATTGCTGGCCAGAGAGCAGTAAAACGAATGCGGTTTGCTTTCATTTGCATTCTTTCTTATGTAACGGTTCAAAATATAAGGTTTTTCATAATTTATTTTCCTTGTGTAATTCATTGAGAAAGGAACTTGATGTTTCTGGCATTCAGGAATATAAGCAGAGCTAATCTATGGCCAAAACCCAGAGGAAGAACAAGCTCTCTTGGTGCAGTCATTGATGCAGATCAGAAATGCTTTGTTTTGGAAGAATGAGATCCGACAGTATTGGAGTCTTGACAAAGAAGATATATTAATTTGGGAAAAAATGATAATAGTAAGCGCCACTAATTAACTTCATGTAGTACTTATCTTGTACACCCCCGAGTGCATATCAAAGAATTAATGTGCGAGTAGTTAGGCTACGTCTCACTTAAACAGAATGAGACAGGTGCTTGATGCCTAATCAAATACCGAGTCACGCCGACATCAAAACCTGTTTTGATGTCAGGTTGAGCGCGTAAAGATTCAAAGAAAGAGCCATACCCAAAGATTCAAATATAAAGATGGATTGCTGCAGTTTGCTGTGCGTTAGAAGACCGAAATGTAGGAATTGGTCACCTGTTAGACTAATTTGAAATAACGCTGTTAATCAGAAACATGTTACACTACCATAATGTCTGGTATATTAACTAAATTACGATTTTTTTTGAAGAACTGCATTTGTGTTCATATCGATAAGCCGACCGAAAAAGACCTTCATATTCCACTCGCCGACTAATAGAGAAACTTGTTCTAGGCTTTTCTTTAACTTGTTTCCAAGTTAGTCGCTCTTGAAATAGGCAAGTAAGGTATCGCACGATTTCAGACAAATCTATATCTGTTAGTAGGGCCATAAGATGGCCACATCTGTCTGCTGTAATCTCTCCCCCTTAAAGTTTACATTCTCCGATAGCGTCGAACTCAATCAGTGATTGCTGTAGGGTTGAAACCAGCTACCCAAGTTTGTGTCAAAATAGCATACGGCTTTCCCACAGCTAAATGGGAGGTCATGCGACATTTAGTTCAAAGGCGCCATTTTGTACATAGGCTCGACAAAGGTATGTCTTTCTAAGATTTATTGGAAGGTATTTATTATTATTTTCTTTCGTAGGTTTTGTGATAGTTTGTTGTCGTCGATTATTTATTTATTTAGTTATTATTTGTGTATTATGTTCAAACGAATGCGTCGATTTATTGTTCATTGTCCCAATAGAATGTGTCTTATTCATTCACCACAACGACTTTGAATTTCCATATCTTATCCGCAGTCCAAGAAATGACGCGGTATAATTAGATGGGAAAGCGAGAGGTATAAATAACATGGTGCGTCTCATTCCTATCCTGTCTCCGTTGGCTGAAGAGGCTGGGTTGCACAGGCGCGTCCACCCTAATGGTGAAATAATGTCATTGGCCAGCTTTAGTATGTAATTTGCACTTTCACTGTACTATCCTTCACATACTGTTTCGGTTTTTTTTTTTTTTTTTTTTTTTTTTTTTTTTTTTTTTTTTTTTTTTTTTTTTTGACGGGGGATGCAAAATAATGAACGAAATTAGTCGTCTATAGCTACATATACTTCAAATTCGGATTTTGATTTTCACCCTTTGCGCATACTAATTACTTAAAATACAAAAGTTAAACTACTTTTCTTTTCTTGTCAAATCGCACACTTCGTGACAGTACATAAAAGAAACTTCGGAACGATGGCGAATGACTCAGCCCAATTCAACGTCAATAGCTTATTATTTACATGTAGAAGAATGTATCTTCGGCAGGATCACCATCGACGATGTTCTATTATGATGGACATTATTGTCCTATACTAGTCTGTCATTTTTTTTTTTTTTTATAATCACAGGTAGTGCCATCTATATGCTCGAGAAGTCGCACTATTTTGTGTAGTTGCATGACTTGGGCTTGTAATCCTTTGTAGACACTGCGGATCTCAGGTTTCGATTTGGATATCCTAATTTTGTGTGCATTTTTTATTTTTTCTTTCTTGCCACCTCATATATGGCATTATACATTAGGAATTTATGGCACAAAACGCTTAAATATTGGATAGGAGTCGATGTCTCTCTCTCTCTCCTTTAAGAACTTCAACTAATTGAATTTGAGCGGACATTTGTATTTACGTAAGGATTGACATTGTTTTTTACTCTCAAAAATACAGACCGACCTAGTGTATGTATCTACCGACTAGCACTAATACATTTAATTATGGAAAATCGCATTCTTAATACGTTTTCTTCTTTGTTTTGATGGATATGGCGGAGTATGCCCGTTCCATTGCAGTTTCACACTCAGCTGGCTTAATCGTCAGAGTAAAGTTTGTTTGTGCGCATCTTAAAAAAAAAAAAAAAGCGCGTATCTATTGATTGATGTTCCTCATAGTGAAAGTATGAATTTCTGATCTGATCTTTGGATATTTTCTATTAATAAATTGTATAATGAAAAGAGCCTTCCGACATTTCAAGTGCTCACTATGAGACAACATCCGGGTAAATTATGATAGCTTTGGCAACTGTGCAAGTATATGTACGCAATATGTTCGATGACATCCCAACAACAATAAAGAGTAAATTTTGTACATTGTGCCTATTTTACTGTAATATAAGTTAGTTTAAGTAACTGAATCTAACTCAGTTATTTAAACTGAAGCTATTTTTAAAAAAACAGCGTTTTTCGTTTGCTATTTGTGAAATAATTTTAATAATAACAGGCTTCATTCACTTAGTTTCCAGTTAGAATCCAAGCGCTTCATTTGTTCAGGTTTATGCCCGAAGGTCCAATGTCCTTTGGTGCCCGATGCAGGTTTCATTCTTTTTTTTTAAAACCCATTCTCTTTTCTCACTAAGAAGCGAAGAACTTTTTTAAGGGCCTTTTTAGCTGAGGGTGAGTTCATCGTTCTGGTGTCAGATGGAGAGGAATGGTTTTTCCTAACGGAAACTCTGCTTTGTTCAGTGCCCATCATCAACGATTTTTTTTTTTTTTTTTTTTTAGAAAGAAATCTTTTGAAAGAACTAATGAATGAACGTAAAACACGAATCACAAGTTGAATACCCATTCACATCGGAGACAACAAAAGTGACTGGAAAAGTATCTAATTTATGAAAGCGGATTTGTGGCTTACGCTATAAAATGATTTGATTGATTTGAGTGCATTTTTGTTAAAGTTAAATAGAACAACAAAGATAAAACATTGAAATCTACCACTGAAGTAAAGTCAGTGCATTAACAAGAATATTTGAAGTAAATTCGATGCAAAAGAAGCAATGTTTGCTATTATCAATTACCGGCCCTTTCACCACTTGCCCTCCTAGAGTAGCAAGGCATGAACTGCACTAGTTATTCCAATTTATACTTGGACAATACAAGTAACTTCTACCAAATAGGTTCCGAGTCCGTTTAATGTTTGTGAGGAAAACCGGAGGAAACTAACAATGCTTATATTTTGGCTCGGAATACAAACCATACACCTCGAGAATAAATCTCTTTGCTCTCATAGAACTACAATAAAAGTATATTATACTGCAGTTATAAAGCGCAAGGGATATCAGTTATCCTAAATTAATCCCCTCTAAGTTAATTTATTAAGGTATCTTCAGCTACAATAATGTCGACTCCAGCGATTGATTCTAACAAAATATACTTCGACTTATTCGATGTTTGGTTTGGTGTTCGAGTTCCGTTCGAAGCAACTAAAGCTATGAGACAGTATATTTAATCAGTTAATTATGTGTGTTTTCCGGCCTGTTTTTGGGGATGAAAAACCGGAAAATGAGCCAGTTTCCAGGAAAGACGGAAAAACCCTTTTTAATTTCTAACACACCCTCAAAAGTCGCGTTCTCCTTGCATGTATGTATGTTATAGTGACGTCTTATTCAATCCCTTAACAATCATTATAATCTTCGATCAAAGCCGTTGTTACTCTCCTTATCTCTAAGGTTTGCAACCTTCTGCTAAATCGAAGTTGCTTTATAAAAACAGCCACTGTTGTCAACGTGGTTGCACGCCTCCTCTGCATTATTTTCGCCGTACCAGTCTCTCTTTTGGAGTTAGCGTCTCCAGACTTGAATATAGTACTTGAATTAGGCTGAATTTTGTGTAGGGGAATAATCAGACATTTGTTTACTGCACCTAGAACAAAAATGCCATTAAAGCAACTGATATAATCACAAGAAAGAACAAAATAGTAGCAGGGTTATGAAATTAACTTATGTTTTTATATTCTTATATCCTCGTATGTTTTTTCTTGTGGTTATATCCCTTGCTTTAATATGATTGTTTTATGTTTATCAGAACTCCCCCCCCCCCTCTCGTAATTCTGGCTGATTCACTACTTCTGAGTAAGACTGCATTGCTGCTTCGAGCATTTTTTTTTTCTTTCACTGTTTTGTTAATCCTTCCCAAACAGATTATCCATGGGTTTTTGCAGCCCAAACGAAGGACCTTTAAAACTGAACCAGTAAATTCTTAATTGCTATTTCCCGGATAATAAAACGCCCTTATTATGTATGTTTTGGATAAAGCACTTTAGTATTGTATGTATATTCAATTCTTGCTAATATTTACCAGTGATATTCATCTTATCATAAACATCATGATTACATTTACTACATTTCTGATCTCCTGTCAACCATTTTCCTCCAAATCAGTCGATTACTTGACAGCATTTCGATGTTATACGTAACGTTTCGGTCTTTTAGGGCACTTCTGTTATCATTCCACCTAAATCTTGATCTTCCTTCGCATTTTCTTTTTCCTTCCATCCTACCAAAAAAAAAAACACTTGTTTTGCTAACCTTTCCTCTCCCATTTTGTTTAGGCAACCATACCACTGGAGATTAGCTCTGCCGACACATTCTTGAATGATAAAAATGTCAAGTTCCTTCCTAATTATCTTCATTTTAATTGCCAATTGATCTTAGAATTAAAAGTTTAATCTGCCTTGCTAATTAAACTTTTCGTTCTATCGGAAACATGTCTGTCCTAATCCCTTCATCTTACAAATGCCTCCATCTTTCCCTAATTTGTAATAAAAATAACATAAAAGCCGATTGTTATGCGATTCAGTATCGAATGGATTATTAAAATCCAATCATACAATGTTCAAACTATTGTATCTAATCCCCGAGTATCGATATTTTAACGAAGTTTGAAAAGGCTTGTTTGTAACAAATTTATTGTGATCAGTTTATAGTTTGACATCGAAATGACCAAGCTATCCTTACTAGCACGCCATTATTATTATTCCTGCAAACAGAACTAAGACTTAAGTCTGCAGTTTCCCTTTTTGATCGTACTGAATACAATTAGATAACATTTGCACTTTTCCATTCTGCTAAAAATTAATCTATGCGCGTTGTTTTTAGTATATAAGACAAGCAGCGAAACGAATGTGCTTACTTACCTGGAAAGAGACAAATATATTTATTAAATAATACTATTGTTGACTTATACAAAGCCAGGACATTTAATAAATGTAGGCTGTTATATTTTCGCATATATTAATGAGATAAATTACTTTGATAGGGTGAGATAATTCATTTGTCAGTCTTTGCAGATTCTCCCTGCTGAGTACTTTTCAAATGTAAGTTGCCCTTTAAACACCACACATTGCGTTACAATCTGTTGAGAGAGATGAAAGTGTCGACAAACTATTCTGTTACTATCTTGGTAAAGAATGAGTAGCCAATGATCGCATATCTTCCCACAAAGGGGTATCAATAAAGCACTTTGGATAAATAATTGAAATAAATAGAAACCAGACGATGTCAAAGGAAATGGTAATGCTGCTAAAAATGGAACGATGAAATCAGCTTACTTCTGTCATAAGCTATCAGAGACGAATTGAGATGGTTGTAGTTTAGTTTTCGGTATAAGGTGTGTTCGTGCGTCTTCATTTCAACTGCCTTGTTCGAATTGACACTAACAGTAAAGTGGTGACATTTCGATTTAAATCAATTGTGTGTGTGTGTGTGAGTGAAGGTATTAAATGCGATAGTTTGATTCGAGCGTCATCGGGCGGTTATTTTTCACGTTCAGACATGGTTAAGACTACATTGGAAGCTACTTAGAATGGCGTGTTGAACCGTCATGTGCTTCGACGTCAGTGTAGCTATAAAGTCCACAAATGAAGGTCACTCATGCGTTATCTCACTATGATCTATTTGTGTATGCATTTAAGTAGTCGACTTTCTACAATTCTATTCTCATTGCGTCGTTTTCAATTATTCAAATGAATCTTCAGGATCTCGATATTGTCTTCGTGGTTAGACGATTGGGATTAGAGTGGCTGTGTTTAGTGTCGTTTATAAATAACATTTATATTTTCCCATTTCAATAGTTTTTTTTTTTTAAATTTAATAACCACGTATATAAATTTATACTTTAACCGGATCGAAACCCGATTGGCAACAGAAGTGATGCAATATTCCATAATATATAAATCGATATTAAACCAACATAGCTGGCTTCTTTTGTTCCAGTTCTGTTATTTGGCATTGTGATGTAAATTCTTGGATGATTAATGTTTTAGCTATCACCCCCCCCCCCTTTAAGGACTCTCCACTTTTCTCAACTGTAGCGTCATGGGCCTCTAATAATGTGTCCCATCAGTGTATATGTAGATGTAGCGGCAGATATCACATGACCGAACACCTTTCGTCAGCGGTTTTACAGCACGTGATGTCGACATCTGCGCGAATAGTTCTGCACGACAGCGTTCGCTCGCCTTCCTTTTGCAAAGTCCAACCTTTACTTGGAAGTAAGATAATTGTCACCCCACGGGTTTCCACAGCAACATGGGCTACTCAGAACTTCACTCGTCTTTCCGAACACCTGCAAACCCCTTTTTTTTAATCTGACTTGACGCATCACTGACATCACTATGACACAGATAATCTCGAAACCTGTTCAGCACCACTGAACCGCGGTCAAATAACGGCCTGGGGTCAAGTGACCCTACTCCCGAGAACCGTAAGTGAAACTACGAAGCAGTTTGACACAAAGGCCGTTGTTAATCAGCAGTAGCACTATATCCGAACCCGTTGAAAGTGTGAGCGAATCACGTGATCCAGCGTATGTGAACAATTTACGTTTGGAAAATCAGTTGCTTCAATTTTTTTTTTCTTTTGTTTCATGAAAACAAAAGAAAAAAAAACTTCAGTAGTGTTGCTATTGGTTGCCATGACAACTTCAGCTGTCTAGATCTTGTTGGTTTCAGTTTAGCAGTTGATGTATGAAGCTATGGAAATTAACATGTTCTGATTAGCTTGCTTTTTTAAAACAATGAAAGTTGATTAGTATTGGTTAAGTTAACAATGAAAAACTCAGCGAACAATGACTGGCTAAGTTTCATTGTTAAGACTGAATCAGTCGAAAATTCTCCCCCCCCCTCTTCCACTAATAAAACAATATAAAGATGCAGAACATCAAAACGTAATACAACTCAGTAAGATAAAAAAAATTGGACTGGACAGAACAGTTCAATTGAAATAACTACCAATTACTACTACCCTACAAAAAAAGTTATCTTTAATGGGCTCCACCTTCATTCTTTGAAATCTAATCATGCAGTATAGCGCAATCCGTTTCATTTCAAGTATACTTCAAGTTGTGCCTGTCTTGCTAAGAACTTTCCTCTCTAAATTTTTACGATAAGGAATACACTGGCTTTGTTGGAGATTGCACCACTGCAAATCGATGACGTCATGATTTCCACTTTAATAAGCAACAATGATATCTTGGCGTCTTCCGGTTAATAAAGAAAAAAAAAATTGTTTCAGTACTGCGTTATCAGGTAAGAAATCACCAGAAAAGGGCACGAATCAGCCTAGCTCAATATGTATTGCGCAAGAATCATAAGACTTATGGAGATGCTTCTCTTCCTCCACCACCACCACTTACAAGACATGCAATTCCCAGAAGTCTATGATCAATCAATGTGTGCACAGGGTCAGTAAAAGAGAACGGCGTCTCGCATGACTAATTGCATCCAAGGCAGGTCCACCTCGTCGGCTATGAAGAACATTAAACCGTCTGACTAGCTACCGGAAACGCCGAAGTTATTATCCATGCATTCTCTATCGACATCACGATTCTTAACCCTAACGGAAACAAAGTTATGCGTTTTTATCTTATCTTACCACACCCCAGGCAGTAAGCAAGGTAATCGTGTTGCCAACGGGGAGAGACAGAAGGCGAGAGCGGCTACATCCTCGTGTCCCGAATTCTACGAAACCCGTCAAAAACCGTTGACCTTTTGTGTTTGTTCACCGAAGAACAGTCTTTCGGTGTTGAGAAATTTTAAACCTCAAGACATTCTTTCCAACGGTATGTCTGATAACTACATCCGTTTTGTGGTTTGATCGTGGATGTCGCGTCTCTTTGCCAAGCTGTTTTTGGTCCGTCAATTCGCTTCCAAGAAGACCAGGTGCACTTGTGGTTTCAGAAACGCCCAAAGCTCCATTCTCGTTAGACATCTGCTTTAAAAAAGGACTACAAAATGCAAAGCCATTTATTTCCAGGAAGTAACGAAATTGTCAGAGTAAAGCGATACCAAGAGCCAGCTGATAATCACTAGTGTATATAATAAGGCACGTTTGGGAAAGAACCAGTTGTATCCAGTCGAAACACATTACGTGTCGCCATTTGAAAAATGGCCACCTGACTCGTTTCGGATGAATGGGCAATTGAAGTTATATTACATGTTATTTTCTTTTAATAATACTATGGCTCGTATACATTCTTTGATAGATTTTATGAATAATTCATGAAATCGTGAAACTAAAAAAATAATGCAGTAAAGAATGTCTATTTTTAACTAATGCATATCTTTTAAATCTCTTGCAATACATTGCACAGAAAAAACAAAAACAAACGAAAGAAATCGCAGCGATAGTAGCATTGTAATGAAATTAACTAAGAATGAAACTTACTGCTCTATTGCGCGTGCTCAAAAAAAAAAAAAAAACGAAAGAAATCGCAGCGATAGTAGCATTGTAATGAAATTAACTGAGAATGAAGCTTACTGCTCTATTGCGCGTGCCGGGGGGAAAAAATCACTTTCGGTTGGCAACGTAAATGAAATGTTATAAATCAGTTTTCAAAGAATGCTGTTTTCATGGAATTGTTATTTAAGATGAAATGTGGATTACTGCACGTGCACAGAAGTAAATTTCACCACGAGAAACAACAAACACAAAAAATAGAGTAATCTAACAATGTTTGTTTTAAAGAATGTGCTTCGTTTTTTGATTATTTTACGTGCAAAAAAAAAAAAAAAGATTTCCAATCTAGTAAGTTTTTGTTATGGTAGCTGTTGTTTTAATTGGTTTTCTGTATAAATACGAACAAATATTTGTGTATTCAGCTGCATGTGAATACCTTTTACACCTCTACATAAATGTTTTTTTTTTCCTAAGTGGTTTTCTTTCCTATTCTAATTTGGTGTCCGATAATACCATTCGTTCTAAGTTTGCCATTTTAGACCCACATTCCTGATCTGTGAGCACGACGGAATTCTGTAAACATATGAGCATTTCAGAGGTCATTGAAATAGTGTTGAAAAGTAGATAAACATATCACAGCCCGTACGGTGTTCTAAAGCTAGCACTTGTGTCCTTGATGTATTGTCTGTTGCTGTGACCTTATGGAGTATACGTCTGCGTTGTATCCTACTACACTGCGAGTACTAGGGTACAACGCTCAAGTACTGATTTCACATTCGATAAATCTTTTGTTCAGGTGCGATGATGGGAGGAAAAAATTAATAGGCAATTAATTTTGAAAATTTTTAAATAAATTAATGTGTTTTGGAAATCTCTTGGAATTGAAAAAAAATTCCAATTTTGAAAAATTGTTTTAAATTGTGTTTATTTGTTTCAGATGACGGAGATGTCCTCATTTGCATGCCACTCGTTGATTGTACTTCATTAGGTGCTCTGGTGAACCAATGCCCAGGCATCTTATGGAGTACAAATTATAGGTGGCTGACATTCGACTAGCTTCTTCAAGAATTATTGATATAAGGTTGATTTAAGGTAACTAGTACTTCCTTTATTGATGAGAATAAAACTGGTTTAATTCCTTGAAATTTTCAAGACTGGTAACAGACCCTTCAGGAAACTGGCTGCTGCTTCTGGTCTTATGCGTAAGTCAATTATATTGTGATGTTCTTCTATGCTAGTATGACTATTACAGAAAGCTTATTTTTATTTTTGTTTATGATAGCTTATTGAAGTTTGAATATACCTTTTGGTTTGAGTTGACCTGACTTTGCACTATTTAAAAGACACGATACCCCCCCCCCAAAAAAAAGTATCTATGATGGGGGAGGGTCTGAAAAGTCCTGATAATCATCTGGAACAAAAACAATTAATTTTATGCTTTCTTATATATCCTAAAAGAAAAAGAACAAATTATTTCAATTTGAAACATGCGGTTAAAGGGTTTTTAAGATATGTTCTTTCTTGTGGTTCTATCAGTTGCTTTAATATCATTTTTGTTTTAGGTGTTTATCAGAATCTCCCTCGTATTTTTGCATTTAATGATATTTTAAAATAAAATTTAATTAAACTAAGTGATAAAATCATAAAAATACCAAATACTTCTCAATTATGGGATTTAAAATATTCTTGGTTCTTAACTTCTGTTAATTTATGCAGTTTGGTTGGAAAGCGAATAACAGAAGCATCAACTTTTTCGTTACTATGAAAGCAGATTTGAATTCTTTTATTTCAAGTTTCTGTGCTAAAACGAATGCAACTGAGTTTGCATATGATTTGACGACATTTTGAAAGATGGACAGATCTCGGGATAACGACAATGCTATTTTATTTTCCGGCAAAATACTTGCATGCAGATCGGAACAGAAAAACCTCAGTACTACCAGCCGCTTCAAAGACCTCGTTGGAGAGGGATGGGGGGGGGGGTAAACATTTAAATGTATGCGAAAGGCTCTAAAGTAAAGACTAATTAAAAATTATCCTTCAGATAGAAGCCAGTTATTTGAGAATCCTATATAAATAGAAGTATTGTAACTGCAATTCACCATACATGTCAATATCATGCTTATGGTTGTTTTCGATCCAATTTGCCTTATAAAGATGCTTATTTCAACCTAAACGACTGATATTTGTACTGCAACTGCAGCTCCCTCTAGTGATGCTTTCTTGAGATAATGAATAAAGCTATGGATTATAATTTGCTTTCGAAAGAGATTTTTTTCACCGTTATTTTTTTTAAACTTTCTATACAATGATGCAATAGGTGTGCTGCTCTATACATAAGTAGAGAACACCGTTTATGGCTTTCGTGCAAGTATTGTTACTATAAAAGAACAGTCGGATATCTAGGTATTTGTTTTGAAGAATAGCCAGCCAGACATTGTGTGAAGCACGTAAAACCTTCACAAATACCGACTCTAAAGGAAGTGAGAAGTCGCCAGAAACACGAAGAACTGAGATTTTTTTAAATGAAGAATGACGTGTGATAATCTGTTCATTGATAGTTCGGGCTGGCTATCAGTAAAGGCCAAAGAATGGACAGAAGCTGCCTATTTGTCTTCAAAAAGCTACGGATAAGGGAGCTCTCCTTATATTTATTTCCTTTGATTTAAAACACGTTAGAAGATTTGCTATTTCTTTTAATTTGATAAGTTAAAACAGTTTAAACATTTCTAAAAAAAAATTCAAAACACGGTTATATACAAACGGAATCCATTGGAGGATTTTATCTTTATTTCTAGTATGGTGGCAGGGCTAGACAAATGATGCCAAATCCTACTCCCCACAAAAGGGAAAAAAATGTACTCGCTGATGATCCCGCCCCATTATTTTAATGACATGCCCCAACAGGTTAATAGGAGTTCCGTAAAGTGAACAATGATGCTATGTCGTTGTTTGGAGAACATTTCTATTGTGCGAGAAACATTACAAGAAGTCAATAAATCTCATCTTCTTTATACCCCCGACACTGCAAGGTAAACATCGGGCCTCAAACCGTTCACAGTAAGGCTCTAAATAGAAGGTACGCTTACTTGCCGCCATTTTGGATCTAGGGTCGCCCACGGTCGCATTCGTTCGAGCTCTTGATTTTTTTCGATTTTATAGCGAAATGGGAGGTTGTTCTGCTCCAGATTATATGTATGTATATATATGTAAACATAAATAAGGTATAAATTATCATTGACCTGCTTGCTTTTTAAAAGTTCATATTGAAATATAAGAAAAATCTTATGAACGTGCATACAGTACATATATTGGAAATACTGTTATTCTATTACACAGATCTTCCCCCCCCCCGTATGTATATATGCAAACATAAATTACTTGTAATTATCTTTGAAACAATGATAATTTATAAGTCATATGTCTAGTTTTTTTTTTTATTATTATTAATATTATTACATGACACCTCCATGGAATCCCAGGACTTTCAGTTCCGTATTTTAAAGTACGGATTGAGACAATGCAGAATTTCTAAAATTAATAACAGTATTTTATCAAAATCGCTAATTCATATGAAGCAGTACAACCAATAATAAAGGACATGGAAAGTCTTTCCTTTACGAATTCACGAAAAATGAATGCTTATAAACGTTATAAAGCCAGTTCTATTTACTAATAAATGATACGAGCTCTAACCGCCAAGATAGCTCCAAAATGGCGGCAAGTACGGGGAGGGGGGGGGGATCTGTGTAATAGAATAACAGTATTTCCAATATGTACTATGCAAGTTCATAAGATTTTTCTTATATTTCAATATGAACTTTTAAAAGCAAGCAGATCAATGATAATTTATAACTTATTTATGTTTACACACACACACACACACACACACACACACACACACATATATATATACACACACACATACATGCATACAATTTGGAGCAGAACATTCTCCCATTTCGCTATAAAGTCGAAAAGAAATCAAGAGCTCGAACGAATGGACTGTGAACGACCCTAGATCCAAAATGGCGGCAAGTAAGCGTACCTTCTATTTAGAGCCTTAGTTCACAGGATAAGGTGGTCAGCCCTACTCCCCGATGTATCCTATGTCCGTAGTGTTGAGTTCTCAAGGCCGGTTTGCCTGCTTTGCGGGATGAAAAACCCCAGGATAGACTGGGAAAAAAACCCTGCTGTCGACGCCCAAGACCGGCTGACTTGGCTATCGCTGAGGAGATCCTCGAGCTCCTCTCGTCGCCGACGGGAATCGAACCTAGGACACGCCTTCCCCAGACATATGGTTGCGAAGCCCACCACCACTAGGCTAACCACGCGGACCAATAAATAATAAAAATAATAAAAACTGACTTTTTTTGGAAAAATATTAAAAAATATATAAAAATATGTTACGTTAATTTTTTATTACTAGACTGGCCCTCTGTGTTACGTATGTCTTCCTGTGCGTTCTTAAAATAAAAAAAAATGTTTAGAAAGTTATTCTTTTTTTTATTAAATGAAAACAAATTCTGTTTCATCTAATCTGCAGCTACTCGCCAGCTGCAGATTGGACATGGGCAAGTGGACGAAAGTATTTGTCGAGTCGTTTATAGGGTGGTGTAGGAATTATCTCGAATTAGTAAAGAAAATATACAAAGCTTAATTTACTCTTTTGTATTTACACAAAATGTATTTTAAGCATTTTTAAAATAATTTTCGAGACCTGTTTAAAAAAAATAATAATAAACATGAATTGCCACAAACAAGTATTCCCAAATTCATTAGTAAGAAGCATATTTAAAGTCGAATGCAAATGATTTGAGGAGCGAGCGCGCGCGCGCGCGCACACACACACACACACACACACACACAGAGAGAGAGAGAGAGAGAGATTTGCTATGCACTTGCAATTCTATTAAAATGACTCAACCTACGGTAGGGATCTCATATTCATCCACACACACACACACACACACACACACACACACACACACATAGCTGCTCTGATATTTTTACATTTTGTAAAACGGACTAAAAATTACAATTTTCCAGTCTGGGTGACACTTGATGACGCCATTCACACATTCAGAGATTTAAGTTTCACAATGCAATTGTGCTTCTTTTACCAACTGTGTTTCTTGGACCAGTTTATTTGGGCAGAAGAATTGGAGGAATTGCAAGGCCAGTACAAACCGGATCACTCATTTTTAAAAAGGTCTAAAAAAATTCCCATCTTTTAAGAGGACTCGACGTTTTTTTTTTTTTTTTTTTCTCATTCAACAAACCGTGTTCTAAGTGCTAATCGTACACATCGATGTGCAACAAGTCCATGCTACTGATAATACAATGCAAAAGTACACAAGAGGCTAATTAAATCTGCAGTGCTATATGGAAAAGGTGTAAAGGTGACTTAGGGAAGGAGCGGAGGGGATAGGTGGAAAAGATAAGATAGACATCGGAATGTAAGAAAACATTATCAGACAATAGAAATAGTGCAACAGATCAGATAAAAACGAAGCAATTGAGAATAAGGGAAACCGAATGTAAATCCGGAAATGACGTCACCGCTAGCCAAGCCAAACAAATTAGTGCATTTTAGCCTCTTCTTTCTAACCCCAACGGTCACAAATAGAAATTAAACAAGTCTTAAAATCAAAGAAAAATCAATTTTCTTCCTCTTAATTAAGCTTTTTTTTTCCTCCTTAAATTCAGAAATTTATTAAATGAAGTATGAAACACGTAATTTCTTTACCTTTTCAAAGTTTTCTTTCCATTTACAACTTCTAAAATGTAGCATTAGTTTTCTGGGTACGTCGTGTATCTAAACATGTACGTCTGTGAGTCTCCGAAATGCGAGTGAGTATTAAAATGCTGAGGGATCTGTCGCGTAAACCTCGCATTGAGTAAAGAAGTCACGTAGTTGAATACCAACAGAATGAGATCAAAGCTCTTTTACGCGGATCCAGCAGCCGTGTGATCAAATCTTTAAGCCGATGTCTCTCGGTTAACATTTTATTTCATAATTACTTAACTGTTTAGTTTCTACGGATAAATTAGATGAATAATGCCTGGCTCCTAAAGAAATGGATTCAGTAGATCGTTTAAAAAATTAAAATAAAGAACAAGGTGACCTAACTAGTCCTATTCCAAAATATACCAATACAAATTCGTTTATTCAAACTTGAACAGAATTATAGTTTAATTAAAAGACGCATAATTAAAATAATCAATTGAAAGAGCATTAAAATGATTCGACACAATTATGGAAAGATGAGCATCGCAAGCATCCCGAGATATTGGTGTCATTCTTCATCGTAGCTAGTGAATCCAGTTTTATTTATTTTATTTTTTTTAATGAGCGTTTCAGAAAATTCTTAAGCATCTTTTTAATTTATCTCCATCCGTATTATTGAGGATTCTCCACGGATAGATCGAGTCATTCTAATTTTGGTTTCAATCAGACCATCTGTACGTCGAGAAGATTGCAATAACTCCATTCTAGCTAGCAGGAATGCGACAACATTTTTTTTTTTTTTTTTAATTTTCGTTTTTCAATTGATGCATTTTTATTCAAAAAAAAAAAAAAAAAAATCCAGTCAGAGGGATGTTTCGATGTATGGCCAGTCATGTTGAGATTGTAGAAGGCACAGCGACACTCTTATAGCGGTCGAACGGCCCAAAACTTCCAGAAAAAGGTGTTGGTTGCTTTCATCTTTCGTAAGATCTTCACACAAATCCCCTTCTGTCGTATGACCGGCCCAGACAAAGGCACGTTCTTCTGGGTCTGATGCTCGATCCATACGGCCACCATCCTTTCCATTTTCTCAATTGCATGACATCAATCGTTACTCAGGTCACTCCGAGATTTGGACGATTGAGCGCTCTTGCGAATTGTAGAATCGTTCATTCCGATGGCCCTTTGAATGTCACCTCGATCAAACCGATTCAGAACTTCCAAATACACTGCTGACGCATGGGATTTCCTAACCCTTTTTCTTTCTTCACTTGGTGTTAATTCACATTCTTCTTTTCACTTAGGTTCCTTTGTTTTGTTTTTTTTCTCTTGCCAGACATCTTACTCAAAGGGTGCGGAAGTTTTTATTTATTTATTTTTATCAGATACAGACAATACCACCGCATTGACCAATAAAGCAGTAAGAACGCAAAATGCACACTGAGCTACTAAATACAGCTTACGTAATAGAAAACAAGGCGCATGCGCGAAAGTTTCCACACCTTGGATAGGAAACAGCAAATAGTCCGCACCTGTACTAGACTGTGAAAATCTATAGTACACTTTGTACCGTGAGTGTGTTAAGGATTTTTATTTTCTATTTTTATTAATTATATTTTTTTGTAGTTTTATATATTTTTTCCATAGTCGGGAAGCCCTGCTCTAGCGACCAACCATTGAACTTTCTCACACCCGGCGATGAAATTTCTGTCAACTGTTGGGTATTTTTACTTTATGTTCCTGTTTAAAAGAAAACTTTATGTTCGAGATAAAAATATTTATCCGAGACCAGTATTAACTTGTTGGCATAAATTATGAGCTCAAGTATCTCTGAGAGAGAAAAAAAAAAAAAAAAAGAGGGGGTGGGAAATTGCTGGATAAAGGAAGTGAGTAATTCTCTGGTAATAATGTTGTCAATAAGGTGTGATATTATGCATGGGAAATAGTGCTCATCTGATAAGGTATAACAGCGCTAAGAAACAAAATGAAATTTCGGATGTTAATTGCTGTATACAAAGCCACCTACAGTAGTTATCTGTTGGATACTTCCGCTATGACAAAACGCTCTTTTATCTCACATTACCCGCTACTATTGCGAGGTGTTGTGATATCTCAATGAAGCTAAACATTTCATATCCTGCAACTGGCTGTCAAAAGCTGATTGAAGTGAGTTATGACAGGAAGCTATCACGAGAAACGAATGCGACAGGAAGTTGAGGCAATAGCCAATCAGGGCAAAACAACTACTTTATTTTATTTTCATAAAAGATCCACTTTATAGTCTTTGATATAGTGCTGGGCTGGTGAGCTTTATGCAGTAGATAAAATCACGCGGGTTTACAAATCGTAGATTAATTATTAATTGTATATTATGTGTGTTGCATATATTCCAATAAATTTATATAACTGAATGTTAACGTGGTGAATGGTAGATGATTTTCACCACTCGTCATGATGTCACTAACATCATTCTTGATAATTTCTTGCTAAACTGATGATTGTTGACTATTACTGAAGTATTAGAAATATGATCACTAGATCTATGAGGTTTACATAGATGGATGCTAAACTATATTAGTTTTTTTATCATAAGAGATCCTCTAGTGATAATTCTTCTTAAACATACTAATCAAGCATAAAATTTCATGCTGTTAATGTAATTAAAATGGACATTTATTTGATTGTTGTTCTTGATTATGCCAAGGTAGTTTGTCAGTTCATTGCATATGCTTATCTGTCAGCTTGTCTGCTTTGAAGGGGAAGAAAACTTAAGGAATATCTTCGCACCCCTCCCCCCCCCCCTTTTTTTTTTTAAAGAGATAAACAGATTGCCATCTGAATCTCGTTCGTTTACTTTTGGATAACTATTGAGAAACGTGCAAATGATCCTCATAAGGGTGAAATGGAAGGAGTCTGAATTTTGGTGAAATTGGGTTTCAGTTCCTCCAAGTAAAATGTAATTAATTTACTGAAGAAATCGTCCGGAACAGAAGGATGAGGCCGTAGGTCTTTTTTAATTACAGCTTTTGCAAGGCCTTAAGATTTACAAACATCTGTAAAGACCATACATCGAAAGACTTGGCTCTGTCGGACTTCCATCTCTTCCTGAAAATAAACAAATATTTAAGAATACCTTGTTGTCTGCTCAGATGAAGGAGAGAGAGAGAGAGAGAAAAAAAAAATAGTTTTTTACACCAATCCAGACTATTTGCCAGAGTCAAAGGTTGGCAAATGGAACATTTCTTTTTAATTGAATCCTGCTACAAAATCTTATGTATATTACATGAGTGTGTCCGAATAAATTCGTGATAATCCTATTCGTCTGCTCATGAGACCAATATGTAACTTTTTCAAGTCACTTTAGGTCCTCCAGTAAGAAAGGATGGTGATCTGACATCAGTTAATGAAAGCAAGTTAAAAATAATCCCTTTTATCACTTGTATGATATCATCCCAAAAGTTATCCAAATACTATTGGCGTTTAAATAGTTCTATTTAAAAATAAAAAATGGTGTACAACACTTAAAAAGGCTAATGTTCATTTTTTTTCCCTTCTGTACTAAAAACAGGGCCGAAGTTTCACCCACTTAGCGTGACTGTAGAGAATAGAAGATGAACTCGGAGATACAAACCCCAACCATAGTTTTTTCTTTGAGGAAGGGCGCAACAAACAATTGTCATCATTAAAAATGAATTGCAAAAAAATAATCTCATCGTACGCATCCGTAAGGAGAACTCGCTTGAAATTCTTGGTGTTCACGGGAATGACAATTTTTGCGGTTGCTGTTTGCTTTTCCTTTACTGGGAAACTTATTTTCATTGCATGACATTTATCCGCTACTTGAACTCATTGCATGTTATCGCTAGATCGATTTTTTTTTTCTTGTTAATTGAGCATATACGATGTTAGTTCTCCCTATCATATATCATTCCTACATGTACGATTCGCAAACGCACCGTAGAGATTTTTTTTAAGTGCATGCGCCTAGCAACAGATATTTTGTTCGTTTCTATGTTGAAGTACTTTTTTTTATGTTTTGGTTTAACGTTAATTTAGGCGACACCGTGATGGTACAGAGATACACGTTTTCCCTTTACCTACCGGTACAATATTGTTTCATATTAATGTGGATGTTCGACAACATTTTAGACTAACAAATCTAGACGTACTTTTGGAAGAGTGGTGGAAAATATTGGAGAAATATTAGTTTTAGCATTCCTTGTTTTTTCATATAATTTAAACTTTTCTCTAATAATAATCATTTTAAACCAGACTGAAATAGCATAAAAAGTTTCCACGAGATCAATCAGACTTATTGATATCGAACCACCCTTAATTGCCTAGTGAATTCTACAGCGATCGATGCCGCTTTTGATTTTATAGTAAAACATTCATCGTCTGGTCTTTCCCAATTTTCTTCGGTCATTATCAGCCAAATTTTCTATGAATAGCCACAACTTCCTCCGTTGTACGATATGGTAGTAAATTGGTACCCACCGACTGCTGGATAACAGAGACAGAACCTGACGGTACCGCATCAGATGCTTTGGAACTAGCTAGCATATTATTCTACTGCCACTGACTGATAGCTCACACCTGGACAGAGTTCGTTAGTGTGGTACGTGACGGGTACTGTCGAAGCTACGAAATAGCAAGGAAACTGAGTATGTGTGCAACATGTTCTCTCTCTCTCTCTCTCTCTCTCTCTCTCTCTCTCTCTCTCTCTCTCTCTCTGTGTGTGTGTGCGCCTTTTTAACTCTTCGCCAACCTCAACCATGTAAAAGAACTAATAATTATAGTATCACTGCAGTTTTGAATATCTCCGTCAAAAATAATACCAAAAGTCCTACTAAAATTCACTTCTATCATCAGCCTTCTATTTCTAACATAATTTCAACCTACAACAGTCGCTGTCCAGACTGCATTTTGTATTACTTTCTTCCAAAGGCGACATCTGCACATACGTGCAATTTCGCATTATTGCCAGAAAGTGACAAATCTACAATCTCTTTCTTCTCTAACTTCAAATTTATTTGCATCATTCTGTCACTTTTTGTGGTATCTGCTGCTTTCCAGATTCTGATCTCTTTGATTTGTTAATTCCTGGAGTGTATTTGACCATCCGAACTGTTATAACTGCAGTAGTGATGGCTACCACTTGCTAATCTTGTACAAATTTTAAATCCTCACACAGAATGGTGTTGTAACATGGCACCAAAATCTTTATTAAAAATTCTTGATGCTCATAAATCAAGGACGATAAAAAAATTAAAGCAAGAAGCATTAAATATTAAAAGAACAAAGAAATACAAAACCTCTATTTAATTCCAAATATTTAATTTCAAATTCGAAACAAATAGTATATGATTTTTATGTTTGAAAGTGCAACCAAAGCGTTTATCTCAATGATATGCAATTGTAGTTACTTTTAAGAGTCACAGGAAGTAGAATTATTTTACTAGCAAGTCTACTTCCTTCTTTTTTCAATTCATAAAGAATCAGTTTAATTTTTGAACATCTATTTTGATGTTATTGTTACTGAAGTATCTTAAGCAGGCTTAATAAATTTAAACTTCGTGTCATGTTTTACGTTTATTATTATCACTTATGGAGGAAATTATAGCTATTTCTTGAACATAACGAATTATATATCCATTCAGATTCATCTCACATGATCGCCTCTTCAAATCCGAAGTAAGGTGTGACCTAGGACTGAGCCTTGGGGGAATTCTAGTCTTTAATGAGTCGGTATTCGCTCAAGGTGTTGTTCATCTGAAATGCTTGCTGTTTCCTTATGACTGAAACTGTAGTTGTAACCTATGGTTCAGTTTTACTTATGATATTTTTATTATATTATTTGCAGGATCGATGGAATTAAACGTGTTTTGCATCTCTCTCTCTCTCCCGTTATTTTAACTGTTGTTATTGGTTAAATAATAAACATGTCCAGAAAAATTTAAGCAAGTTAAAGTGTTTCGTTTTTCTAACCAACGAACTGGTGTCGATTTGGACTGAAGTAGTTGAATGAGTTTAAAAATTGAAAAACAAATCTCTTTTCCAAAATTTCAAGATAGAACTCCTGGAGATTGTTCTATAACTGTGGAATTGTTGATTTTGCCTTTATTTAAATGATGGCTATACTTTCATTTTTCCTTATTTCGTAAGATCTGTTTATCGATTTTCTAATTCCTCTCTATAAAGAAAAAAAAAAAAACATTTCTGTGACTAGTAAACGTTTGCATAATTTTTGCAATCACTGTCTTTTGTAATTACTTGAGTTCGTGTTCCAAGATTTGTGACAGAAAAAAGCATGGAATTAAATTTATCTTTAGGATCATCAATCAAGTTTGAATCTTCGTTGGATAATCTGCCACCAGTAATAATGTATGCAAAAAATCTATTTATTTACTGTACTGTAGTTGCATGTGTTATTTTAGCCGGTTTGCCTGTTTTTTCGAGATGAAAACCAACCTTCGTATGATACACGCTAACTCATCTTCGGTAGAAATGCCGTGATCAAGGCTCATCGCGTTCTAGACGGGACTCGAACCCAGGTTTTCCTAACCGAACATCGTCCATACCGAAGCTACGGATTTGCGAAATTGATAATTTAAGTAAATTACCTTGTCAATTTACTTAAACTTATCTTGATAATAATGCCATTTGTATTTGTTTTATAATCTATAAGTCAATATTTTAAACAGCTTAAAGTATATTCTAAAATACAGTATACATATCTTTAAGTCAGTGTTTCCCAAACCCTGGCAACCCCCTTCCCTAAGGGTGAGTAAGAGCGCATGTGTCAAAAATACGTGAGGTAATATCCAAACATAAACTTCAACCAAATAAATTCTATGTACCTTATACAAAATTACTTCGACATTTTTATTCATGAATAACATCTAAATTCAAGACATAATTTGATTTTCAAACTATGTCTTGAATTTTCTCGCATTTTCTTTCTTTTAACAACAAAAGTGGTACAAAAATGATTGTTGTATAAAATTTAAATCATAGAATTTAAATCATTTTACACTCACAATGGTAATTATTCATGTATTAAATACTAATAAAATAGGCCTTTCATTTGCCGCTTTAAAGCAAGTTATAGCGATAATTACTTATCTAGTCATACGCTTCATTCCAACACTACGTGCGTGCGTGCGAGCGAATTTGTATTCAAGAACATTTGAGAAGCTTGGAGCTGAAAAACAAGCGAATATTAATATAGTTTAAATTTGTGTCATGACAAACTTGATTGGATTCATTTTTATGCATTAATTTTCTTTGTATATCTTAATGCTGAAATGTTTTGCTTTGTTGTTTTTTTTTTCGTTGCCCGATGCAATCAATTACTAGCTGCATTTTCCGATTTCTTTTGGCTTTTGTTTTTAATTTCGTTAATATTTTTACGTATGTCAGTTTTAATCCAACTCATATTTATAGATTTTTTTAAAATTTGTTTTTGTAATTTCCCTTAAAACTCTTAAGACATTCTACACGTTTTTTTAATTGCTTGTTCTTGTATATTTCATTTTGTGTATGACGTAATTATTTAATTATGTTTGTGAGTATTTATTTTAATAATTTATTCAATTATTTTTGTTTGAATTTTTCATTTAGGTCTCGCGCGTTCTATAGAATCATCATTTTTTTCCCTATTTTCTGTTAAGATAATTATTAAATATTATTTAATGGAAAAAAAGAAAACAAAAGGAACACACTGAAACTCTTATCAAGGTAGAAGGCTCTTTTACATAGTGTAGAAACTAGTCTTCAAACATTCACGATTATATTTATTAGTTCAATACTCGCTCATAGGTGGTGTTAATTTTCAGACGATTTCAACTTTCAGTTCATTATGAGAAACAAAGTGAAAATAAAAGTTGATATGAAATCACCTTGCAAGTTTTATTATAAATTTTAATTAATAAGTATTTTCAACGTTTTCAAATATTAAAATTCCATTTCTTCTATTTATAAGCACACCTGTTATTTTTATAGTTATGAAAACACTTTAATGCCGACGACAACCAAAGTTGTTCGTCGGAGAATCAATCGACCGTGAGATGCGGTGATTGATTCATTCAATCCAATACCTTTGGAGAGTAATGGATAGCAATGCTGTAGCTAATGAAGCTCTAACTGAAGCTCGGCTATTGCTGTTACCCTCCTGCCATGATCAGAGCTTTAATAATAGCTCAATAACCCTATCCCTACACTGTCCGCTACAGATAACGGGGAATATGAAAAGCATTCTTGCTTCGCCCCTTTAAGCCAGTCCTTATAAGGACTAAGTTGTTCGTCAACTTTATTGGAAATTAAAGTTGTTAAATTAAAGTTGGTACGGTTGTGGATTTTCTTCTCGGTAGAAATGAGAAACTTTGGCTTTGTAATGTAACTGCTAGATTAACTAGCAGAGACGTGTTTAAAGTCATTAAATTGCGGATTATACTGTATTCAAGAACATCAGCAAAGGTAAGTGGACTGTAACTGCAACGAGGGCGATTCGTTAGGCCTAACAGCCGTTAGAATCGCCATTGTTAGCATATCTATTTCAGATCCATTTACTTGCGTTTATACGCAAACCGTCAATGATGAATGTGTTTAATCTGCAAGGGCGTCCAAATCTAACACATTCATCATTGAATGTGTTAGATTTGGACGCCCTTGCAGATTCGCTGGATGAAGAGACAGCGCTTTTACTTGTAAATAACCTTCAAAGGAAATTTAAGCTCAAATGGCCATCAAACATGATAGATCCTGATATCGTTAGACTCTAGATAAAGGACTGGCTTTCAGCTTCATAAAGAAACTCCTTAAGAAGTTCGAGCTTGAATGGCCCGGCTTCCTGAATCTTTACTCTTTACCCGAGACTGATGAAGATCAAGATCAAAATGAAGACTCTCCTCAAATGGAGGAAAAATTAAATCCAGTAATCTCTGACTCTACTCATTCAGATCAAGGAGAGAGGCACGCGCGTAAAAAAAAAAAAAAACGCAAAACTCTCGCCTCGGAGTTAGCAAACGAAAATGGCATGGATGAAGATGCCCCCGACACAGATTCCTCTGCCTCCACCAATGAAAAGGTGCCTCCAGTCATTCTTAGGGAAAAGCAGAGATGGACAGCCTTAAGAACCACCATGGCCAACCTGCAGATAAATTACTCCACTGCCAAGAACACAGAGGAGGGCATCAAAATTCGGCCCACTACAGTGACTGACTATAGAAATTTAACCAAGGAGTTGGATGTAAGAGGTATACAATACCATACCTTCACACTTACCTCGGAGAAAAATTTTAAAGTGGTACTCCGAGGAGTATCTGAAGACATTGAAATAGCTGCTGACTTCAACATGCAAGATCTGCCTCCCATAAAGGTCAGTAGAATGTACAGATCTAACAAGACCCCTATGTCTCTGGTATTGGTGGAAATACATTATCTATAAAGATATAACTTGAAGACAATATGTGGGCTTAAGGTCTCACCGGAGCCACTTAGGAAGAGGGGCCTCTTCTGGGTAGTGCTAGAGATGCCAAAAATTTGGTCATCCCCAGAAGTTGTGCAAAGCTCAATACAGATGTTTAATATGTGGTGACCCCCAACCCACACATACCTGCTCCAAGCCAAAAACCACCTCGGCTAATTGTGGTGGCCCCCACCCTGCAAATTACAGAGGGTGCATTTGCCACCCAAAAAAACAGACAAACTGGATTAATCAGTCAATCTACGAGAGCATCAGGCTCCTATTAGTTTGAACAAGATGACAGGTGTTCACCCACCATCAACTGAGCCCCTAAGAAAATAAATCTTCAACACCAAACAAGAACATATGCTGACGTGGCTCGTCCCAAAAAAGCAATCAATGATGACCAGAATATGCCAAATCCACATTCAAATATAACAACCATCATCACCTCTTCTCTTGTAAATATGTTATAGGATTTCAGTAATGCAAATCCATCACTAAGCACTACAAAAAGTTTCTTGCAGCAAACACAGTTCATTTTATCTGCACTCTCCAATGCACAGGAAAAAATTTACCCCAGATTCTCTAATGATTATTTCATGGAATGCCAACGGCCTTAAAAATAAAATACTAGAAGTACAGGAATTCAATGACAGATATAATCCGGATATATTATTAATTAATGAGACACCTAAGACCTGCTGACAATCCTAAATTCAAAGGATATCAGCTCTACAGGAATGACAGACTGGATTACAGAGGTGGTGGCACAGCCATCCTCATCAAAAATCACATCAACCATCATGCTGTAGCCATTCCTACAACCACTAATCTCGAAGTTACAGGTATCAATGTCATCACAAACTCTGTCGGAAACATAAAAATCTACGCTGCTTATAACCCACCATCAAAAACATTGCTGACCACAGATCTGGATGCTATCCTCAGCGTTAAACTGCCGATTATTATTGCCGGAGATTTTAACGCAAAACATCACGACTGGAGCAGTAGGTCTATAAATAGGACTGGCCGCATCCTCTTTAACTACACAAGCTCAAATTGCGCAACTGTGACTGGCCCCTCAGTGCCAACTCACCACAGTCCTACTGGCTCATCCGACGTCTTGGATATAGCTGTCCTTCAGAATGTCAACCTACAGTACTCCCTGGAATCATTGAATGAATTATCATCAGATAATCCATTCAATTCTATTCTGCTCCAACTGGGTTATCAGAGGGGACTTTCCCCTTCGCCTCACACCTTCATTCCCTGTGGGAAACTATCCAAAATAATTCCAAACTACATTGATCCCATCCCTCATATTAATTCCAAGGAAGAAATTGATTCTGCAGTCAAACTTACTGATCAAATCAACACAGCCATAGCATCTATCACCTCAAATTCAATTGCCTTCAAGCCTAAACGACTACCAGATGACATAATGAACTTAATCAGAGAAAAAAAATAAAGCAAGAAAAAGATACATACCATAACACCAGAGCACCCCAAGACAAAAAATATCTCAACAAAATGAACAGTGCAGTGAGAGATGCACTTAAAGTCCATAGAAACAAACTATGGGAAGACAAATTAGCCTCCATATCACCTGGTGATCAATTCGTTTGGAAGTTCCTGAGAAATATCAAAAACAAATCTCTTCCTCCTCTCAAATCTGACCTGAACATTGTTTACACAGATGCTGAAACTATAGCTAAAAATTTAGAAAAACAGTGTAGCCCTTCATACAATAATCTAAATTTCAATCATATTTACAAAGTCCACCACCACGTCAGACACGTGTTAAAACGGCCTGATACCTGTACCAGCCAACTCACGCCTACTTCCCCAGCTGAAATTTATGACATTATAAAGAATTTAAAGAATAAAAAAGCTTCAGGGCCTGCCGGCATATCCAACAAAGTTATTAAACTGCTACCCCGAAAGGCTATCGTATATCTTACAACAATAATAAATGCTATGTTCAGGTTTATTTAAGTACTTTCCCTCTGCATGGAAGTTGGCAGACGTAGTTCCTATATACAAGCCTGGAAAGGATCCTCAGCAGCCTCAAAGTTATCGTCCCATAAATCTGATTTCTAATTTGGACAAAATAGCAGAAAAAGCTATCCTTTCCAGAATTCAACTTTCAGTAAAAAAATTAAACATCCTTCCTTCAGAAAGTTTGGTTTTCGCCAATTTCACAGTACCACCCAACAAATTCATAGACTAATCGAATTCATTATCACAAGTTACAATTGCACCAATACACCAGAGCAGTTTTTCTTGATTTAGAAAAGGCGTTCGACAAATTATGGCACTTTGGACTACTCTACAAGTTGATTTTAGTTGGCATTCCATTAGATATAGTCCAAATTATAAAGTCATTTCTTAGTAACAGACGAATGCAAGTCAAACTAAATGATATATTATCTACCCAGAGACGACCCTTGGCAGGAGTGCCTCAAGGGTCCCTACTGGCACCGATACTTTTCACGATTTACATGGCGGACATTCCGCACAATCCAATGTCATCCATTATTGCCCTATACGCAGACGACACAGCTATACTAGCCAGATCTATTAAACCGCACCTTGTCACCAAGAAACTGCAAGAAAACCTGCAGAGATTAGAGCACTGGTTCTCGGAATGGAGATTGCGAGTAAACCCTCAGAAGAGTATCGCCATGCTCTTCACTAAAAACTCAATATCTCCCAAAGATGACATCTTACTTAATATCAAGATTCCCTGGCAAGCAGAAGCCAAATATCTGGGTGTACTGTTGGACAGAAAACTAACCTTTAGTTCACATATAAAAGCCTCATGTACAAAAGTCAAGAGTCATTGCACAGCTTTACCCTCTTATCAATAGGAATAGCAAGCTGGATACCAAAATAAAACTGCTCCTTTATCAGTTGATGATTCGACCCATTATTACTTATGCGTCCCCAGCCTGGAGCCACACCTCCAGTACAAATATCCTCAAACTACAGAGAGTGCAAAACAAATGTCTTCGCATGATCTTAAACGCACCATGGTATGTCAGAAATGTCCAACTGCATCGGGATACAAATATCTCCTACATCTACTCTTTCCTGCAGTCTTCAGCAGTAAAGTTCTTCTCAGCATCCTCTTCACATCCAAATGAATTAGTGCAACAAGCAGCCAATTATGATGAAACTGACTTCTCAAAATACAGGAGACCCAAGGCCATCCTACTTCCAAATGAAGATCTTTAAATCGCACCCACTCAGGCAGAGCCCTTAGCTCATAAACTTTTCCTCACACAGCAATCCTTATCAGATAGCAGGGATTATAAAAGCATTTTGCTTCACCCTTATAGTCAGCAACGTCTTGCGTCTTTAATGGAAATTAAATTGTGGTTTGTTTTTATCAGTAGTTTTCCTTTAGCAGGATATTAAATGATTTTCCTAGCGATTTTAATTATTTGTTAGGCCGACTTTTCTAAATTTCTAAGAAACTGAAATTTTGGAAATTTTATGAACAAAGAAGCATTTCATTTTTTTCCTTCTAAAAACTACGTGAGAAACAAAAATTTACTTTTTTTTGGAGAAGTAAATAATTAAACAATTGGGTTAACGCAGTTTTTATTATATGTTATCAAATATCAAAAAGGAATACCAAAATATTTTATGTTGCTAGTAAGGGCAAGTAGGAATCGGGTATTTCAGTATAAAAAAGCTAATCTTGTTACTTATGCGAGAGTAAAAGATTTTGTGACTAAACTAAAGGCAAAGGAAACAACAGGATATGCTGTAATTTCCTCCTGATTGTAAGAACTTCAGATGTACACAAATGGAAGACAGTGCACATGTAATATTAATGTTGGCAGACATGATATTAGTCAGGATTTCAGCCATTTAAAATATTCTTTTGCATGTGTTTGTTGTTAGGTGTACAAGGTGTGCTTTTGCTTGGAAATGAATTGGATCATCGCTTTGAAACGTTTACAAAGATTCATTCTTGGATTTACAGTAAGATGTATGGGATTCAAGTTCTCTGTAGATCCCACATTTTTCTATCTTACGGTAGCAACGATGTGATGTAAGTCAAAGTACTTGGTCTCTTTTTGCTAGACGTCCTTCGGGCTAGCTGAGGATAGAACTGTGTTCTCGAGTCTCAGATACTCCTCGTCTAACACGTGATCTTCGATATACGTTCTTCAATACATATTTCGCTCTGTCCGAAGTATTGGGTAGTATTCCAGTCACGCCACACAACCCCTCACTTTCTCTAATAATGGTTACAAAATACAGATAGAACAATCAAATATTATTAAGGATTTTTTAATTCAAATTCAAGTATTTTTTTAAATAAATTTTCAGTTTTCACATTTACAAATTTGTACAGATTCTGTTGTCTGAAAAATAATGCCGGCCTGGTTGGCTTGAGTGGTCAGTGTATCCGCTCTCTAATCAACAGCTGTGGGTTCATATCCTACCGTGCCCACCTAAAGACATTCACCAAACATTCGAATTTCCAGTGTGAGACTGCTATCTTGCTTATTGGAGCCCTAAAATGGCTCGAAAAAACAAGTTCTCTCTTTTTTCTAAATTTTACCCTTAACCCATTTAAAACGATACTATTAATTCACAATTAGCTAACAGCCTTTCGTTGATGGGGGGGAATTGACATCAGAAATAATCAATGTTAATCAGAAATTTAGAGCCCAATTAGGATAGCTATCCATTGCAGTAGTTTATTGCATTGTTGTTATTACTATTATTATTAAATAGCTCACTTCATCATAAAGTAAACAAAAACATGTAATGGGCCAACAATCTAAGAAGTAAGAGACCTACTGCAGTCATCCACATTGTGGTCAGAGTGCAAATCTCTGAATGGCTTGCACTTTGACTAAAATACGCAATGGAACATATACATTGATACACATAATAAATAAATGAAACTATGCATATTACTCTTTTAAATGCCCTGGTTAGAAGATATATTACCATCAAGTGCTAGGAATATTATCTACAGATCTCTAGGTGAGTCCATACTGAGATATGTTGCTATGATTCTGTACCACAATTATCAATGAAGAAACTAAACTCATTATAAAACACTGGTGGCTGCAACAACTCTGAAGTTTCAAAATAGAACGCCTTTTCCAATCTTCAATTTATACTAACAGTCGAATTCTGACAAACCGAATCTTAAACATTAACTATCATCACAAGATACTACTTTTCTAGAAAATACCGAACAGCCACTATTCCATATATTCAGATCTCATCATATAGCATACGTAGCAAGCAATTATGGTAATTCATATAGTAAAACAAGCAGCCAATTCTATGTACCAGACCTATTTAAATGACCTCCCATACAAGGTAATGAATCTAACTTCATATGCAGCCCTTTATATAAATACTCTGAAAGTCATGTCCGTGTATATAATTGTATGCCCATATGTACACATGTATGTTGTAAATGGTATGTATAAATAACACGTTTAATTGATTGGCTGATTGATTATTATTATTGAGAATTTATTATTATTATGTAAAATTTCAAACAAAGTTCAAAAGATTAGATATAATCCAAGAAGTCTTATTCTATATAAGAATAAGACTTTATAAAGTTTTGCCAAGACCTTCTCTATTGTACGGAAGTGAATTATGGATCATAAAAACTGCAGAAGAAAAAAGAATAGAAACTGGAGAAATTAAATTCTTACGAAGAACAGCAAGTAATACTCTCAGAAATACGTCAAGAACTAAAAATGGTCTCAGTATTGGAAAAAGCATATGAATACCGAAAGAAGTGGATTGGCCATATCAAAAGAATGGACAGTTCAAGACTATCCCCAAAAATACTCCGATACCACCCAGTTGGAGGACATAGAAGTCAGGGACGACCAAGGAAAAGATGGAATGAGACCGTAACGAGGCACTAGGCCAAAATCATTGAAAGGACGATGATGTAAATTTATCAAAAATGAATGCACTCCGTATTTTGTACTTCACAGAAACTGTAAGGCATATTCCATGACTTATGGACCACCCTGTGACTTATGGACATTTGTACAGGGAGTGTACAATAATGTTTCTATTATACACTCCCTGTACAAATGTCCAGAAGTTACAGGGTGGCCCATAAGTCATGGAATATGCCTTAGAAAGGGCTCATCTTTGCGAAGCAACTGCAAAGTTTTTTAACATCGCCAGATTTTTTTTTGAGCTGATGAAAAACCACATCACCTATAAATGCTTTCCATTTTCGGCTTCAGAAAGATGGACCCTTTCTACGGAATGTTCCATGACTTATAGGCTACCTGTATATATGTAAATATTCTGTATTGTAATGAAGTTTGCGTGTCTGTGTGGAATAAAATTGCACAACATCACATTATGCAATTCTAAGATTTAAAAATATATATATATTAAAATAACTTGCTATTAGATGGCATCAAAGAAATTTCTATTTCTTTGATATTTGTAGCTTTATGGAAATAATGTTTGATTCCATGGCGTTAGACAAAAAGAAAGACCGCTATAGGTTCGATTCTGGTTGCCGACTAGTGGAACTTGTTTTTTTTCAGTGGGTTCCGGAGTTAGTCGATCTTTGTCACAGGCAAGTAGGATTAGTTTCTTCTTTCTGTAAACTCGAGTTTTTTTTTTTATCTCTGAAACAATAGGAACCACGATATAAGAACAGTCTACTGTACTCTCCTCCCTAGAATTCCTGTGGAATCATTGACAGCCTTGAGCCAGGTATCAGTGATGGCTAATGACGAAGATTATTGGCTACATACCGATCAACAAAAAAAAGTTCGGATTAAAATTTAATGTGTACATATTCGGAGTATCTGAAATAGCTCTTTTCACCCAGTCATATTGTACACAGACTATAGCTAAATGTTTATGAAGAACTTATATAAACCATCAATATCGGTTATATTCTCCTCCGTTATAACAGATTTTTCAAAATGGTCGTCACTGTAGAATGAGACCATCCGAAGTCATGTGCGATCACGTTGATGGACTTACCAGCTTCATATTGCTTTATAACTTGCAACTTCGTTTCAAGGTCAATTGCTCGCCTCTTTTTCTGTGATTCTTCACTAGGTTTTTTTGATTGTTCGTGTAGGGGCCATGTTGCACAAAAAATCGCAAAATATTTAACGATGAATACACAAATAACCTATTTCTCAAACACAAAATCAACGGAGGAACTGTTGAAGACACGTGCCAACTGCCGAGGGAGGTTGCCGCTGTTGCACTGTGCATGCTTTACCTTACGTTCGCTTGCGTCTTGTTCAAAAGTATAGCCGAAAATGTCATTTATTCCTTTATGGGATCACCGACGTAACTCGAACGAACGTAAGTCGAGGGAATGACTGTATACTTACTTCAACGTAGTGTACATTTAGCGAATGTAATGGACTTTTAGCAGACACTTCAAACGATGTTATATAGCTGTGGTTATTGTGAGTTGATACTTTCGGCAAAGAGATGATTCTCCCTTTGTCGAAAGTTAAGAAATTAATAAACGAACTTATTCTGAAAATAAGCCTAGTTTTAGATCAAACAGTTTTCGTTACATGCAGTTGAAGCACGACGATTTGGAATACAGTTTTGCGTATGAGTATTTTTAGGAATGCGTTTATATTTATATGTAGTTCACTCTATTAATAATATAAAAATTAACCATCTGAAAGGCTGCCCTACTTGCTGGAAACACTCTTTTTTTTTTTCCTTTGCAGCAACTCCAGTGGATAAGCGATAAACTTATTTATTTCGTATTCACACACAAGTGGTATGCAGTAGTAAGTAATTGGTACAACATTATTCACAACAAATTAGGGTACATTATAAATGAGAACAGCTTAAATTTAATAAGTAAATTATACAGAGAATAATAGGTAAAATATGAAGAAAAAAGAAACTATATATAAGTCATATACAATAAATATGGTCAGATGTTTGTTCCTCCAATATCTTGCACAATCAACTGTTCTTTCTATGCAGGATGTAAGGTCCTCTTTTGTACAGAGCGATTGAAAAAAAGGGGCAAAAAACAAGGTGTTCCGGACTGGGTTGCCCCACACTCACAATTATCTGGTCCAGCGAGATAGCCCCCCCCCCCGTTTGATGAGGTTTTGCTTGCAGCGTCCTATCTTTCGCAGTCTGTTGAGGCTTTTTCAAGTATTCCAGTCCAAGTGGGCACCACGCGGAAGATGTTTGGCTGTTGGAATACCAAGCAATACCGCTATTGTCAGCATATAAGTGCAAACTATTGTTGAAGTCTTGTCTCTGGAAGGTTTTTAGGTAGTTCAACGGTTGCTAGAAAGCTATGTCGGGATCTTAGTCTTTGGAGCACTGTAGTCTGGCCAAATAGTGGGTGGCCTCATCATTCGTCAGCTGAGAATGCAAATCTTTGAACTGAAGGGGGGGAGGAAATACCAGCCGACGTATACAGATCTCTTAATGGTGTTGGTTTCAGACATCCTATAATTAAGCGGCAGCTTTCATTCAATGCTGGGTCAAGTATTTCAGTATGGTAGGATCTGGCCCATACAGGTGGCATATTCAGCAGATGAATGGCGAAGGCAAAAGATCTCATTCTAACATTTGCCTTTGTTTTTTCTATGTGGGTTTTATATGAAAGAGTGCGATGAAGAGTCACACCAAGGCAGACTGGGTTCCAGGAATGTTCTGTACAAGAGTCTTCCAGAGAAATCTGTAGTTTCTTGTTGGCTTCCTTATTATTGAGGTGGAAAAGGCCAGTCTGGGTTTTCAAGGGGTTTGGTTTTAATTGATTATTGATAATATGTGGTTAGACTGTTTAAGGCAAGTGATAGAGTAGTTTTAATGGAATTATTTGATTGAGTAGCTACGGCAAAGTCATCAGCATCGATAAAATTTTGGAAACATGGACAGATCATTGACGTAGATGTTGAAAAGTAATGGTGATAACAAACTTTCCTGTGGGAGGCCACTTTTTGGGGGATGCCAGTGGCTCTTCCTACCTCCCCCAAGGTCCACCGTCAGTTTTCCAAGAATGATTGGATCAAGAGGACAAGGCGATAAGCTCTGGTTATTCTGTGTATTTTATTTCTAAGTGTGAGATGGTTTATGGTATCGTATGTTGCAGTTAGGTCTACAAAGACTGTTCCTGTGGCTATTTTAATCATTTTCTATATATTGAGTGAGATTGAGAATTTGTGATGTACAGGATTTGCCTGGTCTAAAACCAGCGTGCTCAGCAATGAGATGGGGTTCGATTAGGGATTGTAGCCTATTCAAAATTAATCGTTCATAGAGTTTAATGAGGTTGCTGAGTAGCGATATAGGTCTGTAATTTTTTGCTTGGAGCGGAGTTTTTCCCCGATTGCAGAAAGGCCACCACTTTAGCATGCCTCCAGATAGTGGGTATCCTTAGGGTTTTGAGGCAAGTATTGTATAGGGTTAATAACCACTCTTTAGTCCTGGTTCCAAAATGTTTATTTTGTTCGTTATCATCAAGGCCTGCAGGTCTTCTAGGTTTTAATAGGTTTATTGCAGCACTGAGTTCCGTGAAATCGTGAAATCTGAGTTACTCATATTTTATTCCTCACTCGGAGTTCTTTTAAATACCTTATTTTTTTGGGTGCTTTTTAGGCAATTTTCCCTTCAGCAGCAGCTGGTGAATAATTTGATTAGCTGTTACCTGTGGATGTTCATTTAGCTTAGTGAAATTCTTCCTAATTCTGTTGATAAAGTTCCATGCTTTCTGCTGCTGTGAGTCATGTCAAGGGCTTCTATTTCTTTTTTCCACGTGGAACGCCTTTCCTCTGCCATCTCGGAGCATAATTTTTCTCCTACATGGAAAGTCGCCTCTGAGAAGGGGGTTGGTGTTGTAAAGTTGTAAGTAATTAGCATATTGGGTTTGTACATCTTTGGAAAGACCTGGAATGTAGTTTGTATACGGCATCCTCGGAGGATGTGTTTGGTGGAGATTTTCCTCAGTATTTTTATGAATTGGGGATACTCGTGAGGGTTTGGAGGGACTCGCCCTATAGAGCAGTCAAGATATTCCATGAAACCCTTCCAATTAGCTTTTTTTTAAATTAAATCGTCGTCTATAAGGGACTGCATAATGGCTGAGTTGAAACGAAGCATTATAGGTCTATGTTGAGTATGTGGAATGGGATTTAAAACCTTTTTAACACAAGTGTTGGATATTTTGAGCTAAAAAATATGAGGTCAGGGTTATAGCCTCGCTTCCACCTGCCACTGTTGAAAGATGCAGGGAATTTCGGATTATGTATCAGGTTTAAAGAGATTTTTGATCCATTTTTCAAGAAGTTTTTCATCTTCATTGGACTTTGTGTAACCCCAGTTAATGCTATGGCTGTTCAAGTCACCTAATACAACATTAAGCATGTCTGCATTATTATTGAGGAGGAGAATATTATTATTGGGGAAGGAGAAAGCTTCTTCTGGCGGGTTATGAATTGAGGTGATTGAGATATTTTTAAATATGATTGTAATAATCTCAATGTTTCTGTTGTTCGTTGAGTCAATGGATGATGGAATTATGTTTTCTTTTTAATAAAAATTACACTACCATATTTATCATGGTGTATCTCTTGTATTGTATTGGTTAATTTCGATTGGTATAAATTCGCTAACTATTTTTTTTTTACAATTCTGCATGTGTTCATATTGTTTCCATTTCGTATTAAACCGTTGAAGATTTTTGGAGCCAAATAGTGTTTATGTATTATTTCTTTTTGCGCTTTAGTGATAAAATATTTTAAGCCCGCTTCTCTGCAGAAGTAAGTATCCTTTCTAATACTTACGTACAGGTTATCCTAAATAAAGTACTTAAGATAAGTATTTAGGGTGCCACTCCCAAATTCCTTTAAGGCTGGAATTTGGGAGCATTTTAGTTTGATCACTTGCGTTTGATTGGTAGCAGCTTTAACTTCCCCTAAAGAGTGCAGGAACGAGAACCTCGTTGCTGCCCACCCCCAGCGACAAAATGGTTATAGATTGCTAAGATAGCACGTGTACTTCCAAAATTTTAAATTCGTTTTCTACAATTTACAGGCATATTTATTACAAATTATCTTAAAATTTTCTTTATGATTATAGCCGTATCAATCTCTAGCTATTCTCAGTACGCTATTGAGAAACCTGTCGGTAATACTTTTCTATGAACGTCTGTAACCATAAAATTCTGCTTCCTTGTCTTCTTAGTGTGACACTGCACGGTGCGTCATACACACCTTATGTTATCGAAATATATTCTTGATGAGTTTGATGAGTACATATTACAGTCATATCCTGATATTATCCTATCTGTAATGAGCTTAAGAACACCATATTTGGAAGATATGGCTTTAATTGATATTGTTTGGTTGTAATAATGAAGTGATAATAAATTAAAATGGCTCTTTACCGTTAGAAATGAAGAGTGTTACGATTATTCCGTTATGCAGGGTAGTCAATGCTGATGAAGATCACGGCTGTTTACGTGGATAAGATGATTACACACACGAGGTCACCAAACTATCTAAAAAATACTTTGTAACTATTTGTGTTACTGTGGAATTCCAGAGGTGAAGATCAAGGTCAGTAGAGTGATTTCCCTAAACTGTCCCCCACAACTGCCTCGAATAAGAGACTTGTTTTTTGAAATTCTTCTCGAAAACAGCTGACTCAGACTCAGCATGTTTGTAAATTCATATGTTGTCAACATCATATCCAAATTTGCAAATAAATATCGTTTTTCTTTAATTAGTGTCACGTGTCATTTATTTTCGTTGGGGTCGAGTGAATTCTTAACATATTTACAAGTGAATTTAGAAAAAAAATATTTAAAGGTGGTGGTGATGATGATGAACTGAACACCCAGCGAAGTTTTACTCCGAACGTAGACATTCTTAAAAAAACCATGGTCTTCTTTGTTAAGACATTTATTGAGAGAGTATCTAGGATTTTTTTCATTGAAGTACATTAGTACTTTGGATTGGGCAAAGGGTTAGATATTTCGGAAACCCCTGAATGCATTCAAGCCACTTAAGGTCTCCCCTAAGCAGTGTGGTAATTCGTCACTATACGATGAAATTCATCTCTCACCTTATGACATTTTAAAACGTCCACTGGTGTCATCTAGCGGTCAGTACGGAAAGTTCTTGTTATAAAAAGAAAGACCTGCTTCTCCTATCAGGTCGTGTCTCATTTAACTCATAGTCTGTTTCGTTGTCAAGAAATTGCTACTTCTTGATTCATTTAAGAAATGCTGTCTCAAAGAGAAGAGATTATGTAAAAGTATGTAAAACATTTTGCTTCATCATGCTTGTGTAGAAAACTTATCGTAACTATCAGTACATTTTCCCCAATGGCGGAAAGGAGAAAGATTCTGCTATTTTAGTCACAACATACCAAAAAATCGCCCTTCAGAATGCCAGAGAGCTATTCGCATAATATATAACCTCTCTCTCTCTCTCTCTCTCTCTCTCTTTCTCTGACTGACTCCCTGTAATCACTTTCCCAATAGATGTTCTGTTTCAGCATTATGTCTCTTCTAGAGGTATTTTCATGGACTCTGCTCATCTGAGCTACGTGGAAAGAAGTCAACGGACAGCCTCATGGGCGAGATGTATCATGCGTAACTAGTCTAATATTTATAGCCGGTATAAATTGGAGGAATTCGATGCTCCCAAGTCAATGCAGCTGCGTCCGCATGAAATGGCTGCGAGAAGGGAACTGATGGACTTTGAAAGATAGCAGGCCTATCTGTTCGACAAATTGTTGACAAATTGGGCCATTCCAGGTCAACAATCAGTAATTCCATCTCAGTACGGTATCACTGATTGTTGACCTGGGATGAGTGGACGACCCATCACATTCACCAAACGTGACCGTAGGAGGATACGAAGGATAATATCTAAAACCCGCCATTAGTCGGCCGACACGGTGAATGGGGAGTTCCGGGCATCTACTGAAACACGAATATGCACAAAAACATTCAAAACTGAGAATGAACAACATGGATTTCCATGGTATACGACCGCAATATGCAAACCCCACATTGCCCATGAACAAACGTGAAGAGTCGTCTTCAGTTGTGCAAGGAGCGTGTACAGTAGGACGTAGAAACTTGGAAAGGAGTGTTATGGAGCGACGAATCACGCTACATCCTCTGTCGAACAGATGGAATATGTGTGGTAGATGCCTGGTGAACGTCTCTTACCAGAGTGCGTAACCCCAACTATGAAAATTCATTCGGAGATGCGGTGTGATGTCACTGTCCTGTTTTTCCTGGTTTGGCTTCGGACGTCTGTTTGTGGTGCCACTAACATTGAATTCCCAGAAGCATCTGAACATTCTGGACAATGCAATGCTTCCTACTTTCTGGCGTTTCTACGGAACTGACCATTCTCTCTTTCAGTAATCGAATGCGCCGTATCATAAGGCTGCTGCTGCTGTGACTGCGTGGTTTGTGGGCGTGAATGTCACCACACTTGACTGGCCTCCACAGAGTCCTAATCTCAACCCTATTGAACATTTGTGCGATGAACTGAAGCATGAGGTGAGGTCAAAGGACCATCCGCTCCACAGCAGCCCAGGTCGTCATTACATGCCTACAGGAAGAATGGTCGAAAATTCCCATTGATCGCTCTCGTACTTGTGGAAAGAAAGCCCCGTAGGATTTCTGCAGTCATCTAAGCGAAAGGAGGTCCTACATCTTATTAAGATAGGCGCAATGACTGTTTGTTCCTCACACTATGGTTAGTTCTTTCCAAGCAGTGTATATACGAAACACATGCAGCTACTAGTCAACAAACCTTTCAGTTCCAAACTCACAAAATCAATTTCCCATCATCTTCCTTCATTCTACAAACCATTCATTCATCAGGAAATTCTTCCCCGAGGCCAGACTTATGAATCCGATTGTATACGGAACTATACACAATCGCTGATCCAGAGTGTCTAGGGATTATGTCAAGCGTAATATCCTTACGATTTTCTTTCTTTCCTTACCTCTTTATTCATTATATTTCCTCTTCCTTGAAGCTTCTTTTCTCATTTTCTTATGACGAAAATTACCCTGAGAGAAAAACAAACTTCAGATATTGTGAATGCATAAAGAATACAAAATGACGCCTACTAGAGACATACCGAACAACGGAAAGGTCGCTGCATGCAACGAGAAGGGTCGTATACTTTGATGGAGATAACTGAGAATTTCCTTTGAGTTATGATCTTTAAAATGCGATATAAATTATAGCTTATTCAACAACTTTCGTGCGAAATACGATAGATCACACCAAACCACGAAATGGAGTCATAAACGGTTTGGTCAATATTCACAAATAGGGAAAAAAAAAAAAAAAAAAAAAAAATAGTTTCAGTAATGAGAGAGGAATAAGATTGCTAAATACAATTACAAATTATAAGCTTCGATAATAAATCACGAACCAAAAATAATCGGAACAGGTTTTAGAGATGAATTCAACCACAAGATCCTATATCGGTGAAGCTATTTTACGTAAGAGTAGAAAAGTTGAGACCATGTAAACTGAAAACACAATATGATGATTGTAGATAAATAATATATATGTTTGTTATAGCTAACAGATAAGAACTATAAAAAATGCTAAAGTACACGTCCTAAAACACTTAACTGATATAATTATTTGCTCCAATAGACCAGACAGGGTCAAAGCTAGTGATGGGCAAGTTCATTTAAGGGGAGAAATAAAAAAAAAAAAACTCCCATTTACAAAATAATAATAAAAAATATTAAATTACTAATAAAATAAATAAATAATGATAATAATAATAATTAAAAATCGCATAATCATAAAAAAATTAACTATAAAAGTGTCTATTTTTAAAATATCATTTTACTTTCTTGAGACTAAGAATTTTCCTCATGGAAAAAAACATTCCTTTTATCCTATTCTCTGTTTAACTTTGCGATAATGAAGTAACGTATTCATGGAAATCGTTTAATATGTCATATTTATCGATGAGTAAAAGATTAAATATGACTTCACTTCACAAAATGTAGAAATAACACGGAAAATGGTTGAAACTGAAATAATCGCTTTTTATGATAGAAATTGCATTAGAACAAAAGGAAGTTTTTGATCTAATATTAAGAATAAAAATTAAGCGCCTACATGCAATAATATTCTCAAGGATGATTTTTATAAGGAAAAAAAGATCGCGCAAAATGATACCGAATGAGGAAAACTAATAACATTGCTCCCCCCCCCACCTTCTCAAATATTAATATTAATATTTGAAATATTAATATCTCAAATATTAATAAATATTTGAATTATAGGATTTCGGTTAAAAATTTGTTCCGCCATTCCATTTTTGGTTTAAAATGAATTCTATTTAGTAACATAATTAAGTAAAATATATAAACGTATCTGGTACAAATTGACTATGCAAGGTACATTAGGCAAAAATGTCTCTGCAGTTCTGTTGCTGCGATAATGAATGACAAAACTATATAAGAATACTGTTGTGAAGAGAATGTTAGTTTTTTTTTTTTTTAGTTATTTTAATTATTATGTTTGTTTTTCAGTTGATCTCGATTTAGCTGTTTTTTCCCCCGCTGTTTCAAGGTCATTTATATTTTGCATATAAATATGCATACTCTCACAGGAGGAGAATTCAGTGCGAAGAAAGAACTTATGTGTGTAACTATCTTGTGTTTACCCAGGAAACACTCTTAAATAATCAGATAAGAACCAACAGTTATATAAATCCCTATAAGTTCAGTATTACATATGTTGTAGGACGCCTTCCCCAAATAGAAATGAAGATAATGAGTCACTTAATATCAATATAGCACGCGCACACACACACACGCGCGCATACAATGAAGATCTCTAGCTTTATACCTTTATAAGTACAGTAGTTATAATCTTTAGATTTCAGGGATACCATCATTCCTCCACTTTCATTAAAGCTCTAATGAAAAAAAAAAAAAAAAAAGTTACTAGTCAACATACACATTTCAACTTTCAACCTCCCGAATCTTCTCTTCAGTTCCATCTACATGTCTTCTGGACAGCCTGTTTCCTCGTTGTTTTCCTCCATGACTACAACTTCTAGCTGTTCAAGGAATGTGAATATGCTAGCACATTCCTTAAATCCTTACCCGTATACGCACTGATGTATTACAGGTTTTGCAACCTGTAGTGCATGGGAAGACGATTAAAAAAATCTCTCATGCGTTTTAGTTTTATTCATATCAGTTGTGTGCTGATATATACCGAGTGGAGTGCTATTTATAATTGTTTTATATCCGGTGCTAATTATGAAACATTCAAATGATAAATGAACTGATAAAAGCATTGTTAATATAAACTGCCTCTTATCGATGCGAGAATACATCGGAACACAATTATGCCATAATGAAAGAATTCACTTTTGAAATACAAGTTTAGTTTTTTTTTTCTTTTTAACATTTAAATTTAATGTGATATCCAATAAGTGTATTTATATTCTCACTATATAGTTTTATTTGGAATCTTTCTAAGATTATAGGCATCGTAATTTCAACATTTCTTAACATTTCGCTTTTGCTAATACACTGTATGGTTGATAGATGGAGCCACGTATCAAACAAAAACAAACAAGCAAAAAAAATGAAACGTTTATGCGATCTTCAGTGATTACTCGATATTGGGAAAAAAACAAAAAAAACAATACGTAATCCATTAGTTCTTATGTAACATTTATGGTGCCTGAAAATCGGTCTCTAAACTAAACTATAAAGTTATGCAACTCATAATTAAAAGATAAATAAAATCATTCTTATACATTTTCATTGATTGCTAAATAAAGTTCTAGAAAAAGTGTTCTAGCGAACATTTTTTCCTTGTCTGTTTCACAAAACAAACTCCTGTAGACATGGTGATGATCTGCCACCTGGTGGTTATAACAATGCACGTAATTTGTCATATACATCTTATAATAGCTGTTGTGTTTACTCAAGACTCATCACCATGGGGATCACAGTTTATGTTTTCGTAACCTGGCACACTTACAAACATCGTAAAAACAACAGAATAGAAAGTGTCACATAACAAACATCTACGTATGTGGTGGTCACAACACGTAAGTACTATTTTATAATTTTTATATTCTTTATAACTTTTGATTTAAGTTACCTTAATGATCACTATATTCTGATTTTTATTAATGACTTTTTTAAAATTAACTTGTACTTGTTTCAGGTCACTAATTAGTGATGATACATTACTATAATACACACAAAAAAGATATTAATAAGGTAGAGTAGTGTGGTGCACTCATAAAAAAACTCCTGAGTGAAGGGATTAAAAAAAATCTGACAAATATAGCGATGCACTTTATCCACTCGTAATTTCAACAATGTAAGAGATATAATGATCAACAGGTCCCTTATAGTCCCATTTATATTTATATAAATCAATTTTTAAAACGTTGGGGAAGGTCTGTATTGATGTATTGGGAAAGGTACGGCATTCAACTTAATAAATGTGGGAGTTCATAGGTGGTCCTATGTTTATATGTCAATGGGAAAATTCAAATAACAAAGAATCAAAGCGTATGTAGCATTGACTTTAAAATGAAGTACTTAAAAAAAAAGGAAAAAAAAAACAATTCAATTTATTAAATTCTTAACAGGGAACTGGGGTTCCAAATTTGTATAAGATATAAGATACTTTAAATGATATTTAACCGTCATTTTAAATAAGGACGTAATTTACTGAAAATTATAATCAACAAAAGACAAATCCTATTTACAGCTCTTAACACATTTGATACGTTGTTTACAATTTCATGGCGGACCGCACTGCTGTTCCTGGGTCTTTTTCATCTACCATAGTTTAGAGTTTATCCTTAATCAAATAAATAAATAGCTTTTGCTATCCATATGAAGGGCTTTACAATTTAAGCAGTTAAATCTTAATTACCATTTTCAGAACAATTAAGTATACTATTTAAATTCACCTAAGTAGTACTTGTTGATCCTCTCAACTTGAATCTCGTCTGTGGATTGAACTTTTAATTATATGTTAATACTGTTAATATATATTAACAACAACAATACACTTAACACCGATTGATGAACTTCCTCATTTACAGAAGACTCTGGTTTCCCCTAAAGCACTTCAATGACATACCCTTCATGGGGTATTTTTCCATTTCCTAAATAAAGTATTTGAGCATTAGTATATCCAATGCCACACTGAAATTGAAATATATGATGTTCAAATTATTCCCTGCTTTCCGTTTCTTTGCCTGAATATTCTTTTATTAAGAAAACTGTATGAGTCACAGATAAGAAAGATGACAAGCTGGATATTACTATGGTGCTTAGGGCTTACACCATGAAAAAACAGAAAGTAAACTATAAAAATAAATTCTTCGAAATGAAGTAGCAATGTAAGTCTATCCAACAACTGGGTGCCATGCGTCCTAAAGTATTCCTTATGCGGTGTTTTAATTTAATTTGTAAGCATCAGGCATTGATATCTAAACTTATAATAGAAGTATTTTTGCTAGAAAACGTCATTATTTTTACTAAAATAAAAAATACTTTACATTTCATAGTTATACTTTAAAAATGTTTCAAGAAATGATTTCGTTTTCAAATATTTCATTAATGCTTTTGATTATGTAAAAAAAACACAAAAAAAATAATATAAACAAATTACTAATAAAAACGTTAATTAATACAGTTACAGTAGCCCCCCTACATAATTAAATATAATTGACATGATTTTTATCCACATCTTGCACTATGAAAAACAGGCTATTCCTAAGGGTTATTACATTGTTCCCTCAACATAACCTGACTGACCGTTATGCTTATAAAATTAGAACAAAATTTTGGGTAGCAAAATTTTGTTCTAATTTTATAGTATGCAAGTCCTATCTTTGCGTTTGCTGTAAAGATATGATTGTACATCCTTGTATTACCACATGTCAAAGTCCTTTGAGTTTTTCAATGAATCCTTGTCTGGTCTTATAATAGTAATGACTGTTATAGCATTTAACGAATCTCCTTTGAAATTTTATGGATATTTCATTTTTACTTGGCATATATTTAAGGACATGAATTAAGGATGATCACAGATACGAACTGACATCGGAATACTTTTGTTCGAATTCTTTATTTTGGAAGCACGCTCTCCGTCTATTGGAATTAGATCACTCCAAATTTGCAAATCAGTCCACTTGTTCTGTTTCTTAATTTATTTTATTTTTTTTTATAATAACATATTTTATTTTCTTTGTTTCTTGCAGAATGTCATCATTGTTTTTCTTTGCTTCATATTTATTTGCCTGATTTATTCTATTGCATTTACTCGTCTTTCGGAAATCTCTGGCGGTCTATCGATTGTGTCGTCCTGTATATCTGAAATTATTAAAAATTTCCTCTCTTTTTATTACTTCTGGATGTTCTGTTTCTTTAAAACCTTCAATCAGGGTATTATAATGATTATAAAGAACTGGAGTAGGATATAACTTTTTCTTATACCATTTTTGAACTGAAATGCAATAAGTTGTTTCATTTTTAATTGCCGCCATATGTTATTAATGCTGTGAAGCATTTAATTTTCGTGTTGAATTCAGCATCTGTTTGATAGCGTAACTTCAAACCAATGGCAACAATTTTGCGATAAAGATTTTGTGCCATATGAAATAAACAACCTGTTATAGTTGTTGATGTAAATATGTCAGAAAAAGCGTTGATAGTTGCTTTCTCGAGATCAACCGTTAATGTTTCGGGATCTAATGATGAACGTAAGCCCTTTACGGCAGTGAATAATCTGTTGTAAGTTAATTAATAAGTCAAAAAGCCGCCATGGGATCCTTAGGGGTCTCATGCCAGTCCCAAGTCTGGATAAAGGAGGAGGATCGGTCAGAATGAGTGTCGATGCTCTGACTGTAAAGAAAAAAACACGATCGTTATCTGATGCTTATACGATCAACAGCTACAATATGCCGGCTCGGACGTCGCCCGAATTAACATGGACCGCGATACCTATCGAGCGATTCCATATCGTATTCTGGTGGTGGTATCGGCTTCAATTCTTCAGTCAGTTTCCTAACGCTATCTAAATCTAGCTTTTTTTCATATACCTCACTAGAGTATCTTGTCCACCGCTGTACAATTTTATTTTTATTCATCAATACTTTGCCCTTTTTTTTTTTTTTGTTTTTATCTGTGGTCTGTTTTGGTTGCCACTTTCTATTAATGGTTCTGATCATTTTGTACACCTCCCTAGTTTTATGCTCTCCATAGTGCTGTTTTATATTATTGCATTGTGCTTCTAACCATTTCACCTTATTCATTCTGACTGCTTTTTTTCACCTTATTGCACTTTCTTCTATACTGCTACTCTATTTGTTCTGATGTATCCCTTCTTATCTTCAACATTCTTTTCTCCTTACTAACTTCAGTGTTTCTTGTATAATCCATTTCTTCTTGATCTTCTCTTCTTCTGGTACTGTTTCTTCAACTGTGTCTTCTATCGCCTTCATTACTCCTTTCACTCTTAGATTCGAATTTTTTTCTTTGTCCACACTTTTAAGTTTCTCCTCTAACACTGTTCTGCACCTTCTTCCTATTTCTGCTTCACTTATTCTTGCTGTCTTCGTTTCTGATGACGGGGTTTATATTTTCTTTTTTAATTTCAACTTGATGTTTGCAATCACTAACCTATGATCCGAGTCTATATCTGCTCCTTGAAAGTTTGACACTGCTGTACTGATGTTATCCATCTTCTTTTAATCATAATCATATCAATCATGTTCTTTCATGGATGTGGCGATGTTCTTTTCCCCCTAAGACTCCCTAAGGATCCCATGGCGGCTTTTTGGTTTGCTTCTTGGCAAATCAGAATTAACTCACAACAGATTATTCAGTGCCGTAAAGGGCTTACGTTCATAATTAGATCCCGAAACATGAATGGTTGATTTCGAGAAAACGACTATCAACGTATATCAACAATATTCTAACATATTTACATCAACAACTATAACAGGTTGTTTATGTCATATGGCGCAAATTTTTATCGCAAAATTGTTGCCATTAGTTTGAAGTTACGCTATCAAGCAGATGCTAAATTCAACACGAAAATTAAATGCTTCACAGCATTAGCATTTTTTCCAATAAGCGATGTTACTGATGGATTTGTTAAATTGACGATCCGCAGCAAAATGTTAATTATTTACACAGCATCTCTTTTAATTTGCACAATTTTTAAATGATTTCATTATGTTACGTATCACTGACAACATTCGTCTTAATAAAGATTTGCCTTTTTAATGATTTTATAATACCCTTTATCATCCATTGATTATTTACAAAAATTAATGCAAACTGTCTTACGGCGAAAATGTTTACGGCCAATTTTCTTGTCACGGTTACTAATAAGGTTGCTTAAAGCTGGGTTAACAGATGGCTTAGAAGCAAGTGTTTACTGGGTATTGATTACTATAATTAGCAGATGTGATTGCCTAGTAAGATGAATAATATATTTTCATACAGAATATTTTAGGGTTTCACTAGCTACATGACCGTTTGGAGTCTGGTCGGACCCCCACACTGGCATCCCAATACGTAGTAGTTATTATTATTTTTATTATATAAGTACTTCCATGGAGTCTGTAGACTCATCGAGGGAGGCCCAAACGATTATGCTAAGATCCAACATTCGCGCCGTATCTATCATACTTTACTTTGAATTTCTTCATAGTCATATGGCACCCACAACAAACTCTGGCAATCTATTCCACTCATCCATCACTCTCCAAGGAAAAAAATATTCTCCTCACACCCTTGTTGACTGGATAAAGGAGGAGGGTCAGTCAATCAGATGAGTGTCGATGCTCTGACTGTAAAGGAAAAACACGATTCAGTTTTCAAGGATGACCTCTAGTTCTCCCGCAAACAGAATTCCTTTGTATTAATCCTGTTCTCTGTGTTTTAACCCTTCAATAATTTATATGTCTCAATCATATCATCTCTTTTCCCTTTTAAACAATTTCTGTAACCTAGAAATCTTCAACTTATCCTCATAAGGTGCATTCCATAGACGTGCCGCCATCTTGGTCGCTAGCCTCTGGATCCACTCCACCTCCTCATCTCCAAGAATCCTAGGTGATCAGATAACTAATACCCCATCTTGACTACAGTATCAGTACTGTACAGTAGTCATGGGGTATTATCAAGGCCCTACAAAGAGGTATAATAACCTACTTATCTCTGCTTGTCAGGATGTTCTTCAATAATCAGATAATACTATGTGCACTCTTGCAATATTCCTTCTGAACTTCAACTTCCCATCTACGAATTTTCCTCCAAATTCCTTGCTTCATCAACTTCCTAGAGTATTGTTCCATCAATATGGTACATAGCTAGTAATCTTTTCACTCCAACATGCATACCCTTACACTTCGCCACATCGAACTGATATCTTTTACGCATACTGCCAGTCTATTTAAATCATCTTGTAAAATTTCAACATCATCTTTATTGATAGCTGCTCCACATTTTGCATCATCTGTAAAAAAACTGAATGGTTCTACTCAGATCATTCCTATGTCATTAATAAGCAAATGAAATAGTAGTGGCCCAAGAACAGAGCCTTGCAGCACGTCACCAGTCACAGCTACTCCTGAATGGTAATTACTACTGTAATAGTAGTAATTTTTTCGTATATAAAATTTTGATGTTGCTGTTTTGCACGTAAAAGAAGATTATGTTATTATTATCATACTTTAGGATGGATAACCTGTAACCTTAATAACATAAAAATTATTTTAAAAAAATGTTGAGAGAGCTCATTAGGTTGGGATTAGAATTATGGTAAGCAACTCGCCTATGAAGACAGTATAGTTTGTATGTTAATGAATTGTGTTCTTCGGTTAGGTTCTTTTTTCAAAAAAAAAAAAAAATTGAAAAAAAAAGTCAACCATACTCTCCGACTAATGACAAACAATAAGAAAAGGAATTTGAGTTTTTAGTTGTTGGAACAGGATACAATAAGATACGAAACTTAAGTTGAAACAAATGCAATTTGAACGGCAAAAATGCACTAATTACATCTATGGGTATAATTTGAGAACTTGAAACGCATTGTGAATGTATTACTAAGTTTTTTTTTATCAATATGTTTTTTTTTAATTTCCTTAGTTCAGAGATGCAGAGCCGGGTATTAGTTCTACTCTTCTTTGGTTTTATTCCCGAAACCAGTGGAGAAGGTAAGAATTGACTTTGTTATATAAACTTTCCATCGTAGAATTCTTAATATTGTGAGGACAAACATAATAATTGCATGAAATTTACTGATCATTTCCTATTTCGAAGCATATCCAATATTCAACATTATTATTCCATTCTTTGAAGTTAAATATATAAACATGAAGGAAAGGTACATTGTATAAATATCTAAATTTTGCATAAAAGATAAAAGATAGTAGCAATTCAAGTACTAATTAACTATCTGTTTTTCTAAGTATAAAGTGGATCTAAGGAAGTCCACTAACAAGAAAACAAAATAAATTTTTTCCCTTAGGTGTTGATGGAGGTTGGACGGACTGGAGCATCATGGCTGATTCTGAATGTGATAAATACTGCGGAGGTGGAACCCAGACGAAAGTGCGAACGTGTACGAACCCTAAACCCCAGAGGGGTGGGAAAGATTGTGCCGGACCATCTGAAGACAAAATCGCTTGTAATGAACAACCATGCGATGGTGAGAATTATAACTTTTTGATTTTCTCCTCTCTGATTTGTTTCAAACAGAAGATATATTTACGAGATTTGTTCATTTTGGAAAAATTTAAGATTTTTTTTTTTTTGGAATTCTTTATTTGAAAACTTTCGATATCATACAAATAAAGAATCCTGTAAAAAAATAAATAAAAAATCCTATTGTTCTACGCAAATGTTTTCTCATTATTTTTGAGTAGTCAGGGACATCGTTAACCGGCGGATATTACAATAAGCTGAATAATGTAGAATAAATATTGAGCAATAGTTTGAATTACGTATTTTCCTATTTAAATCGTCATTGAACAGATTTTAAAGCTAGTATGATATCCGTTCAGGTTAGGTGTCGTGAAACAACGTCATGGATTTACCAAGAAAGACAACAGACATAAACAATCAGCCAACGAATTGTAAATAATCGGAACATTAGATGAAATAGGAGGCCAAAAGAAGATGAAAACAAAGTTATTGTTATGAAACAGAAATGGCACAAGAACGTGCATAACATCACAATACATCTGTAGTCAATAACACACCATCCGTATTCTGTATGTCTTAAATAAAGAGATTAGAAAAAAATAAAATAAAATGAAATCGTTTGTCGATGAATCAACATTCTAGTTGTGCTCTTTTGATTAGAAGGACAGGAGGATAGAAAAAGACACGAATATTCTCTGTACCACTGCGTTCAGCGAGAACTTTGCAGCCTCCAAGAAGTATTATGAGCATGTCTTCTAGAAACACATTGGTCTCATAGTACTAGTCAACACTAAGATATGTCTGCAATATCCCAATATATACAGTAAATATTGCTGTGTAATCCAATGTACTCTATCTCGATATACTGTTACTTAATATGTGATGGTCCATCCTACTAGCAGCGTTTAGTTTGAACCATTTCATAAGTGGTAATTTCTGAATGGTCTCAAGGCATATAGATACATACATTTATTGGGAGCATTTGTAATAAGATTCATCTTATTACAAATGCTCAGTAATATCTGTAGCATCATCATCATCATCATCATCAACAACAACCATGGGTCCAATGCCCGTAGGTGTCTGCTGCCATCTTGATATGATTCTATTGCATTCTATTTTGTGCAAGATGACTCAGTTTGTGCATAGAGTTTCCGCACCATTTGACGATGTCATCGGCCCATTCTCTGTTTGGTCTTCCTCTTTTGTTCTTTGCTTCAATCATTCCAAACAGCAACGTTTTCAATTTTCTTTCATCATTCATTCTACATAAATGGCCAAGTAGACGTAGTTTCCTTTTGATTATTTTCAGGATCAGGCTTTCTTTTGGTTGTATTCGTCTGTAGATTTCCTCATTGTTCACTTTCTATATCCAGCTTATTCTCAAGATCTTTCTATAGCATTTCCTCTCAAATGCCAATATCCTCCTTTCAGATTCTCTCAGGAGTACCCAGGCCTCGCATCCATAGAGCATGCTGCTGAAGATACAGGTTTCTACAATGCGCAGTTTAGTTTGCATCTTTATAGCTTGGCTCTTCCATATTTTGTACATGGCTTTTAAAATAGTTATTGCTCTGGCTATTCTAATTTTTATCTCTTTTTTGGGGTCCGTGTCATATGTCATGTGGCATCCAAGATAAGTGAAGGGTTCCACATTTTCCAGTTGAAATCTGTCCATCGTAACTCTGTTCCGAATATCATTGTTTTAGTTTTTTCAAAGTTGACATTTAGTCCATATCTTTTTCCTTTGTATAGTGTTTTCAATGTCTGTTCCAGCCTTACTGCGTCTTCTTCAATCAGGACGATGTCATCTGCAAAGCAGAGGTAGTTTATTCTCATGTCATTTATTGAAATGCCTCCACCTTCTTCTTTAATCTTATCTAGTGTTCTTCCCAGATGTATGATGAAGATGATTGGTGATAATGGGTCCCCTTGTCTTGTGCCTTGACTAGTGGCAAACCAATCTTCAGTCTCACCTGCTATTCTGATTTTTGCTTGTGCTTGGCTGTTTATATCTTTCAGCAGGCGGATCAATTTATTGTCCACACCATAGGATTCCAAGACAGCCCATGTTATATTTTGGTCAATATTATCTACTTTAGTTTCAACCGAGATGGTTGAAACTAAAGTAGGTGCTAGAAATAGTCGGTGAAAATTTCTGAGAAAGTGACCAATGAATATCATTTTTGTTTATTATTTTACGATTCAAATTACAATCGGCCATTTTGTCTCATAGAGCAACTTATTTAAATCCTTTAGTGACAGACAAAGCCAAATGTTCCTGTACAAAGTTTAATGAACGAGCCTGTTCAATTATTATATTAGACGAGCCATAAAAATACTTAATATTATTTTATTTTTTAATAGAAATGATCAGACAGCATGAGTGGACCGAATGGAGTCCTTGTAGTATTAGCTGCGGAAATGGAACTACCGAAAGAATCAAATTATGCGTCAATGCAACAAGTGGTTTCGTCTGTGAGCGAAAAGAAGGCCTCAGCGTCGAAACTAAGCCATGTTGGGATTGGTACAGAGATTGCCCTAGTAAGTTGCTTTTGTCAATCAATAGTTAACCAGAGAACTTTTTGTACGCTTTTTATTTTTCAAGTAGCTTTACGAATTTGTTAAACCTTCGTGTAGGGAAATATTTTTTGTTGCTTGTTTTTGTCTCCAGGAAACTAGTTTTTAACCACTTAGGAAAAACCAACAATAGAACGAAACTCTATTTCAGACAATAATACGATTTAGGCTTTAGGAACACGCTATAACAACAATTATCTACTGTCCCAAGTCTTGAAATCATCAGTAGTTGTGCGCTTAGCTACAGTGAAGACCAGAGGTTGATGGAGGCTAGCTACCAACCGATTTCCAAAAGTTAGTTATGGCTAAAGGAGTTCTGCCTATTCCTTTTGGAGAATGAAATGGCAAACTGTTGCTATTCTGAAATCTATATTGAAGCCTTCATCCTGTTTGATCATGTTTTAAAGCTTTTGTTATTATGTTTTATAATTAAAAAACTTCTTGGATCATCTAAAATATATATAAAAAATAGTGGTACAGCAGTTCTGGAATTTAAAACTACATGTCGTTCCCACCCAAGTTTCACCGCTCATATCCAATATGGAGTTACCCAGTCTTAGCTTCATATATGAAGCTCTCTTAATAAACTGATTAGACTATATTTTGTTTAGCAGCAGTAGGAATATACAGTATAAATTTAGTGATGCCTTTCAAAATTGTAAATTAGTTTCAAAACTATAACGTTATCTCTCACTAACAACAGTAACAAATAAAAATATTCGATTTTTGTTGCGTGTTCAAAAACAGTTAGAAATACACCGCCATCTTGTGTTCCTAATCCTAATTAAATATCATTGTGTGAATCGTGAGTCCCGTGATCTGTTTTTCTAAGTCATCGCGTTAAAATCCTCAGTATCGGTGAAAAAAAAAGTAATTCCTGTACCAGCTATCTATTAACAAGGAAACTAGGTCGGGAAAAAAAAAGCCGAGAAAAAGTTTCTCTAGTCAATCTGTCACGATCCTCCACCTGCTGATACGGAATAATGAAAATTACAGGCAAGCTACCCAAGCATCGCTTAGACATATTTAAATATATTGTTATTTATAATATAAATTAGATATATAATATATAACAGAAAATATATTATTATTATTTCCGAAGTTTAATTCTAAGTCATTATATAAAGTTTAATCATAAATTATTACTTAAGAACCGTAATAATGTATTAATTAATTAATATTAATTTAATAATAAGCATACTATTGTGTATATAAATTACCAAAATGCCAAATTCATGGATGGATTTTTGTTTAGGTCCTTGTGATATGAAGAACACTCTTTATGAGGATTATGAAGATTTAAAGCGATGTCCTGAGCGTAGCAAGTGCAGTTATGAACTGGACGAAGAAAAGAAACAACCTTCAAGAGCATGCACTTGTATAATGGGTTATGAACTGATAAAGTCGACGTGGGTTTGTCTTCGTAAGCAAAGAACAGTTTTTATTATGCATTATTATCATTAGCATTAGAATCTAACTGATGCAAATCGAGTCATTCAGATATATTTAGAACATTTGTGTGCGTATACACATACCAGACACTGAATTAGAAACTTTTATTCAATACCGTGTTGGACCTTCTTTAGCGTTAATTACAGCGCAAATGCGGTTTGGCATTGATTCCACAATTTGTTGGATTGCATCTACGTCTACATACCCGACCTTCACCAGATAGTCCTTTAACCGGACTTTGCTTCAGGATCTCTTTTTCTGTACATTCTCGATAGGGATTCAGATCCGGGCTTTGTGGTGGGAAGATGGTGGAAGTCGCTGTCATGTTGGCTGAACAATTCTTGAGCGATAGGCAGTAGTATTGTAGTTCATGAAACAACCGTCTCTTGGCAGAAAAAAATCAACATTGCAGGATGGACTTGATCGGCAACAATGTTCAGATGTTCCTTGGAGGACATCTGACCTTCCAGCAATATCAGGGAACTTGTTCCTTACCAACAGAACATGCCCACACCACCTCCAGAACCTTGAATTCTATTCATAAGGCAAGCTGGGTTCATTGCTTTATGGGGCTCCCGCTAAACTTTCTGCCTACCGTTGGTACAGAACAAGGTGTACCGTGACTCGTCGAACCGTAAGCTTTTTTTTTTTCCCAGTCTTCCAGCATCACGGTATTCCTGACACCAATAGACGAACTTTCCGGTTCTTTGCAGAAATCGGTGGTTTCCGTATAAAGCATGCGACTGCCAATACTAATCCTCTTCAATTCCCTGCGCATACGTCGGTGAGATATGAGTCGGAAACAGCCTTCATTAAATGCTTTCGTCAATTGCTGCACAGAGAAAGTTCTATTTCCCCATACAAGCCTACTCAGACGATAGCGATTTCGTTCCTGGAACACTGTCTTAGGACCACAGTACGCCTCAAATGCAAGCAATGTGAGTTATTTTTGCACTCATGAAACACGCGGGATATCTCACCTTTTGAGAAATCAGTTATCTCTGTTGCTTTGAAAATTGTGGCTCCAGCCAGGTACAGCAGGCATCCACAATAAGCCCTTTATCGAACTCCCGAAAGACCTTTTGTTTTTCCCATTGTGATCAACACTGTTGATGATTACTGACCAGCAGCAACATGTGACCAAGTATTTTGTATATATGGTGCGTGAGTGACGTTTACGTATATCTGCATAAAGGTTTCTAATTCAATGGTCTGTGTGTGTGTGTGTGTGTGTGTGTGTGTGTGTGTGTGTGTGTGTGTGTGTGTGTGTGTGTGTGTGTGTGTGTGTTTATTAAACTTGGTGTATTATATATTTGAAAGAAATAGACAATAGAACATAGAGAATAGACAATAGAACGATAAATGAATGACCGAGAGGAGTAGTTTTTTTTGTTTTTGATAACAGAGGTAATATCATAGCTCAAAGATCACTTTATAACTTTATAACGATGACAATATAACTCCAATTTCAATTATATGAAGTATATTGTCATCGGCAATCCAGGAAATGGTATCATTTGGATTCCGCTCTTTGATGAACTTGCCTACAGTTTTGTTTCTTTGTGATATTCTAAGGAGACCTTGCTTGGTAGTTTCTGATTAAGTTCCACATAAGGTTTTGCTCCAACTCGACGATTGATGGGTTTTGGTTATCTCTTGTGTGTTTAAGGTAGAAGCTGTAGATGACGGCCTTGACGCAGATGAAGATTAAGTTACGTATTCTGTCTCTCCTCTTCTGTATGAGTAGATACCAATAGTCTTTTTGGCTGTGGTTGTATAGGTGCTAGAGGCAATGCTTAGGACTTAGGTGATAATCACTTTGTTTTCAGGACAAGTCTGATATGTATACCTGGAACGTTGCAGAAGAGACAGATCAGATTGGAATTTGTAGAGGTTAGCTAGAGTTACCATGATTTTATGCCATAGCCTCCACTGTACGTGTGTATCTGATCTGGCACATAGATTAGTTTCTATGTTTCGGAGTTTCTAGAAGCAATTTGGATTCCCTGATGCTTGGCTATATCTGGAAAAGCTTTTATAATGGCAGCTTGTACCTGTTGATATCGTTTTTTTTTTCTGTTTGGGGGAGATTTTCATTGGTACGCATGTGAACGTTTTCCACTTTAAGTTTATTCCTGTCCAGTTCCATGGAGGGAAAGGAAATTACTGGCCAGTTGTGGGGACGTAATATATTCCTGTTTGTAAACAGTGGTTCTGTAAGTGCAGAGTTGACTCTATTAATCCCTTCAGTGTGCAACGAGATTCTGTATTTTTAACGCTGTAGAGCAGTCGTCGGTACAATAAGCTTAAGCTTGGCAATAAGCTTGGCTGCGAGCGCCAAGACGCTCGCGGGCGCTGCGTTGCCGATTCCTCCTGATTTAAATAATTAAACTTAAAATTACAATCGGCATCAATGGTTTTAAAATGTCTTTCTAGATTACTTTTTTTAGAAATTCGTGCTAATTGTTAACATGAATATTCTTTAACCGTATTCATGTTAACATCCATCTCTCAGATCAGATGTGAGCGCCCGAGGACCTCTGATCATAAGTAGTTTGAGTTGTTGACGCAGTGGCGTAACTAGAGGGGGGGGGGGGGGTTGCGAAGTCAGCCACGGGCGGCACTTTTCACGTGAGATAATTTTATTTTTCGACGATTCTTCTATTTATGTTAACTTAGTAATTTTATTACTTAATTAATAATTAGTTTTCAACAACTATACTTACAACTAAAATAAACATAAACATAGTGTTTTAATTTCTTTCCCTACGTCGTTTTGACTTTTTGTAATATTTTTGGTGTGTCTTGAGAAGGGCGACAAACTCAGGGATCGCCCCGGGCGGGAAGAGCCCTAGTTACGCCACTGTGTTGACGTTATCTAGTTATCAATGCGACCGCTCTCACTACCCTACTATAGTCGGCACGAAACTCTTGTAGTTTCTCTATTCGGCTATGAAATAATGTTGGATTCAATATTCACTTAATTTGTACCATCACGTATTATATTTGCAGTGTTTTTTCTTTATGTTTTATCGCATTTTAGCACATACTAGTAATGAATGTATCTCTCAGATATACTGCGATCTACGCTGCAAAATTACCGCTGCGAGCTCCAAAGCATCATCATCATCATCATCATCATACGTATCAAGGATTTAGGCCTAGTATGGCCTGTTCCGGCCTTAGAAGTCATCGTTGAATCGTTTAAGAGGACGTACTGGTTTTCTTTTTCCTAATGGCTTGTACTTTAAGGCTTGTTTTGGTAATCTTTCTGTTTTCATTCTTTGAACGTGTTCCATCCATTTATGTTTATATTTTTTAATTTTTTCAATTACTGGTTCTTGGTTTAATTCTTTCATAATATCTTCGTTTCTTTTGTGATCAAATAGGGTATACTTTGCAGTTTTTCTCATAAACTTCATTTCTGCTGTTGTTAATCTTTGTTTGTCTTTTTGTTTTATTGTCCAGATTTCGCTTCCATACATTAAGACCGGTAGGGCTAATGTATTGTATACTTTTAGCCTGGTTTGTTTTTGAACTAGGTTTGGTTTAAATATAGAGTTAATTACTCCTGTTATTTTTAAATATTTTGCAATTTTTAAGTTTATATCTTTTTCATTTTCATATGTGATCATACATCCTAGGTAGTTAAATGAATTCACCTGTTTTAAGATCTTGTTATCTATTACTATTTAAGTTCTTGCTGGATCTTGTCGTTTAAAAGCCATAGTTTTTTGATTTTTCCGTTGATATTATCATACCATAATCTTTGGATATCTCATTTAGATTTAAAATAGCTTTCTGTAAGTTATCTTCAGAATTTGTAATTATTATTTGGTCGTCTGCAAAGAGGAGAGTGTTTAAGTTAACTGTAGGTGAAAGTTTAATTCCTTGATGTAAATTTTTACTCCATTTTATTATTATTTCATTTAAGTAGATATTAAAAAGAGTTGCTGAGAGGGGACATCCCTGTCGGACCCCTTGGTTTATCTCTCTTGTATATGACAGCTCCAGTTTACAGTAATTTCTTCGAGGGCGTATTAAAATTCACTGCGGGCACCATGACGCTCGCGGGCACTGCGTTGCCGACATCTGCTGTAGAGCATTCTGTAAAACAGGTAATTTCAGAGATGATGGTACACTACTGACCATTCGAGGATTGCAGACAGTGTGTGCGCGTGCGTGTTCGTGCGCGCGCGCTATCGAAATGCATTTTTAATTAAGTATAGTTTCTGGGAAATTCCGGACAGCGATGAGCACTCTGATTCCTTCAGTGTAGCGCGCGTGCGGCCCCGGACATCTAAGGACATCACAGACCTGTTATTGCTCTGTCTCGTGCGCTTGTTGAATCATTTAATTAATTGAATCATTAATAAATCATTTAATCAATTGAATCATTAAAAATCATTTAATTAATTGAATTATTAATAAATCATTTGATTTAATCAATAATTTAATTTAATTAGTAGGATGCCGTTGAATCCTATTGGCGTCAGTTTTCTAATTAGAATCAACTGTATTAAAAGCCTTAGTTAAGTTCATAAGGATGAGCACTGCATATTTGTTCTTTTGTCACGAGAGTTATTCCATTTGTCTAAATTCCTCGAGTAAATCAGTTGTAGTTTTTCCTTTCTTATTACTCAACAGCTGTTATTGGTGTTTTTTTCCGCCAATTATTATTATTTTTTTCTACCAGGGATATTGGAGATGAGATGAGTTGGCAGCTATTCATGTCCTTCTTGTTTCTGTTTTAATAAACTCGACCAATGAGAGCTGTTTTTAATTGAGAAAGGCAAATATAGAAGGGCACAGGTTAACCTGCCGTAACCAGTGTTCTGGATTTCTTAATTTACTGATGAATCTATAATGCATAGTCTAGTGAATCGCTTGAGTTCCAGTACAGATTTTTATTGTTTATTAAATTTTATGTTTAATGCTATACTCGTAAAGTCATGATCAGCCAGTTTTCTTTTAATGGTGTAAATGTGTTACTCACTGTCTGGTGGAATACGTTGATCTGAATCGATGCATGAACTAACCAGATTTTTATCTGGTTATATCTGTTATACGAGTGATATCTGTTATAGCATTTGCACATTTGTATATGGCTAGTAGATTCAGGCATTTTGTTGTAGACGGAGATCCGTAGTCAGCTGTTCCTATCAAGACTCATAACAGTTTGATTATCGTGGTTTAAAGTGAGAGTTTGCATTTCTAAAAGGAAAATCATTATGCTAGTAAAGTGAGCGTTCTCTGATATCCTTACTCTATTTTCAAAACATTTACATTCTTCTGCTGTAAACAGGAGAGTTCTTTTGTAACACTGGATGTTGAATTAACATATTAGTTATGGATAGTTTCCCATTTTGTATGGCGGTTTCGGTTAGGATTAAAATATCTAAATGTCTCATAGGGTTTTGGAAATAGGTCTGCAGGTTCAGCGAGTGTTTTTTAATATTTTAAATATTGATGTCAATCGTGTTGATGCCTTTTCTGTATAAAGTTTTATTGAAATTCATGGAAGTCTGCAAGGCTTTTCCTACTTGGCGAAGTATTCCTTGTTTATGGCTTTCCTGAGTTTCAGTTTTGTGCACTGCTTAGACGTCCTTGGTTTCTATTTTATTGTCTAATCCGTCTATTTGTCGTATGATTTCTTGTAGGTTTTTCTATCATCTGGTGTGCTTTGTCTGTAGGTTTATGTTAAAAATTTTCCGTTTTTGTTATCAATTTTTAATTTTAAAATAATCAATTCTATACAAAGTTCGTTATTTTTTTTTTTTTTAGAGTTCAGTTTGCGATATTTTTAAATTGTTACAACGCCTTTAAACGACATTAACATTCTCAAGAACTTTCTCAATGCTATTATGGTTGTATAGAATAGAATCGTATAGAATGGTTCGTGTAGAATCTTCACAATCACTGAATTTTGTTTGTAACTCTCTTTCTCTGTCTCTTTCATAAGATTCTTCAAAAGTTTCTCAATGGAAATTTTAAGTTATTTCCTTTTTCTATTAAAATCAAGTTTACTCATTTGTGATTATTATTCTTATTACGTGGTACTACCAAGGATTTCGAGGATTCTGCACCACAAGTCTACATTACCTAATCCTTCACTTTACACTCGATCACTATGCTATCAAACGTTCACTGTAGTATTTTTGTTTTTAAATGCGTGTGTTCTGTGACCGATTTTTCACTTTGTAGAATGAAAAATCTCAGATTTCCGTAGAACAAACCCTGCTGCTTCCATATGAAGTGAGGTCGACTAACTCACCTTCAGTTGAAAAAGTCATAGAGATTCCTCTTCATTCACGACGCAAATTGAAGTCAGGTAATTTCTAGTCAAAAGTTACAACGTCCTGTCTTCTTCTTACTGCTTTCCGCGTAAAACGTTAAAAGCGCCGACTATGAGTAGCCTCGATCACAAAATTAACAGTGAGAGGTACATACGACGTATAAATAATAGTATGGAGATTACAAGAGAATTACAGTCAACAAATTTGTACATTAGCCATAAAAAATTATCTTTAAATAGTTAATCAGAAACTGGTTATCTCTTCCCTCCTTTTCTCACAATACCACATCGCTTTAGGCCTTCCAATATCATAAATGGGCCACTCCCCCCCCCCCGTTTTATTAAAGTCGCTTTTGCTTTTTAGCTTTTGTGAACTCTGAGTCAAGTTTAAGGAAATGCTTTGATTTGATTTGTGTTATCCTCTCCTCTGTTGAAAAATTCAACTTTGTCTAAAACTCGCCTCTCTCTCTCTCTCTCGCAAAAAAAAAAAAAAAAAAAAGTTATAATTTTAGAAGATTTTTGTTCTGTGGAAAAGTTTACTAAGACGGGAAAACAAACATCCCGTCCATAAATACGTATTTTCTGGCCAGTTTGTCCTTGGGTGTGTCACTACTTTGAAAGATTGCGGATAAAATCCTTTATTTGGGATATCAAAATTTATGACGTGAGTTCTCTTCTGCACACAAAAAAAAAAAGATAAAGAGATTCGAGACCACATGCAGTTGTCCAACAGAATATACATCTCATACCCAGTTTGCTTGTGGGTGATCTAAAACAAAAATAACAATATCCAGTTTGTCTGTCTGTTCTGTGGGGGAAAAAAAAAACCTCCTGCTATCTCTCCGTATGAAAATACTGTTCTGTGGAAAAGGGGTTTATAAGGGGTTTTCGACTGAAGGGCGCTAGCTAGCTGCCCTTCAGTCGAAAACCCCTTATAAATTCGCCACTTCTTTGATTGATTCAAGATCTTTTTACCTAAAGGATACTGCTTGATTGTGCTGTTGAAAGAGGATCATACTATTTTTCCCCTCCAAGAATCTTGGGACATATCGAAAAAAAATTGATATATTAGTTATAGGACAGAGGGTATATTTAGAAGGATGTCACATCAAAAGAAATTAAAGACTAGTCAATGTAATAGCAAACTTATTTTGTATAGAAAATTTCGGTAGTATTAGGTTTTAATGAAGTTACAGAATTTCCTTAGAAAATCTCCAAGAATTTTCAAAGAAATCTCGAAGAACCTCAACTGAGGTAACGAAGAGAGAGAGAGAGAGAGAGAGAGAGAGAGAGAGAGAGAGAGAGACGTGTTTTCTGGTATGCGTTCTTTTTACAGAAACTACGAAATTTAGATGATAAAATAGACAGATAGATAGAAAGAAAAAAAAAACGAAATCTGGATCAAAGCCTAGAAGCATAGTATTACAAGAAGACAGAAGAGTGGTGATTACTTCAAGTAGAAAATCTGAGAATAGTCCCTACTCGGCACACACACACACACACACACACACACACACACACACAAACAATATTTAATCCTTCAAAATCGTTTGCACAGAGTAAACTTACTATCTCGTATCAGTTGAAATAGTAAATAATATATCAGTATTATTCAAATAGCCAAACTACAGTATAAGACTAAGTAGGCTATAACTACCCGATTTCCTGATTATGCGAATGAGGACAGCATTAGCGCAATTAACCAATTTAGAATCGATACGCTCTGAACTGTACTTAACTGGAATGGAAGTATCTCGACGAAAACAACTACATTAGGTTTGCCATCTATGAAATTCCAGTGCTAAATTACTTTACTAATTGGTCGTTTTAATTGTTTGAATAACCAAAATTAATTCACAGCGTAAATAAATGAACACATTATGATGAGATGGCACTGAATAAAAACCAAATCTGTTTTGACATGTACTAAATTTTTACCGGTATTGTTCTTCAGTTCTCATCAAGTAACGTTTAAGATGGGCAGCAAAATTAGTTGTTTATTATTTTATAACAAAATATTCTCAGAAGAGGCATTCAAGTATTCTTTGCCATTTCAGCTCGTCCTCCGCCCAAACCAACTCCTCGGCCGATTCCTACCATGAATCCGGTAAGTTCAAATTGTTGATTAATAGTTTGATTTATGTGTAATTAATTGCTATATGGAATGTGTTTACTGTTTTGTATGTCATCTGTTTTTCATTTAGGTGGAGAAGACGGTGGCGGTGGTTGTTACCAGGACTGCCAGCACTGTCCTACTGATCATGGTCGGTCTTAGCCTTGCACTGTTTCTCCTCATGAGGTAAATGTCTAAATTTAAGAGTTAATTCAGTGGCATCACATCCAAATTCCGAAACAACATAGCTTAGGAAGTCTTAAAGAGCAACGAAAGCTTACATAGGATATATTGAAGGATTTAAAGCTTATAGTTATGCTGCTGTTCATAGTTTTCACGATTAATTTTAAATTACGGTCGTTCAATAGTACTGCACATCTATAACTGCGCAGATGTGCAATAGTACTGCACATGTACGCAGTTATAGACATCAGCGTAGACGACCGCATATGGGTTGGCTTTTATAGGCAGTGGTGGAAGTAAAATAACTTGAAATGTCTAGTTAGAAATTACATGACGTTGAAATCCCGTCAACGACGTGATGACTATTTTCTAGACCTGTTCAATGGAAAAACTGTATTGGTCGGTCACAAACATAAGCGGAAAAGTTTCTTTCAAGCGAAAACTTGGAATTTTTTCCCTTGTAAAATAGACTGAACTCATGCATTTCACTGTAGATACTCGCTACTTAGCTATAGTGTCTTGTTATCAATTCTAGCCCAAATCCAACTTACACAGAGCTAGCAAATGAATTTGTGACCATGCATCAGTTTTACGATTCAGGAATAATTATATACGCCGTATTTATTTTTTTTTTATGTTAAGTTTTTATTTTTATTTTTATAGCACCCAAGCTAAGGAACAGGCTTATTCCAACTTCCATATTTTCATAATTTCTCTACTAAAACTGAAAAACTTGAATAGTCTTAATTTCAACAAATAAAGAATGTTTTGAAGCAGGAGTCCGAGGCTGACTAAATCACATTGGCTTGAAAAGCCCTTACAAATTTCTTCGAACCTATGCATTTCTAATTGACACGTTCATTGCCAAGCTGAAAATTGGAATTTCGTGTGGTGGCCAAATTTTTTTTATTTTTTTATTTAGTTAGCGACGTCCACGCGATAACGCGTGTTCGGCAGCAGGTGAGAACTCACAACACGCGATATCGCGTGATTGGCGATGAACGCGTTAAAGAACAAGGTCATTCTTTCGAATGCATTTAAAAGAATCGAGTCCTTGAATACAACTGTCATTCGAGATAAATAAGCGTCATGTTCCACAGTCAGAATCGATCCAGGTTGTTTATTCTGAACTAAATTACAAAATCAGAAGGAAGAAACACCTGTAAAAATTTCGGATATCTCTCTCTCTCTCTCTCTCTTCTTTGAGCCGGTTCTCAATGAATTGTTATTATTATGAAAATAGAAAAATCGTATAAACCATTAGATTTTACTAAGTGAAGCTAAACCTGTTAAAAACCTTCGTTCAAGTTGCATCCTTGACTTTAATTTGCAGTTTTAAGCCTTCGCTATTGATATGAATACTTTTATTTTTTATTTTGTTGCTTCCTTCCACATTCATACGTCTGACCACCAGCAGAAAGACCGTCATAGGTTAAATTCTAGTCATCAGCTGGAGAACCTTTTTACAATCTTTTATTCAGCTAGTTCCCGAATCAGAGTCGATTTTTGATGCATGCAAGTATGGCTTTTTTGCCAGATATCTATGTTTTTGTAACGTTGTCACTCAGAAAAATCGATATCACAGTATTTCAGACAAAAATATATCCAGTTAGGATACAGGAACTTTATAGTCTCGATGTCTATTAGCCATACTCTCACCGCGAAGTCGGAAAATTTTCTGTAGTCATGAAATCAGCTATCGGTGACGACACAAGGTGGAGCAGGCTACCTACCGATTTCCAAAAGTCATTCAGGGATAAAGAGTTCTGTGTACTTCCCTTACAGAATAAAAAATACTAGAGAATTTACTTTAATTATAAGTGATCATCAGTCTCTAATTAAGAAATAAGGAATAATATCGAAGCAATCATTTAAATGCATTAATATAAGTACTTAATAGCTGAACTTATGCTATAAATGTGTTAACAAAAAATAACATACGTTTTTAGAATAATTCCTAATTTTCTGTTCTAATTGTTTCAGGGTTACGTCTATGGATAGAATCATTCAAATGAATATGGAGATATCGATATTATGTGCCCATTTGGTTTTGTTGTTTCCCAATGAGATGTCCAAAGATAACCCGGTAAGTAGATACTATGAAGGATAAACACAACCCTTTAGTGGGTTTATTGTTATTCTATTCAATACATAGTATTATACACAATTAATATTTAGCATGAAAAATGGTATGTTTTTTTCACTACAAAAGATAAGAATATTTATCTTCCTCTAGACATTCTGCAAAATTATTTCAGTAATCCTTCACTACCTTTTTACGGTTTGTTTCACATTTCTGATGCTGGAAGCCCTTCATGTTTATAGTTTAGTAGCTTTTGTGGTTCCTAAAGATGGAATGCTCAATCGTTTACAGAATATCGTCATAGGCTGGGGTAAGTAAACCATTTTAATGTCATATTTCTTTAAAATCTACCAATTTTTAAATCGGGTTATAGTAGTTAAACGCATTAGAATAGCTTTATTTCATTTTTTCTTAAAATTGTATCATGTTCTAAGTTATTTTCATATTAGTTCGATAAAACGCAGTTTTCTTATCTCCAATATTTAAGTAGTTTTAGTTCTTTCCAGGACAGGAAACTACATAAATATGCTAAGTAGTTGTGGTTTCCACTGGTCGTCAATACCAAGGATTTTATTTTTTATTATTATTATACCAAGGAAGTTATTACAGTATTTGTGAATCCTTGCGAATTCCTTGTAAATATTCTGTTTTTAAGGATTATAATAATTCATGTTTCACTGTTAAGTTTTTCGAAATGAATCCGTTTCTGATTTATTGCTCTTAAACATAAATGAATAATTTATGTTTATGAATAATTAATATCGCAGTTTTCATGCCAAATAACATTTGCAGTTTATTCTGTTAAGATATAATAATAACCACATCGTAATTTTTATTTAAATGTTAGTCTGTTTATTTAGCTCTGTATTCGAAAATTAACCCTCGGGGCCTCGCAGTGGTAAAAATTGCAGGGTCTCTCGGTATATCTGAGAGATACATTCATTACTAGTATGTTCTAAAATTCAATAAAACATAAAGGAAAAAACACTGCAAATATAATACATGATGGTACAAATTAAGTGAATATTTGATCCAACATTATTTCTTAGCCAAATATAGAAACTACAAACTACAATAGTTTCGTGCCGAATATATATAACTCACAAAAGTTTCGGCGGATGCAAGCATAAGCAACCTTATGGGCAACTCGTAGTGAAGGTGGAGTAAGCTCCAGATCACTTTTCTTAGTATTTTCCATAATGCAAAGCAGATCTCTTAAAGGACATGTATGATAAATAAGCCTTTGGGTCTTTATTTCAGTAATACATGATGGTTTATTTATTTTCAGTTACAATCTAGAAATTATTAAACAAAGAATACAAAAAAAAAAACTAAACCATATTATACTGACATCAGAGATCACGGTATCTCTCAGATATCACAAACCTTTACATAACGTGTTAAATCAAACTGACAGCAAAAAACAGTGTGGAATATCACTCGTAACATATGAATGCACGGCTACTCATGACCTCCAAGCTATACACTGAATTGTGTAAGAATATTTATATTAAACATTTTTCATGTATCTGTCAGATCAGCTGCGAGCCCCCGAGGGTTAATACCTGAATAATGCATGGGAGTGCTGAACTATATGTGGAAGATCCTTCTCCAAAGGGAACTGTAAACATGACTACGAAACTTATGGGAGCAAGTCCCATATTGATTCCATATGGGACACGAGACATATCATCCCACAAGTCCTGTATTTAGATGAACTATAGGGAAAATATATGCATCATCTTCAATAACAAACTGATTATCGTTATTTTATTTTATTTATTTATGTCATTTCAAAAACATATTACTCTATTCAAACTCGGAAAATATAATCATACTCATTGCTGCCCAGACAATTAATATATCCCACTGTTTAAAATTCAAATTATAGTATCTTTGGGACAGACTGGGGTGAACAAGATCGGGAGGGGGGCTGGCTAGTGATATCAGGTGAACTGTAGCCAAAAAGATTAGACGTGGAGAATGTCAGTCGACACAGTGCATTTAAGAGCAACAAACAAAATGAATATTTGGTTGCTGCACTAGGCAAGAGAATGATGCGGATGGTATGCATTGGCAAATAAGATCGATTAGTGGAGGGTGAATGATTATTACGAGGACTTCGAAATAATTACCTGAAGCAGCGCAACTTGTAATGGTAGGTACTATGGTTTGCGAATGCTGGATTTTGTAATGCATCAGAGGATTTCTCTGTAACCAAGGTAACCGCATTGCCACCAATTGTTGAAAGTGATCACATAGTCTAGACGTGGTAGGTAGCTAACGTATGGACTTTTTAGTTAAGAAAGGGCCAGTGGCGGCCGGTGAAAATTTTAAGTGGGGGGGGGGGTGCTGCATATACAATAAATAAATAATAAATAAAAAATTTCTAATCAGTAACGAATTTATTAATAAATAAATTTACATATTAAAAATTGCTTTATTAAAAATATTTCATCCTCACCACGAACAAACACCAATAATAAAAGTTCCGTATCAATAGCAATGACAAGTGCAAATGAATATCGGCGTTAGATTGCAGTGCATTTGTTTCGTGAAACGATAATTGAAAAAATATAATTCTTTTCATATTTTCAACAGTGACACTCGTCATAATTCAGCCTTGTAACAAAATAAAATACGATTTACAAAAAAAAAAATAGTTCACCACGAACACGCGCCAATAATAAACGTTTCATATCGCACAGAAATAACGAGCGCAGGTATAAGATACACTGCCGAAGCGGCAGTGTATCTAATGACGTAACGTGCAACGACAAGGCAAGCGAATATCGGCGTTAGATCGCAGTGCATTTGTTTCGTGTAACGATAATTGAAAAAATATAATTCTTTTCATATTTTCAACAGTGACACTCGTCATAATTCAGCCTTGTATCTATAATAAACAAATAATTATATGTTATTTTAACAAAATAAAATAAGATTTACAAAAAAATAGTTCACCACGAAACGCGGCAATAATAAACGTTTCATATCTCACAGAAATAAGGCGCGAAAGCATACTAAAAATACACTTCCGTTCGAGTAGTTACAGTTGGGAATGACGTAACGTGCAATGACAAGGGCAAACGAATATCGGCGTTAGATCGCAGTGCATTTGTTTCGTAATCTAAAGCGTTAATCGAACAATTCCAATTATTAACTATTCAATGAATGTCAAAACATAAGCTGTAACCTTCAACATGTTGTATTGCATTTATATAATGTAAGCGTTGTTATTATTTATAAACACAAACAAAATTTAAAATTTTCATTTTTTCCTTGGGGGAGGGGGAATACAGTGTCGCAGTGCTTATGTACGGGCCGCCACTGGAAAGGGCACATGTTGAATTACTTTAAACACGTTACAAAAACACGTTATTCGTGAGGAAAGTTAAATAGAAAAGTAGTGTTGAAACAGAGGTAGATGAAGTACAGGTATGAGCGATATCACAGAGAACACAGATAGAGAATTAGATGGGAAATTTGATTACATATTACAAGATTGTGCTAGGAAGCTGACAGTGCACTTGAGGAGATTGTTCAATTTATATCTTTGCTATGGTATTATAGCTTAGCTTTGCTTGGTAGGCGCCCAAAGGAGTGGAAAGAGAAGTAAGAATAGTTCCTTGGGTACTGCTCCTGAGGTACTGATCTGAGATCTATTAAGGTATTAGAGAGGTGGGTTAAGAGAAAATTGAGAAGTGGGTGTATAGGACAGTGTATCGTGACAACATAGTTTTAACGGGTAACCCATGCCTCAGTAGTTTACTCACTTTTTCTAATAAAACACCAGCTCAGTTGGATAAGGGTAATGCTATACGATTTAAGTGAACATCAAAGAGTAGTTTATGGAGGAAGAGTCCAGGAGGTGTATCACTAGTGGTATACACAAAGGCTCTCTATACTGGGATCACTGCTATTTTTGTACAACTGAATATTTCCTATCAGATCATTTTCTATATCACTGATGTTAATAAATGTAGAGATCTTGTTTACATATTACAAGAATGTGTAATATGTAAACAAGGTTTACATATTACACATTATGTAAACCTCGTTAATTACCTCGTTAATAGGGTAATTAACGAGGGTGGTCTGAAAAGTTCGGCCTAATAATGAAAAAACGAATCTATAATTTCAAAATTATTTTTATTTTTCAACATAATCTCCCTTAAGACTAATACATTCATTTCAGCGATGCTCGGGCGCCATTATCCCGTCCCTGTAGTGGTTCTCAGTAAGATCTGCAAAATATCCCTCTACAACTGAGATCACCTCTTGATTCGAAGATAAACGCTGACCTGCGAGGAACAGTTTAAGTTTTGGGAAGATATAGAAGTAAGAGGGAGCCAAATTTGGGGAATAGAGTGGATGTTCCAACAGTTCATAGTGCAGATCCCTTAATTTTCCCATTGCCAAAACACCTTCGTGAGCAGATGCATTATTCTGATGAAAGATGATTTTTTTTCTTCTGCAAACCGGGTCTTTTCTCACGAATTTTTTCGGCTGGTCTGGTTAGAAGATCGGAATAATATTCCCCGGTTATTGCTTTACCCTTTTCAAGATAATTAATAAACAAAATGCCTTTAGCATTGCAAAACATCGATGCCATGACCTTTCTTGCTGATGGAACCGACTTTTTCTTCTTTGACGCTGTTGCCTTTGTTGATTTTCCTGCGAGTGCGTTTTTGATCGATACGTACGACTTTAAAGCATGCAGAATTTTTTTTTACAAATTTCTGCTATTTACAAATTTTGGTTAGTTGTTTGAACTGGAATAACGATCTTTTCCTTGGAATAAAGTACTCGTTTCTACTTTTTTCTTCTTTCAATTCAGTGAATAAGTTCCTGGCCTTATTCATAATTAATGCTTGTGCTAGTTTAAGAGATACTGCGTTGATTCATGTTATGTACGAATAACAGAAGCAGTTTTTCCATTAGCACTCTCAAGCGAAATATACTGTATCATAATGAGATGCTAACATGAACATTCACAGGAATTTTTGATTTTCTCGAAATTCTTCATTATGGTTAGAAGATCGGAATAATATTTCCCGGTTATTATTTTATCCTTTTCAAGATAATTAATAAACAAAATGCCTTTAGCTTCTCAAAATACCGATGCCATGACCTTTCCTGCTGATGGAACTGACTTTGTCTTCTTTGGCGCTGAACAATCGGCTTTTGTCCACTGTGGTGACTGCTGTTTGGATTCTGGTGTGTAATGTGAATCCAAGTCTCATCCATAGTAATAAATCCACTCACAAAATTAGTTTTATTCTTGGTAAAACGCTCCAAGCAGTGTTCAGAGATTTTCATGCGAGTGCGATTTTTATCTGATGTGAGTAAGCGCAGCACCCATCTTGTGCAAAGCTTTTTCATTTGCAATTCTTCATGCAAAATATATCCTACACGTTCCTTTGAAATGCCTATAGTCTCAGAAATTTCATGCATTTTGACTCGCCGGTCATCCAATACCATATCGTGCACGTGATCAATCATTTCTGGTCCTGTTACACTTTTTGGACGTCCTTCACGTGGATCATCTTCAAGGCTGGTACGGCCACGTTTAAACTCGTCAGCCCATTTCTTAATTGTTGAAAACGAAGGAGAACAGTGCCCATAAATTTTTATGAACTTCGAATGAATTTCTTTTGCCGTTAAACCTTCTTTTACAAAGAATCTTATAACTGCACAATACTCAATTTTATCCATTTCAAGGGATACAGACAACACTTTTGCTTCAGCCAGCTGTATAAAACAAACTACGTGATAGAATGACTTGCAACTTCACATGGATGCTTATGATAGAGGTACCAACGTAGAAAAAAGAAATCTTGTCGATAGTTTTGCCATCTATGGTCGAGGCCGAGAACGTTTCAGACCACCATCGTAAATAGACTGATAAGATGGGCAAGAGAGAGAGAGAGAGAGAGAGAGAGAGAGAGAAAATGTCTATCCATTTAATGTGGCAAAGTGTGAAGTAATGTATTTTGGATGAAAAGATTACCAGCTGTGTTTAGTATATTGATGCAAGTGGACTTCAGAAAGTTGATGAGAATAGGGATTTGGGAATGCTGTTGGACTGTGAGTTACAGGCACCTAAAATATCTCATAGAATTACCTGGTTATTGAAGAATAGGTTGGCGAGCGCAAGGTGGCGAGTGGTCATTATGATGACAAGACTATGAATTCTCCTTATGAGAATTCAGGATTTGTGGTTACAGAAATTAGTTGATAGACGGAAAGGGGAGGATATGATAGAGACATATGTTACTCAAAAGGTTTATAGGACTGAGAGAGGGGAAACTTTATAGTACTTGACCAGTTTGAGGAGAACTAACGGATCATTCTTGAAACGCGAGTAAGATCAAAGTTAATTAACAAGTGCGTGAGGATTAGGGTTTTTACTTGAAAAGTGGCGAATGACTGGAATGGGTTGCCAGAGTCGACTGTGATTGATTTGTCGGTGAATAAGTTGTAAGCGAAGTACGAAAAGGCATTGTGCGAATGATGATTAGTAAAATATTAGTATCTTCCCCTCTTCCATGGGATGCTCATATAATAACAGCAATAATTTATATGGTTCAAACAATTTATTATTATTTATCTTTTCAGGTATTCCAGCAGTGATACTTGTTATTAGCTTGTGCTTCTACATGGACGATTATGGTGCGCCCTACCAGTAAGAATATTTGCTTTTCTTTCCTATTTTATTTTATTTTCTTCTTGTTTTTTTAGTTAGTGAAGGTTGGTCGTTCTGTCTCTTAATTGTCCACTCTAGAGAATTTTCTTTTAAGACAAGATCAAAAAAATTGCCAGCAAGTTTTTATCATATTGGTATATACTTTTCGAATGGGCTTAAGAAGCATTTCTTTGTAATATGGCAGTGTTTTTTCTAATAAAATAACATACCAGTAAATAATCATGGTTTCATATTAGTTTACTCAAGTTTAAAAGGGCGTGTTATACAGATGAACATTTAACTTTTTTAAATAAAGTTAAAAGTCAGCCATGGGCAATTCGAGCGAGGCCCAAGAGCCACGTGGCCTAGCTAAAACGTTTGTAAAGAGAAATTCTGTTATTTTCATATTTTAATCATAACAATTAGCAGAAAAGAGTATTTATGTATATGTTCCTTAATAATATGTCGTTATGGTAGAACATTTTGTTTTAATTTTTAAAAAAATTATATATCCTTATACTCATCATATTTAGCACTGTCGTTTCCCATACGAGTTCATCTCGACGTACTCACAAGCACTGTCGTGTTCGTGTTGTGAATATATGTTTTGTTTATTTCTGCGAATACATACATACATACATACACTGGTGTATCGTATGTATGTAGCTACATTTTTACGTGTATACGAAAATATTTTCAGGACCACAGCCAAATGTGGACATACATTTATTGCTACCGCACTAATAAATGATATTACACAAAAATTGTTTTATAAATTTCGTACAAATTAAATTGCAATACGTGGCAAAAGTTACAAATTTCCGAAGGACGTAGTTAAGGAATTAATGTACAGTGCTTACAGAAAACAATGCGGAGACACATTTCAGAATGGAATACTAAAACCCAGAACTGCGATGCAGCTCTCACAACGTCGTACCATACTTGGCACCAAGTGATTTGTTTTCTGGAGGGGAATTTCGAGCATCAATGCGTCTCCCAGACATGTTCTTAGGGGGGGGGGTTGAGATCTGGGAGTGTGCTATTCACTCGATTCTGTTATTATTCTTGGTCTCCAGAAGTAAAATGAATTCTTCGCGTACAGCACCATGGAACAATCGAACACGTTGAAGGACTTCGTTGCAATATCGTTAACCAGTTGTAGTTCCTTTTTTCAGCCCTTGCAGCTCGGTGTGTCCATTAAGCACAATGCTGTCCCACATCATGACCGCGGCACCCCCGTATCTGTCTCTTTCAAGAACATTCTTGCGATGGTAAGCAGTACCATTTTCAGGCCAGATCAAGTGTCATCTAGAATCGGAGCAAAGACTCTCATCTGAGTACATTAGCCCATTTGGTGTCTTGTCTGATGAGCTGTGGTTAGCGGGATGCAGACTACAGGCCTTCGGGCGTATAGGCGTCTTGGCACAGTTTGTCGAAATATCCGCATACCTGTGATGAATGGAGCTGACCTGCAAGCTGACCTGCTGTGGTGCATAGATTACGTTTTGCTGTTATAACCCAAAACCCGTCTTCATACTCCCTGGTAGAGTGAGAACGCCTCCTCAGCAAAAGTCTGGAACACATTCCATTGGTTGATTTGAAATGCTGCCCAGAACCTCGATACAAGGCTATGTGAGATTCCAAACTCTCTGGCTATATCTAATTCTGCGGCCTTCTTCAAGTTTCCAATAATTTTTACCCTTGTGAAATCATCTAGATGTTGTCTTTGAGACATCACAGGACAGCCAAGTATGCAACTTTATTCCTTCACGAAAAAAACTTCCTTTAAATATGATTCGCTTAGCGCAGAATTTCGGCTTTTATCCTTTGAGTGCTACCTTTTCGACAATTTGATTGTGTACCTGCTTTCTACTCGAAATCATCAGTTATACAAATTGCACAAGCTGATTGCAATTTGCGATTGTAATCTTCAGAAATAATGTTCGTCCTTTGGGTTTGGACACCAGTGTATTTACTTGCCTTTTAAAAGATTTGTTATAACCTAACATGTCAAACTAGGGGGATATTCTATAAAAGCTTACAGAATTGCTTGCTAGGTTTGCACACACGTGTGCCACGAGATTTTAGGAAAAATAAAATTATGTGATACACGGATACCTTTGAGCATAAAATCTGTTCAGTGGATCAGAAAAGTCAATTTAAATTACATGTTAAAGATAATTATATTCTTGTTCATCCATATTTTATGGTGCAGTAAACAAACAATGAAAGTTTGCACGTGAAAGTGCACTTATTCAAGTGCTTCATTTATTCGTATAATATACAGTCACGTGATAATTCATGTACTTCTTAAGTCACCAAAATCCTGTGTATGTGTGTGGAGAGAGAAAGACAGATTAGTATATTTTGTCTATACATTGCATGCGTACTCAGGCTGATTTGTTTGCATGCTGAAGTTCTTTGTCCTTTAACCTTAAGTAGCTTAAACTTGATATTTTATTAATTCAATAAATATCTCCTTACTAACTAACTGGTGATATTTCAGCTGTTGGTTACAGATGGATAAGCCACTCGTGTACCTGGAACTGGGACCTGTAATTGGCATCTGCATAATTGATTTTGTGCTACTAGAGGCTGCTGGAGCTGCTAACTACAAACCTTTAAAATCCGTCGACCACAAGCAACTACTTAGTTCAAAGTAGGTGAAGACATCTTCTTTTTTTGCTCCCTTTTACACTCTGTTTGAATATAACGTACATGCAGCGCAATACATGATTGTAAATACAGTACTTTCTCATCCTGCACCCACGAAACAAACAAAATACGAGTACTCAATTTTACTAGACATCTCTTCATTTGAGGCAATATTTGCTTCCGAAGGCCAAACATTTACACCAGTTCTGCTAACTTGCTTTCAGAATACACTACATCAAAAAAGTGCATTTTGGTACCCAATGTAGCATTGGATGATTGCATTTACGTTTAGAAAATTGTATATATATAATTTGTTGTTATTGCTTACTGGAACTTGGGCGCCCAAAGGTGAGGGGGTCCCTCTTCCCGAAGACCAGGCATGCTCTCTCTCACAATTATTTTGAAGCAATAAATACGAGAGTCAATTCAAAAGTTCTGCACACTGTATTTTTTTATGAAAACATTTATTTAACCAAAAACATTTAAGAGATCTTCGATATAATCTCCATTGCCTTATTAATGCAATTCATTGTTTGGATAAATCTTGCATTTCTTTCAGCAATTTTTTTTAAAATATTTTTTATTGATGTGTTTGGGTCACTTCAGCAGAACTCTTGTTAATGGTAGTGAAGCCTTCCATAGGTCCTTCAACCTAGGAAACAGATCAAATTGGAGGATTTATGTCGGGACATATATGTGGGTGGGTGGATGTGTGTGTGTGGGGGGGGGGGGGGGAGAATGGGAAGTACGTCCCATCCATACTTTTCCATAAGACCGGGTATTTTACGTGAAACTTCTTGTCTTCATTGTCATGCAAAATGTGTGACAGTGTAAGAAAACAAATTGCAAACGAACAATAACAGTGACCGCGCATGCGCTGTGCGTGTTTTGAACTAAGGCTAGTAATATTAAGCGTAAAGTAACTGGAATTTTACAAATATTGTATATTGAGCATGATCCATTTTTTTTCTCTTCTGTAGAATACACCAACGATCTAATCTTATCATAATGCCTCTTGTATTTTCCGCCTGGATCGTAGGGATGTTGTCTGAATACGAACAAAATCTTGGACTTTTCAGTGTTTCTTCTATACTGAATGCCATTCTTGGAGTGGCCGTATTTTTCTTCCATACACTCGGTAATCAGGAGGTAAAACTTTTTTTTTCCCCTCAAGCGCGGATTTAGATGATCTTTTAATATGTTTTTAAATACAATAATTCCTAATTTACAATGTTTTGATTGTCTATATTTTTCTTATATTGATCGCTTACACTTCTTTATTCCAGGTCCGTGAAAAAGTGAAAAAAATTTTCAACTGTTGCTGCTCAGTTGGAAACACGAATTGAAGTCCAAAATTACATCCACGTGGCTTTCCAAAATCGTGTTACGTTTGCCTTTTTATTATTTATATACAAATCATTGTTCTGGTGTGTTATGTGTGACATGCACGAGTTCAAATCAGAGTGAAATATTATATATTTATTTTCAAATAAATTCCTATTTCAACGTTGTACTTTTTCACAGAATACAAAACACACACTTTTTTTTTTTTTACATTTTTTTGTTCATTTTTTGGTGCAGAAATTAATAATTACATTAAACTGCTAGAGCTTTACCTTGAAAATATTATTTAGAAATAAAGCTTGCATAGAAAATTGGTGCTTTACTGCCTAGCATATGCATAACCTGGACAGTTCGTGCATCAGTATTCACAAATAAATATTAATATTTCTTCTATGGATATCTCTTTTTAGAAACATCTTACTCCCTCTCCTTCTCCTTCTTTTTAAATGCCTATTACGAAGACAGAAAGAAATTTGGTCAGGTAAGCCCATGAGGAATATCTTGATGATAATAAGGTGTACCAGATGACATCTCACTATCACTACCTGTAACATACAGTTTGGAAGATGGGGACATGAGGATTTCGGAAGATGATCCTGGTACGAAAGGAAAAGGGATGTGTTCAGAAGCGGTAAGATCATCCTGAAAAAAAAAAAAAAAAATTACAAATATTACAAATTTTTCTTCTTTCTTACTGTTATAAGCCTGAAGAAGCCAGACAGCCCCATCGGCGAAACTTGTTGGTATTAGATGTTTAGAAATCATGGTCAATTAAAAATCAATACATATTTCATTTTGATTATAGACTATTCATACTTTCTGAATATCGAAATAGGAGAATATTACTGAAAAGCATTTTGGATCACAAGCAGTTTGGAATAGGGGATATTTCTAAATATCACCCCTGTTGTTTTTTCTAAACATTTACAGATGAACAAACAACAGAAATACCCGCAAAATTAGGTGAAAGAGTCTCCATACTATAACAAAAATCAACAAAAGCACTTCCACTACTACTACAATAAAAGAATTGCTTTTTGTTAAACAGATCTGAATTCAGCAGTGTGGAATTCATACACGATTCTTTACATAGCATTAATTTGCAATTACAACTTACATGTTTCATCCACCTGTAGAAACTTGATGCATTCAGATAAGGACGAGGCATTCCTTGATTCATATAGGGTTGGAACATTTGAGGCGATGGCTCCGCAGGATTCTCTAGAAGAGTTTGTAACTGGGCTATGTACTTAATTGCCAGTCTGTAATAAGATTTAAGAAACTGTTTAGTTGTGGTATGAAAACGTTGCACATCTAAAACTAATTTTCAAAATAATTATATTCATTAGAAGCTGGTTATGTCAATAATATTAGGTCCGATTCCTCTTTTCATCTCTATTATTTATCGCAGACAAATGCCGGTGACCAATCCACTAAGCTACGAAGGCGTTAAATACACTGATAAGTTAAAACATTTTGACGGATAACTATGTAAATCTAGTTGGCCGGAACAGGCCAGTAGTGGCTGTATTGCAACTACAACGTTTTTCTTCTCATTAATTTTTTTCTGTCTACACAACAGGTAAACTGATCAGTTATATTGTTAAATACGTGTATTGTATTCCAATGTCAGTTTGCCTGTTGTATATACAGAAAAAAACTTAATGAGAAGAAAAATGTTGTAGCAGTAGTTGTTGTAGTTGCATAATGTCTACCTGGAACCATAACAGACCATTAGGGAAAATATTGTAAAATAGGATGACACTGATTTTGAGAAAAACCTACACGAAAACACAATCAATAGTTAAAGCAATAACATTACATAATGACTATATAATAGCATCATATTTGAGAAAATAATAAAAAGGTGGGTGATGAAAAAATTCTCGTGAAGTGATAATCATTCATTATAACGACTGAAGTCTGCGCCTTTTTTAACTATGTACTATAAATATGATTTTGTTTTGTTTAAGTTACTTAAACTGGTCTATTGGAAACCAAAATCCGATGAATTTTATATCAGTGACTTTCAATTTTTAATGAAAGACAACGTATACTATTATATTAATTAAAAAACTTTAATCAATATAATTTCGGAAATATTATTTCGGTAATGTTACATTACCATCTTCAGGGAACATGAAAATAACACGTGCATGCAGGCACTAACACTGAACAAATATGGCTGAAGACAACAACTGAAGTCGGTCCTAGAGTCCTAAAAGGTGCCACCTAGTGGACTAAATTTTGTAGTAGTCTTGGCTATTGGGTTGATGTTCTAAGAAAGTAAACTTCCCATATTGGGGGCAGTCTCATTCGTTCAAATTTGTTGAGGTTTGGGGAGTTTTTTTAGAGCTGAGGCTGATTCCGGGAACAATCTCTCATATTTATACTTTCTGCGGTGTAGTAAAGTTGCTTTTCTTCCAGTGTATTTTGTGGGGTGTCCAAAGCATGCTCAGTAAGTCCTGGTGGCTGTATTGGAGGAAACGGATATAGTCTTTATGGTCAGATATCCTGATATTATCTGTCCTGCCTGTTTAATTCTAGAAGGACAGATTGCAACTACGAAGGATCTAGTATACTCCAGATAGGTCTAGGAGAAGTGGCTGGTCCTTGGGGAAGCGGATAAGAGATGCCAATTTTCTGTATGGCTTATAACAAGTTGTCACGTCATATTTTTTAGGATTTCTGTTAGCTTTTCAGAAGTACCGACTTTGGACACCCCACAAAATACACTGGAAGAAAGCCGCCTTACTACACTGCAGCCAGTATGAATATGAGAGATTATTCCTGGAATCAGCCGCAGCTCTAAAAAAAACTCCCCAAACCTCAACATTGGATGCATGAGACTGCCCTAAATATGAGAAGCTTGTATTCTTAGAAAATCAGCCCAACAGCCAAGACTACTACCCAATTTAGCCCACTAGGTGAGCTAAATTGGGTAGTAGTCTTGGCTGAAGTCGGTCCAAGAGTCCTAAAAGGACTCTTGGACCGACTTCAACAACTTCAACAACTTCTTAGACCGACTTCAACAACTAAAGTCGGTCCAAGAGTCCTTTTAGGACTCTTGGACCGACTTCAGTTGTGGTGTTCAGCCATATTTGTTCAGTGTTAGTGCAGGCACTAACACTGAACTTTCATATTCCCTGAAGATGGTAATGTAACATTACCGAAATATAGGAAGTATTAATTAAAGTTTTTTAATTAATATAATAGTATACGTTGTCTTTCCCTAAAAATTGACAGTTATGTATCATCAATGTATAAGTTCATCTACAAGAATTTTATATCGTTCGGTGTGAGACCACCACCACTACCATTCTGTGAATAGTAGAATAGAACTGAAGTGACTAGAAAAATATCCGTGATTGGTTAAAGAATTAGGGTTGTCAGATCATAATATATAACCATTAGACCATTCACAGTAACATCTATTTTTTAAAAAAGTTTTGTTAAAATCCACATCATGTTAGCAAGCAACCTTCAAGACATAGTTTACTCTTGAAGGTTGCTAGATTCGTGTGGGTTTCAGGCTGTAGATTAAACTTTTCGATTGCTGCTTTCTACATTCTGTTAATATTAATTTAATTTCATGATCCGAGGAAGTTGGCCAAAGAAGTAAGCAGAGCTGAATACAAATACTGTGAGAACGAATTCATTATCCACTTCATTTTGTCTTATGAATATTTTTAGCAAAAAATTCGCTGAAAATACGATCTACGGACATTCCAAAAAATAAATAAATAGAGTTGTTAGTTTCCTTTATTCTCATCGTTCTTTCTCTCTCTAATGATTGACCTACGAACATTACCATAGACTGTCTTTTATAGCTGAGATTAGGATACACAAACAAAAACAGGAAGGGGGGATGAAACAGTGAAACGTATAAAATGAGAGGTACCATCATAAATTAATATTTTTAAATAATAAATCATGAATTTTCTGTTAACTAATTTCAAAATTTTGTTGTAAAAAATCGTACAACTTAATAGAGAGAAATTACACATACAAATATAAGCAAACTAAAAGCATCATTGATAGTTGAGTTGTTTGGAATTATGATCAGAGCAACTAAGGCTATGAAGCCAGTAAATTATATTAATTTACTGGCGAAATGCCTAAAATCGGGATGAAAAAAAAAAAAACCGAGTTTCCAAAGGAGGAAACCCTACTGCTTTGTTAAAAGTGTAAATGTATTCAAAATTGTGGAATAATATCTAAGTTTGGTTTTTCAATACAAAACATGTGCCAATAAATTCAGCCTATCGCCAATGGCTATGCTTGACAAAAACTATGACTTCTTTCTAAATCTTCACTGAAGCCTGCAAAATAGCTAAATCTGAACTTCGAAAGAACTAAATGCAGAAAAATGACCCAAATGGCAATTTGCCTTCTGGACCCTTGCGAAGGTGCAACTTTTGCCCATCTCTGACTAGAGAATGAGAGAGAGAGAGAGAGATTTTTCTTGGATAAGTCGTATTAACTTGTATAAAATATTTGGTTATCCTGCCGAATGGAACAACATTGATCATCTGAGATCACTCTAAGTTCTTGTTTTACAAAGCTAAGCTAAGCTAGCTGGCTTTGTTATATTATAGGAAAAACGGTTTTAACAAATCTCTAGTTCCAATTTCTCACATTTCTGCAGTCCTAGCAAATTCAGAAACTCGTCGATCTGTGTCAAACTCCTATAGTTTACTATATATTTCACAAATCCAGATTCTTGCAAATATTAGGATCCGGACAGGCCACGTATTGATCCATTATTAGCACAACAGAATGATTCAAATGGCCATTCTATAATATAGTAACCACATTTTTCTTGGCGATTTCGGGAATGTGGACACCATTTTTAAACGATGCATTGTTAACAAACATTTAATTTGTGCATATCTAATAAACAGACGGATCACTTAACTGGTGTATTAATTAAAATATGGTGGAATATTTTTCCAAGGAATGTATCTTCTATATGCTATGATTTGGTGCCAGTTTTTAACTGAATGTCCCACTTTATAAGCAAATGTGAGTTTTAATTGCTACACAGCTTGCAATGGCAAACATAATCCGGAAATGAAATAAAATATCGCAATAGAAATAGCCCGGGAAATGAGTCTTGTTTCGGGGACTGTCATCAGGGACGAATAGTCTCTTTAACAAATAGATAATAAAGCCAAGTCAATGTCGATGATGTTAAAAGTTTTTGTGTAAAAATACGAAGCAAACATCTTTATAATGCTAAAGGCTTCAGACTTATATGTTTGAAAAGTTACGCTTACTACAATCTAAATTTAATCAGCATTTTATGGAGACAAGAAATTTAAAATTTTGAAGCGCCAGACATTCGTAGCTCTTGTTCTTTGTCTGAGCATTGCATGTGACGATTGTTTTCTTTGTTCTGTGAGCAGTCTGGAAAAATAAACTGCAGTCAAGTTTTGTTTTTTATTTTTAAGTTTAGAAAATCTGCAGGTTAAAAAAATTTGGATTATTTGTTTGTTTATCTAAACGTCTAGAAGTTTTTTGTAATAAATACAAGGTCGTCGAACTATCCATTTACAACTGCACCGTAACCTAGGAGGCGCTTCTTGTACTTCCGATGTGTCTAGCATGAATCAATGGCTGAATTTTCGTCTGCCACCTGTTCATTGCTCAATACAATCCTACAGCTGGTAATACTTTTTTTTTTATGTTTTCAAAAACAAATACAAATACAAAAACAAATACAAATTTCAAGTCTGATGTTTTCACACTGCATATATCGAAAAAATATAATCTCTTGCTTGTCAGAAAAAATACCTGATTAATATAATGGTTAATAGCTTTCTACCGACTAAGATTTTTTTTCAAAAATTCCATACTAAGCGCACACGACATTACAAGCTATCACGAACATCATGCAAGCTGTAAATGCCATTTGAATGACGGTTGATAGAGTTGCGCCACTCTGTTAGCGTTTTTTTTTTTTTTCGTTTTAGAAAGAAATCAACCGTATTAAAAAAGGGCTAAAATGGATTTAAATATTTATTTATTTAAAAACAAATACTGTAGATATTTCTTATAATAGTATGCAATAAGGGACATTCGGCTCCTTCTCATTTAAAGAATGATTACTTTTGACAAGTGTGTTCAAATTAAATTCCTTCAAATGCCACATAATTACTGTGACGTAAAGAAGATACGGATCCAGCGTATAACTTAACTTTAGAAGAGCCGATGGTAAGCTTGGAGCCTGATCCAGAGAGGGTTCTTTCAAATTTTTAAATTATAGGGATCACCAAGTATCTAAAATTTAAATATTCAAAGAATAAAGCTTTCAATAATTTGATTTTGAAGTCAATCATTAACTTACTTATATAAATAGCTTCCAGCCTAACATCTTTGCAGCCAGTATAGTATTATAAACAGTTGTGTTTGTGTCGATTAACTAATGCTGTTTCAGTAGAGTAATAACAGTTCAGGGATGTGTTGACTATTTGTCACCTGGAAAATTTAAATTTTTTTCATGTTCTCTTTCTAGTGGAATAATTTTTATGAGAAATTTCTATTCACTATTTCTTCTAAAAAATAATGTTCTCTCTCTCGCTCTGGCTCTCACGCACACACACACACACGCACACACTCACGCACGCGCACACACACACACACACTAGGGAAGTTTGTGTGTGCGTGGTGTGTGTGTGTGTGTGTGTGCGCGCGCAATATCTTGTTTGTGTATTTTAAAAGCTTGCATCTGACCTTCAGGACTTTAAATGAAAGAGCTAAAAATGACTACTGTGTGTAAATTGGCATGTGCTGTGATAGAGAAAAACAACAGAAAGTAAATTACACAATATTACACTCTAAAAAATACATATACTTTAAATAAAAAATGATTTCAAATTTAAAATTTATTTTCACTTAAAAAACTCAAGATTTATTCATAAGTCGTTTTAATTTTATTAAGTTAATTGAATTATACAATTTCAATTAAAAATAAAGTTAGTTGGAAAAAAATTAAAATAAAGAAACATAATGGACCCTCTTTTAACTGATTTTGTTAAGAGAATGGAAAAATGTTTCAGAATATATTATTAAAGTAAAGCAATGAATGAAAAGAAATGACAATGAATAGTTGTCGGTTGCACAATTCTAACATAAAATTCAATGTAATATTTACATCGAACTAATAAGCTCTTGTATGGGAAATAACCTTGTAAGTTTACCTTCCTAATCTTTTATATCCTAAAATTATAGTAAGTACTTTTATATTTAATTAAAATAAGAAATTATGCTAATTAATCAAATTCCTATATTTAAAAATGTATTATCACTCGTTAGTACTAATATCCTTCATTTTCACAATCTTAATACTGGCACCTATATATATATATATATATATATATATATATATATATATATATATATATATATATATATATATATATATATATATATATATATATATATATTACTAAGAAGATTCACCACTAGTTTCTAATGTCGCAAATCTCAGAGATACCGACTATTCCACTCACGAAACGTTATAATCCTATAGTACAGTTATTATCACGAGTGGGTTAGATAATCTTGTGATTCAGCTCTAGAGACAAAACCTAGGACTTTTCCATTTGATAACTCCAGTAAGCAAGGTATCGAAGAAGATAATTAGTTCATTATCGCTCTCCATTGAATCTCGCTGTGGCATGGATGTTGGAAGCTTTATTTAGTAGTCACTTAGGTCGCCAAATAAATACATGAAAATATACACTTGTTATGAGTAGAAACGTCGTCTCATCTTAGTTGTTTCGAAAACAGCTTTAGCACTGAACTGAATTCAAGCATTTAGTAAACATATCTAAATTGCCATCAATTCAGAGTTGCAATAAATATATTTAATTAAATGTGTTCAAATGACCTCTCTAGTGTTTCAATAAAAGTTTAGCATTTAAGTTGAGACCTACCTCAATCATAAAGCTGTGATAAATTCCTTAAATGAACGAAAGGTTATAATAAATGTGTATTCATTTATATTTCGATTTGCCTGTAACATTTTCACTGTCATTAAGTACTACGGTTCAAATGACTTCTCTAGTGTTACAATAAGCAGAAACTCGTATCTGAACATCACGTGTTTCTCTTCAAAGATGACCAGCAGACGAAAGTATTTTTCGTCTTTATCGAGTTTATTAATCTATATACGAATACATGTGGTGCCATCTGTGGCGTGTTTATCAGCTTGATCTGCTGTTACATGACCGTTGCTAAATACATGCATGGATGAGCATCCGTTAGCATTAATTGTTATTATTGAGAGCAAATGAAAACAGATACACCTGTGATATTATTTCTTCGTTATGTTTCGGACCAGTATCAGCGTGGTGTATATTTTTGGCGCGTTGTATTCTAAATGTGACCAAACACATATATATATATATATTTTTTTTTACATGTCTTCACATGCAAAAATTATTTTTTTTTTCAGTTAGAGTTTTGATTTCACCAGTCCGTTTATCCGAGTGTTACAACAAACAAAATAATAAAACAAAATATAAAATATTCTTTCCGCAAGAGTTCAGAATCTGTTGCTACCTTCATTGAACACTTTGTGTAACATTTCGTTTTCATTTATCTAGTAAAGCTGACAAAATCTCGTTTCTAATGTCTGTGAAAGTGTTTTCATTTAACTCAGAAACGAAGAAAAGCATTCACGATGAAAATACAATGGCTCTACGGCAATGACACGTGTTCACGATTAAGCATCGTTGAAATGAGAACGTCGAATCATATTTTCTGCCAAAAGCGCAAACTAATGGAGAGTATGGCTGAGAAATGAGTAAAAACCAAAGGTTGGGCAAATTGACCAATAAAATTGAATTTAATGATGACAATTAAAAATGAATTAGTTTTTCGCTATAGGTTAATCACAAAATATTCAAACTAAACAAACAAATTTAATTGGTAAACCGTGTAAATTTGAATGAAAAAAAAATCTATATATGAATATGTCGCATTTTTTATTTTTTATTTATTAATTTTTTGTTATGGCATTATGAAAAGGTTGGAATTCGCTTGAATTTAAGCAGTCTATATTAAAATAAGAAAGCGGATAGCCGTAAATATGGATTCTTGATATATCTGAGTAAAAATTTAGTACCGTTTATCAAATGTACTTTATTCGAAATAATTTATTTACTAACTTATGATTGTACTTTGTGTGTGTGTGTGTGTGTGTGTGTGTGTGTGTGTGTGTGTGTGTGTGTGTGTGTGTGTGTGTGTGTGTGTGTGTGTGTGTGTGTGTGTGTGTGTGTGTGTGTGTGTGTGTGTGTGTGCCCAATATCGCATGTATCTTTGATTCAATAAACTTTGATCGGAAAGCAATGGCGTAGCAGAAAATTCTCCAGGATCTGCAGTGCGGGGCCCACGTAGGGGAACTTTACAAAAATTTGGACAACATGCAAAAAAAAAAAAAAAAGTATTGCAAAACATATTTGTATTCCGCAAAAATTAAATAAATGTGTGTTACAAATGAAGGAATAATAATAATAATAAAAAGTATACAGGCTTCCTTATGTGCTTCAAAGAACTACTAGTATGTTAAATTTTAACTTTACTAATCCTCCCAAGCATGTCTTGGACTCAGAGTTAACTATATTAATAAGTGAATCCATTTTGAAATGGATTCATTTATTATTTGGTTTAAGACTAAATAATTTTCACTACATATAATTCCAGTGCTCCATTTCATGTCGCCATTTTTTTTGGTTATGATTTGGTTACGAGTGGAGGGCATATCCGCTCTCCACCCAAAAGGCTGCGGGCTTGATTCTCGCTTTAGATGTTTATGATATCTTTCATACATTCAGTATATGCACCAGTGGCGGCCGGTGAAAATTCTAAGTATGTGTGTGTGTGTGTGGGGGGGGGGGGGCTGCATATACAAAAAAAAAAAAAATAAATAAATAAAAAATTTTCCTGATCAGTAACCAATTTATTAACAAATAAATTTACATATTAAAAATTGCTTTATTAAAAATATTTCACCCATACCAAACAAACACCAATAATAAAAGTTTCGTATCTTACAAAAATAACGCGCAAGCATACGATACAAGTCGGAATGACTCTTGTAACGTGCAATCACAAACGCAAACGAATATCGGCGAGATGGCTGCATTTGGCCAAACGCGATAATTCTGACACTGCGATGACAAAAATACATCGCAGTGTATTTATTTCGTGTAACGATAATTGAAAAATATAATTCTTTTCATATTTTCAACAGTGACACCCGTCATAATTCAGCCTTATATCTATAATAAATAAATAATTATATGTTATTTTAACAAAATAAAATAAGATTTGCAAAAAATAGTTCACCCTCACCACCAATTATTAACTATTCAATCACTGCCAAAACATAAGCTGTAACCTTTAACATGTTGTATTGCATTTATATAATGTTGTAAGCATTGTTATTATTTATAAACATAAACAAAATTTAAATTTTTAATTTTTTCCTTGGGGGTACTGCAGTGTCGCAGTGCTTATGTACGGGTCGCCACTGATATGCACGCTCCCAAGATGAACTGGGTTACCGCATGTATAAAGTAGACCCAACCACTTCCAAGTGGGAAAGGTCTTCCTCAGTGATGAGTGAGATCAGAAGCAACTCATAACTCCAGTATAATTATGAGCGATACTTTATTGTAGGAGTATAATGAATATTTTTTGTACATCCTGTGAAAATTTGTTAACAAATATTATATATTAATATTCCCGAAATATCCTAAAATCTTAATTTAATTAATTAATAACATAAAGAAATCATCTTTCTCAAATCCCCCACCATCCCCTGGATAGGTCAACATCCGGAGAACCTCCAGCATATATATACTTGCTAAGAGACTTCGAATTTTTAGCTATAACGAGAACTTTGCTTTCTCGTCCTGATTAAAATTATTACAGAATTTTTTTTTTTTTTTTTTTTTTTTTTTTTTTTTTTTTTACATATTATGGCGGCGTGCCATTGTATATGGTCTCGCGTGCCACTTGTAACATGCATCCCATGGATTCGCAATCACTTATTTCTGTTTATACGACACCGAGTGCTCCTTATTGATTTCATATGGGACGTGTACAGCATTTAAGAAATAATGACTTCGTATGTTTACTTGTTAACCAACAGAGATATGAAAAACGTAGATTTAACTGAATTCAGTATAATGATGAGGCAGACACATTGATGCTTATCTATTTAATTAAATATTATCACGTGTACCCACTTCAAAAGATATTCATTGGAAGGCAAAAGTAAAAATATATAATAAATAAAATAAATCGATAATTCTTCCGTTGTTACCTACAGATGTGAAATCTAGATATTTACGGTAAGAGTGCAGAATTTGATTTCAGCTTTTGAAAGGAAAATCCTTAGAAAAATATTTGGTCCAGTGAATGATAAATGGTCTGGAATATCAAATACAACTATGAGTTATATCACCTTTATAAAGAACCCAAAATATCTGCTTTAATAAGTTCGAAAAGTTGCATTGAGCAGGACATATTTTTCGTATGGAAAATGATAGTATTTTGAAGAGACGAAAAAAAAAAAAAAAATAATAATAAAATGAAATTCTTGGTGAAAGACCAAAAGGAAAACCTAGAACAAGATGGATAGACACCATTAGTGAAGATAGCAATATGCGTCCGGAATAGAGCTACGTGTAGCTGACCGTATCAGAAAATAATAAAAGAAAATAAATATAAATATAAATAAAATGAATAAATAGAAATTCAACTGTCTGTCATGGTGATTTATAGAGTCCCATAGAAATGCAAGCAACAATTACACAGTTATTGATAACCTTTGATAAAATTAAAGGAAAAACAAAAAACAGGGAACTGCATCTGAAAAAGAAAAAAAAAAAAGGACACTATCTGTCCGGGTGATTTCTTGATTGAAAGAATGCTGTCCAAATCGGAAATGTCGTCATTTTAATAAAAATGGACGAGTGGTACTAGACAGAGTTAGATCTCCTGGGCAGCAATACTGATTTTCCTCTTCCTATTTCGTGAATTCAGAATATGATTATCTCTGAGATTCTAAGAAATAATCATAAGAATGTTTCTATGGTAACATACTCAGACTGAGAAGATGCTTGTTACCATAGAAACATTCTTCTGTATTATACCCTGTGTCTTTTCTTCCACATTGGCTGTACTTATGTAACACTTCCTGGCTTCCCCTGTTGGATGAACTTGCTACTGAATTGATTCAACAGTTCTGAGATTCAAAACCGACGTGCTACTTATTAAAAAATACAGTTGACTCGAGCTTTCTATGATTTTGGGACACTTTTGAGAAAAGATATGTCACTCACCTTTCAGTTAAAGCCAAAATGAACAAAACTAATGGAAGTGACCTTTGGGAATAAAATGACAAAATTTCAAAAGCACATGCTAAATTATATAGTATTGCGATAATTTTAAAGTAATGAATATAGAAGAGGAGAAGAAATTGCAATTGTATCATAAAAACTCGCATTTACTTATGTCATTCTTTATATTCGTTATGATTATTATATGGTGTTTGTGTGGCCGTATAATAACACTCAGTGTCCATAATGCTAGATCTCCAAAAGAAAGACGAGTAAAAGTTCGATTCTAGCCACTGACTACAGGAACTTTTTCTAGCCTTTTTTTTTCCCTGTCGATTCTCAAGTTAGTCGATCTTTGGCACTGGAAAGTAGGATTTCTTTTCTCTTGTAAACTAAAAAAAAAAACAACCAAAAAAAAACAACAACAACATAGAAATGATACTATTACAAACTATACTAGCTAAAATCGTCACTGGCCACGAACTCAACTACAGGAGATTGACTGTCTATACCACACACACACACACACACACACACACACGCACACGCATTACATATTTATTTTTAATTCATAATATTATTTTTAGATTTTACGAAAGCATTTGGCAAGTGGTCTCATGTTTAGTTGATATTTGAGCTGCAACGAATGTTTCTTTCTTTCTTTCTTTTTTTTTTTTTGATATTAGTTGTTCATCGAATTGCAACTTGCTATCTGACAGATTGAGTATCATGGAAGCAAATAAATGGAGTTCAACAGGCTCACTATTGGAGCCATTGATATTTTCATGTCAGCGATATCATATGGATTGCAGGGAGATATTCAGTTGTAGATGATACAAAGTTCGGAAAAATTATTAGGAAGGATATTGATGTAATAGTTCTTCACGAGTGTTTTGAATAAGTTGGTAAGGTAAATGAGTGAAGATAACAACTTAATATGATATTAAATGCAAGGTATTAAACTATGGATTTTGAAGGCGGAAGGCTGTCTATTCTACTGGTGGGAACTAAACCGAAGAGGAGCAAGAGATCTTAGAATGATAGCGGATAGTGAGTCAAAGATCAGTTCAAAGGTGGTAAAGACAATGGCGATTCCATCGTATAAGGATCATATGTGGATTGTTGTGCACTGATCTGGTGGCCTAGATTTTGAGCGCTTTGAAGAGGGTGTAGAAATAAATAGCGAAGATGATATCGGAATGGCGGCATGCAGCTAAGAGGGTATATTGAGAGCAATCCGGAGTTTGTTGGTTTGTAGGATGACATGATTAAGACATTATACTAGTGAGAAGTGCTTGTTAGACAGATATTGGAGAGATTTTCTGAAGGATAGAATGGATGGGGAAAGATAAGCATTTCTTAACTGAGCTTCCTGGGAAATTATGCAAGGAAGTGAGAAATAACTTTTTTTCATGGATAGCGGTGTAATGCAGTACCAGAGAAGTTGATAAGAGTGAGGACACTGAATTAGCTTCAGCAAAAATTAATTTCATAGAAATTGTAAAATATAATTTTCGTATACGTTTTGGTTCTCGTTTTGAAATCCCTCTGAAATAACAAACACGTTGTTTCTACTTTGGATAGCAGACTATAAGGCACTGTGAAGTGAAAATATGGATGTGGAGTTTCATTGAAACTTGCTTCAATGAAATTGCTAAAGCACTCGATACATACATACGAAACAAGACCATGAGAAACTAAGAAATTTCACATTTAGGTAAACTTATCGCAAACTATTCATTACTGTGAATGCAAAATATTTACAATTTTTACGATAGTTTGCAAATGCCCATAGAAATGAGATCTGCTTCTCCCACGCTTAACATTTGTCAAGAAACAGCCTTGGAGCTCGAGTCGCGTTCCTAATAAATAAATGCCTACGGTTCGGACAAATCTGAGCGTACTGTCAGCGCATTGCACACGTGATAAGACACGATTTCTTTGTTGAACTGTAAAAAATGTTGAGCTTAGGTATAGCAATGCAGTGGCAACGATGATTGATTCTCTCCCTCGCAGTAAGTTTAAGGTGAAAGAGCCATCCTAAGCTTTGCCATTAACTCTAACCATTGTTTCATATGATACATGATATGTAATACCACCTAAATTTACATAATACCTACCTTAATGCGACACTGCAACATTTATCCTCTTTTTGTATTTTAAAGATTAAAAATATATAAAATTTCTTACCGAAGTGATTCAATTTTTGATAATTTTTTCCCTGGAGATTTGACGAATGGCAGCTTTTCCCTCAACAGATCAAATGCGTGGTTCATGTCACGCATTCGGCTTCTTTCTCTGTCACATGCGCTTTTTTTCTGTTCCTCCCTGGACATAGTTTTCTTGCAACGACCTAGAAATAAAAATAACCTGCTATGATTATATATTGTTATATGCTTTGCTTACAAACTTCACAAGCATAGAACATCGTTGATTATGCATGTGTGTGTGTGTGCGTGTGTGTGTGTGTGTGTGTGTGTGTGTGTGTGTGTGTGTCTAAGAACATAATCTTATGTAGATTCTAGTCCAGGAATTGGCAAGCTATCGCCCACCAAAGATGGTTTCTAAATGAATGTCGTGACAGAATCTCGAAATTGTTGTTTTGGTATCCATAAAGCAGTGTTAATTTGACGCAGCCATGCCCATTCTCTTGCATATGTTGTACTCTTATTGCAGCTCTTCCTCCGATTCTTCTCATCCTCAGTGCAAACTTGACAGTGTTCGAATGCCACGGACTTCTTAGTCTCACGCCTAACGAGTTTATGCGGTGAATATTGGAAACATATTTGTATCAATATTCACCGTGCTAAAGTACATTTTCAAAGATGAAATCTCTCAAATCTCCTTACAGATCAGCCTTATTATGATGAGCGTTTGTAAGCGATTAAAAAAATTACAACAGAGAAAAAATTAGAATAAAATATTTTTTTTCTTTTATTTTTAATTCTTTTTTTTTAAAGTAAATAAGCTGTTTCCTCTGTAAAATTTCAAGTTCGTAGTACGTGAATGCATAAACACGCAAAGCGTGCTCAACAATGCAAAAGTTTGATCAGAAATGTTTTTGAAATCATCAGATTCTTTTATAACTATACAGTGGTTATCACCTTTTATTAGTCTTTCCTGTTTGCCTACTAGTTTTTCGTGTTTATTTACACCTGAAGAAATCCTGTGTAATTAGGATGAAACGTCGTATTTTTAATTAAAATATTTTTTTAATTAAATAAAGTTCTGGTTGCAAAAGCAGATGTCCATACTTTATCTTGGATTGTGGGCTGTAGTAAAAAAAAAAAAAAGTTTTTAATCGCATTTCCATCATCATATTTGGTACAGAATACTAAATATGATTGGTAAAGAATACTAATTTGTGACTGCACTGAACGTGGGTTCAGTGCAATCACAAATCTTTTAACTAAAAAAAAAACCGATTACAAATAGTTGATCGCCTTAATTTAAGCAGTGCCGCACCGTGGGTAGGAGGCGCCCTTGCGCAAAACTTTTTTCAGCGCCCCCATAAAATAAGTTTCCATGAAAAATTTTGCGAAAAATTTTACTTTGTTAAAATTACAAAACAGTTTATACGCATACATAAAAATAAATGTTATTTAACAGTAGTAGAACATTGTCATCACTGAAATTCATTAATAAGGAATTTTTAATAATAAAAATTTTCAAAAATGTTTATTCCTTAATATATAAATACAACAGAATATATATATATATAAACAAAAATGACTTTTATGTGAAAGATACCAAGCAATTTTATAAGCTAGGTTTTTTTAATCCTTTTTCCCAAGTAAGCAAACAAACAAGTAAGTCAAGTTTGCGGCTGCACGTAGCAACTTGACTTACTTGTCTGTTTGCTTACTTGGGAAAAATGATTAAAAAATCTAGCTTATAAAATTGCTTGCTATCTTTAACATAATATATACCCATAATATAACATAAAAAGAAATATTACATAACAAAGATAATTTGGAGATATGCTTTTAACTATATAACAATTAGTATAAATATAGATTTATTTTACATATTTATCCGTCTTGCTTTAGCCGCCACAAAATTTTTAATAATATCTTTAATGTCCAATGAATCCATGATATTATTTTCAATTGATATAATTGATAAATCCGTTAGACGCTCTCCAGACATTGTTGACCGCAAATAATTTTTTATTAGTTTAAGTTTTGAAAAACTTCTTTCCCCTGATGCTACGGATATTGGTAATGGTAAATAAATACGCATCACAATCGCAGTATTCGGAAACGTATCGGTTAATTTATTTTCGTATATATAATTTAAAACAACCTGAGGAGCCGACTCTTTTTTAATAAAACATTGCAAAGTTTTTAATTCTTCAAATAAATATAAAATCAATATCGCGATTGTCAGAATCTTGATTGTGCTCAGTTTTAAGTGCAAATCTTTACAATGTTTCATTAAATCTTCATGGCTCCAATCTTTTAATTTGCTTAATGTCTCTAATGAGCCAAACATTAAAAATATTTTTGAAAGTAATTCAGAATCGCATTTATAGAAAAAGTGAAGAAACTCTAAGTGAAACACAATTCGGCTTTCGAAATGGTTTTGGTACTAGAGAGGCCCTTTTCTGTACCCAAATATTGATACAAAAATGCATAGAAAAACAGAAATCTGTCTTTATGTGTTTCATAGATTTTGAAAAAGCATTCGACAAAGTCAGACACACTAACTTAATAGAAGTCCTTCAACAAATAAGGCTAGACGAACAAGACATAAGACTAATAACAAATCTGTATTGGAATCAGTCAGCTATCGTTCAATTAGACAACATTACCACCAGTGATATTCACATCAAAAGAGGAGTGAGACAAGGATGTGTGCTCTCACCATTCCTGTTCAACATATATGCAGAGGTAATCTTTAAAAAAGCATTGGAAGAATGTTCAGAGGGAATCACAATAAATGGAAAGATTGTTAACAACCTACGATATGCAGATGACACCGTGCTAATTGCAGATAATATTATGGATCTCCAAAAACTCATTGACAGAGTATACATAGAAAGCCAAAGAATGGGAATAAATATAAACATCAACAAGACAAAATACATGATTATCAGCAAACATCCAGCCTCATCAATGAAACTGACACTCAATGGGAAAAATATTGATCAAGTGTCAAGATATAAATATCTTGGTTGCTGGTTTAATGAACGGTGGGATCCAGAAATAGATATAAAGACAAGGATTGAAGTTTCACGGCAGTCCTTCATGAAAATGAGAACACTATTCTGCAATAAAGACCTAAACATGGAAGTCAGATGCCGAATGCTGAAATGCTACGTATGGTCTATTCTGCTCTATGGAGTCGAAACATGGACAGTGAAGGCGACAACCATCAAGAAAATCGAAGCCTTTGAGATGTGGCTATACAGAAGAATGCTAAAGATATCATGGACAGAAAAAATTACCAATGAAGATGTCTTAAAATCCATTGGCAAAGCTAAACATCTTGTACAAATAATCAAGAAACGAAAAACATCATATCTTGGCCACATCATGAGAAACAGCAAATATCAACTTCTACAAACTATTTTGGTAGGAAGAATTGATGGCAAAGGAACTAGAGGAAGAAAAAGAATATCATGGTTTGACAAATCAAAATGTGAACAGGAAAGAGCAGTGCACAACTGCTCAGATTAGCACAAGAGCGCAGTTTGTTCGCCAAGATGGTCGCTGCCCTTCGATAGAGGATAGCACAATAATAAGAAGAATGTCTCTTATAACTTTAAAGTCCTCGCTATGTTGTTTTAAGAGTATGAATCTTTCCAAGACTGAAGTTATTGTCGTGTCTAAAATCGCGAAGAAAAAATTTATTTTAAAATTTTGTTTAGGATCATGCGTTGTCTCATCTGATGCTTTGTAACCAAACATTTTTGTTTTTGTTCTTTTGGAATGTTTGGAAAAGTAGGATCAATATTAAGATCGTTTGCTACTTCTTTTGCAGTTCTAATAATATTTTCAAAATATTGGTCTATTCAGCGAGTATTTAATTCTTGTATAACATAATCAAGATTTTCTGTAATTTTTCCTATATCAAATGTCGGATTCTGCATTATTTTGCTTGCACCATATACGAGGCTGAAGATTTCGTACCAAACATGAACAGAGCAAATAAATTTAAACGAATAAATCTTTGAAATTAAGTTGTCTGCCTGAACTCTAGAATCATATCTTTAATTTCATCTTCTGTAATATCAAAAAGAGCCTGGTAAATTTCATTGATATTATTTATAAGTGGCTTTATTGCTTCTACTCTACTTTCCCACCTAGTAGCAGAAAGTGGTTTCAAATTTAAAACACGAATATGCTTTTTTAATATAGCCCAACGCTTCACAAATATTGAAAAATAATTATATAATTCCTGTATTACCCCCAAAAAATGTACAGTTTCACAGGATATCTTAGCTGCATCATTAACTACCAAATTTAATGAATGAGCAGCACACGGAATAAAAAAAAAGCCCTTCAATTTATTTCAAGGATTTTTTTCTGCAGTCCATTTTGTTTGCCTCGCATATTTGAACCGTTATCATAAGCTTGGCCGCGTAAATCCGAAATGTTAATATTCAATAATTTTAAATAATTTTTTATAAATTGAAATAGTCCTTGCCCAGTGGTATCTTCTACAGATTGAAAACCCAAAAAATGTTCATGAATTTCTGCTATATTTGCATACGGGAGGAATCTTTATCTGGACGATTTCAATCGAAGGGGAATTAGCCGATCCCATACGGAGGTAGCAGGATTTTTTCTCGCGGAAACTCGGAATTTTCATCCCGCATACAGACAAATCAAACCTTCAGAACACACGCAATTTACAGACGAAAAATACTGCTGGTGGTAGAGGTGGGCGGTTGATGGCGTTGATGGAGATGATTCGTAGTAGAGGTTCGGTGTAGTGGTTGAAACAGTTGTAGGTGTACTCCCACGATGAGTCTTCGGAATCCTTGGAGGTATCAGAAATAATAATAATAATAATAATAATAATAATAATAAAATAAATAAATAAATAAAAAAAAAATAATAATAATAAAATCTAATAACAATAGATAATTGTTCTGTGTGGCTTATATCCGAAGTAGTGTCAAGAATTAATGAATAATATTTACTCTTTAACCATTTCTAAAAGTTTTTGTTTTATAGCTTCAGAAATTACACGGATGATTTCATTTTGTATTTTATCACCTAAATAATGAGCAATGTTCCTTTTTGTGATGTTTGGATGCGATGCAAGTATTCTGCCATTATCGAATCAAATTTAGCTACAGTTTCTACTAACTTTAAAAAATTGCCGTTATCATTTTCAAAACATTTTTGTGAAGAACCTCTAAAAGCTATAAATATTGTATTTTTTTTTAAATACTAAATATACTGGTGTGTTTTTAGTATATGAATCAAATGCTGCCTGATTTTCAAACTTAGCAAAAATATAATAGTTGTAGAAAGTACTTGCAAGAGTTGCCTCAGTCTTGCACTACATGCAGGCGCAAACTTAACATACTTATCTGTTTGCTTACTTGGGAAAAAGGATTAAAACCTCAACATCATCAAATTCCTGCCATGTACCCTCAAGGTGTGTACAGGATATGATAGTACTACATGAAAAATTTACATCATACTAACTTCCTATCTACAATTTTCCTCCAAATCAGTCTGTTATTTATCAACACTCCAACATTACCAGATCTTATATTTCTATCATCTAAGGCACTTTTTACCATATCGATCCACCTATATCTTGGTTTTCCTCTGGGTCGTTTTCCTGCCAACTTGGCAGAAAACACTTGTTTTGCTAATCTTTCCTCGCTCATTCTGTTTAAATGACCATACCACCTGAGATTAGCTCTGCTAATGCATTCCTGGATGCTGACAATGTCAAGTTCTTTCCTAATATCCTCATTTTTAATATGATATTGCCATTTATGCCATCTGTTCACGCCTCTAATCTTTCTCAAGAGCCTCATATCTGCGGTCTCTAGCCTTTGGTCAAGTGTTTTACTTCTGCCCCAGCTCTCAGATTCATAAGTTAAAACTGGTTTGAACACTGTCCTGTAAACAGCTAATTTAATGTTCCGACTAATTTCTCCCTTATTCCATATGAATTTATTCAATTGACTTCCTACCATACCAGCTTTGCTGATTCTGTTGTCTATTTCCATATTTAATTTACCATCTTCACTAAAAATCGTGCCTAAGTAGCTGAAATGTTTTACTTGTTCCACAGGTTTTCCATTCACAACAAAATTGACATTTTCAATGATTCTGCCTATTTTCATTGTCTTTGTCTTTTTATTGCTGACCTTCACACCATATCTATTACAACAGTTATTCAATTTAGTCAGAGAATCTTGCAGACTTGTAGCGGATTTATTTAGAAGTATAACATCGTCTACATAAAGCAAAGAGCTGACATTAACATCTCCAATTTTGATATCATGTTTAATACCACTTTCCTTCATAACGTGATCCATATAGATAATGAATAACAGAGGGGATAATGTACATCCTTGTCTCACACCACATTTAACATTAAACCACCTTCCTGAACTTCCTTCAGTTCTAACTGCTCACTTAAAACTCAAATATAAACTAAGTATTGCTTGATATAATGCCCCATATAACTGTAGCATTTTGAATAGCTTCTCTCTTGGCACCTTGTCATATGCCTTTTCCAGATCTACAAAACTTAAATACAAATCTTTGTTATATTCCCATGATTTCTCAACTATTTGTTGTAATGTGAAGATCTGATCCTGACAGCCTCTATTTGTCCTGAATCCGGCTTATTCTTCGCCAAGCGTTTCTTCCACAATTCTTCTCAACCGTTTCTCAAGTATACTTGCATATATATCCAGGAACACTCAGTAGGGTACTATTAAAACTCTACTCCAATCATCGGGATTTCGTCCCTCTGTCCGGGCATTCTGAACAATGCAGTTCAGCCACTGTAAGACTTTTATACCACCAGTATTTCTGGTCAAATATCATCTACTCCTGCTGCCTTTCCACATTTCAAGCCTTTGATGGCTTTTTCTACTTCAAGTATGGATATGTATTCCTGACTGCATGCCTGGTCAGTGTTTTTTATCACTGTGCTGTCATCACTGCTTGTTTCATTTAGCAAATTTTCGAAGTAATTAATCCATACTTCAAGGATATCTTTTTCTCCCGTTTTCATTTCACCTTTATCATCTCTAACTCCTTTTACAGCACTCTTTCCTCCATTCCTAAGCTTCTTCAACAACCTCCAGAATATTTTGCCACCTTCTTGATATTTATTTTCTATGTTCTTGCCAAAGTCCTCTCATGACTTTTGTTTAGCTAGTTTTACACACTGTTTAGCTTTCTTACATTTGTCTCTGTATTCTCTAAGAGCACAAGCTGACTTATTTGCCAGGAACTTTTGATATGCTTTCTTCTTTTCTTTAACTGCCTCTTTAACTTCCTGTGTCCACTATGGAGTTCTAATTTTTCTATCCTTGCAGACAAACTCACCACATGCCTCTCTGGCTGAATCAATTAGGGTTTTCTTCAAGGTTTGTCACTGAATCTCCAAGGTTTGGTTCCTGTTCTGAAACTCTCTCATTTTTCTTCAATAATCTTTGTGTATTTTAGTCTACAGTTCCCATCTGAGAGCTGCTCAACTTTTATTTGCTTTAAAACTTTCTTACATGATATATTTTCAATATGAAATTCAATTTTATCCTGCTCAAGACTAAATAGTGATCACTTCCAATTTCAAATCCTCTGTACGCTCTGGTGTCCTGCACCAGGGAGAAAACATCACTATCAACAATAACATAGTCAATGAGACTTTTCTTATTCCTTGCCTCTTCTCTCCATGTGAATTTGTGCACATTTTTATGTTGGAACATGGTGTTAGTAATAACCAGTCCATGTCCTGAGCAGAAATCCAACAGGTATTTGCCATTATTATTAGCTTTGCTCTTTTCTCCAAATTTTCCCAAAATATTTTTGTATATCTGACAATCATTTCCTACTCTGCTATTTAGGTCACCAACAAGGACCAACTTTTCCTTTTTCATTGTGCCCGTTGCTTTTTCTAAAGCATCAAAAAATTCCTCCACTTCTACCTTAGTAGAACCTTCTGTGGGACCATAGGCACAAATAAGTCTTATTGTCCAGTTCCCCATTCTGATATTTTCCCACATCACTCTACTTGAGACTGCCTGCCATTCAAGAAGATTAGTCTCGTATTTAGTGTTGAATACTATGGCTACTCCTTCTTTTCCTTGATTGTCATTGCCTGAATATAACATTTTGTATTTATTGCTCAGAAAGATCTCACCAGTTTTTGTCTTTTTTGTTTCAGTCACCCCTATTATGTCGATCTGGTACTTATCTAATTCCTCCGCTAGCTCCATTTCTTTGCCATTCAGGCTTCTTATGTTGATAGTACCGATCTTTAACTCTGGTGATGTTGAGTTGGGGTGTGTTTTCAGATTTGAAAACACACCCCAATTTTTACAATTTTAAACAACAATAAATATATCTTATAAAACAAAAGGCAACTGTACTGTTGCCTTTTGTTTGTGAATTTGTGCGTTACACTGTTACTGTAACGCACAAAATGAAATGATGCAAGAATACACCAAAAAAGTATCAAGAAAGGGCCAATTGCAGTATGTGTAAACAAAGTTAGATCATCTAAAGAGTTTTATAGCTCATTAATAACCTATGTTTATTAATTTAATTCGAGTCGCGTCAGCATGACGCGCCAATAGTCTTCATTGCATATATATACGGGATTTTTAGCTATGGTCCCTGAGCTGATTAATATGTTTATAATTTATAAACTATTATTTTTAAAATATTATTTGTCTATCAAAAATAAAATAAGTACACAATTAAAAACGAAGCCAAAAATTGTCCAAAGTCACTTAAACACAGAATACACAATACACTCAATATGTTTCACATTCAAAATTGAAATGACGCTGAAAAAAATGTAAGAAGTGCATATTTGGATAGACGCTATTTTCTATCCAAATTCGAAGCGGAATTTAAGAAAACGAACACCGTAATATACAGCTATGTTTCAGACTAAATATTTTTGGATAGATCAGTGTTTCTGAAACTTCAGATATCCGTGTACCCTTTCTTTAATTTTCATTATTACCAAGTACCTTTTCAAAATATCCTTATCAAAATAATAATAATAAATAAATAAAAATATATTTCATTGTAAATGTCTGTTTTATTTGAATTTAGATGTACATTTAAACAAACAAAAATATGATTTATTTTTAATAGAACAAAATTTATAAAGATACTATACATTTTTACTTAATATAAATAATTTATCATCAATGAGAGAAGTGAAATTGCTTATTTATATATCTGCTATATTGCTCTCTTTGTGCGTTTTATAAATCCAGTCTTTAACCAATGATCCATACTTAACAATTTGAATGCTAAACAAATTACCATATTTACTCGACTATAACTCGCACTTTTCCCCAAAAATTAAAGCTAAAAAATCGTGCTACGAGATATATGCGGGGATTTTTGGAAACTAAAGGTTTCAGAAAAAAAACAAAAAAACTGAAAATGGGTATGCCTTACCAAGAAGCTTCTATTCTCCATCACTTCTTCTGTCCTGAAGAGTTTCCTTGTGTGCAATCAAAGTTATCTACACAAATAGAGACATCTTCTTTTCCATCATATCAAGCAAAAATTACCAGTAATTTAAGACTTGAGATACGTAATGAACAGTCCTTGACAAATTACTAACGAGAAGTGAAAGATGTGCGCGATTGTAGGCCAGTATAATAGAGAAAAAGCCACTATTAAGAAGTGCATATGATTGGTGCGGTATTAACAAAAGATTGCGCAACCCAAACAAAACAAGCTAACATGAATTGAAATGCTAATTCTCTTAAACCGATTTCCATAATATCTGAAATGCATTTACTATATATTTCTTACTTTTAACACGTTCATGACCGGGGTAGTGTCAAGCAAAACCATATGTTGCACCTGCAACATATGGTTTTGCTGTCAATGGGAAATGATGTTTAACTGTCAATGGGAAATGATGCATTTTTATTTGGTAAACTAAACGTTGTATTTTTGTAAAATATCTTGTTGCTTAAAATATCTTGCTGAACGAGCGCCCTTGTTAAGCAGCGCCGTGAGACAGGCTGCCTCTATGCTACATCCTCTCGACGGTACTGGGCAAAGCACAGCGTAAGAATGAAGTCACGGTCTGTCTTAAACTAACAATTTCCACTAAAAATATAATAAACAATCGAGAATATTTATAAAATTTTCGCTGAGTCGATGCTTACTCTGTGAAATAAAATCTGTGGTAATATTGATAGCGTTTCACCTCAAACAAATTAAAATAAAACTGATGATGTATCAAGTTAAAAATATTGTTAGATTATTAAGAATTCATAATAATTTGACTGTTTAAAATTTCATTTTTATTGCATTAACTATAATTTGTAATTGTGTAATTTATATAGTACGGTATAATTCAAGAATAAGAAAATTTATATATTTTTATGGTGAAATGGCGCCCCTATCTTCAAGGGCCCTTGTGCGGTGCACAATCTGCACAACCGCACGGCGCGGCCCTGGATTTAAGAATGCTGCTGACAAATATAGAGCCAAATATGAATAGACTGGTTAGCAGACCAGGATCATCCTTCTGATTACGATTGTTTTTAATATTACTGATCGTTATTTACTATTTCATGTGCGATTTTTACATATGTGCAATTTATGTTTGTTTTCTTAATGTTATAGTATTATTAATTTTTCAGCTTCCACTTGTCCTATGTTTACGTGCAATATCTGTTTCTTTCGCTGATTTCAATAAATAGTTTTAATTTGTAATTGTTTTAAATTTTCAGTTCCAAGGTGTCTTATTTCTAATTTTCCAAATTCTCTACTGAATGCATAATAAAACGCAAATTTGTTTCTGCATCTATCTGTTTGTTCGCTTAAAACTGGAGAACTGCTGATCTGATTTTCATATGAATTTTTTTTATATGTATCAGGTAGAGCTGGTCAGATCTTAGAAAGTAGTTTCCGGAGCAGGGAATGCTGGGTAAATGTATTTATTTTATTTTTTTGGAAAAGGGGGCGGTAAGCCAATTAAGTTTGGGAACCACTGAGCTAATGAATCAATTATATGCATTATCAAATTTTAGTGTTTGATAGGAAAAAATTTCTTTTTCTCCTGAACTAATGCTGCCGAAAAATGTCTCTTCGAATATTACGCGTTTTGTGATCTCGTTTTTAAGGAAAGATGTTGAAAGTTTATTTTTCACTAGGTTAGACTATAATAAAATTAGTTTAATCCTTTCTCCCAGTGAGAGTAAACAAAGTTTGCGCCTGAAAATATCTTCAGGACTGAATATAGTGTTGTACTATCTTACCTGGGTAAGTAGTACAACACCAGAGCAACTCGTAGCAAAGGTGGAGCAAGATACCAACCCTCTTATCCCAGTATCTCTCATAATGCAAAACACATCTCCTTGTGGATATGTATACTGTTATGCATTAAGGGATTGGCCACTACCCAGACTAGTTTCGACCTTTATTGAGGTCTCTTCAGTGGGAGCCAGGCCCAGAGTTGGAGATACCAGGCAGAAGCAGTAGCAATTTAATAATAATAAAAAAAAGGTGGCAAATCTTTTGGCAACTCCTATAGGTAAAGATGACCTTGCTACTGCTTCTGCCTGGTATCTCCAACTCTGGGCCTGGCTCCCACTGAAGAGACCTCAATAAAGGTCGAAACTAGTCTGGGTAGTGGCCAATCCCTTAATGCATAACGGTATACATATCCACAGGGAGATGTGTTTTGCATTATGGGAGATACTGGGATAGAAGTGTTGGTAGTTTGCACCACCTTTGCTACGAGTTGCCCTGGTGTTGTACTACTTACCCAGTTAAGATAGTACAACACTATATTCAGTCCTGAAGATATTTTCAGGCGCAAACTTTGTTTGCTCTCACTGGGATAAAGGATTAAACTAAATTTATTTAAGGAAAGATGTTTATACGTAAAAGGTAATATTTTGTGAATTCAAAATGTTATTCTAGTTCATCGTGTGCAAATAAATAAACCAATGCCTCTTTTTCACACAATTTACATTGATATATTATTTTTATTATTACGTTCTTCATTTCCATTCAATCAGACTTATAAATAGATTTATTAAGCCGAAAATTATGTTATTTAATTTAGGCATATAACGAACCATTGCAACATCTTGCTAACCAATATTTATTTGTATATGCCTTAATTATTATTTGGAATACCTAAGTATTTCAGTAATTACCTAGATAAAGTATGAAATACAGTCTTTTTCAGAGGAAGAAAGACTATTATAGGTTTCCCTATTTATTTGTATCTATTATAGGCTCGATGGAAGAAAATGCTATATTCTTCCCTAATTATCTGTATCTTTTATCCAACTTTAGATCATTGATTAACGATCTAAAGTAAGCTATAAATAATCATTGATCTGGGGCAAGCTGTTAGTGACTGCTAAGGTTTGAGGTTAACTGCCTTTTAAGGATAAAACGGCCTTTTCGAGTTATGAAAACGTTCACCGATTTGTTTTATTTATATTTATTTTGACTTTTTTTCTCGGCTTTTTCTAGAATTTTAAACAACAATTTAGCGTTAATTCTAAAAATAAATAAATAAATAAATATTTAAAAAATGCTTACGTATTGAAGAGGGTTCACTCATTAAATATAGAATACAATGGATGCTTTTACATAAGAAATATTTCTGTTGTAAAGTGGGTTCTATGACGACCATCACAAACGTATAATTTATAATTTACAAAGGTATAATCTGTATTAATAATTATTATGGCCAGCATTGAAAACGTCACTAGATAAACAACACATCACCCATCAAGATAAAAAATAATGACATGTTTGGCTTCATTTCTCAATAAATAAATAAATAAATAATGCTTTGAAGTCATCATGGTACTACCCCCTTGTAACCAAAATCAATTCTGAAACATAAGGTTATTTCCTCGATATATTTCTTGCGATATAGCATTTAGCTGTGATTGTAACCAACCAGAAGTAATTTATAGGAAATGAAATCACCGAATGCTGCATTTTAAAATACAATATTGGTTTAATAGCGTTACCTATATCTAGAGTTAAGTTAACGAGGTGTTTTTTTTCTTCCTAGAGGTAAAATCCGAATTACAGCCTTTTTGTCCAGTATGAGAAAAATGCCTAAAGCATCTTTTAATTTAATAACATATAAAAATATAAAATCTTAAAAATTAACAGAACTGTTTGACTTGTCAGCGGATAAGTATAAACAAAAATTCCACGTACCTCTTTCTCTATATCGTCCTTCCCCACGGCCGTGTGCAGTTCTGAAGAATGAATATTTCGCATCCAAATCCGATCCCCTACAGTTAGAATTTACAGGAACTGACATCATTGACTGAAGAGGTAGATGATAGAAATGCGCACTGTCGTTCTTGACTTCGGTATGATTTGGAATCATGTCCATTTTATCGTAAACGCCATAATACTGGTATTCTGATATTTTTGAAGACTGTTGTAGACTAGATGAGGATGACACAACAGGCGTTAGATAGGTTAGCAGACTTGAAGGACTGTGAGAATCGCTGAAAGACGAATCCAAAGGAACTTCAGATGGTTGAACCCAACTGGCCTTCAATTCGTGATGAACTATTCCTTGAAATGGAAGAGTAGAGTCATTTAGAGTTGTAACATGAGATAGTTTATCATCTTCGTCATCATCAACATTATTTAACACTTCTGTCTTCAATACCAGATGTGTAGGTGCGCATGTGCGTTCATATTCACACGTTACACTGTTAGAAGTCTTCTGACTAGGTTGGGCTGTTGCACTTTGTCCAGAGTTGCCTCTATAGACTCCAGCTGGGCTGTCACAATTCGCAGACTCCTCAGGTTGAATCATAGAAGCAGTTGGAGGATACAACTGTTTTACTTCAGGTACAAATGGCGGTTCGCAACAGCCCTCAAACAGAGATGAAACATAAGATGTTACGATGCTATGCCTCTAGGTGGGAAGCTTCTATATCATACGTCACAACGACAGGTGCAGAGCAGTGAAGCAAACCAATCGCACAGTTGGTTTGCACCTGAGTGAAACATGTACGATCCCCCAATAGTGAACATATAGCAAAAACTGTTAGCAGATAAACTAGAAAACTAAGCTGTGACGTCGCTAAAATACTATGACTCTTTAGAATTATCAGATTATAAATATTATGGTGATTCAAGTCGTTATTATTTTGGATACTTCTTTGGTATGCTAGCTTCTATTTTTTTAGTTGCATACCGTTGGCACTGAAGCTCTGAAAAACCAAAACTTTGAGAGCGAAGTACTTTACTTACAATCCAGATCTGACATCATCGTCTGTTTTAACTACTGAAAGAGACTCAAAGCGATAGGGTGTCTGCGCAGATGAATAGATAAAAAAAAATGTATTTGTCATTCAGTCACTACCACAACTGTATGCTTAATTATGGAATTAAACAGTTGATATCCTTCTGGAACATCAGTATTAAAAAGTAAAACAAACTAGAAATCTTCATCAGTATTTAATAAAAATGTTACTAAAATATTTAATAACATTTTAGCACTTTATTTAAAGAAAATTAAATTCGTGTCTCTAAAATTTGAACTTCTCGCTGTTCTCAAGTTCTGCATGATAGGAACGATGCCATCACTTAATCCCTAAACAAAGCAGTTCCAGTCGTTGCATGATGTCTTTTTTTATATGTATTTCCATTAGCGTTGTTTTACTAAACTGGCTGCCTACCATCTCTTTGTTTTCCGCTAATCATATACGAACACGAATAACTGCTGGTCAACATCGAACATTAGATCATTCACATTTAACTCTTATTTCTTTCATCTATCTTAGACAATGCTTTTGATTTTACTTGTATATTAACTGTTTTGATGATTTTAAAGCGATAGCATCTCACATAAAGATGTGAGATTTAATTTATTCTTCTCCTTATACTTATGACTTTCATAATCCAAAAAATGTCTATGTTATAACGTAATCCAATTTTATGCGACTTTGTCTCTCATAAAAGTCTTATAAAAACCATTGTAATGTTGTTTGTTATGTAGTAACGTAGCTTTAACTTTCTTTATACATTATTTTATTATTCTCAAATATTCATCAAGAATTCTATACCTTCTAATAATGTCTGGTTATTAGTAATGTCAAAAGTTTTGGAAAAATCGATAAAAGTTAGATAAGAAGTTTAAATTCAACACTTTGTTCAATGATGTTCTTTAGAGTAAAAAAAAAAAAAAAATGCGGTATTGTACTTCAGTCTATTCTATACTCAATTTCTCGTGCCTTAATATCTTTTCTATTTCTCTTTTAATCCTATTTATCAAAATTTTACCACAAAAAAAAAAAAAAAAAACCTGCGGTACTGACCAAAACTAATTTCCCTCAATTTTTACATGTTGTGGGATCGCTTTTCTTTGGGATTAAGGTTACTATTATTTCTTCCCATTGTCTGGGTACCTTTTCCCTCTCTAGCACATCCATGTCCACAACCACGCCGTTACAGCACCAACAGCGCCTTATGACATGGTGCTTTGTATTGCTGAAATAGACAATGGTCAATTCAGTAGGATGTAGGAAAAACAAACGCCACGAAGTAGGAAGCATTGCTTTGCGTTGTCCACAATGTTCACAGATACCGCTGGGCGTTCAATGTTCGTGGAACCACAAACAGAGGTCCGAGGCCAAACCAGGAAAAACAGGACCATATCATCGCACTGCCACTCCCAAATTTCATAGTTGGGGTTACGCACACTGGTTAGAGACGTTCACTGGGCATTCTCCTCACCCACACCCGTCCATCTTCTCAGTAGAGGGTGTACCATGATTGATCTCTCCACAACATAGCTTTCCAAGCTTCTACGTCCCACTGTACACGCTCTTTACACCACTGAAGACGACGCTGCATGTTGGTTCGGGTACTCTGTGAGCTTGCATATTGTGGTCCTACTATGGAAACCTATGTTGTGAGTGTCGGTTTTGAATGTCTTTGTGCAGATTCGAGTCCCAGTCGATGCAGGGAACTCCGCATTCAAAGTGACGGCCGATGAATGGCGGTTTTACATATTATCCTTTCTTAGCACCTTACAGTTAAGTTCGGTGAGTGTGTTGCGTCGTCCACTGCGAGTAGCACTTGCAGTTGACTCCCTGCGCTTCCATCTCAGTATGGTGTTACTGATTGTTGACCTGGAATGAACTAATTTGTCAATAATTTGCCGAATAGATAGGCCGGCAACATGCCATCCTATCACCACGCCTCTTTCAAACTCTACCCAAGTTCCCTTCTCGCAGACATTTCAGCCAGACACAGTTCCACTGACTTGGGAGCATCATCTTCCTCCAAAATATACCGGCTACAAACACGTGACTCGTTACATGGTGTGATGCATCTTGTCCATGGGGATATCCGTTGACTTCGTTCCAAGCAGTATACTTTTCCACTCTTCTTCTTCACAGTTACGATCGTCATTTCTTTGTTAGATATTGTTTCTAGTGTAATATTTAAATTCATAGTTATTGGCGGTTCTTCTATCCTGCGCTACTGAGGCGCAGGTTCTTTTTTCTTTCTCTTTTGTTTTACGTTTACTCACAGCTCCACATCGCATCATGCAGGCTTTCGAAACCGTATCCGACTGAATTGGGTGGTTAATCCTTATTCCCCTAATCTCTTATGTCTATATTGCGTATACTCCCTACCAGAAACGCGTGTTTTTCACCTCGCCAAACAGACATAACACATTCTAGTGATAGAGCCTTAGTTGCTTCTTCAGAAAAAAAAAAAAAAAAAAAAATTCCGAATGGAGTAAATTTGTATATTAATTTTTTTATTAGCTAAACGTCCCGCTTTGGGAAGATAGTTTAGTTTTTTTGACAATTTATATCATTGTCCTCAGTTTGTAAAACGTGTGTCCTACTTTTTACTCTTATTAGCAGCAGAGGTGGTAAAAGCAGCTCACGTTTTTCCCCCCTCTAATTTTTTTTTCTTTATGCATACTTTTATGTTTAATTTGGCTAAAAAACAAACTCAATCTGAAAAGAAAAAAAAAACAATCGATTTAGTTTGGATGAGGTAGCATGTTTCAACATGTGATGAGAAAATGTTTGGAGACCGAGCCCATCAGAAAGAGGAAATTCTAGGTTTGGCATTCTCTAACAAGAAATATTATATCTGACGAATGCACATGTACTACTCTTAACTGAAGGAATCATGTTAAATATAGTTTCGATAGTTGAAGTAACATTTCTATTTACGTCACTTTAGGAAAAAAAAATTCGGTTGGTTGTCAACAGGAAAAATTTAAATAATAACAAAAATAAAAATAAAGGAATTTATATTCTTGTGGCTTGTAGTATTCATAATTATGATCTGGAAAAACAATACGTAAAAATTGTTTTTAATGTTTTACATGTTTTGTTTTTTTTTGCCAATATCATCATCATGCATATCAAGGATTTAGGCCTAGCGTGGCCTGCTCCGGCCTTAGAAGTCATCGTTGAATCTTTTAAGAGAACGTCCTGGTTTTCTTTTTCCTAATGGCTTGTACTTTAAGGCTTGTTTTGGTATCTTTCAATTTTCATTCTTTGAACGTGTTCCATTCAGTTATGTTTATATTTTTTAATTTTTTCTATTACTGGTTCTTCGTTTAGTTCTTTCAAAATTTCTTCGTTTCTTTTGTGATCAAATAAGGTATACTTTGCAGTTTTTCTCATAAACTACATTTCTGCTGTTATTAATCTTCGTTTGTCTTTTTGTTTTAATGTCCAGATTTCACTTCAATACAATAAGACTGGTAGGGCTAATGTATTGTATACTTTTAGTCTGGTTTATTTTTGAACTAGGTTTGGTTTAAATATAGAGTTAATTACACCTGTTATTTTTAAATATTTTGCAATTTTTACGTTTATATCTTTTTCATTTTCATATGCGATCATACATCCTGGGTAGTTAAATGAATTCACCTGTTCTAAGATCTTGTTATCTATTACTATTTTAGTTCTTGCTGGATCTTGTCCTTTAAATGCCATAGGTTTTGATTTTTCCGTTGATATTATCATACCATGATCTTTGGCTATCTCCTTTAAATTTAAAATATCTTTCTGTAAGTTATCTTCAGAATTTGTAATTATTATTTGGTCGTCGGCAAAAAAGGAGAGTGCTTAAGTTCACAGTAGGAGAAAGTTTAATTCCTTGATGTAAATTTTTATTCCATTTTATTATTATTTCGTTTAAGTAGATATTAAAAAGAGTTTCGGAGAGGGGACATCTCTGTCGGACCTCTTGGTTTATCTCTCTCGTATATGATTGCTCGTGATTTAATCTTATTTGTATTTGATTATTTTCATATAAACTTATGATAGCTTTTAGGATATTATTTGGTATTTGTCTTTCTTTTAATATGTTAAATAATATGTTTCTTTTAACTTTGTCAAATGCTTTTTCAAAATCAATAAATGCAATATGTGTTTCTAAATTGTATTCTCTTCTTTTCTCTATTATTAGTTTTAGGCAAAGGCCCGGTCTATACATGATCGACCTTTTCTAAATCCATTCTGTACTTCTAAAATAAAGTTTTCGGAATATTTCATTAGTTTGTTATTTAAGATTCTGCTATATATTTTGTAACAGGAATTTAGTATACTGATACCTCTATAGTTTTTAGGGTAATCTCTATTACCTTTTTTTAAAGATAGGAATCACAATTGCTTTTTTCCATTCTATTGAGGGGGAATTACCAGTTGTATAGATTTTATTTAAAAATAATAGGAGTCTTTCTTTGAATCTTGTTCCCTGCATATTTATATAGTTCTGAACAGTGGCGCACTCAGGATTTAATCTTGGAGGGGGGGAGGGATTGAGTAGACGATTTGAGAATACGCATTGCATACAAGCTATGACTGAGCATCTGCAGTGATCGCCAATACATGATACCCGTGATCTCCTCTGGCACGGCTCGGGCAAACGAAGTAGCGCCCAAGCATAATTTGTTCTCCTTGCGTTCACAGTGGCCGTGATTCCCGAGAGCTATAAGGCATTCCCACCTTATGTGACCGCTAATTCATAAGTAGAAATAAAAGACACAACACAACATAAATTTTTAAAAAAATGAATTTTAATTAGAAAAATATTTTTGGAAATTTTTCTAGTGTTTTTTTTCCTTTTTCTTTTTTTTTTTTTTTCAACATCATACGTCGATCCAGAAATTGATAATAAACGATATGCTGCATTTTTTAAATGGCTGTACTTTATGGTAGGTGCAAATTTCCAAAATTCATTGACTGAATTTACAAATTTATGTAACATTTTAAGACCTTCGTCTTCTTGCATTTCTATTAACTCCATTTCTCCTAATGCCGGTCCAGGAAGTAAGCTTTTTTTTTAAAAGCGGGAAACCATTGTTAATTACATAAATTTCAAATGGATTTAATAGAAAGGCGATAGATGGTTTTAATTCTTGTAAGTCTACAAATCGTTCTTCAAAATCGTCCAACAGGTTGTTTAATATAGTTACTGATAGCTGTAGGAAGAATATTATATCCTGAAGTCGCTTTTTTCAAACGTGGAAAGTGATTGAATGTCTTTTCACTTATATTTTTTTGAAAAAGTTGTATTTTTTTTTTAAAACTAAAAATGCTCTGACTCAATTCTGAAATATTCTTGTCCTTGCCTTGCAGCGACACATTGAAATTTTGTAGATGTTCCATTATATCGGTAAAAAACATTAAGTCCTGGATCCATTCATTGTTTTTTAATTGCGGATATGATTGCTTTTTTATATCTAGGAATTCGATAATAGGTTCCAATAAAGCTACAAATTTGTTCAATACATCGTATACGTAGATAACCATCTCACTATGCAGTACAACGATAAATCATTTATTTGTTCATTCAAATCAAGTTCATCAATACAATTTCGAAACTGACGGTGGTTTTTTGCATTGGTCTGAATGAAATTTACGATTTTTATGAGTGGTGTAAACACATGTTCAAAATTAAAGTGTTTTGCAACAAGATGTTCTCGATACAAAATACAACCAATTTCTGGAATGAAATCGGGAATGCTTTCATCTATTTTTAAAGGTCCAATTAATCCACCATTGCTGCTGCTCCATCAGTAGCCACACTTATTAATTTACTTTTTTGGAACATTTTTAAGGGCAACATCAAAAGCTTCCTTAATATCAACGCCACAAGTACTATCTTTTAATGCTATTAAATCGAATAATTCTTCTCGTGTCACTCCGTACTCAAGAACGAAACGAATAAAAATTGCTAATTGTGGTTTTTCTGTAATGTCAGTTGATTCGTCAAGCGTCAAACTATCTTTTATACACAATCTTTTATACCGTTTTCTAATTTTGATAATAAATCCACGTTTATTTCTGAAATTCGACGTTCAATTGTACGTCGTGGGATAGGAATGTCGGTAATTAACTTTCAAAGTTTTGAATTATTAGGATCCAGTGACTCATTTGTATCAAGAATGTTTTGCTTAATAAATTCCCCTTCGGTATAAGGAAGTTTTCACTTGCGATGTTCCATGATTTTTAAAACTAGCCTCTATTACTAGTTTTAGATTCTTCAGTAAATTTTGTCATGAAGTTAATTTGGTAATTAACTGAAGATTTCAACGATTTAATCTTTTTAATTCGTATTTCAGATGATTTTTCTGGATATTGAGACGAAAACTGACGATGCAATTTTTCATAATGACGTTTCAAATTCCTTACTTTGAAATTGCTCACTGTTGAACTAAAGATGAGGCAAAAAGCTTTACCATTTTTCTCAATAAAGGCATAGTCTTCTTCCCATTCTTCCTTAAAAATTCTATGTTCGTCGATATACTTCCGCTTCTGTTCATTTTCAAGAGTCATGCTGCAAAATATTCTATAATAAAATTTTAAAAATAAAATATTAATATTTAAATGATTTGGAATTTAAATTATTACCTTCTTATTAATATAAGAAGTACGAAATTCAGTAATGTATCTTTTTAAATTTTCTGACAAGGTGATATAGATATAACTACATTGCCGAACAGCATATGAACAGCAAATTTCATCAAGCCACTCAAAAACATTGACCAATCGAGCAGCAAAATACAGCTTAGTAGGGATGGCAAACAAACATCGATGATTTTTAGAGGCAAATATCGATTTTTTTTTCCTTTTTTTTTGACTTTGCCTCGAGTTTTTTTCATTTATTATCATCATTCAGAAAAACTTAAATAGGTGATTGCCCCATGTCTGCTAGAAAATTAAGAAATATTATAAATATTTTTTATTTGTTAGTTGAGCCAATATAACTTAACAAGAGCCACATGCGGCTCGCGAGTCGCAGTTTGGCGACTGTGGGCATATTATTATTATTATTATTATTGAAAATGAAGAGGGCGCTTTAGCAGCAAGCGGTCGCAAGCACGCTGTTTCAATGCTCCCATATTTTAAGTTGCAAAGTAGATCTTTTCTTGTGAATTAAAATTTAAAGTACATCAGTGAACTCCGCTCTTCAAGACGAACATATAGATGTAAAAACTGTAAGTATCTGTTAAGTAATAAGTAAAATATAAATATTCAAAGTTCGAAGTATACGTTGGTCAACTACGCGAGAAGAGAACAAAGGAAGACGCCATATTAGAAAATAAACCAAATCGTCAAACAAGAAATATGAAGTGCTACAAATGCCAAGAAGACCTAACGGGGGAAGAAACCACGTAACATGTAGGAACTGCCAAAGAAACATGCATGTTCTATGTTCAGGATTGTCTGAGGCTACTTGGCAGCGAAAATCAAACAAGAATCGTGACGAGTGGAAGTGTCCCCATTGCAGAGACAACAAAGGAATGTCGCCTTCGACCGCAGGCGGGAAACAGCCAATGCAGAAAACAACCGCAGGCAGTAAACAGCTATCAACAACAGAGGGAATTAAAAACAAAGAAAACAACAATGGAAACCCAGGTGAGCCAACTTTAAATGCATTACTTGACAATAGATTACAAAACCTAAAAAACTGTTTAATCGATTTTGTTGGAGAACTATTTCAAAAACATACCGCACAAATTACAGAAAAATTCAACCAATATGAGGAATTTATTAAATTTAATAATAACTCGGTAGAAGGTATGTTACAGACCGTTAGAGAAATTAAAAACTGCGTCAAAGAGCTAACTGAAAGACAGCATAATTTAATTAAAGAGACAATGGACCTACGGCAAGAACTAAACTCTTTAAAGCAACAGTACGAGCTCTCAAACCAACAGCACAAAAATAACCTCCTCATAAATGGTCTCCCAGAAATAGCTACGGAACATCTAAGAGACACTGTAATACAACTAAACCAAAAAATCGGCTCTCCCATTGAATCAAGAGACATCCAATCAGTGCATCGGTTACCACAAAAAAGGAAAAGAGAAAATAATACCCGTCCTTCTCCCGTCGTAGTGCGACTCACCAACAGCCTAACAAAAACTACACTCATAAAAGCTAGCAGGATTAAAAATCCAGTAGTCAAGGATCTGAAAGGAGACCACGACAACACCCCAATATACTTGTCCGAATACCTTACGCCATATTATCAGAAAATATTCTACCAAGCAAGGAAAGTAAAAACAGAAAACAATTACCAGTTTATATGGATAAACTGGTAATTGTTTATCAAAGACGCAAAACCAATCGAAATAAAATCCGTAGATGACCTCAACAGGCTGTCACATTGAAAGGAACATTGACAACTCGTAAAGAAGGAACAGCACACCAACCAACATGAATGCAGACCATCAAGCAGACGTAATCACCCCGGAACATGATAATTGCCACATTCTGAAATCAATAACAGAATGGAAACAACTGACAATCCCCAAAAAAGGACTATCTATTCTCCACATTAACATCAGAAGCATTCAAAAATACTGGCTGATCCTGCAAGCTTATCTGAAGGAAGATATAGCGAAATAGACATTTTAATGTCTATTTCGCTATATCTTATGAAGAGGCATCTCTTCATAAGAAGAGGCATCTTCCTACCAAATGCCACACTTCCAACAACACAAACACTGCAGACAAACAAAACGAGGCGGTGGTATAATAATATTTACCAAACATAAACTAGAAGTAACAGAAATAAACTATAAATTAGAATACGCAGAAAACATATGCATCGAAATTAAAAACATCAAACAAGAAAACTCCCTGATATTAAACGCAATATACAGACCACCCAACTTAAGCACCACAAAATTCCTAGAAGAACTAAACAGATGGCTTTCAGCCACGAAAGTAGGCAACTCAAAATACTTGATAATAATAGGAGACATTAATATAAACATTAGGAACATAAATAACAACACAGAACAATACCTAGACCTATTATCGGCATATAACATAACCCCATCCATACAGTCGTATACACGAGAAGAGATAGTCGGAAACACAACCTCAACCTGCATTGATCATATAAATATAAGGGCCCCTCCAAACAGCCACACAGCAGCCGTCATAACATGCAAACTGGCAGACCATTATTTCACAGCATTGCAGTTACACACTGAACTAGAACCCATAAAAATCACTGAGACTACAAAACAGTACCATAGCATTGTAAACGAAGCAATAGTGAACGATAAAATCAGAAAAACAGACTGGATGCAAATAGCATCTTTAGACTCTGCTGAAGCTGTATATAATAATATTAAACTTGCATTTAACAAAATATATAACAAAGCATTAACAAAAATAAAAATACGCCCCCAAACGAAACAAATTCCATGGATAACAGACAACATACTAACAGACATACAAAGAAAAGATGCCCTATGGAAACAACCTTAAGAAGTCGCCGAACAATATCGCTTTAAAAGCTGAATACAAAATAGAACGGAATCTCCTGACAACCCAGATTAGAACGGCAAAAAGAAACTATTACAGCAACAAATTAACAACAGCTCAGAATGACATAAAGGAAACCTGGCACCTGATTAATGAAATGCTGGACAATATACACAGAACCACTGCCTCAGAAACAATAAAACAGAGCTTTGCCTGCGATCCCAAATCCCTCAAACAGTTGGCAAACAACTTTAATCAGCACTTCGTGAACTCTGTCCAAAAGCTACAAGAAACAACCTTTCCTCACACAAACGAACATTCTCCACTAGGTCCACGAGCAACTCAGTCGATGTGGTTCCCCACAGTAACAAAAGAAGACATATCACTGGCAATTCAACAAATTAATCCTAACAAAGGACCGGGGATAGACGGAATCAGACCAAAAGACATCAAGAAACACTCAACCGACCTACTTCTAGTTATACAAAAACTGTTAAATAAAATCTTCGAAACGGGACACATACCTGAAACACTGAAGACTGCATTAATCACACCCATACACAAACAGAGAAAAAGAAACATAATAAGTAATTACAGACCTGTCGCCACGCTGTCTGTAATCAACCAAATCATGGAGCGCATTGTACATCAGAAACTCTCCACATACGTTGAAAAATTTCAAATCATTCCCAAAACACAATATGGCTTTCAAAAAAATAAAGGAATAGCAACACTCCTGGAAGATTTCACAGATCTAATAAACGCTGCATTGGATAAAAACAGAATAACATTAGTGGTATTCATTGACCTAACGAAAGCATTTGACACACTAACACATAAAACCTTGTTAACGAAACTTACCCATATCGGAATTGGAGGTCGTCTACTCCAGTGGTTTAAAGCATACATGAAAAACAGAAAGCACATCACACGTATAGGATCAGCATACAGCAAAGAGGTACATGTAACCTGTGGAGTACCGCAAGGAACTGTCCTATCTCCCATTCTATTTAACATACACACACACACGATATAAGCCAACTCCCCCTAAAAAGTAAAATCTTCCAGTATGCAGACGACACGGCCATAGTATTCATTCACAACAATGCAAATATCGCTTACAAAAATATGCAACACGACATCAATCAAATCACTAACTGGTTAACCGAAAACAGCATATATATAAATCCTGGAAAAACAAAGCTAATGATATTCAAAAACTCCCAAACCCTGCCCATAGAAACTAAATATCTCACTATCAAACATTCATCCTCCTATACACAAAGTGCAGAACCTAAAATCACAACTATCACACAGGTGAAAACAACACGCTACCTTGGACTTCACTTCGATGCTGATCAAAGTTGGAATAGCCATACAAACTACCTACATACCAAGCTTAGGATAATAGCAAGCAAACTATACAGATTAAAAGACATTGCCCCAACCCACATAAAAATACTAATCTATAAAGCATTATGTGAAAACATTTTAAGATATGCAATCACATGATATGCATTCTGCGCAGACTACAGACTTAACAGGCTAAAATGGTTGCAAGATAAAATGATAAAACTGATATTCTGGGAACAACCCACTCTTCTGCAGGAAGCACAGACAAAACACAAAATATTTAAGGTGAAACACTTATGCCACTACACAGTCATGTTAAAACACTATTACAGCCCAACATATGGAGTAACCAGAACAATATATCAAATAACAAGACCACAGTCAACAAACTACATAACATATAAGTACAACAATCACCACGGCAAAGCCACCCGAAACGTCTACGTACCTGACATGATAAACAAACTGCCGTTCGACAACAGAAACCTAGGAACATACAGAGAGCTGAAACAGGCACTATATAAATATTATAGCGAGAATGAAAATTGAGCAATTCCTGTTTCTCTCTCCCCCACCATACATTCACACACACAAACCTATTACAACCCCCCCCCCTTCTCAAAAACTATCACTACAAGAACACAAAGAAACAAACACACCATGTCTAAATCCAACCCTATTTGCACAAAAAAAAAGAAAAAAAGTTAAACTGTAATAGCAGTTGAAGTCTTCCAAGCATGTACCAACAAACAGTAAAATCAACACCTGGCTTGTGACCAGTATAGGAACATAACCATGAAACCACAACCACCCTCTATCATCTATTATCTTCCTCAGATAAGCTCTGCTAAGCTTCGAGGAAGAAAATTATTAACTTGCAAGTATCTATTATACACAATTGTAATGCGTTATAAATATTATATATATATATAATTACTACAGCAACTATGTATGCAATTCATCTGAGACATAAAAAAAAATAATAATAAATAAATAAATAAAATAAATAAATTATTATTATTATTATTATTATTATTATTATTATTATTATTATTATTATGTATATTCTAAATTCAAAAATTCTGTATAATCCTTATTGTAAATATTATTATTGTATGTAAATTATACTGAGACATAATAAAATGTTTAAAAAAAAGTATTATTATTATTATTATTACGGGCAGCTCCAGGGAGTCCTTAGATTCATTGACGGAGGCCTTAACACCATGTCAAGGACAACTATTCAACATTCATACAGTATCCATCATACTTCGCCTTGAACTCATTCACAGTCATGGCACCCACAACAGACTCTGGCAGCTTATTCCACTCATTCACCTCTCTCCAAGTAAAAAACCTAACTCTAACAGCCTTGCTAACCACACTCTTGCCTAGTTTCCATGGATGGCCCCAGTTCTGTTCTCAAAAATATCTTCTGAATTAATCCTATAGAAACCCTTCAGTAATTAGAATGTCTCAATTATATCACCCCCTCTTCCACCTATCAACCAATTTCTGCAACCTACAAATCTTCAACCTGTTCTCATAAGGTTCATTCCATAGACCTGCTATCATCTTGGTCACTCGTCTCTGGATCTTCTCCACTTCCTCTCCATCAAGAAGAAACCCTGGCACCCAAATTTGGGCACAGTAGTCTAGATGGGGTCTTATCAAGGCTCGATACAGAGGAATAATAACTTGCTTATCTCTGCTCGTCAAAGTATTCTTCAGTAACCAAGTGATTTGATGAGCTGATTTAGCCACTTTTGCAATGTGCCCCATAAACTTCAACTTCCTACCCACCAACACTCCCAAATCCCTGGCCTCGTTAATCTCCTGGAGTACAGTTCCACAATGTAGTATACTGCTGCTAATCTTTTCACCCCAAAATACATAATCATACATTTTGCCACATTAAATTGACATCCATTTTATCCAAATCATCCTACAAAATTTTGACATCCTGTGCATTCACTATTTCTCTACCCAACATTGCACCATCAGCAAACAAATAAACAGTTCCTCTCAGATCCTTTCCTATATCGTTAATAAACAAATTAAACAGTAGTGGTCCAAGAACAGAACCCTGCAGCACACCACTAGTCACAGGCCGTCATTTGAACTCTACTCCATAATAAACTACTCTCTGATATCTCTCCATCAACCACTCTCTTATCCATCTCACCAACCCTATGTCCATCCCCATATGCTGCAGTTTACTGATTAGAATTCCGTGTGGTATCCTGTAAAAGGTCTTAGCAAGGTCCAGTAGAATCCGTGTAAACCCATTACCCTTATCCAGTTCAGCCGCAACTGCGTTATAAAACGTGAGCAAGTTACTGAGGCATGATCTACCCCTCAGAAAACCATGCTGTACCCCATACAGTATCCCATTTTCATCTATCCATTCCTGTATTATTCTCTTGACTACTGTCTCCAAGACCTTGACAACGATTCCTGATCGGTCGGTAGTTTTCAACAGAAGTCTTGGAACCTCCTTTATGCAGTGGAACTATTTTCCCCTCTTTCCACCCCTTCGGGACTAACCCAGACCCGAGACTCAAATTAAACAAAATGGTCAAGGGCACTGACAATTCTTTAGCCGCTTCACGTAAGATCCGAGCTGGTATACTATCCCATCCCACAGATGTATTCACATTGAGGTTTTGTGATAGACTATTCACCTCCACTTCATTCACCACAATTTCCGTATAAGCTGTTGGTTCCTTCATTCCTGCAATATCACCACCTGGATGATATACTCTTGCAAAGTGCTCACTCAGTAATTCCACTATATCAACTGATTCGGTTACCTCCCTACCATCGGCATTCTTTAAAATCATTCTGCTGTATACATTTTTTCTTTCACTTGCAACATATCGAAAAAACTGTTTGGGATTCTCTTTAGCCTGCGCGGCTAATTTTCTTTCATAATCCGCTTTTGCTTTTCTTATCACACTCGTTACTCTTCTGGCCTGCGCTTTATACTGTTCATGTGCCTGCTGGTCACCTTTCTCCTTAAATTCCATCCACAGTTGTTTCTTTTTTTTTTTTTTTTGCAGCTCATGCTTAATGGTGTTATTCATCCATTTCATCCCTACTTGATTTACTATCCGGACTCTAGGTATACAGTCAGCCATTGCCTCCTGCAAACACTCCTTAACCACCTCCCATGCACTATCAACGTCCAGCCTTTGCAGTTTTACATGCCATGGTACAACATTATTTACACTATTTACATATATGATACAACATTACTTACTACATACATATATATATATATAATGTAGAAATTTTTTTACGTAAGGAAAGTGACCAGAACTTACTCCACCTTTGCAACGAGTTGCCTAGTGTTGCACTACGTGTAGCCGCAAACTTGACTTACTTGTCTGTTTGCTTATTTGGGAAAAAGGATTAAAAACCTAGCTTATAAAATTGCTTGGTATCTTTAACATATATATATATAATATATATATATATTTACTTTTTTACTTTTTTTTTTGTTTATCTTGGATGTGATGTAATTTCTCAGCTTTCATCCTTGAAGCTTATTTGTAAGCTTATCTGACAATAATAATAATAATAATAATAATAATAATAATAATAATAATAATAATAATAATCCCCCCCCCCCTAAGGAACACGGCCTTGTCGTGGCGGTGGGGCTTGCGTGCTTCAGTGATGTTCAGAGCTATTCAGGTGGTAGCATAGCTGCCAGCAGGATCACCCTTGTGAGACAGGTCTCAACTGAGGATCCAGACTAACAGTGTTCCATCCCCATCTTAATGGTGAAAAGTAAGAGGAGATCCATACCGGATCAGTCGACGCCCGGGTTATCAAGGACTGCTTGAGATGTTGGGGATCCTGGACATCAGGCGACAAGCGGGCTACAAGATCCAACTCTCCTTACTGGGCAATCGGGTCAGAAAGCTGAAAAGCGACTGGAAGAAATCAAACGTAAAAAAAAAAAAATGGACTGTAGAAGAAAACCGAGAAGTGACGAAATGTTTTTATAGATCAACACCAGAAAAACAAGGTTTCAGAAAGCGTATGCATTTAATTTGGATACAAAAATTCCCAGAATCTGCAATAACCGAACAAAGACTTATGGACCAAAATAATTTCATTTTCCGTAACAAAATATTTATTGAACTTGCCCTGCAAGAGTTACATAATAAACCAACAACTCCAGTAACAGCAAATCATCAGGAGGTAGCTAAATCAAACTTTGGAATTCAACTCAGTAAACATCAAGCTCAGGGCATACCTCAGAATGTTTTGACAGAAGTGAGTGTAAAGTGAAGTCAGGAATAGTGGAACATATGAACTCCATAAATGACCGTGTAAGACTACCACCATTAAAAGCTTTACATAAATCCAAGCTAAAACAGCTCCGCTTAGACGCAAATGCTGTGATTAAAACCATCACAACCAACAACATAAAGGAAACAAATCACCTCCTATACAGCACAGCTTATATCATTTCAGTGAAGCTTGGTTGCAAGCAAGAGCAAAAGTCGAGAATGAAACAATCTGCACCATGGAAAATCCGGTTGGAAAAAGGTCAACAAACTTCGAGCTAATCTGAGCAACTTAAAGAGTTTTAAAGAAGGACGGCTGAAAAATAATAACATCAAAAACAAACTGATTAACACATATAATTTGGCCAATAAAACAATTGTGGAAGTTACTGAAGAGCTAAAACAAAGAATTATTGCGACTGCACAGAAAATTAAAAGATATGAAACAAGAATAAACCAACATGTACAAAATATTCAATTTCGATAGAACCAACGTCAGTTCTTTCGGCCTCTCCAGAGAAATACAAATGCAAACAATCATTCAAATAATCATTTTGGAAGTCAATCTGGGATAATCCTATTGAACACAATAAAGATGCCTCATGGATTAAGGAAATAGAATCAGAAATGAAACAAAATCAAATGCAAAATGTCATTATCACCAAAGAAATGGTCAGTGCACAAGCTAGAAAATTAAAAAACTGGAGTGGCAAAGACGAACTACATGAATTTTGGTTAAAGCATCTAATCAGTCTACATGAATTTTCTCTTCATGAAAGATAAGGGTGCAGACCCAAGTAACTATCGTCCAATAGCATGCCTACCTACTATGCTTAAGCTGTTCACTGCAATCATAGCAAATTCCATATACCACTACTTATCAGATAATCAGATTTATCATTTATCCTATTGAACAAAAAGGCAATTTTCAAAAATCTGGAACAGCAAAAGACCAGATCCTTATTAATAAAATGATTCTCAGAAATTCAAAAAGACGAAAAACTAACTTAAACATGGCATGAATAGACTACAAGAAAGCATTCGATTCCCTCCCACACTCCTGGATCCTAAAATCACATTAAATATTTGGAATTAGCAAAAACATATGTTCGTTTCTGGCTGCTGCTATGAAATCATGGAAAACAACTTTAATAGTGAATAATGAACGATTCGGAGATATTAGCATTTTCCATGTGATTCCTTGTCACCATTGCTCTTCAACATTTCTTTGATACCTTTGTCTATGATTCTGCAGAAAATGAAACTTGGATATGAAATTGTTGAATGTAATATTAAAATTTCCTGTCTGTTGTATATGGATGACTTGAAGTTATGTGGAAAATCTACCCAGCAAATAGACTCTTTATTGACCGCAGTTCGTATTTTCAATCAGGACATCAAAATGGAATTTGGTTTAGATAAATGAGCAATTTTATCTATTAATTTTAATTTTTTAAAATTAATTTTTCGAGGAAAAATTAATGACGCTAGCAATTTTAATTTTAATCCAGAGAAATATGTATAAGCAATTTCAGCTAACGAACAGTATAAATACCTAAGAATATTAGAAGCTAATGATATTCTCCACTTGAAAGTTAAACAGCAGGCAGCATCAGAATACATCAAAAGAGTTAGAAATGTTCTGAAAACAAAACTAAATGGATTAAAGACAATTAGAGCAATTAATTCTTGGGCTATACCAGTGATCCGATACACAGCTGGCATAATAGATTGGACAAAAGAAGACCTGGACAAACTGAACCGCAAAACGAGAAAATTAATGACTATGCATCATGCATTACATCCACGAAGTGATGTTGACCGGTTGTACCTACCAAGGAGAATAGGTGGACGGGATCTGCTGCAAGTGAGACAGATTGTCAGTGGCGGATTAAGGATAGTTGGGGCCCTTATGTAAATTATATTTGGGAGCCTCCCAAAAATAACAATAATGAAAAAGAATAAAAAAAAATAAAAGTTAGGTGGCAAATATTATAAATTAAATTTTGTACTTTTGAATTTTTTGAACTTCTGGATTTTGCTGCCTGTTAAAGGGTTAAAGGACAATAAATAATAAAACTTTTTAATTTTTTAAAAAAATTGTATCAGTTTTTTTACAATTTTACAAAGTTTTTTTTTTACTTGGACTACACTCAAATAATGAAAACACGAAAAGTCACACTAAAAAGTTATTTTTGAAATAAACACCTCACTCTTACACGATTCAATAACAAATGAAGTTAAGGAGCAACCAGGCGAAACTCCTATCTTGGCAATGCAATCAATTTTCGTGACCTCGAAGATGTCAACAGCGCCGTGCGCCGACATTGGTAATGCGGTTTAATATAAAGCGTAGATAGCGCGCGCTGTTCAAAATACAAAATACGAAGCTTGTCAACTAGCGCCGATATTGGAATTGCGGCATTATTTAAACCGTAGATAGTGTGCGCTGTTCAAAATACGTATTAAAACGTAATAATTGTTTTGAAAAAATTTTCGCTTAAATTAATCAAGATTTTTATGATATTTACTGAATACGTTAATCTATTTTAAAACACTATAGGAAAATGTCTTGGCTTGGGAGCACCCTAAATCTTGAGGCCTCCTAGGCACGTGCCTTATTGCCTTAATGGGTAATCCGCCACTGCAGATGGTGGAAGAAGAAGAAGAAATTTGCTTAAGAAGTTACATCGACAATAGCTCTGAGCCAATGCCTCAAGCAATTACATAAGATGGCCTTCTAAAAGCAACAAAAAACAAATCCGATTACAAAAAAAGGAACAAAAAAAATATAACCGATATGTGCTCTGTAAAAATAAACCCTTGCATGGCCAATTTCTTCGAGATACTGAGGACAAAATTGACGTGAACAAGACGTGGCAATCGCTACAATATGGATACATTAAAAAAGAAACAGAAGGATTTATTCTGGCAGCTCAAGAACAGGAATTACAAACTAATGCAATGAAAGCAAAAATTTTGAACATCAATAATAACAGCAAATGCAGATTATTTGATCAGAAAGATGATACTGTAGAACATCTAATCAGTGCCTGCAGCAAAATAGCTCAAACTGACTATAAATACTGCAATGATCAAGTGGCCAAAATAATTCATTGGCATGTATGCAAAAAATATGGCTTTCCTGCTTCTGATAACTGATAGTAGCATAACATAGAAATAGTATTGGAAAACGAAACAGCAAAAATTCTTTGGGACTTTTGAATTCAAAGTGATCGACATTTGGAACACAATAGATCTGACATCACAATTATCGAACATCGACAGGCTTGAATTATCGATATCCAGTTCCTTGAGATCTGGCAATTGAAATTGGCCGGCTGTGGCTTAAACACACCAAAGTCATCCGAATAGTTATCGGTGCACTTGGTGCAACTTCAAAGAAGCTATCCAACCATTTACAGCAATTAAACATCAACGAAGTAACCCCATATGACCTACAAAAATAACATTACTTGGAACAGTCCATATTTTACGACGCTACCTGACGGACTATTCTTAGATTCTTGGGACTACCTGACGGACTATTCTTAGAATCGGAATTGTTCTGTATCACCAGTCAAATTTTGTTTATATGATATCTTATATAAACAAAATATGTTTTGACTGTGCATCAATTATGTGAATAATAATAATAATAATAATAATAATAATAACGGAGCCTTCGTAGCTCACTTATATATATAATAACTATGTCATCTACAAAGCCATTTACACTTTGCAGATGACATAGTCATCTTAACTTCAACTGCAGTATGAATTGCAGACTCGTATCCACGAACTCCAAATTGCTAGCAGAACAGCAGGCCTAAAGATAATCCTAAACAAGACCCAAGTTATGTTCAATAGCTATGTCCAACCAGAAATAATAGAAATCAATAATGAGGAAATTAAACAAGTAGATCATTACATATACTTAGGACAACAGATATCGATGGAACAAAATATCATGGATGAAATTAAAAGGCGCACGATGCTTGGGTGGAAAGCATTTGGAAAATTACATTCGATATTCAAAAGCGAACTACTATTATGCCTGAAGAGAAACGTTTTTAACCAGTGTATTCTTCCTATACTGACATATGGCTGTGAAACATGAACACTGAATGCAAAGGAAATTCAAAAATTAAGAATAACACAATTTAGTATGAAAAGAAGTATGCTTGGTAACACAAAATTGGATCACAAAAGGAATACATGGATAACAAATCAAAACAAAGTCTCTGACATTATAGGAAGAGTGAAACATCTGAAGTGGCAATGGGCTGGGCACATTGCTCGAAGACAAGATCAGGATGGATAAAAGAAGTAATGGATTGGATTCCACTAGAGGAAAATCGACCACGACGGCGACCTAAATCGCGGTGGATTGATGATATCATCAGATTTGCAGGAGTGACATGGAAAAGGAGAGCCATGGACAGAGAGTTTTCGAGTAATCTTGGAAAGGCCTTCATCCAGCAGTGGATCGACAATGGCTGATGATGATGATGATGATGATATCAGTGGCGTAGCTAGAGCTGTTGCAGCACGGAGCAGTTCCTGAGTTTGCCGTTCCTCTCAATACAGACCAAAAATACTACAAAAAGTCAAAGCGACGTATAGGGAAATAATTAAAACACTGTGTTTATTTTGAAGTAAAACTTTAATTTCAGCATTCTGAAATGTTAGTTTTCTTGCTTTTCTGTTAGCAAAATCGTCGATGACATTGGCGAAGTCTGGTCTGTTTCCTAGTAATGTAGGTAATATTTAATCAAATTTTATTTAGAAAAACTCCTTTCACAACTAGCAACACTTACAGCAATTGTGCAGAAAATTCGCAGTAGTATTACAGTATTTGGAATTGAGTTCTCGAGACTGTATTTTAGAATTAACTGCAAAAGTTCAAAAAGGTTGAAAGTGCCGCCCGGGGCGGACCTCCCTCTCCGCACCCCCCCCCTAGCTACGCCACTGATAAATAAATAAATATATATATATATATATCAGAAAAAAAAATCAGCTAACGCCTTTTTATTCCCGTATATACGGGAGTAGGCGAGGCCATTTAGCCCTATCTAACTTTTGGAGACTGAGTGGGCAATTCAATCTCCACTGGTACCCAATCAGAGACAGATGGCCCAAGGCTATCACTAATTAAGCGGTACGCAGTGAAGAGAGACGGCTCAAATGTGCCGCCATCTCGTGGTCTCTAACCCTAACACAATATATTTAATGTCTGAAATAATGTGGGTTCTACGGTCGATTTTCTTGAGTTTACAGGACGAAAAACCCGAGTTTCCGGGAGGAAAAACCTGCTTGCCCGTGCCAGAGATCGACTAACTCGGGAACCGGTCGAAAAAAGGCTTAGAAAAATTTCCTCTAGTCGCCGACTAGACTCGAAACCAAGACTTCCTTCGTGCGGCTTAGCGCGGTGGTGTGCAAACGCCACATCCACTGAGCTACACAGGCTCCGGGAAAGAAAGATTTTCCTTTCGGATATACAACAGAAAATGCAATAAATGAATCAACATTACAGTTCAGTTTCACTCTTAGTAATCTTTCAGATGAAGTGTATTGTCATCGGCAATCCAGAACACGGTACCAGTTGGATTCCACTCCTCTATGAATTTCGGACGGAGACTATACATGAGGGTTTGTGCCGATTCGGTGATGGATTGGAGCTGGTTATTTCTTGTGTGTTTTAGGTAGAAGCTGTAGATGACGGCCTTAGCACAGATGAAGAGGAAATTGCATATTCTGTATCTGTTTTTTTCTGTATGGACTAAATTCCAGTAGTCTTCTTGGCTGTGTGCATAGTTGCAGGTACTAGAGGCAGTATTGAGGACATAGGTGGTCATCGCTTTGTTTGCGGGACAGGTTAGATATGTGTTCCAAGGTATCTGAGACTTCGCAGAATAGACACAGATCCGTTTCTATGAGATGAAATTTGTACAGCTTAGGAGTTGGCAAGATGTTATGCCATAGTTATTTCTATATGTCGGAATCTGGAAGATCCCACTGAAAACTGAGTGGCATGTGCAGACTTACAGATGAGAGGGTTAAGGATGAATATATACGAAGGCCAAAGTTGGAGGCACTGACATGAGGAAGTGGTATATTTTCTTGTAGTTGGAGGAAAGAATTGGAAGTGAGGCTTCAGATTGTACAAGATGAAATATCGGCTCTGAGCAGTTTCTAGAAGGAATACGGATTCCCTGAGGTGTAGCGATATCTAGATAAGCTTTTATAATAGTAGCTTGCATCTGTTGTTACTTTTCAGTTTATGGGCTCTTCATTGGTAGGCTTGTGAATGTTTTTCACTTTAAGGTCTGGGTCAGGAGGTCCCCTATGATTCTTATTCCTGCCCAGTTCCATGTAGGGAAAAGAAAAGGCTGGCTAGTTGTGAGACTTGTTATGTTTCTGTTCGAAAATAGTGGTTCTGTAAGTACAACTGACTCTGTTGATCCTGTCAGTGTGTGATGAAGTTCTGTGTTTTTCCACTGCTGTACAACATCTCTGTAAAAAATGAGGTAGTTTAAGATGAGATGGTGCAGAACTGGCCATTCGGAGGATTATGGAAAGTGTAAGTCCTCTGATGGATGATTTCGTGATGTAATCGAAGGTGGTTACATAAGTATGATTGCACTGAATTGTCTTTAGGAGGAAGATTATCCTGAAGGATCTAATCTTGTTTTCAAGGGAAATGAGGCCTTGACCTCCCTTACTGAGTGGCTTGCAGAGTTCAAGGTATGTTGTCCAGTTAGTATTGTTCCAGAGGAAACGTTTGATTGCCTTTTGAATGTGGTGGAGAAATTATTCAGGGGTTGTGAGTACTTTGAGTGTATGCCGTAACACACTGGTATGCTATGGACTGCAAAGCAAACCAATAAATCAGTGAAAGATAGAATAAAGCCAGATTGCTCCCTGGAAACCATGATCATCAAGAAAAAATTGTCATACTCCGGACATATTATGCGAGCAAATGACAGTCTGGAGAAGATGATGATGCTTGCTAAAGTTGATGGAAGCAGAAGAACAGGAAGACCAAGAATTAGATGGGTGCATGGAGTTAAAGCAACTGGAGTGCGCTTGGAGGTTCTGAAAGACATGGTCAGGGACAGATCGGAATGGAGAGTGTATGTTTCTGGAGTCGCCAGGAGTCGGAAACGACTCGAGGGAACATAACACACATAGCACAGTCGCAGCCATCTGTTTAACTATTAGTACTCTGCCTTTAAGTGAAGTTCAGTGTGTTATATATTTTGGTGTCCCCAACGTGCACACTTAAGTATATTTGTCCTTCACTTGACCAGGTACATTCGATCAGAGAATCATTTCTAGCCTTCCATCTGCTTGACCACAAACCAGTGGTTTTTGCAGAATTTAATTTGGCCCCTGAGGCTTGTGCATACAGTCTGTGTGCTTTCTGGGTTACTGCCATTTTTTTCTTCATTTCGGACTATTACCGTGACGTCATCGGCATATGCTGATAAGGTTATTTTTTGATGCGGCTCTATTATGCTGGTTCGTTTGGAGATGATGGTGTCGTGTACTCTTTTTAAGAATGGTTCTATGGCCAGTGTGTATAATTGTCCATAGAACATCCTTGCTTGATCCCTCCAGAGTGGGACAAAGTGCGAGTGAGCCTGTTGTTGATTTTTAAACAGAAGTGCGCATCTCTGTATAGCAATTGCACTGTTTCAATGATGAGAGGACCATAGCCAAATGCCTTTAGGACCTCATAAAAGTACTCATGCTCCACCCTTTCGAAAGCCTGATGAAGGCTGACGAGTGCTAGGTTTTCTTGTTGGCTGTTTGCGATGTGGATGAGATCTGTTATTAAATGGAGGTTATCATGCATTGATCTTCCTGGGAAAGAGTACGTTTGATGTTGGCCAATAACTTCAGGCAGTGTTGGCTTTATTCGGTTTGCTATAACTTTGGAAATGATTTTGCAATCGGTATTAATTAGGGAGATTGGACGCCAATTTCGGATATCCGTGTGGTCTCCTTTCTTTGGTATCAACCGTGCTACTGAGGTCGTGACGGATTGTGGGAGCCCATTGAGGTAGGATTCTTGCACTGTTTCGAGGAGAAGTGGTCCGAGTTGATTCCAGAAGCCTTGGAAAAACTCTGACGTGAGACCATCATCCTTGCCAAAGAAGTTTGTTTTTTTGGCAAGGATGTGCATATAGTTTTCAGTTCATCTAGCGTGATTTTGTTTTATAAGTGGTTCCGATCTGTTGCAGAGATTTTTTTTTTGTTTCTTTCAGTATTTCGTGAATGGTATGATGGGATGTTCTTGTAGAGCTGTATGCATTCTTGTAGTATTGTAGGATTTCAGAAGTGATTTTACTTGATCTCTCTGATGCTACCATCTTGAAGTCTGATAGCAGAGATGGAGTTTGCTGTCTGGCATTTTTTACCAAAGAGAAAAAATATTTTGTGGGGGCATCTGAAAGATTTATTTGTGTATGCCGCGATCTAAGTAGGGCACCTTTTTCCGATAATTCTGTGTGTCTTTGCATGGCTTGGAAGGCTGAATGATATTCAGGGCTTTCTTCTGGGAGATACTTGAGCTGTTTTTTAAGTTGTCGGATTCTAATGTTCATGTGTTGATTTTTCTGGTGACCGTAGATCTGCGTAAAGGATTTTATTTGTGATTTTAAGTGGGGCCACCATGTTTTTATTGGTTCTGTATCCACTTTTAAGTGATTGAGGTTGGTTATTAAAGCCTGAGTGTTCATTATGTAATCTGGATCTTTCAGGAGAGTATTATTGAAGATCCAATAGTCACTTCTTGATTTGGATGCTTCCAAAGATAATGAAAGTTGCAGCTTGACGAAGCAATGATCTCAGATGTAGGAAGGAATGTGTGAAATGTTTCTAACTAGAAGAAAGGTGTGTTTTGAAATGTAGTATCTGTCCAGTCGTGCTTGGTAGAGTGGCTATTAGTCGTTGTGATTGCTGACCTCCATGTGTAGGACTTCTTATTTCGATGTTGATGCCGAAAGATATCGATGAGTTCATTATCATTTACCAGTGTTTGAAGTTTGTTTATTAATTGGCTACGATTGAAGTCTGTCTTTTTCTTGGTCAAGAGTGCAATTAAAGTCTCCAGCTATTATGATATGTTCTTGGTCAATACTAGAAAGATGGTTTTGGACGAAATCCAGGATTTGTGATGCCAGAGCATCCTGCTGTGGTATGTAGATGTTGAATACATGCAGGGTATTTTGGTTGGGTGCTTTTATGTGAGCATACTAGGCATATCCTGGTATATCAGCAATCACTTTCGATGATTGATGATGTACACCTAAGCTAACTCCTACTCCATGATATTGTTAGGTTGCAGAGTACTGTAGGTCATAAGGCCACTCTGCCCATCTTCTGGATAAATTGGATGAGGAGTTGATGTTTGTTTCTTGCAGAAGTATTAGGTCTATATGATATTTTTGTACCTGGTCAAGGACTATTCTGTTGCGTAAAGTAGAGGCGCATCCTCTTGCATTGAGAGAGAAAAGGCTTATAGACATTATGTTTATAAAAGTTAAATTGTAGCTTTATTCTAATATTGGTCCTGGTATTGTGCTTGTAGCCTATTAATTAGGTAATAGATTTGCTTACTCCTGTTAACTTCTACTCTGCTCTTTTTACATTTCAGTTTTGAGTGTAGGTCCTGAAGTTGAGCAGTAGTGTATTTATAGTTAATTTGTGAGGAGAGCCTTGCACTCTGTATGAAGGATGAAGCTGCTTCATGGTTAGAGGACTCCCAGTGTGGGGAAGTTCTTCCCCCTCAGCTTCCTCCTCTTCTAAGTCGTCATGTGGAAGTACAGTTTCCTCATTGTCTGGGAACTCTGTTTCTCCTTGGCTGGCTGCAGGTGATGAAGTTTCTTCTATCAGACAAGGTTTTGAATTTGTGGGAGGCTGGGTTGGTTATTCTGGTTATTGTGTCCGGGGATTGCTTTTAATTAGTTCATCCTGGTCATCTCTGTTGGGGTATCCGTGTTTTCGTGCTGTGAGACTTCGTTATCAAAGCCTTGGATCTCATTACTCGGCAGGCGTTCAAGAACAACTTAAACTTTGTCTTTTCCACTTCGGGATTTTCTTTGCTCTGAAATTCGTGACAGGGAGAGGATTTTTGGTTATTTTTCCTATGCTTTGATTTTCTTCATGTACGATGTTGTTCTGTTCAACCGGTTTGATATTCTGAGCTGGGATGTTTGTTGATGAATTGTTGGTAATATAGGGACATTGTTTCCTAATGTGACCTTCTTCATGAAAAAAGAAGCACTGTGATGAGAAAGATAAGTAGAAAGTGTAGGTGATTCCATTTATGTTCGTGTTGATTAATTTTGGAAGGTTATGTTGTGTATTGTTGTTTGGAAAATACATTGATGCCTATCTTCGGCAGCTTTTGACATGGGCAAATTCAGGCTTCTTCGTGGCTGCTGACAATGTTTGTATTTTTCCTGTGACAGAACCGTAGCTTGATAACATGGATCTGATAAGTTGATGAGGAATTTCATAGGGTACGTTTGATACCCTTACTTTTGTTGGGGCCAGTGCTATTAGGGCTGCTTCGAAGTGATAATCGCCGATATCGACGACTTTCTGCAGTACCGTTTGTGCCCAGGAGATGTCGCTGAAATACACCTGCATAGTACAAGCTACACGGGAAGTGTCAGTAATATTTTTTGCAGGTACAATTTTGGCGATCGCCGTCAGATATTCTTCTAATGGGATGTTTTCTTTGGTGGCGAAAATAACAATTCCATTTTTTCGAGAAATGACGTTATTAACAGTGGTAGTTATTCTTGCGTTAATCGGTTTACTGCTCGCTGATGTGGCATTAGTGTGTGAGATCATTGTTTTGGGAGATGATAGGATATTTCCGTTTGATACGACATTAGTATAAGATTTGAAATTTACTGACCTGTTTTCCATGTCCACAGCTCCAGTGAACTTTGCTCTTCCTTCCGGGTGCGAAGTCGTAGGGGGTCTTTGCTTTGCTGAGTCCGTGGTAGTACAGGAATGTGCGGTTTCCATGGTAGGTAATCCTTCGCCGGCTATAGCCGCAGGTGAGGAGTGCAGGTGGCGAAGAAGGAATTATAGCGTCGAAATTGAAGATATATTGGAACTCATACACCAGGAGAAAAAACTGCCATAAATCACTTATCACTACACTTACACGTACACGACTAGTATGAGTAGATAGCTCTCAGATCGGAGAAATAGTCCTTCCTTGCAGATAAACGTATAAAAGGTGGAAGAAGGCAGGAGCGGTATGAACACGTGCAATAGATAGATAGATAGATATACCGTAGTTCCCTCTTATCCGCGGTCAATCCCAGTGTGAAAATATTAAATGGAAAATTCCAGAAATAAACAATTTATAAATACGTCAACAAAGTGGATATTAGATCCAACATTATTTGAAAGCCGAATGTTTGTAGAAACTACGAAAATTTCATAAGATGAGTTGACCTGACAGGACAGCTTACGAGAATACGATCCTCGGCATCCCATTCCCGAGTTGCATTAGTTACTTGAGTCAAGTAGTCAAGCTAAGACAACTCGGGGATGCCGAGGATTCTATTCTCGTAAACTTTCGCGTCAACTTCCATAATTTCTATAAACATTCGCTTTGAAATATTGTTGGATCTAATATCCACTTTGCCCGATATAATTTTACATTGCCGAAATGAAGCCGTATGGCTCTTTCTTTTAGTAAAAGGCAATTCATAAGTTTTAAATTGCGCGCTGTTCTGAGTAGTTCTCGGTTATCAGATCGACTGCGCGGTATAGCGGTGCTTGTGTGCATGTAACCCTTATTGTACTTAATAATGGCCCCAAAGCGCAAGAGTAGTGATGCTGGCAATTCGGATATGCCAAAGAGGGACTAAAGTGTTTCCTTTTAAGTGAAAAAGGTGAAAGTACTCGACTTCATAAAATAATAAATAAATAAATTAATAAATAAATAAATTAATAATAATAATAATAATAATAATAATAATAATAATAATAATAATAATAATTCTACTTTCAAAGTACCACTTACAAATGTGACTAATGATACACCTATGCACAATATATCAAAATAAAGTAATTTGTTGAAGTTATTACAAAATGTTTCTTTGATTGTTTGGGATGAATGTACAATGTCCCATAAAACATCTCTTGAAGGCGGTTGACAGAACGCTGAGAGATAGCAGATCAGATGATCGAAGAATGGGTGGAATAACTGCTTTATTTGCCGTCGATTTTCGAGTCGTATTTCGCGGAACCATTGAGGACGAAGTCAATGCCTGCCTCAAGAAATCATCTACTATGGCATGATGGAGAGACGTTTTCTCTCCGAACCAATATACGTGTTCATCTACATGGAGACTCTAATGTACATTCCTTCTTCTCAAAAATGCTAAAAATTGGCAATGGTGAAAAACAGCAAAGTGAGAAAGGGGAAAAATTATATTAATACACTTAAATATTGGGAAAATTGTCCGAACTGTTGTCTGCCCATCTATTGAGAACATAACAGAAAATTCACTTTCTTTGTTCAGGGAGAGAACTATCCTTCCACCTCGAAATGACGCCGTGTCCATAATGAACGAATTGGTTCTCAATAGGGCTAATGAATCTGTTAGTGTTTACAAATCAGTAGATAAGGCAAAGTATGATAGATAGTGTGTGAATGTCGAATAGTTGTGATGAGTCTAAGGACTCCTTGGAGTCGCCCGTAATAATAATAATAATAATAATAATAATAATAATAATAATCCCTGTAGATGTAGATGATGCAGTTCATTTTCCCATGGAGTTTCTAAATTCGTTTAGTCCACCTGGATTGCCAGGTCATGAAATTAAATTGAAAAGAGGTGTTCCTATTATGCTGTTCTGAAATCTGCCTCCCCCCACCAACAAATCTTTGTAATGGAACTAGGCTTCAATAAAGCCCAAGGATAGATCCTTCCCATTTAAGAACGTCCTATCATTAGATTTTAAACAAATCAAGTGACTTGGCCGTGACAGGAGCCTAACATATAAATAAAAGTAACAGGCTTTCTATTTATCTGTGTCACATTTTAATGAAAGAAACAAACACAAGCAACCTATTTTCATATTGTGCTAGAAGTGGTCCTTACCAGAACTCCTCACACTCTTAGGCTTTCTAAGAAGTTCAGACTGCTTCGATAAGTATCGCCTTATACAAAAAGTGTCATCTCTCTCTTCCTCACACACACACACACACACACACACACACACACACACACACACACACACACACACACACACACACACACACACACACACACACACACACACACACACACACACACACACACACACACACACACACACACACACACACACACACACACACACACACACACACACACACACACACACACACTTTAGCATACCGCGCCTTACATATATTCACCGTCACTCTCGCATACGCCACACTCTCGGGCAATGCATTCCAATCACTCATCACTCTTCATGGAAAAAAATCTTTCTCCTCACCCCCAGCTCACCCCTCCTCCTCCAGATTAATCTGGTAATAACCGTCTAATAACGTATATATTTCAATCATATCCCCCCCCCTATCCATCAGTTTCTGCAAAATACATTTTGTCAATCTGTCTTCATATTCAACATTCCAGAGACCAGAAATATCTTAGTCATCCGTCCCTGTATCCTTTCTAATAAATCTTTTGAAAACTAGGTGTCCAAATCTGTACACAGTAGTCCATATTTGGCCTGATCAAAGTCTAATACAATCGAACTATAACATCCTTACTTCTACAAGTCAATACCATTCGCTGTGCTGTCCTCACGATTTTAGCAATATGTCCACAAAATTGAGGTCCGTGTCTGCAATCATTTCCAGATATTTCACCTCCCCCTACCTTCACTAAGATATTTCCACCAATTGTGTACTCTACACTTTCATCTTTGTTTCCCAAATTTCAATACCTTACATTTTGCAACATTGAACTGACAACTGCACTTGCCCATTCAGCCAATGTATTCGCGTCTTCTTGCAAAGACACGGCATCCGCTCTACTCCTGATAGTTCACCCAACTTTACATCATTTGTATACAACTGCATATCATCATTCATGCCTTTCCTAATGTCATTAACATACCAGTTGAATAGCAACGGTCGAAAAACAGACCCTTGGGGTATACCATTGGTGACTTTCTCTTCTGGGATATCGCTCCTCCATAGACAACTCGCTGATACCTATCAGACAGCCAATCTCCAGTCTAGTATACTAATCTTCTATCTAGTTCCATCCGTTCCAATTTAATTACCACCTTGTCCTATGGCAATTTATCAAAGGTCTTTGCATAATCTAAATATACTAACATATACTAAATATAATATACATTTGCATCACCCTCATTCAATGCATTTGTCACCCTGTTATAATAAGTAAGTAGAATGCTAAAACACGATCTTCCTTTAACAAATCCATGCCGTCCTTCAAAGAGTATTATGCTATATATATTTTGTCAAAGTGCATTTGCTGAATATTTTGCTGTTGTCTTCTTGCAAAGACACGGCATCCGCTCTACTCTTGATAGTTCACCCAACTTTACATCATTTGTATACAACTGCATATCATCATTCATGCCTTTCCTAATGTCATTAACATACCAGTTGAATAGCAACGGTCGAAAAACAGACCCTTGGGGTATACCATTGGTGACTTTCTCTTCTGGGATATCGCTCCTCCATAGACAACTCGCTGATACCTATCAGACAGCCAATCTCCAGTCTAGTATACTAATCTTCTATCTAGTTCCATCCGTTCCAATTTAATTACCACCTTGTCCTATGGCAATTTATCAAAGGTCTTTGCATAATCTAAATATACTAACATATACTAAATATAATATACATTTGCATCACCCTCATTCAATGCATTTGTCACCCTGTTATAATAAGTAAGTAGAATGCTAAAACACGATCTTCCTTTAACAAATCCATGCCGTCCTTCAAAGAGTATTATGCTATATATATTTTGTCAAAGTGCATTTGCTGAATATTTTGCTGTTGTCTTCTTGCAAAGACACGGCATCCGCTCTACTCTTGATAGTTCACCCAACTTTACATCATTTGTATACAACTGCATATCATCATTCATGCCTTTCCTAATGTCATTAACATACCAGTTGAATAGCAACGGTCGAAAAACAGACCCTTGGGGTATACCATTGGTGACTTTCTCTTCTGGGATATCGCTCCTCCATAGACAACTCGCTGATACCTATCAGACAGCCAATCTCCAGTCTAGTATACTAATCTTCTATCTAGTTCCATCCGTTCCAATTTAATTACCACCTTGTCCTATGGCAATTTATCAAAGGTCTTTGCATAATCTAAATATACTAACATATACTAAATATAATATACATTTGCATCACCCTCATTCAATGCATTTGTCACCCTGTTATAATAAGTAAGTAGAATGCTAAAACACGATCTTCCTTTAACAAATCCATGCCGTCCTTCAAAGAGTATTATGCTATATATATTTTGTCAAAGTGCATTTGCTGAATATTTTGCTGTTGTCTTCTTGCAAAGACACGGCATCCGCTCTACTCTTGATAGTTCACCCAACTTTACATCATTTGTATACAACTGCATATCATCATTCATGCCTTTCCTAATGTCATTAACATACCAGTTGAATAGCAACGGTCGAAAAACAGACCCTTGGGGTATACCATTGGTGACTTTCTCTTCTGGGATATCGCTCCTCCATAGACAACTCGCTGATACCTATCAGACAGCCAATCTTCAGTCTAGTATACTAATCTTCTATCTAGTTCCATCCGTTCCAATTTAATTACCACCTTGTCCTATGGCAATTTATCAAAGGTCTTTGCATAATCTAAATATACTAACATATACTAAATATAATATACATTTGCATCACCCTCATTCAATGCATTTGTCACCCTGTTATAATAAGTAAGTAGAACGCTAAAACACGATCTTCCTTTAACAAATCCATGCCGTCCTTCAAAGAGTATTATGCTATATATATTTTGTCAAAGTGCATTTGCTGAATATTTTGCTGTTGTCAACTCAATTCTGAATCCTGTTCTTAACTAACATCTCTAGCGCATTAACCACAACTCCAGACACACAGACGCCTGTGATCCTCCCTTATTCCTTTGGAATTTGACCCAGTGCAACTCATGTTAAAATGATATGTCAAAGCTGTTGTTAACTTCCAGGAACATTTCATCGAATCATGTTGAAATATCAAGTCATATAACCTTATTAATAACATTTATTCAATTCCTCATTCTCGTATACCTCCTGATCACTTGCTAACAGCTTCTCCTCCTTTTCTTCTGCATTCAAGTTCTGCATGATGTCATCCTCATAAGAATGACAAGAATGAAATACCTTTATGAATTGCTCATTAAAATACCTCAACTATATCAACTGCAGCGATTATTATTCTGCCAATTTAAACAATCAGTATCATCCTTCCATAATCACTCTTTCTTCTACTGGCGACACATCAAAAAAAAAAAAAACCTCCTTAAGACTTTTTTAGCCTCATTGGCTAACTGCTGCTCGTACTGCACTTTTGCTACCCTTATCAAGCGAGTCACATCCCTCACATGTTCTTTGCACTTCTCGTGCACCTAAGTTGTTACCACTCATCTTGTGCTTCTTACATAATACCATCTTCTTCCATATTGCATGCTTCACCTATTGATTCATCAATTTCATACCTGCTTACCTGCTCTATTTTACCTGTTGACCTTTGGAATATAGTCTGATATTGCCTCCACAGATAATTCTTGCATGCAATTGCTGCAAGCTCTCTCCTAAGCCTCTCATAATTACCAGCCTTATAGTTCCACATAATCCCTTCCTAACAGAAGTCCTCGTATAGTTGGCCATCCTCCAAATGATCACCTCATGGTCACTCTCAAAAACTGGTGGAAGATTTGAGAACCCATTTATTAATACCATAATACCATATGATGAGATGATAAAATCCAATAACCTTGATGTTCGTTACCTTCTGTTATGTACTGCCTAAGATAATTATCTCTTATAAACTCCAGAAATTCATTGCCTTTTACCCAGATGCAGTCCCATTTCAGTCTATATTACCATAATTAAAATCACCCATAATGATCACTCGTTTCTTACTAACCAGGCAAATTTGTCTATACATTTCCTTCTCGCTACGTTTCACATCACCAGGTCAATAGCAACATCCAAATAGATATTTCACCCCTTTCTCCTTTTCTTTTTATATTTTCTCATATCAAGGATATTTTTTTATTTAAGAGATATCGACATTTCGTTTAGGAACTATTGGATTCGCTGTTTGTATTACTTTTCAAAAAAGCTTGTAGAAGACTGGTGACTGCGTAGAACCACTTTCACTGAACGAAAAAAACGTTTTATGGATTTAAATAAAAATAAACAAATAAAGTCGATTTAAATAATGAAACCGATGTAAAGTTTTATACTTGAAGTAAATTTGCTGCCCTTACTTTAATTTAAAATGGATTTGATTTTAATTTTCCGAAATTGAGACCAATATACTGTATATCGTGTCTTGATAAAAAATGAATAAAAACCCTTGACGTAAACTGATAACTGCGCCAACATGATTTTTTTTTTTATTTTGCAAGAATTCTTAAATGTGATATTATTTTATAATTTGCTATATATATATATATATATATATATGACGTTTCATTGACTCGGTTAATATATATATATATATATATATATATATATATATATATATATATATATATATATATATATATATATATATATATATATATATATATATATATATATATATATATATATATATATATATATATATATATATATATAATTATATATATATAATTTTCATAATATATATATATTCCTGCTATCTTCTGTTTGAATTGTGTCATGCATGCTTTTAGCATAGTATTTAGTTATCACACCTATTGTAAGTTGTTTTTTATGATGTACTGGGAGCCAGGCTAATGGAAATTTCGAGTAATAATCATGTGAAGTATTATTGTCCAATTAAATTCATCTTTCAACAACGGTAATTGAAGAATTTGTGTTTGATGTAGTATCTTCATTAACTGATCTTTAGTTTATTGTTATTTCATTTATTGTGCCGCTTTTTTCGATTTGGGTGAGAGAAATTGATTTTATATTGGTGTTATTATTATTATTATTATATGCTTTATTTCTGTCATAGATTGTATGCAATTAACTGTTTCTGAACACAAATCCCGGAAAGATCTTACGCTAAGTAAACTTTCAGCGTATGCAATGCGTAATGATTGTGCATGCTAAAAGTTTATCGTAATCATATTACGCTGTACCAAATTTCACACTAACATTTGCAAAAGTTGTAAAGTGAAGATTACGATTAATCTTAACTGAAGATTAAAAAAAAAAAAAAAGACATGTTTTGGAGCAAAACAGAATAAGGAATGATGGGCGGTAGATGGCGTTGATGATAGTAGTGTGGTAGTAGGAAAATTAAATAGTAGTGGGGAGGGTGAGATATATTTAGTGAAGTAGAGTGTCCTCCCGTGATGACTCTTTGGACTCCATGGAGGTGTTACGTAATAATAATAAGGAATTTCGAGATTTTATAAATAATAATTATTGAATGTGGTTATTTCTAAAGCGTAGTATGTGCTTTTTTTAAATGTACTTTTATGACTAATTACAAAAGCAATAAATGTATTGTTAATAGACAATAACTAAGCATGTAGTTTTAAACCGGAGTAGTATGCATACTTATATATTGACCTCTGGCTGCTATGAAGGATGAAAGCACCAGAGATAATCCAGTATTGGATCCAGTTCTTATACTTGATAAAATACTTATACTTTTGTGTTCATCTACATTTTACCGTAGCGTAAGTAGTTAAGTTTTATCTCTTCTCAAATAATGACATTCCATTTCGTTATTGGCATAGTATATTTATTCACTTTTCATAATAATAATAATAATAATAATAATAATAATAATAATAATAATAATAATAATTATTATTATTATTATGGGCTACTTCAAGAGTCCTTACAGTCATCGAGGGAGGCCCTATCAAAAGAACTGTCCAACTTTTGCGCAGTATCTATCATCCTTTACTTCGAACTCATTCATAGTCATGGCACCCACAACAGACTCTGTCAACCTATTCTACTAATTCAGTACTTTCCAAGAAAAAAAACCTGGTTCTAGCACCCTTGCTAACTACACTTACTCACTTTTCATGGATGGTCCCTAGTTCTCCCATCACCAGATCTGTTCTGAAAAATTTCATTTGAATTAATTTTGTAAAAATCCCTCAGTAATTTGTATTTCTCAACCACATCACCCCTTTTCCTCCTATCAACCAGTTTCTGTAACCCACAAATCTTCAACTTGTTCTTGTAAGGTTCATTCTATAGACCTGCTACCATCTTGGTAACTTGCCTGTGGAAGCTCTCCACCTCCTCCTCCTCATCAGCGAGAAACGAAGAAACTCAGATCTGTGCGCAGTAGTCAAGATGGGGGTCTTATCAAGGGTCGATGAAAAGGAACAATAACCTGCTTGTTTCTGCGCGTCAAAGTATTCTTCAGTGATCAAGTAATATGATGAGATGCTTTAACCACTTTTTGCTATGTGTTCCTTAAAGTTTAACTCCCTATCCACTAATACTCCCAAGGCTCTGGCTACGTCAATTTCCTGGAGTCAGTTCCACCAATGTGGTATACAGCTGGTAATCTTTTCACCCCAAAATACATAATCTCACACTTTGCCACATTAAACTGACATCCATTCTCCTTTTCCCAGTCTGCCAATCAACCCAAATCATCCTGCAAAATTTTGACAGCATCTTTATTAATTATTGCTCTATCCAACTTTGTCATCGGCAAATAACTGAACAGTTCCTCTCAGATCCTTAACAATATCGTCAATATACAAATTAAACAGTAGACCGATATATTTCGCTGTTTAAAAGAAACCGGTAGCAGAGGTATGCTAATAATTACTAATTTAAAATGTCTTATAACAAGAAGCTAATTCTGTCTGCATTGCTCTACTAATAGGTAGAAATTTGGTAACTCGAGGTATTTTATATAAAAGCTAATTACAGGAAAGTGTGGACGAGAAGAGAAGAGAAGTTTGAAGCATAACTATCCGCTACACATACCTCTGCTGCCAGCGTCTTTTAAACAGCGCAAGGCGGACGGTTAGCGATATTCTCCTTCCACAGTGACCCCACCCCCCCGCGCAAGGATGGACTAGCTAAACCATGCCAACCAAGAAAAATACAAACACGCATGCAAACTGGATCCCCTTCTCCAATTAATATTTGAAAGTACGAGTATTGATCTGTAAAAAATGTCGTGGCTCAGTTTCCCCACTCCAGTCAGTATTTTTAAAGCTTTTTACTATAGTTATAGATACTAAACAAATTCTTTTCCAGTTTTCTGACCCATATTAAACTCTACAGTATTTGCTCATTGTTGATTAATAAAGATTGGGAAATATATATATATATATATATATATATACTCTAAAATATGTGCTTCAAGTGTGTACTTTTTTGTCCAGCTTTTGGTAAGTTTCCACAGGATATTTTGGAAATAAATTTGGTAATTACAGACTGACCATATTCTCTCAGTTTGGGTTTTGAAAGCCTCTGTATAAAAGTAGCCTAGTCGTGAAAATACTCATTTGTAAATTTTCTAAATGCTAAGGCTCAGGCAAGAAAGGTGATCAGCGTGGCAAGGAAGGTAAAATCAGATTATGAGAAGAATCTAGCCAATATTAAATTGATGACCTGGTTGGCCGAGTGGTTAGCGTATCTGCTCTCCAGCTAAAAGGCTTCGAGTTCGAATCCTACCATGGACACGGATGTTTGTGACTGTCTGCGAAAATACTAGTCATAGAGATGGGCAGTGGATGCTGCTGGTGTAGATTACGCAGTTCGCTGTAGTTGGTGAATTGAGTGGTGGAGACGGAGAGTTGTAGAGTAGGTGTCCTCCCTCGATGAGTCTTTGGACCTATCACGTAATAATAATAATAATAATAATAGTAATATTTGTACTACTAACATCCTTACCTGCAGGGTAAGGATGTAAATAAAGTTATGTACTTTTGTGTGATGAACTTACCGATGGCATATGATATAGCAAGATTATGCTACAGATAATGATGAGCCTAGGGTTCTTGGAGTTATGGTGGATAGGAATTTAAAGTTCAGAGGCCATATAGCAAAAATTACAAATACAACTAAGAGGATAATTGTAATATTGAAATGAACATTGTCATATAAGATAGGAAGTCGTTTTGCCTCTTTACGGGACCTTGATACAACCTTACTTGAACTATGGTGCTCCGAATTGGTATCCTGGATTCGGAGATGATAAAGAAGTTGTTAAAGGATGTAAAGAAGAGTTACAAAGATTATATTGGTATTATGGAATGTATATTATGAGGAGAGATTGAGAATATGTGAACAGCAGACACTGGTAAACAGTAAAAAGAGGGATGGCATGATAGTGGGCTATAAACTTCTGAATGGGTGTTATTAGATGAAATTTTTCATTATATGGAAGGTGGTTAAAGAACATAGGGCAATCATGAAAGGGGTGAAGGCTAGATTTTTCTCTCTCAGAAGTGGGTGAGCGGAACAGTTTGCCTATTGAAGTGATTTGCTAATCTAGTGTGAATGATAGCTGTGTGAGTGAAAACAGCGATAATGTTGTTGCGATAAGAACAGAGGTGAGTTAGATTTATGTGGTCAATTTTTAAAATGGGGAGATGGACAATGAAACTTATTTGTGCCTATGGTTCCACACTACGTTCTCCTGAAGAAGAGGAGAAATTTCTGAAATCATTACAGCAGGCAGCTGCTAAAGAAAATGGAGTAAGTGGTCCTTCTTGGAGATCTAAACAACAGAGTAGGAAATGAATCAATCCAGCAATAATTACTACACTAATTATTGCTGGATTTCTGCTGAGGATATGGACTAGTTATTTCTTACACCATGTTCCAACATAAAAAGATGTGCACAAATTCACTTGGAAGGAAGACACAAGAAATAAGAAAATTCGCATTTACTAATATCATTGTTGATATCATGATATCTTCATGCTTGTTCAGGATACAATAGTGTACAGAGATTTGAAATCAGAAGTTATATCACTTAGTTTTAAATAGAATAAATATGAATATCACATTGAAAAGAGTAGATGCAAAAAAGACTCAATTACACAAATATTATTCAAAAAAAAAAAAAAAAAAGAAAAGAAAAAGGAAACAAATTGAAAACAAGAACCAAACGTTGCAGTCTCATTGGCAAGCTCTGGGGAAAAAAAAAACATTGATTTAATCAACTAGGCAGTCACATGGTGAAGTTACCTGCAATGCTAGAAAAATAGAACATTATGGTGGACACAAGAAATTAAAGAGGTAGTCCTGGAAAAGAAGCAAGTATACTGAAAGTTCCTAGCAAATAAGCTGGCAGTTGCCCTAAAACAGTGGTTCCCAACCTTTTTCTACTTGTGTACCCCTTTTAAACCCATTTCTATAAATTGTACCCCTCGTTTTTAAAATAGCTGTTTTTAAATACTGACACTTTTGTTCAGTGCCTATCTTAATGTAAAATAGGGGAAATGAGGTGATGAGTTGGGAAAGGAAAATTACTACACTAAAAGTGCAAACCACAGATTTAATTTTGCAATATTCGTAAAATTCGTAAAAGCGGTGATTCAAACTTAACATTTATTGTTCCATAACTAACGTTTTGCATTTTGTTTACTTTACTTGTTTCCAGAGCCTATGTAGCTCAGTGGATGTGGCGTTTGCACACCACGGCGCTTGGCCGCACGAAGGAAGACTCGGTTTCGAGTCTAGTTGGCGACTAGAGGAAATTTTTCTAAGCCTTTTTTCGACCGGTTCCCGAGTTAGTCGATCTCTGGCACGGGCAAGCGGGTTTTTCCTCCCAGAAACTCGGGTTTTTCGTCCCGTAAACGCAAGAAAATCGACCGTAGAACCCACATTATTTTTCAGACATTAAATATATTGTGTTAGGGTTAGGGACCACGAGATGGCGGCACATTTGAGCTATCTCTCTTCACTGTGTACCGCTTAATTAGTGATAGCCTTGGGCCATCTATCTCTGATTGGTACCAGTGGAGATTGAACTGCCCACGCAGTCTCCAAAAGTTAGATAGGGCTAAATGGCCTCGCCTACTCCCCGTATACGGGAATAAAAAGGCGTTAGCTGATTTTTTTTTACTTGTTTTTCCGCAATTTCTGATTATTTTTCGTGTACCTCTGAACGGCCCAGCACGTATCCACAGGGGTACGCGTACCGCCGGTTGGGAACCGATGCCCTAAAAGAATACAGAGAAAAACGAACTACAATAAGCTGTGCTGAAAAAGAAAATGCTATGGAGGAGGTACAAGATTGGTAATCAGATCCATGAAGAGTATAAAGTGCAGGCTAGAAAGGTGACGAGCAGGGTAAAAAAGAAAAGGTGCAGTATGAGAGGAGATTGGTTGGTGAGGAAGGTTAACTCAAGGGATTTATTATTACGTGACACCTCCAAGGCGTCCAAAGACTCCTAGAGGGAGGGCACCTACTCTACAACTCTGTCTCCACCAACTACAGTGAACCACATCATCTACACCAACGCCATCTACTGCCCACCACTAGTATTTTCACAAGCATCCTTAACCATGGCGGGATTCGAACCCGCAGCCTTTTGGCTGGAGAGCGGATATGCTAACCACTCTGTCAACTAGGCCGGCAAAAATTCCCATGCCCAGAATCAAACCTGGGCCTCCTGGGTGAAAGCCAGGTATCCTAGCCACTAGACTACATGTGATAACTGGAATTTTTCCTCTGTATGGCAAGCAAGAGGAAAAAATAATTGTGGCAGGTTGACACTGGTGTATAATCATGGCAGTAGAATAACAGCTGCAAAGAATATAATGGAATTATTGAAAGAGCACTTCATCAGCGTATATCATACTGGTGTAAATGATGTGGTACAATATATAGAAAGGAGGCAAGTATTAGGAGATTTGGAAGTGAAAGAATCAGAGGTGTATCAGGAGTTAGTTGATATCACTATGTCATGCACCACAGTTGGCTGTGCCCTTGATCTGGTTATTTAATGAAAATCTTGCAGTGGTTAGGTTCCTAAGGAATGGAAAGAAGGCAAAATAGTACCACTCCACAAGCATGGTTCTAAGACAAAAGTCTCCAACTATAGGCCAGTCTGTATAACTGCGGTTGTGGTCAGGGTGTTGGAGAAATTGGTAAGGAATAGAATGCAGGTTTGGGTTGATGGACATAGCATTCTTTATGGTCAGCATGGATTTGTAAAGGGTAGGTCCTGTTTTAGTAATTTACTTGCATTTTATGATAAGGTGACAAGTGTGTTAGATAAGGAAGAATCATATACAGTGATATTCTTAGACTTTGAATAGACATAGTCATAGATTACCATATACAGTAATAAGTTGGTGTACAAGCTGCAGAGGATGGGAATATATAGGATATTAGTTGGATGGATCGAAGATTGGCTCTCTGAATGATAATTTATCAATGTCTCTATTATCTTGATGCGTTAGAATACTTTCTAAATTTTTACATTTGTTTAAAAACCCATTTGTCACCCTCAGATTTCAATACAGGGATATTATATAAAAATGTGAACTGTGGTATTCCAAATGTCCACATCTTTTGTGAATAGAACTCATTACTACATCAATAATAAGAAACAAAAACTCAATTTTTCAATTGAGTTTTAGTTTTGGGATCAGAAATAGGCTCATATGCTTCTTCATAATAATGTTTTTTTCTGCCGACATTTTTATTATTATTATTTTGACACCTCCAGGGAGTCCAAAGACTCATCGAGGGAGAGTGTGCCGACAGCATCGAACGATTGGTTCCCCTTCCAACTACTAACCGCGCTCAAACTTACTTAACTGAGCCATTAGTAGCAGAGGCTCTACCAATCGACCAACCTTCGCCGGCTAATGCGTTGGAATAATTTACTAGCAACATTAATTTCATCTGAGCTTAAGGACAGCAGTTTCAGCTTCGTGCCTCACTATTTTGTCAACTGACTCGTCATTAGCAATTTCTATCACAGCATCATAAAATTCGTCAATGTAATATCTTAAAGGACGAACACCTTCGATTCTAGATTCCCAGCGGGTGGTACTTTGTGGCTTGGGAGTTAGAGTTGTAATATGTTTTTAAGGATTCCCCAATGCAATGTTGATGGCGAGAAAACACATACAATTTCTGAACGGTTTTAACACTTTCATTGCCAAGCTGAAAATTGGAATTTCGTGTGGTGGCCAATTTTTTTTTATTTTATTATTTTTTTTATTTAGTTAGCGACGTCAACGCGATAATGCGTGATCGGCCGTTTGGTGAGAACTCATATCGCGCGATATCACGTGTTTGGCAATGAACGTGTTAATATAATTTTTAATGAAGATGGCGGTGCCACCGCCTCTGTAGAGTAATCTATCATTTCTGTATAGGCGATAACCCTTTATTTTAGGATTGTCTGAAGGTCTTAAATGAGTTTCACTGATTAATAAAACATCTGGTTGATACCTATATGTGAAATCTCGGAGTTCCAGAATTTTTGTTTTTGAGGACATTTGCATTCCAAGCAACGATCTGAAGAGATGCTGGAATGAGTTTGTTATTATTCATTTATGAGATCTGTGAGGATGACTTGCGTTTCACGAAGAAATCTTTTAGTGGAGGTTTCAGTAGGGTTTGATAGGCTAAATTTTGTAGCATGTGTGCTAGTGAGGCCGTAATAACAGCTGTTAGATTTTTAGATGCTGTTGGTTGATTTTGTTCTGGTATTGGTCTATTTGCGTGGGTCACATCGGAATAACTTCTTGTTTGCTTTTGGGTGTCTCTATTTTTGGAGGTCTCTGATTGCGGCCGCTGAGTCTCTGGATTTGATGCCTGGGCCTCTGGTGTTCTTATACTGTAGGAGGAAGGCTGATTGACTGCCTCCATCCGTCTGTTCTTTGGGTGCTGAGTACATCCTTTGTGGTTTGCAGGATGAGGGCCACTGCAGTTGGCACATTTGTCCGAGGTGGTCCTTGGCTTAGTGCAGGTATTGGTTGGGTGGCTGTCCCCACATTTCAAACATCTATATTCAGCTCTACATAGATTCTGGGCATGGCCAAACTTCTGGCACCTGTTGCACTGCTCAGAAGATGATCTTTTCCAGAGTGGTTCTGGTGTGACGATGAGACCACAGACCGTTTTTAAGTTGTAGATATCCTTGTAAATTTTGTGAATCTCTACTAGGACTAATGGCATGGGAGTCTTGTCTGCTTTGTACATTCTGCTGACCTTGACTGGAGGCAGATCCTGAGAGTTCAAGTCAGCAGCTATTTCTGCTGTGTCAATGTCTTCACAGACACCACGAAGGACCAATTTTAAGTTTTTTTCGGAGCTGAGCGCAAAGGTATGATACTGGATGCCTCTGTCGTCCAGTTCTTTGGTCAACCTTCTATAGTCTGTCACTGTTGCTGGCTGGATCTTTATGCCTTCATCCATGTTTTTGGCCTTAATGAAGCCAATGTGCAGATTGGACATTGTGGATCTTAAAGCTGCCCACTTCTGGTTTTCTCTAAGGATGATCGGAGGCACCTTTTCTCTGGGAGAAATAGAGGCTTCCGAACCCTGAGAATCCTGTTCCATTTCATTATTGTCATTGTGCAGGTTCTGCTGTTGTTCTTCGCTTTTTGCATGCGCGCACTTCTACAAAGTCTGAAGGAGTAGAAGGCACCGATTCTAATTGATCTTCTGCGACAACGTCTGTGACACTTTCCGGGGGAAACGTGTCGTAAAGTTTCACTTTTCCCGGCCAATTCTTGTTAAGTAGTTCACCTAGTCTTATAAATTCTTTATATACCTCCTAGAATATTGTTTCATTTAGCTGTTTTTCCATGATTATCAATGTGAAGTATCTTAAAAAAAAAGATAAAAAAAAAAAACGATTAAAAAAAAACGCTTACCGTACAGATGTAGTCTTACCGGCAATGCCACAAGACTCTGTACTGTTCTGGCAAGAGCACTGAATCAAAAATTGCATCTTCAAGACGCATAATATAATAAACGCACCACAATTCCAAAACTGACTGAGAACATCCTATCATCACCAATTCTCAAAAGTCTTTTCATAATCTCCTATTATTAATAATTACTGCACAACTGTATTTATGTATTTTGATTCTATTTGTTTAATTGGTTTACTCTTAACCAATTATCTCATTATGATCGTTTAGTCTCATTGGTTAAATTAGATTTTCCTCAGGTCAAGGTCAACTCACGGCCAACAATGGAATCGGAAATAAATGCAAGATAGAAGGTGTTCTGCTATTGTCATATCGTCTGATGTTAGCACTGACAGTGCAATATTAAACACAACATAATGCTACATTATTTTAAATGATTATGATTTTTAAAAAATATACAGAACAATGCAGTTTTATTATGTAAAAATTTAGCTAATGCATCCTGAAGTCTGGTTTCAAAAGAGAAGGAATAAATGACTTTTTTTATTATTTACTTTTCGTATAGTTTATGCCAATTTTGCTACCCCCCCATGTAAAAGCACGTGTTGCACCGTTGGTAGAGCCTCCCTGCGGCCAATTGCCAATCCTTACTAGCTGATGATCTAATTTAGAGCAGTTTAAATATTAACTTGTTCCATGCAACAGCCTGTGAAGTGTTTTTGCAAAATCCAGACATATCATAGATTCATTCCCTTCATCAGCTACCTTTTGCTTCTGTATAATACAGTGTGACCATTAATTATTGCACTTATCTGATTCAATACAGTAATAGAGAAAGAATAGAGAATGTTGGTGCTGGTAGAATGGCCTCAAAGACACAGGCATTGTTATGTTTATACACAAATGTAAGGAGTATTTGAAACAAGAGAGCTGAGTTTGTTGAATTGATTGAGACAGTATACCCAAAGATAATTGGAATAAGAGAAACTTGATTGTCTGAGGAGGATGTGATGTCAGGAATAGAATTAGAGGGATATATATAATTTCCCAAAAGGATAGAAACGTGAAAAGAGGAGAGGGGGAGTGCTGTTGATGATTGAAGAGGAATTGTGTTCACAAAGTGTGTAAGTTGATAATAATAAATTTAATTTTATCCTTTATCCAAGTGTGAGCAAACAAAGTTTGCACCTGAAAGTATCTTCAGGACTGGGGTAAGGTAGTACAACACCAGGTAACTCGTTGCAAAGGTGGAGCAAGCTAACATCACTCCTATCTCAGTATCTCCCATAATGCAAAACACATCTCCTTGTGGATATGTATAATGTTATGCATTAAGGGAAGGGCCACTACCCAGACTAGTTTCGACCTTTATTGAGGTCTCTTCAGTGGGAGCTAGGCCCAAGTGGAGATACCAGGCAGAAGCATTAGCAAGGTCATCTCCACCTATAGGAGTTGCCAAACGGTGTGCCACCTTTTTATTAAATTACTCTGGATTTAGAGAAAGATGTTGAAAGTTTATTTTGTCTAACTTGGTTAGACTATAATAAAATTCAATAAAGGTTGAAACTGGTCTGGTTAGTGGCCCTTCCCTTAATGCATTAGCATTACACATGTCTGCAAGGAGATGTGTTTTGCATTATGGGAGATACTGAGTCAAGGAGTGATGAGAACTTGGTCCACCTTTACCACGAGTTGCCTCAGTCCTGAACATACTTCAGTCGCAAACTTTGCTTGCTTACACTTGGATAAAGGATTAAACTAAATTTATTATAGTCTAACCAAGTGAAAATAAACTTTCAACATCTTTCTCTAAATGCAGAGTAACTTAATAAAAAGGTGGCATACCGTTTGGCAACTCCTATAGGTGGAGATGACCTTGCTAATGCTTCTGCCTGATATCTCCACTTGGGCCTGGCTCCCAATGAAGAGACCTCAATAAATTTCGAAACTAGTCTGGGTAGTGGCCCTTCCCTTAATGCATAACATTATACATATCCGCAAGGAGATGTGTTTTGCATTATGGAAGATACTGAGATAGGAGTGATGTTAGCTTGCTCCACCTTTGCAATGAGTTGTCCGGTGTTGTACTATCTTACCTCAGTCCTGAAGATACTTTCAGGCACGAACGTTGTTTGCTCACACTTGGATAAAGGATTAAACTAAATTTATTATAGTCTAACCAAGTGAAAAATAAATTTTCAACATCTTTCTCTAAATCCTGTGTAAGTTGATAGTACATGCACAGATTTTGAATCTGTGTGGTGTGAAGTTCTAATAAACAGGTCAGTATATCTGATAGGATGCTGTTATATCCAGGGAATGCAGAGAATTCTGATTGTGAAATGTTTAGGCAAATTAGTTGGGCATGTAAAAAGAAGGTGATCCTGGTGGAGACTTTAATTACAGGAATGTAGAGTGAAAAGAAGAGATGGTGTGTAGGAATAGGGAGAGCAAGTTTGTGGAGTTTCTGAGAGATAAGTATCTTAATCAACATGTTATTGAAGCAACTACAGGCTTTAATGTTTGGATTTGGTGATAACTTCACAAGATGTAATTGTTAATGAAGTGTTAACACTGCCGCCAGTTGGTGAGAGTGATCATGAGGTACTTTTTTGTGAAGCGATGAAACAAGAAAAGGTTACTGCCGAAAATGGATACATGTGGAAGTATAAAGCAGGTGACCACAGGAAGCTCTGTAGTCAATTAGGATCAGTACATTTGGCGGATGAGCTGAGCAGGAAATATGTTGATAATGCATGGAAACTAACAAGGCAGTATGTATCTGATAAAAGCAATGTATGACTGCATACCAAGGGTTAAGAGAGTAAATAGAGTAGAGGTGAAAGAGATGAACAGTGAATTCAAGGAAGCTGTCCTGGAAAGGAAAAGAAAATGTTTTTCACCACCAACTCTTATCAGATCCATGAAGAGCTATGAAGGTGATGAGCATGGTAAAGAAAGAAAAGATGCAGCGTGAGAGGAGATTGGCTGGTCAGTCCAAGGGAATTTTTCCACTACATGGCAAGCAAGGAAGAATAATTATGGCAGATTAACATTGGTGGGCAGTCCTGGTAACAGACTAACAGCTGCAAAGAATATAGTAGAATTATTGAACGAACACTTTATTATCGTATATCATACTGCTGTAAATGATGCAGTGCAATACATAGAAAGGAGGCATGTATTAGGAAAATTGGAAGTGAAAGAATAGAAATGTATCAGGAGTTGGTTGGGTTAGATGTTAATAAGGTGGTGAGAATGGATAACATATCACCATGTCATGCACCATAGTTGGCTATACCCTTGACCTGGTTATTTAATGAAAGTGTTGCAGTGGGTAGAGTTCCTAAACAGTGGAAAGAAGGCAAAATAGTACCACTCCACAAGAATGGGTCTAAGATAGAAAGTCTCCAACTATAGGCCAGTCTGTATAACTGCAGTTGTGGTCAGGGTGTTGAAAAAATTGGTAAGGAATAGAATACAGGATTGGATTGATGGACATAGCATTCTTTATGGTCAGCATGGTTTGTACAGGGTAGGTCCTGTTTTAGTAATTTACTTGCATTTTATAATAAGGTGATAAGTATGTTAGATAAGGGAGAATCATATACCAGTGATATTCTTAGACTTTGCAAAAGTCTAAGACAAAGTTTGATAGATTACCACATGATAAGTTGGTGTACAAGCTGCAGAGGATGGGAAGATAGTATATGTTAGATGGATCAGAGATTGGCTCTCTGAACAATACCAGCATGTTGTATGATGGAGCAGTGTCTCAAAAAAGGAGGGTAACCAGTGGTATGCCTCATGATTCTGTTCTTGGGCCCCTGCTGTTTAACTTGTTTGTAAATGATATATCATGTGGACTGACTGGGACTTTTCACTTGTTTGCTGATGATGCAAAGTTAGGAAGAATTATAAGTAGCACTGCTGATGTTAATTCTCTTCAGGAAGATTTGAAAAGACTTTTTACTTTAACAAAAGAGTGGGGTTGTTGTTTAATATCAATAAGTACAAGGTGTTGCATTTTGAGTGCAGAAATATATGACTGTGTACTATATTGATGGTGCTGTACTCCAAGAAATAGATGAAATTAGAGATTTGGAGTTATGGTTGACAGTAGACTGAAGTTCAGAGGGCATATTGCTAGTATTGCAAAGGCTGCACATCATAGTGCTGCTTTCATAAGAAGTACTGTAACAAGTAGGGATAAGGAGGTGGTTAAGGCACTGGTCAGGCTGCACTTGAACTATTGTGTTCAGATCTGGTCATCCGATTTTAAATGAGATGTGATATGGAGATACTGGAGAGGGTCCAGAGGTGAGTGAGTATGACAATGTCAGGACTTTGGAATGGATTTCAGAGTTTGGTGCATAGGAGGAAGAGAGGTGATATGATAGAGACATTTAAGTTAGTGAGAGGATTTTATCAGATTAATCCAGAGGGGATTATAAAAAGAGTAGAAGGGGAGAGGGGGAAAAAACCAGAGGTCATCCCTGGAAGTTATGTAAAAGTTTGGTGAAGAGGGGGGAGTGTGAGGAGAAGATTTCTCACATGGAGAATTGTGTGAATGGAACACATTACCAGAATGTGTTCTTAATGCAAGGAGTGTTAAGGATTTTAAGATTCTATATGATAAATATGTTGTCAGTTGAATGAACCTGCCACGAGGAGTCTGCCAACTCCATGGAGGGTGTAATAATAATAATAATAATAATAATAATAATATAAAATGAAAAATAAAAATTTAAAGAAACCTACCTTGTACTCCTCTAAAGACATTTTGTGTACCCCCTGGGGTTACGCATACCACACTTTCAGTAGCACTGCTCTAGGTAATTCATACCACAATCTTCATACTTCAATGTTTCATTTCCTTTGGATTATCTTTTCAGTCTTCTGATCCCAACAACTGCACTAAAGGTATTTCTTACTGGTATGAAAATGCTCATTTTCAATTTTCCTTTAAATTCCCATCCTTTATTTAAGCCTTTATTCTCTGGTGGTGTGGTGGTGGGGGGGGGAACTATACAAGTGAAGAATATCACAAACGACTTTCATTAAAATATCCATATAACTTTTCCGTTTATGATGTAACCATCAAAACAACCAAAAGTGATTTTGAAAAAGTCAAAAACAAGACACCTATGTTCCCAAATGGCAATTATGTTTTCTGTCTGTCCTCTTACTAAAGCTATAAACCATAACTTTTGCCCAACTTTGTTTCCACCTCTTAGTACTCTAATGGCTCTATTGCTATAATTAATTTTTCAATAACTAAAAAATCTAAAGGAAGTTTTATACAAAATATGTCTCTTGGGAGGTTTTGACTGACCTCCCTTAGCGCAGTTTCTAGTTGACTGTTGCATTCCAACAATATGGTTTGAACTGTTCACATTAGAAGTTGAAATTCAAATAGTTCGAACTACGCAATCAGAACTTGCTAATTTTCATTTCTCTCGTTTTCATTTTCATTTCAACAATAAATATTTTTATTGTTGAAAATTGAAATGTCAAAACTGCAGAAGCAGCTAGAGTTAAGCAGGGCTGAAAAAAGGAAGAAGCAGGTGATCCGAAAGAATAATAAAGACTGACTGAACAAAAACAAGAAAAACAAGTAAAGGAGAAAATTATGTATTGAGGCTCAGTAATCAGGGGAGTACTCAATGAAAGTATGACAAAATCGTGTTTCCCAGGTGCAGAAATTCACAATATTAGCCACACCATCTGGATGCAGAAAAGGTAAGTTGAACGAAATAATTGTCTTGGTTTGTACCAATGATTTGAGAATTGAGGAGTATTAGATCTATGAGGGAGGATGTAAAGGAGTTGTCAGAAGAGGCAAAACTGAAGATCAAGAAGGAGAAGATTGTAAGTCTTCTATCATGCTAGGATAGAGGAACTGAGGAGAAGGACATTGAAATTCAATGCATCTATACTTAGATTGTGCAAAACAAATGGGGTAGAATTTGTGGATCTGTGGTCTCTGTTTGATGGAAATAAGGACTGTAATCCTTCTTTCCATCTGTTTGATAGAAAAAAGGATTATAGTCCATCTGCATTGTGCATATGAATTGAATTCTTTTGTTATATAGGTGGTATATGTTTGGAGAGAGCTTTGTTCACCAAGCATGTTGATGTGAAAATTGAGGGGAAACTTAAGCAATTAGAGTGGAAGCAAGTGAGTTTGATGAAGGCAACCATGAAGCGAGACAGTGTGAGAATGACCAAGTGAGGAATCTAGTCTCAAGCAAAAATATTGAATAGGGTGGTCAATTCAAAAAATAAAGGTGGGTAGGGGAATAAAGGGATGTTGCCATTTTTATATACTAATGCCAGAAGTATCAGGAACAAGAGGGACGAGCTTTTGTCATTGATTAGTGCAACCTCGCCAAACGTTATAAGCATTAGTGAAACTTGGGTAACAGCAGATGGGTTTAGTATTTTCAGGGAAGATAGAGAAGATAGGATGTGGGGGGGGAGTACTGTTGTGATTATATTATTATTACCCAAGACCCCATGGAGTCAAAGATAGCAGATGAATTGCAACCAAAAAGAATAGGAGAGAGGCAGGAGGGTGGCTGTTCATTTGAAGAAATCTGTTATAAGATTAAGGCCAGTAAGATCAAATATACAGATGGTTGTTGCTATAGACCAGGGAGTTCCACAGATAATCTGGAAGACATGCATTGGCAAATTAGTACGAGTACAGGTTGAGTGATTATTATGGGGGACTTCAACTATGGAGATATAGACTGGCAGAGAGGAAATAGAATTTATACACCTGCTGAAAGATAATTACTTCAGGCAGCATGTGAAGAAGGGGGATTAGGGGTGTGAGAGTATTGGACCTGGTCACAGGATCAGAAGATCTATCCATAACTAAGTTGATAACATTGCCTCCAATTGATGAAAGTGACCATGTGGTCTTGACTTGGGAAATTATAAAACATGAAGAATATTCTATCAAGAAGGGATATTGGAACTACAAGGCAGGTGATTATGACATGCATAGGAAGAAGCTTAAATTTGTACCATGGCATAAAACACTGCATGGTAAGGATTTTAGTAGTGCATGGGATATAGTTAAAGGTCATCTAGAGGAAGCAGTATTAAATTGTATAATTGTATACCTCGAGTAAGAAAGGTTAATTGGGTAGGAGTTAAATAGATGAATAATATCATTAAGCACAAGCTGCAGAAGAAGAAAATGCTGTGGAAGGTATATAAAGAGAAGGTATATAAATGACCAGCAAACTCATGAACAGTACAAGGCTAAGGCAAGAAAGGCAAAATCAGATTATGAGAAAAATTTAGTCGAGAAGGCCAAAGAAAATCCCAAAGAGTTCTTTCATTATGTGGCAACTAAGAGGAAGAATGACTATGGATGATTAACCTTAATGAGTGATGATGGTCACAAGGAGACAGAAGCAGATAAAATAGTTGAGTTACTGAGTGACTATTTTGCAAACATATATCTTCCTAGTGAGATTACTGCTTTAACCTATGTGACAGACACTAATGTGTCTGTTTATCACATTGATGGCACTGTACTCCAGGAAATAGATGAAGCTAGAGATTTAGGGGTAGTGTTAGACAGAGAGTTAACATTTAGAGGACATATTGCTTAGATTGCTAAGGTAGCACATAAGATTACTTGGCTAGTGAAGAACACATTAACAAGCAGAGAGAAGGAAGTTGTAATTCCTCTTTATAAGGCCTTGATATGCCCACATCTGGATTACTGTGCAAAAGTTTGGTGCCATGGATTTTTTGGGGGATGTGGAAGCAGTGGAGAGGATTCAGAGGTGACTAAGATGGTGAGTGGCCTGTGGAATGTGCTCTATGAGGATAGATTGAAAGTGTGTGTGGATTGCAGAATTTGGTTGATAAGAGAAAAGAAAAGGGGATATGATAGTAACATTTAAGTTGCTTAAAGGATTTTATAAGATAGATGCAGAGGAAATGTTTCAGCCTTTGGCTAGAGGGACCAGAACAAGGGGTCATCCCTGGAAGTTAAATAAAGGTGTTGTCAGTAGGGGTTTGAGGACTATATTTTTGCTTGGAGAGAGAGAGTGGTGAATGAGTGGAATGGGTTGCCAGAGTCAGTTGTGGGTGCTTTTTCTGTTAATGGGTTCAAGGAGAGATATGATAGGTTGTGTGGACAGATTGGGTCTCCTGCGATAAGTCTTCAGACTCTATGAAAGTGCCTGTATAATAATAATAATAATAATAATAATAATTTTTGTTTCTGCTGTATGTATACTAGATTTGTATAACTAAAATATATTTAATAATTATATGAAATTGCTTCACAGCTTTGTAATTTGTTGTAATGCAAATGTTATAAAATAAATACCTATATAATTATTCTCATTTGAATGAAATATTATAATTTCCTCCAAATTACCTTTTTCTCAGATGGGATTCTCTGGTATTGCTAAAATTTTAAAAGGAGCACAAGTACTGAAAGTTTGGGAAATAGTCACCTAAAGGATAAACAATGCCCACTGTATACTTAGACAGATCACTAGTGAGGATGAGATCAAGGGTGGCTAGAATTATCTGGTATTCTGGTAGGGATGTAAACAGTTTTGTAAAATCGATAGTGATAGAAGATGCCAAATGTCACAGTCTTTAGCTGCTATTATGTGCTATATCATTACAGTTGTACAAGGAAGCCAGTTGGAGCTGTAAATTTTAAAATCTCTAAGGAAGATGACTTCACTATTAGGAAAATTGGATTGAGAAAAACATCTGAAGAAAGGACATTAAAAAGTCTGGAGTGATTGGTTGAATATACTGTGTATTAGAAAAGCAATAGTGACTGCAAAAAATTTCATGCAAGTGGGCCTAGAAATTTTAGACAAAGAAGATCAAAAAAAGAGGATTGTAAGTTAAAAACTCGGACATAGTACATAAAATTAAAGAGCTATTTAAAGAAGGTAAGATTTGAGTTTCTACTAGGAAAAGTAGAACTGGTTTTATAGATTGTAGACAAAAATGTACATCACTGAGGTAGGACCTAAGGCCACTTAACCACCTTCGTCAAATGAGTCAATGAAGTTTGCCTTTTTCCACATGTAATCTGTTTCATTGTTACTGTTTGAATCTAGTAGAAATTGGGTAAGAGATAAAATATACATAGTTGATTCAACTGGAGAATATATCCAACTCATCTGCAAATGAAGGCATCAGCAGTGCCCCTACATACCACTGTAGAGATCCCTCCAGGCACGCTGACAGAATAGGGGCAGCAAGATTCTCAGGCTGACTCGAAGCCTCCTATCGTGTTGCCATTAGGTTCAGTCCAGTCAAGAATAACTGTTTTAAAACTGTACTCTTGAAATGATGTTAGAGCACTTTGTGATGGCTGATGTAACTGAAAACCTCACTCATATGGAAGAAATAAGGGGAAATAAACTGAGTCTTTGCTCAGTGTTTGAAACATGGTTTTTGGTTTATTATTACAAATATGGAAAGAAGTATTATTACATTGTGGATTCCACACCTTGATTCTTGCCTATGTTAATTGACTTCTAGGCAGTTCCACCAGTTTAATGCTAGACTGGTGGGGCTTTGAGACTTGATTTCAAACAGAAATTCTTCTGATGTGTGTATAGGATAGTCATGAGTAATTTTTTTCAAAATAAATTAAAACTCATGTCCATTTATAAAGTTTTTTATTATTTTTATTCCATATAAAAATAATAAAAGACAAAAAAAACAATTATACAGATATTTGAATAAATATTCATTTTGGTCCATGTTGATTATTCCATATGGTATCTACATGTGTAATATATATTTTCTTTTTTTAATTTTAAGGATATATGGTAAGAAAATGGTAGATCTGGCTCTGGACTGTACAAGAAAGTTGGTTAAATTGTAAAGCTTTAATATTTAATATGCATGAATGTATAAGTATCCATGTTGGTCAAGCTGGAGTTCAAATTGGTAATGCTTGCTGGGAGTTATATTGTTTAGAGCATGGTATCCAGCCTGATGGGCAGATGCCCAGTGATAAAATGTTCGGTGATGATTCCTTTAATACATTCTTTAGTGAAACTAGTGGTGGAAAACATGTTCCTCGAGCTATATACGTTGATCTAGAGCCAACTGTTGTAGATGAGGTGCGTACAGGAATCTACCGACAACTCTTCCATCCTGAACAGTTGATTACAGGCAAAGAAGATGCTGCCAACAATTATGCTCGTGGTTTTTATACTATCGGTAAGCAAATAATAGATCTGGTTCTGGACCGTACAAGAAAGTTGGCTGATATGTGCACTGGTCGCCAGGAATTCTTGATTTTTCATAGTTCTGGTGGAGGTACAGGATCTGGATTTGCTTCCCTGCTTATGGAAAAACTATCTGCAGAATATGGAAAGAAATGGAAATTAGACTTTGCCATATACCCATCTCCACAGGCAAGTATTATTTATTTACTTTAGTATTTTAATGGATAGTGATTAATTTTATGTTGAATTGAATCTAGTATGAAAGGTTAAGTGCAATAGTAATTTTTTTTTTTATTACTTGATACCTCAAGGGAGTCCAAAGACTCATCAAGGGAGGGCACATACACTATAACTTTCTATCTCCACCACCCCCAATCCACCAACTACACCAACACAATCTGCCGCCCAACACTACCACTAGTATTTTCACAGACAATCACAAACATCCAAGCCCACGGCGGGATTCGAACCCACAGCCTTTTGGCTGGAGCGTGGATACGCTAACCACTTGGCCAACCAGACCCGCAATAATAATAATAAGTGTTGTTTGGTGGCCTAGTTAGCCAATTGGTTAATGTACTTGTTCTAAAACTAATCGGCTGTAAGTTTGACTCCCACAATGGGCATGGATATTTGTGAGAGGCCATGTTTCTAATATAACACTCCAACATAAACATTATTATTATTATTATTATTCAGGCCTCCATGGAGTCAAAAGACTCATCGTGGGAGGTCCTTCCTAAGAAACACAAAGTCTATCAAGACTCATTGAGGGGAGGCCCCCCCCCCCTGAGAAGCACAAAGTCTATCATACCACTCCTTAAACTCATTGACCGTTCTCGCTCTCACCACTCCATCAGGTGTGGTGAGAGCGAGAATAATGGAATGCATCAGGCAATACATTCCATGGTTCAACCACCCTCCATGCAAAGAAACCACTCCTCACCCTCTTGCTCATAGATTCCTTTCGTAACTTCCAGGGATGGCCTCTTGTCATTACTCCTTCCCGCTGTTCAACCAAGTGAAACAACTCCCCAGTGTCAACCCTGTAACCACCTCAACAGTTAAAAGTCTCAATCATATCATCTCTCCTTCTTCTATCCACCAAACTCTGCAGTCTACATTCCCTCAGCCGATCCTCATAACTATCATTATACAGTCCTGAAACCATCTTTGTTATCTGCCTTTGTACCCTTTCCACAGTTAAATTATCCCCTTTAAATCCTGGGGACCAAATCTGAGAACAATAATCTAAGTGTGGTCTGATCAGGGTCTTATACAATGGAATGATAACTGTTTTATCTCTACAGGTCAGCGTCCTTCTCATTATTGCAGCAATCCTCTGTGTTACCTTCCCTGCCTTTGCAATATGTCCCCCTAAATTTCAGATTTCTATCAATCATCAACCCCAGATCTCTTGTCTCCCCTACTTCCTCCAATATAACTCCTCCCATAGAGTATGCAGTGTCCCATCAATGTTTCCAAAACCTCAAGACCTTACATTTTGCTGCATTAAACTGAAACCCCCATTCATTTGCCCATCTATCTAGCTTATTCAAATCCTCTTGTAGAGCTGCCGTATCTGCACTATTACTAATAATCCTTCCCAGCTTTGTATCATCCACAAAAAACTGAATATCCCCCTTACAATCCACTGACAATGTCATTGATATAAAGGTTAAACAATATAGGTCCCAGTACTGAGCCCTGTGGGACCTCCACTTGTAACTCTCTGCTTCCTTGAAATTGCCCCACCATACACAACTCTCTGATACCTATCGGACAGCCAATCCTGAATAGTTGACCAAACTGACATCCAGACCCATGTGCTGCAACTTGAATATCAGCTTATCATGTGGCAGCCTGTCAAATGCCTTCGCTAAGTCTAAGAGCATGCATACAGTATTGTTATAGAAAAGTTTTTTTGCCTTGTCAGAAAGTAAATTATACTAGACAAGAGATTATTATTATTATTACCCAATCAGAGTAGAGACCCAGGAGAGAGAGAGAGAGAGAGAGATGGCAGTGGCTGTGAGTGTATGGTATGAAGTGAAGGTGGGCAACACAATATTTTAGTAGCATGTCCTAAGATGTTTAGACAAATTACAAGTTCAAAGCAGACAAAGAGAAATTGACATATTCTAATAAACTGACATATTCTTTGTTTGTACAGCCTCAGCATATGTTGAAAGTTTATTTTTCACTTGGTTAGACTATAATAAATTTAATTTAATCCTTTATCCAAGTGTGAGCAAACAAAGTTTGCGCCTGAAAATATCTTCAGGACTGGGGTAAGGTGATACAACACCGAGCAACTTGTTGCAAAGGTGGAGCAAGCTAACATCACTCCTATCTCAGTATCTCCCATAATGCAAAACACATCTCCTTGTGGATATATATAATGTTATGCATTGAGAGAAGGGCCACTACCCAGACTAGTTTCGACCTTTATTGAGGTCTCTTCAGTGGGAGCCAGGCCCAAGTGGAGATACCAGGCAGAAGCATTAGCAAGGTCATCTCTATGTATGGGAGTTGCCAAACGGTGTGCCACCTTTTTATTAAATTACTCTGGATTTAGAGAAAGATGTTGAAAGTTTATTTTTCACTTGGTTAAACTATAATAAAATTCAATAAAGGTTGAAACTGGTCTGGTTAGTGCTCACACTTGGATAAAGGATTAAACTAAATTTATTTCAGCATATGTTGCCGGCCTGGTTGGTCGAGTGGGTTGCGTATCTGCTCTTCAGCCAAAAGGCTGTGGGGTTTGAATCCCGCCGTGGGCATGGATGTTTGTGATTGTCTGTGGCAATACTAGGGGTGATCGGCGGTAGATGGCAATAGCATAGTTACGGTCCGTTGATGATTGAGTGTTGGAGACGGAACTGTAGAGCTGGTGCCTTCCCCGGATGAGTTTTTTGACTTTCTGGAGGTGTTAAATAATAATAATAATAATAATATAATTTTAAAGCATACAACTTTTATTCCATTTTAACTGCAATTTTGAGGATTTTTAGAAAATTTCAAAGGTTTTAGTTGCAGAATTATTGCAGTAAATTTGAATAGTTTTGCAACTAAAACTTTATAAATTTTCACCTATAAAGGTATTTCAAGCAGCCTCCATAGTCTGAGCTATTTAATGCATATTATTATTATTATTAGTAACACCTGATCTCCATGGAGTCAGAGACTTATTGTGGAAGGTACACACTATTGCATACAAAGCTCATCCAACTGTGACTGTGCCTTAAACTGATTCAATGTGTCTACAGTTGCAACACGCTCAGGCAATGCATTCCACTTACCAACTACTCTCCATGTAAAAAAACCTTCTTCTCACTCCTCTGTCTATATTCTCCTTATACAGTTTCCCAGTGATGTCCTCTTGTACTACTTCCTCTCCCATTATATGAAGAATCTCTTCTGTCAACCTGATACCTGATAATAATCCTGATAACAACTATCTCGATCATATCACCCCCCCTTCCGCCTCCTCCTCTTATTCACAAGGATTTGCAGCAGTGGCGGCGGCCTGTGAAGTTTTAAGTGGGGATACTGCCTATACAAAATAATTTTTAAAAAATTATTTTTTTCCTAATTAGTAACAAAATTATTTTGTATATACAAAATAATTTTAAAAAAATTATTTTTTTCCTAATTAGTAACAAAATTATTTTGTATAGGCAGCACCCCCCCCACTTAAAACATCACAGGCCATCACTACTTTGCAGTTTACATTTTCTCTCAACCTGTCCTCGTATTCCACATTCCAAAGACTACTGACCACCTTTGTGAATGTTCTCTGGACCCTTTCTAACATATCCTCATCACCACGAAAACCCAGTGACCAAATCTCTGCACAATAATCACATGAGGCATGATCAAGGCCTTATACAATGGCATCATAACCTCTTTATTTCTGCATGTCAGAATCCTCTGCATCATTGTGACGTCTTCACAACTTGTGCAATGTGGCCCCTGAATTTCAGTTCCTTGTCCACCACCACCACCACTCCCAGATCTCTCATTTCTCTACCTCCTTTACCTCCTTGAAAGTTTTCCCAACAAGTGTATGCTTTGCATTGCATCATTGCTTACCAAATTTCAAAATCTTAAACTTTGCAACATCGAACTGATTGCTCCACTTGCCTGCCCATTCATGCAATCTATCCAAAACCATAACATCTGCTTGACTCTGCCAGTGATACATATCACAAGTTAAACCCATCCCAATGACATTAATATACAGATTTAACAATGGTTTCAAAACTGACCCCTGCCACACACCACCATTGACCTTTCTCTTTTGGGATGCTGCACCCACCCACATGCAGTTTTCTGATACCTATCTGACAGCCAGTCTCTGATCTAACTCACAAGACTTTTATCCATTCCCATCTGTTTCAATTTATTTAACAGCTTGTCATGTGGTAACAAGCTTTTGCAAACACTAAGTGTACCACTGTATATGCATCTTACTTGTCCAAGACATTTGTCACCTTGTTATAGTACATAAGTAAGTTAGTAAAACATGATCTCCCTTTAACAAACCCATGCTGATAATCACTGCTGTTATCAGCCCATTTCTGTATCCTACTTCTCACCAATCTCTCTCTCTAGTACCTTCACCTCAACTTCAGATATACAGATTGAATGTATCGACATCTTTATGCATTGGAACAATTTTAACTTCTTTCCACTCTCCTGGAACCTGTGCTGTTGTAAGACTCTTATTAAACAGGCATGCCAATGCTATTGCCAATTTCTTGGAACATTCCCATAAGACATGTGGTGATATGTCATCCAATCCTATCGCCTTATTTACATGAAGGTTATTTATTTCCTCAAATATTTCCTGCTCACACAAAATTAAGCCATCCTCTCCTACGTCTTCTACACTTCAGTTTCTCACCTTGATAAGGATGAAACACCCTTAATTGATCACTGAATATTTCTACAATGTCTTCTGCAGCAGTTAGCATTCGACCATTTTTATCCATTAACATCTTATCACAATCATTCTTCCTTCTACTTATCACATATCAGAAAACTCTCTAGGCTTTTCTTTGGCCTGATTTGCTAATTTCTGCTCATACTGTACTTTTGTTGTCTTTACGGAGTCACTCTCTTGACTTGTTCTTTATATTTTTCATGTAACTAATTTTACCATAATTATCTTGTACTGCCTCCAAAGTGCCTTCTTTTTCCAGATTTCATGCTTAAGCTCCATATACATCCATTTTACACCTACCTTATTTAGCCTTTTGGCCTTCGGAATACATTCACACATTGATGAAGTTATGTATTTCTTTGTCAGTTCCCAAGCAGCATTTATTTCCTTAGTGCTCAACTCATTCCATTCTATAGCTTCAAGCTGTTGCCAAAGCTTGTCATAACCATTAGCCTTGTACTTCCACATATATCCTTCCCTGACTTCTGTCAGGGAAGGATATATGTGGAAGGATATATATGAAGGATGTATCATAAAGTTCTCCAGATGAGAACTTTATGATCACTCACCAGATCTAACACTCTCAATCCTCGCATGCCTTCCTTTACATGCTGCCTCAGATAGTTCTCTCTCAACAACTCAAGAAATTCATTTTTCTTATTCCCAAATGCTATATGTGGGGTGCTTAAGGGTCAAAGCTGTATAACTGAGAGGAGACCTCCACATAGCCTTTAAAGAAATGCAGAGAACCGACCAGGGCTTCTGACCTAATGTCCAATCCTCACCTTCTTGTGGTGCACCATGTTGGGTATCTACCTGGATACTGAACGAATGAGGATGGGCTGGCAATTTGGGATTTAGCCAACCAAATTGTATTCCTATTGGTTAAACCAAAATACAAAATGATGGCACAACATGACAAAATTTCATGTCGGCTGGGGCGTCACCCGGTTAAACAAGGCCCCGTTGTTTTCGCCAGGGAACCAGGGTGAACAGCGAAAAGTCAGCTACTGGAACAAATCTGAAAACACATTCCAGTTCAACATCACCAGAGTTAAAGATCGGTACTATCAACATAAGAAGCCTGAATGGCAAAGAAATGGAGCTAGCGGGGGAATTAGATAAGTACCAGATCGACATAATAGGGGTGACTGAAACAAAAAAGACAAAAACTGGTGAGATCTTTCTGAGCAATAAATACAAAATGTTATATTCAGGCAATGACAATCAAGGAAAAGAACAAAATACGAGGCTCATCTTCTTGAATGGCAGGCAGTGTCAAGTAGAGTGATTTGGGCAAATATCAGAATGGGGAACTGGACAATGAGACTTATTTGTGCCTATGGTCCCACAGAAGGTTCTATTAAGGTAGAAGTGGAGGAATTTTTTGAGGCTCTAGAGCAGGGGTCGCCAAAGTTATTTGCCCGTTGACCCCTTCAAGCGTTTCTTGACTTTTTATCGACACCCTATATTTTACTATTACGTAATTATAATAGGACAAACAAAAAAAGACGATTATGTGAGTTTTTAGATTGTTTATTTTATAGTTACAGTGCTTATTGTATGTATAATATAGTATATATTATTATATTACTATTACTACCACTATTACTATCACTAGTAATATCATTGGTATTACTAGTGATATTAATAAACTACTGGTATTAATATCACTGGTATTACTACCGGCGCTGCTCAACTCTTCAACATAGAGAAGTTTAGTTCGTGAATGAATAACGATTGAATTCTAATATGAATGTTGATGAATTTTAGAACATTAACGCTTGTTTGTATGTCAATGCGCAAAAATGAGACTGGGATCGAATACTTGTAAGCATCAGTAAATAAGAACCACGCACATGTTGCAATCTCGCTCCCACTGCGCCGGCTTTCAGGAACCACCAACATCCGTTTATTGGTAAATACGTCATTTTGGGCTACTTGATTGGCCTCAGTAACTTTTTTTCATGACCTTACTCCATCTTAGAGGTCCTATTCATGGACCTGTAAGATGGAGGTACTGATCCCACGATTCACTCCTAATTGCATTGTCATTACCTCCATGTCTTTTGTCATGGAGGTAATCCAAGTTAACCGAATTAAATATTACCCATACAATGATGTCTTATATTTTTCTGTCGACCCCTGAGCCCGAATCGACACCCCTAACAATGTTATATCGACTCCAGGAGGTCGATATCGACCCCTTTGGCGAACCACTGCTCTAGAGAAAGCTACTGACACAATGAAAAAGGAAAAGTTGGTCCTTGTTGGGGATCTAAATAGCAGAGTAGGAAGTGATTGTCAGACATACAAAAATGTTTTGGGAAAATTTGGAGAAATGAGCAAAGCTAATAATAATGGCAAATACCTGTTGGATTTCTGCTCAGGACATGGACTGGTTATTACTAACACCATGTTCCAACATCAAAATGTGCACAAATTCACATGGAGAGAAGAGGCAAGGAATAAGAAAAGTCTCATTGACTATGTTATTGTTGATAGTTATGTTTTCTCCCTGGTGCATCACACCAGAGTGTACAGAGGATTTGAAATTGGAAGTGATCACTATTTAGCCTTGAGCAGGATAAAATTAAATTTCATATTGAAAAGGATGACATGTAAGAAAGTTTTAAAGCGAATAAAAGTTGAGCAACTCTCAGATGTGAACTGTAGACTAAAATACACAAAGATTATTGAAGAAAAAATGAAAGAGTCTGAGAACAGGAACCAAACCTTGGAGATTCAGTGGCAAGCCTTGAAGAAACATTGATTGATTCAGCCAGAGAGGCATGTGGTTAGTTTATCTGCAAGGATAGAAAAATCAGAACTCCATGGTGGACACAGGAAGTTAAAGAGGCAGTGAAGGAAAAGAAGAAAGCATATCAAAAGTTCCTGGCAAATAAGTCAGCTTGTGCTCTTAGAGAATACAGAGACAAATGTAAGAAAGCTAAACACTGTGTAAAACTAGCTAAACAAAAGTCATGGGAGGACTTTGGCAAGAACATAGAAAATAAATATCAAGAAGGTGGCAAAATATTCTGGAGGTTATTGAAGAAGCTTAGGAATGGAGGAAAGAGTCCTGTAAAAGGAGTTAGAGATGATAAAAGTGAAATGAAAATGGGAGAAAAAGATATCCTTGAAGTATGGAGTAATTACTTTGAAATTTTGCTAAATGAAACAAGTAGTGATGACAGCACAGTGATAAAAAACACTGACCAGGCATGCAGTCACGAATACATATCGATACTTGAAGTAGAAAAAGCTATCAAGGGCTTGAAATATGGAAAGGCAGCAGGAGTAGATGATATTTGACCAGAAATGCTGAAGTATGGTGGTATAAAAGTCTTACAGTGGCTGCACTGCATTGTTCAGAATGCCTGGAAAGAGGGACGAATTCCCAATGATTGCAGTAGAGCTCTCATAGTACCTATATATAAAAAGGGAAATAAAACTGAATGTGAGAATTACAGAGGTATATCCTATTGAGTGTTCCTGGTAAGATATATGCAAGTATACTTGAGAAACGGTTGAGAAGAATTGTGGAAGAAAAACTTGGTGAAGAACAAGCTTGATTCAGGTCAAATAGAGGCTGTCAGGATCAGATCTTCACTTTACAACAAATAATGGAGAAATCATGGGAATATAACAAAGATCTGTATTTAAGTTTTGTCGATTTGGAAAAGGCATATGACGAGGTGCCAAGAGAGAAGCTATTCAATACGATACAGTTATATGGTGTCGATGGGGCATTATATCAAGCAATACTTAGTTTTTATTTGAGTTGTAAGTCAGCAGTTAGAATTGAAGGACGTAGAGGAAGATGGTTTAATGTTAAATCTGGTGTGAGAAAAGGATGTACATTATCCTCTCTGTCATTCATTATCTATATGGATCACATTATAAAGGAAAGTGGTATTAAATATGATATCAAAATTGGACATGTTAATGTCAGCTCTTTGCCTTATGCAGACAATGTTATACTTCTAAATAAATCCGCTACAAGTCTGCAAGATTCTTTGACTAACTGGAATAACTGTTGTAATAGATATGGTATGAAGGTCAGCAATAAAAAGACAAAGACAATGAAAATAGGCAGAAACATTGAAAATATCAACTGTGTTGTGAATGAAGAACCTGTGGAACAAGTAAAACATTTCAGCTACTTAGGCACGATTTTTAAGATGGTAAATTAAATATGGAAATAGGCATCAGAATCAACAAAGCTGGTATGGTAGGAAGTCAACTGAATAAATTCATATGGAATAAGAGAGAAATTAGTCAGAACACTAAATTAGCTGTATACAAGACAGTGTTCAAACCAGTTTTAACTTATGGATCTGAGAGCTGGGTCAGAAGTAAAACACTTGACCAAAGACTAGAGACCACAGATATGAGAGTCCTGAGAAAAATTATACGCGTGAACAGATGGCATCAATGGCAATATCATATTAAAAATGAGGATATGAGGAAAGAACTTGACATTGTCAGCATCCAGGAATGCGTTAGCAGAGCTAATCTCAGGTAGTATGGTCACTTAAACAGAATAGGCGAGGAAAGTTTAGCAAAACAAGTGTTCTCTGCCATGTTGGCAGGAAAACGACCCAGAGGAAGACCAAGATATAGGCAGATTAATACGGTACAAAGTGCCTTAGACGATAGAAATATAAGATCTAGTAATGTTGGAGTGTTGACAAGTAACAGACTGATTTGGAGGAAAATTGTAGATAGGAAGTTAGTAATGATGTAAATCTTTCATGTAGTACTATTATATCCTGTACACCCCCTTGAGGGTACATGACAGGACTTTGATGAGGAAATGCCATATGTTCTTTAATCTATACTGCCATAATTTAAATCCTCCATAATAATTACACTTTCTTTGTTTATTAACTAAGAGGGCTGTGTAGCTCAGTGGAAGTGGTGCTTGCATCCTCTGCGCTTGGTCCCTTGAAGTTTGATTTAAGTTCAAGTCTGGTCACCGACTGGAGGAACTTTTTCTAAGCCTTTCTTCGACCGGTTCCCGAGTTAGTCAATGTCTGGCACAGGCAAGCAGGTTTTTCCTCTCGGAAACTCGGGTTTTTCACCCGGTAAACTCAAGAAAATCGATCGTAGTATCCACAGTATTTCAGACAGTGACATATCTTGTTAGGGTTAGGTACCAAGAGATTGCAGCACTTGTTTCCAGCCTCTTCATCGGTGGCTGCTATGATTAGTGATAGACATGTTCCAGCTATCTCTGATTGGCTACTGGAGGAGATTGAACCGCCACTCAGTCTCCAGAAGCTAGGTAGTGTATAAAGGCCTCGCTTACTACCTCCCTATAAGGGAATAAAAGGCGTTAGTTAGCGGATTTATTTTTATTTATTTTATTTTTTGTTTATTAACCCAAGTTGGTTTATACAGTTCTTCATCACCACCCTCCACATTCCCTGGCCTATAGCAACATCCAACTAAATATGTCTTCTTGTTAACCTCCTCCTCACACCACACCACGCTGTCTCCCAAACATTGACATTATTTCCTTTTTTCATGTCTACCTTATGTGGACATAATTTCCCTACTGTTATCAGCATTACTCCCCCCCCTCCCTTCTTGTTCTTTCTATCCTCTTTAAAAATACCGTATCCTTCCATTTCTATTTCTGTTAGGATATCATATTAATTCAACCATGCTTCACTTATTCCAATGATTTCAGGGCAAATAAACTCATTCAGTGTAACTATTTCATTTCCCTTATTAAAGGAAGAGTAATTATTATGGGAACATAGACTTCAACTATGACAGCGTTTCCTAAAGTGTCGTATGCATACCCCTATCGGGAACTTTTGCTTGTGTATGCAAAAGGTCTTGAGAGAGCATGTAACATTTTAAAAATTTTCATTACTTTTTTTTTTTTACTTTTATATTTTTGTTGCAGATGAGATTTTTAATGGAAGATGGAGGCCTCTCTGGCAAGGATTATTTCATTTCTTCAGTCAGAATGGTATTTGGATCAGAAGGGAAAAACAATAATCATCTAAAGTATGGATTAGAAATCACAGAGATTTATTCCTATTTGGGCACTGTTATAGTGCCAAAACATATGACGATGAAGTACATTCTGTGGATAATGTGACTTAAGTGAGATGGTGGTCTGAGTTACCACGAGATATACATGCAGGGCCGGTCCAAGAGTATCTGATGCCCTAAGGCAAAGAAAATTTTGGTGCCCCTATACATTGTCTCTCTATATATATATTTTGTCATACTCACACAATTGTATCTGAAATTGTTTACTTATAAAGTTTATTTCAAAAAGTATATTATACCACATCACTAAGGACGCGATAAATTTGAACTTCTTTAAAGTTTTAAGAAGACTACTTGCTTCTAATTTCATGGTATTTCCACTTAATCCACATAAACTATCTGGCACCACAAAAAAAAAATAATCTGGTGCCCCTAGGCCATAGATGGCGAACATATGGCACGCATGCCAGAGGTGGCACGTCCGAGAAATTTACTGGCACGTCAAGGATTTACAGGTGATATCCTTTTATACGCTTATAAATTACTCAACCTTTTTATTTCATTGTTACAAATACGTACAAGTTAAATTTTATTTTACACGAAAGAAACTAACCAACAAACACCAAGCCTACTGTAGGAACAAGGCCCAACAGCTGAAAATTACAGCTGATGTAAAGAACCTCTAGCCATTGGCTGATAGAAAAGAACTGCGTTTAGTTGCCAAAACGTTTCATTATTTAAAAGCTTATTAATTAACTGAAGTTTATTATCTTTAATATTTTTAGCATATGAGAAGTCACCAGTTGCAAGTTTGTCAAAACACGTGTCTTCTAAACATATGATATTAATTTAAGAGTAACATGGCGGTCGTATCTGTCGGGCATCTTCCTACAGTGGGCTGTGAAGAAATACAATTTTTCTTTGCCTCAGTCGACTCATTGTAGATCCAGGTTTCTCAATCGCCGAGCCGCGAGCGGTTCTTCTGAAATTTGTCATTTTTCATGAATAAATATTTTATAGTGGAAATATACTGAGGAGAATGTAATAAAAAGCTCAGACCCAGAACACCTAAATAACATCTATGTAGGAAATGTCAGTGACGAAGCAGCGTATTTTTAAACATGGAAGTATTCATGAATGATCGGGAATTTTCAGACGTCGAAATCTTTCAACATTCGGAAGTTCGTTGGTTGTCCTGCGGTGAAGTTCACGAGAGGTTATTTGAACTCCGAAAGGATGCTGAGCTATTTCTAATTAATAAGAAAAAGTGAGACCTGTCCCATTATTTCCAGGATAAGAAATGGGTAGCCAGGCTGGCATATCTCAGCGAAATATATTCTTACATAAACGAGTTGAATTTAAAGCTTCAAGGTCCAGATAAACAATATTTAATGCTTGGAATAAGGCGAATCATTCAAAAAGAAACTCAAACTCTGGCTTAATATGATTGCAGAAAGAAATAATGAGATGTTTCAGTCGTACTCAGATTATATCATGGAAGCAGATGATTTCTATGCACACAATTCAGTATCAGATGTTGTTGCAGCCCACTTGAAGATGTTGTCGTGTGAAAAGTTTTATCCTGAGCATGAGGATCCCAGGAGGCAAAATACGTGGATTGTGAACCCTTTTGTTGAACACCCTTTCCCATGAAGAAACTTTTCAAGTTATCGAATTATCATCGGACAAAGGACTGGAAAGTACTTTTAATTCTATGAGTAATTCGAAATTCTGATAAGAATGAAAAATGAATATCCAAATTTATATGAAATATCAATGCGATTTCTTCTTTGTTTTTCCACCACATATATTTGTGAAACTGCATTTTCTGTCATGACTGTGCTTATAACGAAAGAGACGAATCGCTTGTAACTTTCTGTCTCCGTTTGGCTATCACTTCAATTCATCTCAGAATTAATAAGCTAACGGACAGAAAACAGCAACAAAATTCTCACTACCATAACTAAAACTTTCAAAAACTCAGTTGTAGTAAAAGAAACAAAGTTTAACTTTTTCAGTAAATTTTAATTGCTGCGTTAAACTGATGTGTTTTTAAATCCAAAATATTAATTATTGTTGGAACTAGTGTTTAAAATGAGAGATTCATACATTTTTATTTATTAAATTACACACTCTGCATATAAAAATATTGGGCGTATGTATGTGATAATGTCGTATTTATTCGAATATAATTCTCACTTTTTTTCCCCATAATTCAAGCTAAACATTTGTAGCGCGAAATATATGTGGAGATTTTCAAAAACCCAAACAGTGAAATCTTCCTTCCCAGCAAAAATTAACATTAATTTTCAAGACTTCAGATACATAAAGAACAATCCTTAACGAATGACTAATGAGAAGTGAAAGCATACCGCGAAACAGAGAGCAATGGTAGGCCATTATAGATAGAGCAGCTATGAAGACGTGCATATGATTGGTGCAGTATTAACAAAAGATTGCGCGACTCAAAGATGAAAGCAAACCGACGATTTTTGAATTGAAATGCTAATTCTCTTCAAAGGAATCCCATAATATCTGCAACTGTCATAACAACACACACTATATATTTCTTAGTTTTAACACATTCACGACTGGATGTCGTTTATCGTTCCGACGGAACTTCTCATTACCGTGTGGGGGCTCAACTCACACAAAGTTTCAACCCTTGGTTGATTTTTATTGGCTGCTTGTTTGCCTTTGAGCTAACAAGGGAACTCACACAATCATTATATGGCATGTTTCAATTCGTGGTAGAATTTTATTTTAACTTAGCCTTTATGATCTGTCATGATATCGAGAATTTCAAATGCAATCAAACAAACACTTATTTCATATAAGTGGAAAATTAGACAATAGTTTTTAGTTACTGTGTTTCCAGTGCAACATATGGTTTTGTTGGAGTTTATACAGCATAGTTTCTATGAGAGGGGACATGTGATTCATTAGTTAGCGCTGTTATTATTCCAGCTGTCTCTAATTGCACTATTTGTTGAGAAATATATTACAGAGACTGCATAAGCATCTGTACCTTATTCTGGGACACAATAAAACTACTTGTTTTTCTTGCATCTGCAGTATAATGGCTGTTGGGGAGGGCGTATTGTTACTGTGGGGAGCAAGTTACTATCGCCTCGATGTGAACATGTTTAAACATTTTTCGTGTGCGAATTATATGCAAAACTTTTTAATGTCCTTTTTCGTAAAGTAAAATCAGGGGTGCCAGTTATATGTGAGGGCAAGTTATATTCCAGTAAATACGGTAAGCGTTTTGCAGACAAATTTACATCCTTCTGCTGTTTCCCCTGTTCAGCTGACGTCTATGGCGAGTTAAAATGCATAAATATATTTTTGTCACTACCGTTTTTTTTTCAAACCAATATCAATAAAATCAATTTAATTATACAATAATCAATTTTACACTGAATAATACTATAAATAAAATAAAATATTATTTATAAAATTATAAACAATTAAATTATTTATAAAATATTATATATATATATATATATATATATATATATATATATATTAAAGATACCAAGTAATTTTATAAGCTAGGTGTTAATCCTTTTTTCCAAGTAAGCAAACAGACAAGTAAGTCAAGTTTGCGCCTGCATGTAGTGCAAGTCTGAAGCAACTCGTGGTAAAGGTGGAGTAAGATCCGATCACTTTCCTTAGTATTTTCTCCTAATGCAAAGCACATCTCTTTGCAGAGATGTATGATTCTATGCATTAAAGGCAAGGGCCACTACCCAGACCGGTTTCGACCTTTATTGAGGTCTCGTCAGTGGGAGCCAGACCTAAAAATGCCAAGGTTGAAGTAATGCAGAGCTCATAAATTTTACCTAAACAAGTTACCACAAGGTGCTTTGATCTTATTAAATAAAAATCATAGGATGAGAGTAAGATGTAGAAATCTTTTTACCTTGAGTATATATTATGTTAAAGATACCAAGCAATTTTATAAGCTAGGTTTTAATCCTTTTTCCCAAATAAGCAAACAGACAAGTAAGTCAAGTTTGCGCCTGCATGTAGTGCAAGTCTGAAGCAACTCGTGGTAAAGGTGGAGTAAGATCCGATCACTTTCCTTAGTATTTTCTCCTAATGCAAAGCACATCCCCTTGCAGAGATGTTTGATGCTATACATTAAAGGCAAGGGCCACTACCCAGTGATCGGAACTTACTCCACCTTTACCACGAGTTGCATCAGACCTGCACTACGTGCAGGCGCAAACTTGACTGACTTGTCTGTTTGCTTACTTGGGAAAAAGGATTAAAACCTAGCTTATAAAATTGGTTGGTATCTTTAATATACTATATACCCAAGGTAAAAAACTTTCTCTCTCTATATATATATATATTCTAAATTAATAAATTAATTAATTTTATATTAATTTTTCCTCTACTAAAAACTGCCCGGCATGTCAGCAACTTGATTTGCAAATTTTTGGCATGCGCACATAAAAAGGTTCGCCATCAATGCCCTAAGCGATTGTCTAGGTTTACCTAATGGTAAAACTGACCCTGTATATATGTCATTGATTAAGAAAAGATTGAGAATGTTAGATAAGTGGAGAGGATTAATTGATATTACAGCAGCTAGATGGAAAATTTGTGTAAGATGTTTGTTGGTAGTGTCAATAACCTTGAAATCTGTTCTAACTTTATCAATGGAATTATATAATGGAAGCTAGTTTGATTATAATGACAAGGAAGATGACTTCACTGTTTTAGTATTTTAGATAAAAAAAGATCCGATTAGTTAACAGAATTGCAGATGAATGGGGAAAGGAAATTGAGTCAGAGCAGCTTGTAATGGGGGGTATTCAAAGTTTGTCATTCTTGAATATGGAATGTAATATCGTACATATCCCACCTTTTGTAAATTTCTAACAGAACCTCAACTAATAGCTAGAGCAACCATTATCCTCCTCAACTTCCAAACCCCTTCCCACAATATATATATATATATATATATATATATATATGGAATGTAGTGTATACATACACACCACAAATAAACTGTGATATCCTTAATCTTCCTCACTTCCTTCATTACCTAGAAGATGTAAGACTTTTTTTATCATATATTCTAGCTATCAACTGCAGTGGTGGAGCCCTACAATTCCATTTTGACAACGAATACAACTATAGGTCATCCAGATTGTACATTCATTTTTGATAATGAAGCAATTTTTGATATTTGCGGAAGAAACCTGAATATTGAGCGACCAATGTATACAAATTTGAATCGCTTAATTGGACAAGTAGTGTCATCCATTACTGCTTCTTTGCGTTTTGGTGGAGCTTTGAATGTAGATCTCGCAGATTTTCAGACCAACTTGGTTCCATATCAAAGAATTCATTTCCCATTGGTTACGTATGCTCCTGTCATTTCTGCTGAAAAGGCTTATCATGAAGAGCTATCTGTAGCTGAAATAACTAATGCATGTTTTGAACCAGCAAATCAGATGGTGAAATGTGATCCTCGTCATGGAAAATATATGGCTTGTTGTTTATTGTATCGTGGAGATGTAGTGCCGAAAGACGTCAATGCAGCTATTGCATCTATAAAAACGAAAAGAACTATTCAGTTTGTTGACTGGTGTCCTACTGGATTCAAAGTAAGAATCAGTATTAAGTTTTTTACTATTATATGTTTTTTAAATGTTAACTATTTTTCAAATGTTAATTATTTTTCAAATATGTGATTTTATGTTTAGTCTGCTGATTTTTTCGTATTGTTGATGCTAATATAAATGTACATAAATCAATAGAAACCTGTATTGATTTATGTACATTGAATTTGCATTCAGAATTTAACATACAATATCATCGTGTATTTCATTTTTTTTTTTAATTTTGAGTTTTATTGAGTATCAGTAAAATTGTTTACCTTTAACATGTCCTAGATCTACTCATCTGAAATTGATTAATGCCTCTGTAATTAGGAGTGAAGCAAGATGCTTTCCATATTCCTTCCCATATTCCTTCTGCTATCTGTTACGACTACAGTGAGGGTAATTTTATGAACAGTTTGCTCACCCTGAATGGGCATGGAAATTATGCATTGCTCAGGAAATTAAATTGGCATTTGGTCTCTTATGTTTGAATATATCCGTTGCCTCGTAGGCCACAGCTTGCTGAACTAGATCATTAGGGTGTCTAGACGTTTGTAGGAAAAACTTTGTTGCTAAAGATTGCAGGAAAGAGAAGAGATAAGGAATATTTGTATCTCGATGAAGTTGATTGTTTCTGATGAACCATGGGGCATTTAGAATCATTCGCAGGCACTTGTTTTGTACACATTGCAGTTTGAGAATATTAGTATTGGAGGTATGGCTCTAGGCTGGAGAAGCATAAGTGACTATGGGACGAATCGTCAGCTGGTATAAAAGCAATTTGATTCTGATGTTTAGCTTGCTGTTCTTGTTAATTAGGGGGGGGGGTAGTTCTGGGTGATCGCTTATAGATGCCTTTGCACACGTAGTCTTGATGTGTTGGTTAAAAGTTAATTTTTTTTTGTCGAGCATGACACCAAGGTATTTTGTTTCTGTCTGTCAGGGAATTTTAGTATTGAATGGTAAGATGTCTCCTCTGGGCTGACGCCGCATTATATAGTGCCCTGAGGCAAACAATTAAATATCGCCCCTACTGGATTATAAGACAAAATATAAGAATATCCCCAATTGCTATTTTGTTTTTATTACAAAAGAAATATTAATGCAAAACGATTACATGATAATCAGCTGACGCCTTTTTTGTTCCCGTATATGTAGGGAGTAGGCGAAGCCATTTTTATCCCTATCTAACTTTTTGGAGACTGAGTGGGCAGTTCAATCTCCACTGGTACCCAATCAGAACAATCAGACCACACGAAGTCTTCCTTCGTGTGGCCAAGTGCTGTGGTGTACAAACGCCACACCACTGAGCTACACAGGCTCTTTTACATGATAATATATTAATTAAATGTTTGCTCTACAGGAATACCGCACAATAAAATGTTTATAAGGTCTTCTAAATTTAAATTATAAACTATGTCCACCTCTATCGATATTGTTGCTCAATGCGGTAACGAGGGCGTAGTGAAAGAGGCACCCGCCACGGGCGCCACTAGATTTGGGCCGCAAAACCAAAAAAAAAAAATAAATAATAATAAATAAATAGATATAAACGTCCGCTATTTTATATTGTATTTTTAAATTTCGGCAGTACGCCGCTTTAGACACGCAAATTCTGTAACACACTGCAACTCATTTCGATGGGGTTAATAGTATTTAACATATTGCATTTAGTAAAATTTAACTTGTTACATTTAAATTTTTCAAAATTTCTGTAATTTTTGTGTTAAGGGGGGCACAAGTTAGATACTTGCCACAGGCACTTCATACCCTCGTTACTGTACTGTTGTTGCTATACCAACCAATGTTTCTTTGGTCATTGCTATTCGCAAATAATATTTAATCAGTTTAAGCTTGGAAAAACGTCTTTCTGCACTTCCTACGCTAAGAGGAATTGTTAGAGTAGCGACGGCATCTAACACAACATGGCTGAACGAGCGCCCTTATTAAGCTGCGCCATGAGGCAAACTGCCTCTATGCTACACCCTGTCGACGGTACTGCATCTCCAGCAGAAGATATCGATCTTTTCGTGAAGAGAATTGCTGAGCATTTTTGGGGGATTCACTCGTAGTCTCCATTTGGAGAACCATTTCTTTAACTTTAGAAGGTTTTCTTGAAGCTTTCTAGTAATGAGGTGTGGCCATAGAGATCTTATTAATAATACTGTATCATCCGCATATAGGGCCATGATGGATGACATTGGATTGGCGGAATGTCTGACATATATATAGAAAATAGCAATGGAGCCAACAGGGATCCCTTTGCTGCTCCTGCCAAGATATGGGATGAGGTAGTACCATTGATCATGACATGCATGCTTCTGTTCTGTAGATAATAATCTAACTAGATTACCATTTTCAGTGAGATACCGGCTGAGATAAGTTTATGTAGCACTCTAAAGTGCCATATTTTTTCAAATGCTTTGGACAGATCAAGAAAAATAGCTACTGTGTATTGATGCCAGTTGTAACTGATGGTAATATATTCAACTATTCCGAGGATTTGCTGGATCATACTATGGTGTCGGAAAACCGAATTGCTCTTTAGGAAGGATGTTTATTTCATTTACTGAAGCTTGAAGTCGTGAACCTTCTCTGCAGTCTTACCCAAGTTGGAGATGAGGTTGATGGGCCGATAATTGCAGTACAGTAACGAGGGTATGAAGTGCCTGTGGCAAGTTTCTAACTTGTACCCACCTAACCCAAAAATGACAAAAAGTTTGAAAAATTTAAATGTAGCAAGTTAAAATTTACTAAATGCAATATGTTAAATACGTACTATTAATCCCATCAAAATGAATTGCAGTGTATTGCAGAATTGTGTGTCTAAAGCAGCGTATTGCCTAAATTTAAAAATACAATATTAAATTGCGGACTTTTATATCTATTTATTTATATTTATTTTTACATTTTTTACACTTTGCGCCCCAAACCTAGTTGCATCCGTGGCGAGCGATTCTTTCGCCACGCCCTCGTTACGGCACTGGATAATTGAGAGGGCGGTGTGGGTTCTTGCTTGGCCTATGAATTCGGATTACATCAGCCTGATTCCAGGTGGGAGAAAAATAGTGAAATCTTAAGATTGCATTTATTATTATGGTTAGGTGCACTATAGCTTTTCGGGGAAGTAGCCGATAACTATGTCTAGTACGTCAGGACTTCCTGATGGGCTGTAGTGGGTGGGCTCAGTACGTCCAACTACTATTGATGAGTTGAGTGACATGTAGTTGAATAAGGTACGGCCTTTGGAGTTGATTGACGAACTGAACCAAGCTGTATGTTTGGAGTTCAGGTCTCCTGCTATAATTATGGAATCCGTGGAGCCAAGGATGTAGTCTAAGTCTGCTGTCAGTAGTGGAATGCGGGAGGATTGTACGCTGCGTACATTTTGAGTTTGCCTTCTTATTTTTGTGCACCTCTACACCTGTCACTTTAAGGTTTAAACTTTGGGGGGTTGGTTAATGCATTGTGGCTTAAATAATTTTTAATAAAAATAGCTGTGCCGCCACAACTACAGTTAAGTCTGTCTGTCCTATATAGAATATAACCTCTTAGTTTTGGGTTGTTTGATGATCTGAGGTGGGATTCGCTGATCAAGATTATGTCTGGATTGTATCTCTACGAATTCTTGCAGCTGAAGAATTTTATTTGTCAAGCCATTGGCATTCCATGCTGTTATCAAGAGGGAATTCGGTTTGAATTTTTTAAACATTATAGAAAGCTGTTAATATGGACTGGGTTTCTAAATAAAATCTCTTTCTGGAAGATGGTGAGGTACTTACTTTGCTGAATTCGGGCAGCATTGTTGCAAGTGAAGAGGCTAGAGCTGATGTGAGTTTGGAGCTTGTTTGCTCTTGTAATGAAGGAGTCTGATGCGGAGGCAGAACGATTTGGACATGGATGAAGGTCGAGCGCCTTCCTGTGCTGCTGAATGTGGGGTATTATGATCAGGAGGACGACCTGCTTGGTTGTTTATGGTGTCATTGCTTGGAGGAGCATGATTCGTTCTTGTTGATCCACGGTTTTTTGGATGGAAAAGGCATCCCTTGTAATTTGCGGGATGTGGTCCTCTACAGTTGGCACAGCGGGCAGGTGTGGATCTGGGCTTGGTGCAGAAGTTGGTTTGGTGACCCTCACTACATTTCAGACATCTGTAGGCAGCTCTGCACAGCTTTTGGGCGTGCCCGAAGCTTTGGCATCTGTGACACTGCCTTGCTGATGCCTTCTTCCTTAGACGTTCGGTTGTAATTTTGTGCTTACAAATGCCAGTTACTCCATAAATTCTTTTTTGTGTATTGCTGATTTCGACCAACACCAGCGGCACTGGTATTTTATCTGATTTCAGCATCCTGCTGACTATGATTGGGGTCAGCTGTGAACTCATCAGTTGTTATTCCCTCAGCAACCCTCTCTGAAAACCACTTTTAGATTTTTCTCGCTTGCTAGCGCGAAGGTGTGGAAGGGCAATTTGGAATTGTCCAGTATTTTCGTCATCTTGCGATAATCTGTAACAGTGGTTGAATCTCCACCCTCGTCAGTATTTCGTGCCCAGGAGAAATTGATATTTTGTTCCCCTAGTGACCTTGAGACTGAGGTCCATTTTTCTTTATCTTGAAGGATAACTGGAGGGACATTTTTTTTTCTATCTTGGGTGACTTGAGTATCGTGTGTTGTTACATTCTCTTCCATATCATCTTCAGATGTTTTATGTCTTTTATTAGATTGTTCTTCCTGAATCAATCGAACTTTCGGGGAGTCTTTGTAGGTGGAACAGGTGTAAAGTCCCCTTCAGTGTCCACATAATCTTCTTCCGTGTCATTAACTTGAGTGAAGAGATTCAGACAACCAGGATATTCCGTTTCAAATTTCTTTAAGATGAATTTAAGAATGTCAAGTGACATATCTTTGTTTAAATTTTGAATGGCTTCCTTAATGTCTTTCACGTTCTCCATCCTTGCACACCGTTCATAATCCAGGAATATTCCAATGTTTTTAAATGTTCCTGTCGACATTGGAGGGTCTACTGATAAATCCCGTAGATTCACGCAAGAGTCTTCCAGCTAAACAATATATATCGCAAATATAGTTACAAAACGAAGAAAGCTTACCTCTAAATATCATTCAGAAATCCCAAAATATCACACTTAATCAAAACGCAAGACTAATAATAAATACATGTAAACGCTAAAACCATCTTATTCCATCATTCTATACCATATCCAGAATTCTTTTTTATTCAATTCGTCCATCTTCTCCCGATTCGAAAAATGCCTAGTACTAAGGAATTTGTTGACAAATGATATTAATGACTTTAGGGGGTTAAGCGAAAAGCTTTTCATATTCCCCACTATCTGTTATGGCTACAGTGAGGGTAAAATTTTGTGAGCTGTTTGCTCGCCCTGAATGGGCATGGAGATTATGCATCAGTACAGGAAGTTAAAATGGCTTTAGGTCTTTTATGTTTGAATATATCCGTTGGCTCGTAGGCCACAGCTTGTTGAACCAGATCATTGGGATGATGAATTGACGCCTTTAGGAAGAACTTTGCTGCTAAAGACTGCAGGAAAGAGAAGATATAAGGAATATTTGTATCACGATGAAGTTGCTTGGTTCTGACGAACCATGGGGCGTTCAGGATCATTCGCATTTGTTTTGCACACATTGCAGCTTGATAATATTTGCGTTGGAGGTGTGGCTCCAGGCTTGAGAAGCATAAGTGACTGTAGGACGAATCATCAGTTGGTATAAAAGCAATTTGATTCTGATGTTTAGCTTGCTGTTTCTGTTGATTAGGGGTTAGATCTGGGCGATGGCTTTAGATGCTTTTGTACACGAAGCCTTGATATGTTGGTTAAAAGTTAATTTTTTGTCGAGGACGACACCTAAGTATTTTGTTTCCGTCTGCCAGGAAATTTTGGTATTGAATAGTAAGATGTCTCCTGCAGGAGATATCGACCTTTGCGTGAAGAGAATGGCTGAATATTTTTGCGGATTTACTTGCAGTCGCCATTTGGAGAACCATCTCCCTAACTTTAGAAGGTTTTCTTGAAGCTTTCTGGTAACGAAGTGTGGTCGGAGAGATCGGGATAATAATGCTGTGTCATCTGCATACAGGGCTGTGATGGATGACATTGGGTGTGCGGGATATCTGACATGTATGTAGAGAACAGCAATGGAGCCAGTAGGAATCCCTGCGGCACTGAGATGAGGTGGTACCATTTATCTTGACTTGCATGCTTCTGTTCTGGAGGTATGATCTGACCAGGTGTACCATTTTCGGTGAGATTCCAGCTAAGATAAGTTTATGTAGCAATCCGAAGTGCCATATTTTGTCGAATGCTTTGATAGGTCAAAGAAAACAGTTCCTGTGTATTGACGCCAGTTGTAGCTGGTGGTAATGTATTCCACAATTCTGTGGATTTGATGGGTGGTACTATGATGTTTTTCCGAAAAACGAACTGCTCTTTAAGAAGAATGTCTAGTTCATTTACTGCCGCTTGAAGTGGTGAGAGGATGACCTTCTCTGCAATCTTACCCAGATTGGAGATGAGACTGATTGGACGATAATTTTGAGGCAGGCGAGGGTCCTTGTCTAGCTTATGTATAGGAATTACATCAGCCAGTTTCCAGTTGGAAGGAAAATAGTGAAGTGTTAAGATTGCATTTATTATTATGGTCAGGTGCACTACAGCTTTTTGGGGCAGCAGTTTGATCACCCTATTTGTAATGCCGTCTGGCCCAGAAGCTTTTTTGTTCTTTAATTTTTTAATTATGTCATATATTTGAGCAGGTGATGTAGGTGCCAGATGGTCAGTACTGGTATCAGGAAGTTCGAGTGAGTGTCTGACCTGTCTGTGAATTTTGTATAAGTGATCAAAGTCTATTCATATGAATGTTTGCATTGCTCATCTAAATTGTTTGCTATGACTTCTGCCTTGTCTACGTCTGTGTGAGCAAGGCCCTGATCAGAGAATATTGGGGGAAGTGATCTGTCATTGCTTCTGATGTTTCTCAATAGTCCCCAGATAGAGTGATCAGTAGGTAGGTGAGATAGAGGATAACTCTTCTTCCCATACTTGGTCTCTATGAGCTTTGAGTGCATCTCTCACTTCCCCATTTAGTCTATTAAGAGCTGTTTTATCTTGGGGTGCACAAGTGTTACGAAATCTTTCCCCAGCTCTGTTTTTTCCCTGATCAAGTTCATAATGTCTTCGGGCAAACGACCTGGCTTGCGAACAGATTTGTAGGAGGTGGCTACCTTGATAGAGGAATTAATTTGTTGGGTGAGGTTTTTAACTGCAGATTCTACTTCTTTATGTAGAATCATATGTGAGGATCAAGTCCAATATAATCCTTGAGTGCTGTTGACAGTCTTTCCCATGCTATATAGGAATGAGAAGGGGGAGACAGATATTCTTGTTTTCCCAGCTGTAGTAGAATTGGGTTGTGATCAGATGACAATTCATTTATTGATTTTAGACTGTATTGAAGTTTAATATCTTGCAGGATAGCTATATCCAGGATATCAGCAGTGCCAAACGTACTAAGATGAGTTGGTTCGGTGGGGCCTGCCACAACAGCATTGTTTGATCCTAAGTAGTTGGAAAGGATGGAAACATTCTTGTTGGTGGTTCTACAATTCCACGCAGGGTACTTGGAGTTCAGATCCCCGGCTATGATGGTGGGTTCTCTGACGCATAAGATGGCATTTAGGTCAGAGTGTAGTAGCGTTTATAGGGGTGGGTTTTAAGCTGAGTAGATTTTCAGCCTGCCAGCCGAGCTGGTGAATACTTCCTGCCTGTGATCTCAAGGTTAGTAGTTGAAGTGTCATTCACAGAATGGTACTCTATGTAATTCTTAATGAAGATGGCGGTGCCGCCGCCTCTGTAGGTCAATCTGTCGTTTCTGTATATGCGATAACCCCTTATTTTAGGATTATCTGAGGGTCTTAGGTATGTCTTACTAATGAATATAACATCTGGTTGGTATCTATAGTTGAAGTCGCGGAGTTCCAGAATTTTGTTCTTGAGACCATTTGCATTTCATGCAACGATCTGAAGGGAAGCTGGAATAAGTCTGTTTCTATTAATTTATGAGTGCTGTGAGGATGATCTGTGTTTCACGTAGAAATCTTTTTGTGGAAGTTGCTGAAGGGTTTGGCAGCCTGAAGTCTTGTAGCATGTTCGCTATACAGGCTGTAATAACAGCTGTCAGGTTTGTAGGCGCTGTTGCCTGATTCTGTTCTGGTGTTGATTTATTTGAACGGGCCACATCAGCATAACTTCTTGTTTGCATTTAGCTCCTTTTATCTTTGAAGGTCTCCGACTGTGGCCGCTGAGCCACCGGTTGTGGTGCACGGGCCTCTGGTGCTCTTGTACTCTAGGAGGAGGGCTGTTTATCTGTCTCCATCCGTCTGTTCTTTGGGTGCTGAATGCATCCCTTATAGTTCGCGGGATGAGGGCCACCGTCGCAGTTGGCACATTTGGCCGGGGTAGTTTTTGGTTTTGTGCAGATGTTGGTTGGGTGGCTATCCCCGCATTTTAGACATTTAAATTCAGCTCTACATAGTTTCTGGGCATGGCCAAACTTTTGGTATCTGTGGCATTGCCCAGAAGATGCCCTTTTCCGGAGTGGTTCTGGTGTGACGATGAGCCCACCGACTGTTTTTAAGTTGTAGATATTTTTGTAGATGTTATGAATCTCTCTACCAGGACTAACGGCATAGGCGTCTTGTCGGATCTAAACATTCTGCTGACCTTGACTGGAGACAGATCCTGTAAATTAAGATCAGCAGCTATTTCTGCGTGTTAATGTCTTCACAGACGCCACGGACGACTACTTTCAAATTTTATTCGAAGCTGAGCATGAAGATGTGATACTAGACTCCTCTGTCATCCATTTCTTTAGTCAACCTTCTATAGTCTGTCTGTCAGTGTTGCTGGTCGTATCTTTATGCGTTCATCCATGTTTTGGCCTTTATAAAGCCAATGGCATATTGACCATTGTAGATCTTAGAGCTGTCCATCTATGTTTTTCTCTTAGGATAATCGGAGGCACCTTTTCTTTAAGAGAAACAGTGGCGTCCGAATCTTGACCATCTTGATCCATTTCATTGTCTTTGGGTGGTTCTCTTCTTCGCATTTTGCGTGCGCGCACCTGTACATAGTCTGAAGGAGTGGAAGTCACCGATTCTAACTGATCTTCTATTTTCTCGGCGACAGCGTCTGTGACACTTGCGGGGGAAAACGTATTATAAAGTTTCACTTTTCCCGGCCAATTATTGTTGAGTAGCTCGCCTAATCAAATGAATTCTCGATATACTTCTTCAAATATCGTCTCGTTCAAACGCTTTTCCATATCTGTCAAGGTGAAATGATTGAAGGAAAAAAAAAAAAAAAAAAAACGCTTACCGTGCAGTTGTAGCCTGGCCGGCACTTCTGCAAAACTTGAAATCTTTTGGGGAAGAGCACTGATATAAAATGGCAAGATCTTCAGAACACATTATAGCTTAAAATAACACGTCCCGGCAATCACAATCTCATGATCAAAGCTCCAGAATTCATCAAAACTCGACTCGTACTAAGGAACTATCAATTTTACTGACATAAGGGGTGAAGCAAAAGCTTTTCGTATTCCCGGCTATCTTGAGAGAAACTGTGAGTAGAGAAAGTTTATGAGCTAATTGCTCGCCCTGAGTAGGCTAGGAGATTAGTCCTCAGTGTTGAAGTTTAGGATGGCTGTAGGTCTTTTATGTTTGAAATAATCCATTGCGTCATAATCTGCAGCCAGTTGGATCAGTTTGTTAGGGTGCACAGATGCTTTTGAGAAGGATTTGATTGCTATAGTCTGCATGAAAGTGTAAACATAGGAGACATTTATGTCCCAATGTAGATGGACAGTTCGGATGAACCATGGGGCGCCCAGGATCATTCTGAGACATTTATTCTGGATACGTTGTAATTTGAGAATATTAGAATTTGAAGCATGACTCCAGGCCAGTGAAGCATAGGTGAGTATTGGACGAACCATCAGTTTGTATATGAGAAGTTTGATTCTGGTGCTGTGCTCAGCTTACTGTTTCTGTTAATTAGCGGATAGAGCTGGGCTATGGATTTTGATATGTTTGCACAGAGAGTCTTGATATGGGACCTGAAAGTCAGTTTTCTGTCCAGTATTACACCAAGATATTTGATCTCATTTTTCCACGGAATTTTAGTGTTGAAAAGGAGAATATCTTCTTTAGGAAGCAACGATCTTCTGGAGAATAGGACGGCTACGCTCTTCAGGGGATTCACTTGGAGTCGCCATTTGAAAAAATATTGTTCGATTAGCAGTAGGTTTTCTTGCAGTTTCTTGATGGCTAGGTGAGGCTTTAAAGATCGCTAATATCGCTGTATCATTAGTGTATAGGGCTTTAATTGAAGATAATGAGTCGTGTGGTATATCATACAAGTATAAGGAGAATAGGATTAGTGCTAGTAAAGATCCTTGCGGAACTTCAGCCAAGATGCCTTTTTGTGTCGAGACTAGCCCACACATCCTGACTTGCATGCGCCTATTGTAAAGGTATGCCTTTATAAGATGAATGATTCCGATTGGTACACCAGATGATATCAATTTGTATAGCAAACCATAATGCCAAACCTTGTCAAATGCACTGGCTATGTCAAGGAAAACAGCCCTAGTGCATTGACACCAGTTAAAACCCGTGATGATGTGTTCCACCAATCTGTGTATTTGCTGCGTGGTGCCATGCGACTGTCGGAAGCCAAACTGCTCCTTAGGCAGGATATTTAATCGGAGTACCGAATCTTGAAGTCTGGTAAGAATTACCTTCTCGGCAATTTTGCCGAGTTTAGAGATGAGGCTGATTGGTCTGTAATTTTGAAGCAATCTGGGATCTTTTCCAGGTTTATGGATCGGTATTATGTCCGCCAGTTTCCAGTAGGAAGGGAAATGTTTGTAGTGAAGGATGGAGTTAATTATATTTGTTAGATGAACAATAGCTTTAAGTGGTAGATGCTTTATTACTTTGTTAGAGATACCATCGGGTCCAGGAGCCTTTTTGTTCTTGAACTTCTTAATAATAGCATATATTTCAGCAGGTGAGGTGGGTGCAATTTGAGTGGAATATGTGAGAGCAGAATTGAGTGAATATCTGACGTTACGGTGGATCTTGTATTTATGGTTAAAATCGAGGTGATCGTATGCAGGTTTACATTGTTTTTCAAGATGATTTGCTATTGCTTCAGCTTTATCAGCATCCGTGTGGATGAGACCTGAATCTGTTTGGAGGGGAGGAAGAGGTTTATTTCAGTTTTTAATCTTTCGGATGAGATTCCATATGGAGTGGTTATCAGTAGAGATGGAGGTTAGTTTTTCTTCCCAGAGTTGAGTTCTATGGGCTGCAAGGGCATCTCTCACTGCAGAGTTAAACCTGTTCAAGATCCGTTTGTCTTGCAGCGCCCTGGTGTTGTGATATCTTTTTCTTGCCTTATTTTTTTCTCTAATCAGATTCGTAATATCTTCTGGCGAGTGGTTGGACTTGCGGGTAGTTGCAGGGGCAGTAACTGCTGCACAGGCTGCTTTAATCTGTTCTGTTAAATTTTTAACAGCTGTTTCAATTTCCTCTTTTGATTTAACGATGGGAACAGGACCAATATATTTTGGAAGTACCTTGGAGAGCCTTTCCCAAGGAATGAATGAGTGGGGGGGGGGATAATTTTTCAAGGTTTCCCAATTTTAATCGTATTGGGTTATGGTCTGATAACAGATCGTTAATCGTCATTAAATTGTATTGGAGTCTGATGTGCTGCAATATGGCTATGTCCAACACATCAGCCCGACCATAAGTGTTGTGATGGGTGGGATCAGCAGGACCTATTACAAGAAGGTTGTTGAAACCAGCATAGTTTTGTAGTATCTGACTATTTTTGTTGGTGGAACGGCTATTCCAGGTTGAATACTTGGCATTTAAATCACCTGCCACAATGATAGGCTCTCCGGTATCGAATAAGGCGTTCAAATCCGAGAACAGTAATGTCTTTTTGTGGAGGATGATATGCTGCGAAGATTTTTAATTTGTCTACAGAACTCGTGAGAATCTCAATGCCGGTGACCTCGAGGTTGGTAGTAGGAAGGATGTTTATGGAGTGATGAGAGATGAAATTTTTAATGAAAATTGCCGTGCCTCCGCCTCTGTGGGATAGTCTATCAGCTCTGTACAGTTGGTATCCACAAATTTTGGGGTTGTCTGGAGGTCTTAGGTGTGTCTCATTTAGTAAAAGGACATCTGGCTGATGTCTTTGGACGAAATTTTGAATTTCTAAAATCTTACTCCTCAGGCCGTTCGCGTTCCACGCAATGATCTCTAGAGATTCTGGTTTTACTTTGTTACTGTTCATTAGTGAGCGCTGAAATAATGGCTTGTGTGTGTCCTTTAGAAATCTGTTAGTAGAACTTTCTGAAGGGTTAGATCTACTAAAATCCAACAGCATATTTGCAAGAGAAGAGGTAATGATAGCTGCCAGATTTGTATGTGGTGTTGTCTGTTCACGGGATGACTGTTTAGGACGAGTTACATCTGCATATGTCCTAGATTGTTGTTGCGAAATTACTCTTTTGGGAACCTCTGACTTCTTCTGAAGGGCCTCTGACCTTTTATATTGAACTTCAGGAAACTGTGAAGTAGTCTCTGTCATAGGTGTGCTGAGTGAGGAAGAAAATGTTTCTGCTTCTGATTTTTTATTTCTTGGATTGTGAGTGCATCCTTTTTAATTGGCAGTGTGAGGACCGCCACAATTGGCACATTTAGCTGGGGTAGATTTTGGTTTAGTGCATGTATTTGTTGTGTGGGCGATCCCACATTTTAGACATCTGAATTCAGCCCTGCACATCTTCTGGGTATGGCCAAATGTTCGACATCTGTGGCACTGCCCTGTTGAAGCTCTTTTTCTTAGTGGTTCTATAGTAATTTTAGACCACAGATGGATGTCAGATCATATATGTGCTTATAAGCTTGACTGATCTCAATTAGAACCAGTGGCATTGGAGTCTTGTCTTTTTTGGTCATTCGAATGACCTTAACCGGTGGTTGGTCTTTGTGGTGGAGATCCGCAACCACTTCTTCTATGGATATGTCTTCCGAGACACCTCTGATTACTACCTTGAGGTTTCTTTCTGATCCTAGTGAAAAGGTGTGATACTGTACACCTTTAGCATCCAATTCATCAGTCAACTTTCGATAATCCATCACTGAACAGGGCTTTATTTTAATGCCTTCTGAGACATTCTTTGCTTGACTGTATGAAATCTTTAAATTGGACATCATAGTCCTTAGGGACATCCATTTTTTCTTTTCTCGCAGAATAATCTGAGGTATCTTTTCTCTTGAGGAGGTAGGAGAGTTCGGGTCAGGACCGTCTTCTTCCATTCGATCCGCTTTGGGTGGTTCAGAGGCTGCAGTTTTGCGTTTATTGCGAGCACGAACCTCTTGATAATCGCTGTGATCTGCAATGGAATTGTCATCAGCAGTTGTTTCTATTACGCTAGTGCTATCTTGATGGATACTGGGAATAAATTCAGAGAGTTGAGGGTCATCTGAATCAACCTCTTCTATTTGATGAATTACGACTTTACCTGGCCATTTAGTGTGCAGTAGATTGCCTACATGCTTGAAGATAGCCAGGGGTTTTTTGAAATTTAGTTCTTCATATGGTGTCTCCATGATAGCCCCCAAAGTCTGTTCTGTGGGGCAGGACATGCCTTTCCCTTGTCAGTATAGCAAATAGACAGTTGCTTATGATTACAAGATATGAAACAATGGCGATACTACGGCAGTAGGCCTAGCGTATCGTCCTTGTAATTTTAATTGACTTTCATGGATAAATCACCATGGAAAAATAAAGTGTTTGTTTATGGCAGCAAGCAATTAACTACTCTTACTAATGAATAAGCATAAAACGCCAAAAAACATATCAATCAAATTCACAATTCACCATCAATAATACACGAACCACTAACACGCGAGCCGCCATCTTCTCCGAAAACCAAAAAATCCTCTCTTACTAAAGAAAATTGACATTTACAGTATGTCTTTAGGGGTGAAGCAAAATGCTTTTCATATTCCCCGCTATCTGTTGTGGTTACAGTGAGTGTAAAATTTACGAGCAGTTTGCTCGCCCTGAATGGGCGTGGAGATTATGCATCGTTATAGGAGGCTAATATGACTTTTGGTCTTCTATATTTGAATATGTCCGTTGCCTCGTATGCTGCAGCTTGTTGAACCAAATAGTTGGGATGTGTGGACGTCTTTAGGAAAAACTTGGATGCTAAGGATTGTAGAAAAGAGAAAATATAGGAAATATTTGTGTCTCTATGGAGTTGATTGTTTCTAACATACCACGGGATGTTCAGAATCATTCTCAAGCACTTGTTCTGCACTCGCTGTATTTTGATAATGTTAGCACTAGAGGTGTGGCTCCAGGCCGGAGAGGCATAGGTGATTATAGGACGAATCGTCATCTGGTATAGTTGCAATTTGTTTCTGTTGCTGAGCTTGCTATTTCTATTGATTAGCGGATAGATCTGAGCTATGGCTTTAGATGCTTTTGCGCACGCAGACTTGATGTGTTGGTTGAAAGACATTTTTTTGTGGAGAATCACACCCAGGTAATTTGTTTCCGTCTGCCAGGGAATTTTAGTATTGAATAGTAATACATCTCCTGCAGGAGACATTGGCCTTTTTGAGAAAAGAACGGCTGAAAGCTTTTCAGGGAGTTGACTTCCAATCTCCACTTGGAGAACCAACCCTCCAGCTTTAGAAGGTTTTCTTGAAGCTTTCTGCTAATGAAATGGGGTCTGAGAGATCTGGTTAGTATTGCCGTATCGTCCGCATACAGGGCCAAAATGGAAGTCATCGGATTGTGTGGGATGTCTGACATGTATAAAGAAAACAGCAATAAAGCCAGTAGAGATCCCTGCGGCACTCCAGCAAAGATATGGCGCTGGGACGATGTAGAACCGTTGATTTTAACTCGCATTGATCTATTCTGACGATATGAATGGATTAGATGAACCATTTTTAGTGAGGTACCGGCTGAGATAAGTTTGTGCAGGAGTCCAAAATGCCAGATTTTGTCAAATGCTTTCGCTAGGTCTAGGTAAACTGTGCACTGGCGCCAGTTGTAACTGGTGGTGATATATTCGACAATTCTGTGGATTTGCTGGGTAGTACTATGATGTTGCCGAAAACCAAACTGTTCTTTAGGGAGGATGTTTAGGTCATTTACTGAGGTTTGGAGTCGTGAGAGGATGACCTTCTCTGCAACCTTACCAAGATTGGAGATAAGACTGATTGGACGATAATTCTGCGGTAAGTGTGGGTCCTTGCCTGGCTTATGTATAGGAATGACATCAGCCAGTTTCCAGGTGGAAGGAAAATAGTGAAGTGTTAAGATTGCATTTATTATACTGGTCAGGTGCACTACAGCTTTTCGAGGCAGCAGCTTGATCACCCTGTTGAGATGCTGTCTGGTCCAGGAGCTTTACTGTTCTTAAGTTTTTTAATAATATCATATAATTCAACAGGTGATGCAGGTGCAATATGGTCAGCACTGGTATCTGGAATATTTAATGCATGCCTGACCTGTCTGTGGATTTTGTACAAATGATTAAAATCTAAGTTGTTATAAGAAGGTTTGCACTGATCTTCAAGATTTTTTAGTACGGCTTCTGCCTTATCTGCATCTGTGTGGACTATGCCCTAGTTTGAGATTATGTGGGGGGGATCTGATTTTATTTTTGATGTTTCTCAGTATCCCCAAGATAGAGTGATCAATAGGTGAGATAAAGGCTAACTTTTTATCCCAAACTTGGTTTCTATGAGTTTTAAGTGCATCTCTTACTGCTCCAGTCAATCTATTAAGCACTGTCTTGTCTTGAGGAACGCGATTGTTACGAAATCTCTTCCTAGCTCTGCTCTTCTCTCTGATCAGGTCCATAATATCCTCAGGCAAACGATCAGGCTTGGAAACAGGTTTCTGGAAGGTTGCAACCGTTATAGCGGACTTAATCTGTTGGGTGAGGCTAGTCACTGCAGATTCCACATCTTCTGGTGTGCATATCTGAGGGACGGGTCCAATTTGATCCCTAAGTGCTTTAGACAATCTCTCCAATGATATGCCTGAATGAGAGGGAGGAGATCGTATTAAGGATGTTGAAACATCGGAAGGTGTATTTATCGTAAGCGAACTCTCGATCGGTGCGTAAAAGTATTTACTAAAATAAAGGCCAAAGAGCTTCACTTCGCCATGCAAAATTTATAAAAATCAAGTGGATATTAAATCCAGCATTATTTCAAAGCCGAATACAGAAACTTTAAAAGTTTCATACGAAATTTGACCAGAAGTTGTTTCAAGTTCTGGTCAAATTTCATATGCTCCAAGTTCCTTAGTACTAAGATTTTTTGCTCTATTGGTTGGTTAGTTTTTGTCAGAGACCAGGCAGAAACAAAAACCAACCAACCAATTTGAAACAACTGTCAGGCCAGTGAAACCTTATCAAAATGGACCAATAGGAGGCGAATATGTGAACGATGTCATAGCGGGCATGTCTCCTATAAGGTTAGGTTAGGGCATCTCGTAAATACCGGCGAGTGTATTCCTGTAAGCTCTTTGGTTAAATTTCATTCGAAACTTTTATAGTTTCTGTATTCATCTTTGAAATATGCTGGATTTAATATCCACTTGATTTTTTTTAAATGGTTATTTTTTCATCAGCTGATTTTTATTTTACGCGTAATTTTACATGTAAAGTTTTCAGCAACTATCCATTTTATTTTGGAATATTTCTTCACATTTATCCTATTTCCCATCAAATGACAGAGGCAGAAAAAATTAATTGTTTTTGAGTGAATTAATTGAGAATTTTGTCGGAACTGATACTTTTTGCAGATGAGTTTTGAAGATCTCGCCATTTTATGCTAGTACTTTTATCCAAAAAATTCAGAGTGTTGCAAACGTGCTGGCTAGGCTACAACTTCCCCGTAAGCGTTTATTTTTTTTCCAGGTTCTGATGCATCACATTGATAGACATGGAAAAATAAATAGATGAGACGATATTTGAGGAAGTATATCGTGAATTCATCAGACTGGGCGAGCTGCTTATTAACAACTAGCCAGGAAAGGTGAAACTTTATGATAAGTTTCCCCCCGCAAGCGTCACAGGCGATGACGCCGCTACCATGGAGGAACAGTTGGAATCGGTGATCTCTCCCTCAGACTTTGAAGAGGTCCGCGCACGCAAAGATAAAGATAAAGAAATGGAACAAGACGGTCCAGTTTCGGACTTCACTGCTTCTTCCAAAGAAAAGGTGCCTCCGATCATGCGAAAAGAATAACACAGATGGTCAGCTCCAAGATCTACAATGTCCAGTTTACAAATTGATTACACAAAGGCCAAAAATGTAGATGAGGGTCTCAAGATACAACCTGCCACGATGACGGATTATAGAAAATTAACAAAGGAAATGGACGTCAGAGATATTCAGTACCATACCTTCTCACTCAGTTCAGAAAAAAATGTAAAAGTAGTCCTCCGTGGCGTTGTGAAGACATTGATCCAGAAGAGATAGCAGATGAACTTAACTTACAGGATCTGCCTCCTATTAAGATCAGCAGAATGTATAGATCTGACAAGACTCCCATGCCGTTAGTCCTTGTAGTGATCAATAACATTTACAAAAATATTTATAACTTAAAAAATCAATCTGCAGGCTCATCATCATCACACCAGAGCCACTCCAGAAAAGGGCATCTTCTGGGCAATGCCACAGGTGCCAAAAGTTTGACCATTCCCAGAAACCGTGTAAAGATGAGTTTAAATCTCTGAAATGTATAGCCACCCAACCAATATCTGTACAAAGACGAAAATCTCCTCGGCAAATATGCAAACTGCGGTGCCCCTAATCCTTCCAACTATAAGAGATATATTCAGCACCCGAAGAACAGACGGTTGGAGACAGCTAAACAGTCCTCCTCTTCTAGTAGAAGAATACTAGAGGCCCCTGCACCACACCCGAAGTTCGGCGGCATTCAAAGATACAGTGTCCCAAAGGCAAACAAGAAGTTATGCAGGTGTGGCCCGTACTACAAACAAGTCAACACCAGAAAAGAATCAGCCAACAGCACTTACAAACCTAATAGCTATTATTACGGCCTCTCTAGCAAACATATTACAAGTCTTCAGCCTGTGAAACCCTTCACCAACCCCCACTAAAAGATTCCTTCTCGAAACGCAGGCCATCCTCACAGCACTTATAGACGAATAGAAACAAACTAATTCCTGGCCTCTCTTCGGTTCGTTGCACGGAATGCAAATGGCTTCAGAAACAAAATTTTGGAGCTACAAGTTTTACCCATAGATATCAACCAGATGTTATTCTAATAAGCGAGACACATCTAAGACCCTCGGACAACCCTAAAATAAAGGGTTATTTCCTATACAGAACCGACAGGTTAAACTATAGAGGCGGTGGCACTGCCATCTTCATAAAAAATTACATAGAGTACCATTCTGTGAACAACCCTCCAACCAATAACCTTGAGGTCACAGGCATGGAGGTATTCACTAGCTCATCTGGAAGACTGAAAATTTACTGAGTTTACAACCCACCCTTAAAAATTCTACTGCACTCTGATCTAAATGCCATCTTAGGCTTCAGTGCGTCCATTATTATTAAACTTCAAGTACCATGCCTGGAATTGTCGAACCACCAACAAGAATAGCTGCATTCTTTCCAACTACATAGGATCAAACTATGCTGTTGTGGCAGGACCCACCGAACCAACTCATCTTAGTACGTTTGGCACTGCTGACACCCTGGATATAGCTATCCTGGGAGATATTAAACTTCAGTACAGCCTAAAATCATTGAACGAGTTGTCATCTGATCATAAACCAATTCTACTATATCTGGGAAAACAAGAATACCTGTCTCCTCCCCCTCACTCATTTATATCGCGGGAAAGATTGTCAAAAGTACTCCGGGATTACATTGGACCTGATCCTCATATAAGTGCAAAAGAAGATGTCGAAACCGCAGTCACAAGCCTCACCCAACAAATTAACTCCGCTATAATGGCAGCCACCTCCTACAAATCTGTCCTCAAGCATGGTCGTCTGCGCGAAGACATGAACTTGATCAGAGAAAAAACAGAGCAAGGGAAAGATTTCACAACACTCATGCACCACAAGGCAAAAACAGTGCTTAATAGACTAAATGGGGCAGGGAGAGATGCACTCAAAGCTCACAGATACCAATTATGGGAGGATAAGTTAGCCGCTATCTCACCTACTGATCACTCAATCTGGGGACTACTGAGAAATGTCAGAAACAAAGACAGATTCCTTTCCCCCTATATTTACTGGCGAGGGCTTTGTTCACACAGATGTAGAAAAGGCAGAAGCATAGAAAAAATTTAGAAGAACTGTGAAAACCTTTATATGAAAACTTAGACTTCGATCACTTGTATAAAATTCGCAGACAGATCAGACACTCATTAAAACTTCCTGATACCGGTACTGACCATATTGCACCCATCACCTGCTGAAATATATGATATTATAAAATATTTAAAGAACAAAAAAAGCTCCTGGTCCGGATGGCATAACGAATAGGGTGATCAAGCTACTGTCCCGAAAAGCTGTAGTGTACCTGACCATAATAATAAATGCAATCTTAAGGTTTCACTATTTCCACCCATCTGGAAACAGGCTGATGTAATCCCAATTCATAAGCCTGACAAGCAGTGGCGCACCCAGGGTGGGGGCCAAGGGGCTCTGGCCCCCTCCAAAAGAAAAAGGAAAAAAACACTAGAAAAATTTCCAAAAATCTTTTCCTAATTAAAATTAATTTTTTTTAATTTATGTTGTGCCGTGAATTCTATTTCTATACTACTTATGAATTAGCGATCATTGCAGATGCTCAGTCATAGGTCTTATGCGATGCGTACTGTGTATTCTCAAATCGTCTACTCAACTCAGCGCCCCCCCACCCCAAAGATTAAATCTTGAGTGCTCGGCCCCCTCCAAGATTAAATCCTGAGTGCGCCACTGCTGGCAAGAACCCTCACCTGCCTCTCAGTTATCGTCCTATCAGCGTCATCTCCAACTTGCGTAAGATTGCAGAGAAAGTCATCCTCTCAGGACTTCAGGCTTCAGTAAATGAACTAAACATCCTTCCTAAAGAGCAATTCGGTTTTCGGCAACACCATAGTACTACCCAGCAAATCTTCAGCATAGTTAAATATATTACCACCAACTACAATTGGCATCAATACACTGGAGCTATTTTTCTTGATCTAAATATGGCACTTCGGATTGCTACATAAACTTATTCCAGCTGGTATCTAACTGAAAATGGTACATCTAGTTTGATCATGTCTACAGAACAGAAGTATGTAAGTCAAGATCAATGGGGCTACCTCATCCCACTGCCGTAGCTTGAAAGGAGTACTGCAGGGATCCTGCTGGCTCCATTGCTATTCTCTATAATACATGTCCAACATTCCTCAAAACCCAAGGTTACAGCATTATTAGCCAGATCTCTACGGCTACACCTCATTTACTAAGAAGCTGTAAGAAAACCTTCTAAAGTTAGAAAAATGGTTCTCCAAATGGAGCCTACAAGTGAATCCCCAAAAAAGCTCAGCGATTTTCTTCACGAAAAGATCGATATCTCCTGCAGGAGACGTCTTGCCATTTAATACTAAAATTCCCTGGCAGATAGAAACCTTGGTGTTGTGCACGACAAAATATTAAATTTTAACCAACCATGGAAACTACATGTGCAAAGGCATCTAATGCCATCGCCCAGATCTTCCACCCGAATTAACAGGAACAGCAAGATAAACATCAGAATCAAAGTGCTTTTATATACCAGTTGACGATTCGTCCCATAGTCACTTATGCTTCTACAGCCTGGAGCTATACCTCCAATACTAACATTTTCAAACTGCAGCGTGTACAAAACAAGTGTGCGAATGATTCTCAACGCCCCATGGTTCATCAGAAACAATCAACTTCATCGAGATACAAATATTCCTTATCTCTTCTCTTTCCTGCAATCTTTAGCAACAAAGTTTTTCCTAAAAACGTCCATACATCCCAACGATCTAGTTCAACATAGGTCTAGTTCAAAGTAGCCTACAAGGCAACGGATATATTCAAACATAAAAGACCAAAAGCCATTTTAACTTCATTTAGCGATGCATAATCTCCATGCCCATTCAGTGCAAGCTGACTGATCATAAAATTTTACCCTCACTGTAGCCATAACAGATAGCAGAGAACATGAAAAGCATCTTGCTTCACCCCTAAAGCCATTAATGTCAATTGTCAGTTACTTCCTTAGTACTGAGAGTTTTTGTTCTCTTAGGTTTCTTCCGACATTTCGCTTCCACTTAGTGCGGGGAGGGTTGGATTTCGGGGGAGTTTTGACTTGAAAGAGCATTTTGAATCTCCGCCGGAAGTGTCTTCTGGTGTGGTCCGTGTGGTGGGGCCGTGCCGGTGCGTGCTTTTCTCTGGAATATGAGTGGTTCTGCTCAGCAGTGGAGTGAGCCTGTCACTGGGTGAAACTAATGCTGAGTTGGACGATCCTTTAATCACTCGCAGGTCTTGGGGATCGCCGTAATTTTTAGAGAGGGGCTTTACTTAAACATTCGCTCCCACTGATGGGGTTTTGATTTTGGGTGGGTTTGCCTGAGAGAGCATTTTGAGTCTCTGGGGATGGTGCTTTCTGGTGTGGTCCACGTAGAGCAGCGTTGTTTGGTGCATTTCCCTGGAATATAAGCGGTTATGCCCAGTGGTGGGATGAATCTGTCACTGAGTGGAGCCAAGTGAGTTGGAGGATCTTTCGGTCACTCTCGTTTTGAGTGGTCTGGGGGATTGCCTAATTTTTAGAGAGACCTTTACTTATATAGGATCTAGTACCCGGTGATGGGATCTGAGATTTCGGGGGATTTGTCCTGAGAGAGCATTTTTAAGTCTCCAGAGAGAGTGTTATAGCGTGGCCCGTGAGAGGCTTTGTCGTTTCCTTGGAAAACGAGCGGTTCTGCTCAGTGGCGAGTTGAGCCTGTCACTGAGTGGAACCAACGCTGAGTTGGACGATCTTTCGGTCACTCGTAGGGAGTAGTCTGGGGGGGGGGGGAACACCCTAATTTTTAGAGAGGGGCTTTAGTTAAAATTTCTCTTCCAGTGAGGGGTGGGTGTCTTATATTTCAGGGAGTTTTGCTTTAAGAGAGTAATTTGAGTCTCTGGGGAAAGTGTTTTCCGGCATTTCCCACGAGGGACCTTGTTGATGGATGGCTTTCCTTCGAATATGAGCGGTTCTGCTCCGTGGTAAGATGAGCCTCTCACTGAGCAGACTCACTGTTGAGTTAAATGATCCTTGAGTTCACTCACTGTTGAGCGATCTGAGAGACTGCACGAGTTTTTGGAGAGGTAGCCCCAAACTTAAACAGGGAGTCTGGCTCCAGGTGAGGAGGACTTAGATTTCAAGGGGTTTACCTTGAGAGAGTATTTTGAGTCTCCAGGGAAAATGTGTGAGGTGATGGGTCGGGGGAGGGTTGTTAGTATATGCTTTTCCTCGGAATATGAGCGTTCTGCTTAGTGGCAGGGTGAGCCTGTCACTGGAACTAACTCTGAGTTGCATGATCTTTCTGCTACTCATAGGGAGTGAACTGAGGGGCCTAATTTTTAGAGAGGCCTTTACTTAAACACTGGTCTCACGAAAACCAACCAGTTTGAATTAATTAAAATTATAATAAAGGAATTTGCTCACGTCAAATATTATTTATTAGTAGAATTTTCGCCTGAGTATCACATGCATCTTAAGTAAATGTATAAAGCTAATTAAACGATAACTGACAATTCCAAAAGGCGCCACCTAACTAGCTAATGTAAGATAACTAAAAAAGATCAATAAATTTCCTAAGTTATTTAAAAAATAATAATAAATAAATTATATATATAAATATATATATATATATATATATATATATATATATATATATTTTTTTTTTTTTTTTTTAACATAGATTTAATGACTTAAAAAACCGAGATAACTTATAAAGATTTTAATGAAAATAATACTAGTTTCGTCTTATAACAGCCTTCCTCAGATATTCATAAAGGAAAAGAATAGTAATAAACATTGAAGTATCTAAAACAACTGGAAATTACAGGTAAAAATTGCCACACATAATTGATACATAAAAAACGTTGCATTTTTTCAAGTTGTTCTAACAGGCGTGCCATTGTTTATTGTAAGTGTGCGTGCAGGCTCACGTGAACGCCAATATTGAATAACTGCAGCATGGCTATCTGGGATGTTTTAACTCAAATCGTTGTTTAAGTGGACAGGGTTCAGCAGGATTTCCCTTGATTCTACAATTTTTCTCTCAAACTCATCATCACAGCGAAAAATATTTTCTGATCTATCCCAGCAAACGGAGTGGCTTTGTTGATCAACATTAGGATTATTTGAAAAAAGAACATGACTGGATAACGCAGTTGCATGAGATCTTTTGTAAGAGATGTCTCTCTTATGCTCTTCTATACGTTGTTCAATAGATTTGTTAGTTTGTCCAAAATAAGGGATATTGCAATCGCACCATAATTTATATATACCTGGATTAAAATTTAGGTAGTGATGAGTAGGCTTTGGATGGCTGATTAGAGAACGGATTTTAGGAAGTGTGGTGAAGAACGTCCTGATATTATATTTTTAAGGACGTTAGCTAATTTTTTAGAGACTGTGCTAATGTATGGAATGGAGATGCTACCTTTAAAATTAATCGTTTCTGTTGTGCACTTCTTAGGAGGATCCAGAAGAAATTTCGTAATCGTTTTTTAAGCGTATCCATTTTGTTTAAAGATAAGAGTCAGGTGATTTATTTCTTTTTGTAGTTCATCTGGTTCATTCAAGAGAGAGAGCGTGCTCTGTGTCCTAAGGTAGATATAGTTTCAAGTTTTTGTGGTGGAAAATGATGAGAAAGATTATGCAGATATTTATTGGTATGAGTAGGTTTCCTGTATATAGAGATTTTTAATCTTTCAGAGCATCGTGTAAGCATGACATCCAGGAAAGGTAAGGAGTTATTATTTTCTAGATCAGCAGTAAATTTTATATTAAGATGTTGGATGTTTAGATGATGAAGAAAATCTATGAGAGATGTGTGCCGGTGATTCCAAATAATAAAAATATCATCAACATATCGTTTCCAAATGTTTTGTTTTATCTAAAACGCAGTATTTGAGAGCAATAGGACATTTCAGGGAGGAGAAAAGACCGATTGTGTATCTAGATGAAACTTGGAAAAAAAAAAAAAAATCAGCTAACGCATATTTGTTCTCATATAGGGAGTAGGCGAGGCATTGATAGTAATTTAACTTATGGAAAATGTTGGCAGTCTAAAGAAGAATGTGGAGTGCTACAAACCGGAAATGCCTCGCGGCGCATAATAATTTTGTGTGCGGGTGGAGAAATGGGTTTTTTACCGAATTCAAACTTACTATACAAAGTCAATTCAACTACTGGAGATTACCATGGGCAAATGAATTCTACGATCTTCGAAAAGTGGGCAGAAGAAAAACTGATTCCAAACCTTCCTAAATATGCTGTTGTTATAATTGATAACACTTCATATCACTCTATTCGATTAAACAAAGTTACAAATTGGTCTAATAAGAAGCAGGTTCTTATGAATTGGCTCTCTGCAAATAACATTTCTCATTCCCCAGATATGCGAAAAATTGAATTGCTTAATTTGGTCAAAAGAAACTCGCCCACAACTAAACTATTTAAATTCGACACGATGCTCAAAGAGCATGGATTTCTAGCTTTGAGGCTACCACCATATCATTGCGATATTAATGCTATTGAGTATGTTTGGGCAGAAGTGAAAAGTTTCATTCGCCATCGCAACGTAACTGGAGATATTGACATGTCGAAACTTTTTAAGCTTTCAGAACAGGCGATTGGAAGTATTACAGTTCAAAACTGGGGAAAATATTGCTCTCATGTCACCTCATTGGAAAATATGTATTAGGACAGAGACAGAATTATCGAAGAATTATGCGAATCTTTGATGATCAGTTTAAGTGAAAGTGATGGCGATTCGGACACAGATTCAGATGACTCTGAGGATTAAAAGAATTTGATAATGGTATTTTTTTTCAACATTTTTTTTTTGCTTGGGTTTGTTAAAAGAGTCACAACAAGTCATAAATAATTAATCAGTTTAGGATAATTAAAGTGTCTCAGTTTTCTCAACTGTAAGTTTAGGATATCTAAGTTCATTTGAAAAAAATTCTGTTTTTCTGTATAATCATTTTTATTTTATAAAAAACTTTCTTAAAAATAAACTTACTTAAATTTTTGTTTTATACTATACCTTTTTTAATTTTGTTAATACTCTAAAAAATTTTACTAATTTTTTATACAGCTCGCAATATCCAGAGATACAATTCTTCAGCTCACGTGGGAATTTAAAGGCTTGTTCAGAATTTGTGTCATTAACAAGAAAATGATTTTCCAATTATTGCACAGTTCAAGACCTCGAATTATATTTGCAGTGAGGGGGACAGGTATTTCTTCCACTTCACTATCGTTTTCTGAAACTTCGACGATATCTAAAGTTAAGCGATATCCAATAATATCATCGTCACTTAAGGCATTATCCACAAGTAATTCGTCTACATCGTTCTGGCTAAATGTATCAAAACCTTCCCCAACAATTTCATGTACCAAAGTAATGATTTCAGCTGATAATGTAGATAGATGGTTGCACTGTTTGCAACACATCCAGGCCAAGCTGCTTTCCAGCAGGCATTTAAAGTTTGTGGTCTTATTTCAGCGATAGTAGATGCAACATGATTTAAGCAGTCCAAAATAGAAATTTTTTTTCCAAACGCCTGTTACTGTTAATGATTCATTTTCTGGTTTATCCAATATAAATTGAAAAGTGTAATATTTTTTAAAAGTAGCAATTATGCCTTGATCTAATCGCTGAATAATGCTTGTTGTATTGGGTGGAGAAAAAAAAAAACACTATCTGCACATTTGGATGTTCTAAATGCGTATGACTTGGTGCATTGTCAACATTTAATAAAACTTTAAGATCGAGAGCGTTTTGCTTCATATATGTTTCCACTTCTGGTACAAAGCAATTATTGAACCATTTAGTAAATACAGCAGTTGTTACCCAGGTCTGTGTATTAGCCATTCAAAGTACCGGCAGCTGTTTTAGATCTTTGCCTTTTAGAGCACGTGGTCTTAGAAATTGATTTACTAGGAGGGGGGTTTCAACATTCGATCTCCTAATGCATTGCTACAAAGTTACAACGTTACTCGATCTTTGCTTGCTTTAAAACCACTTACTTTTTTTCTCAGACTTTGCGATGTAAGTTCGACTAGGCATTTTCTTCCAAAACAATCCTATTTCGTCAGCGTTAAACTCTTGATCGGGACAATATCCACCATCTTCAATAATTTTGGCTAACTTCTCTTGAAAATGTTTGGCTGCTTCTTCATCTGCTGCTGGAACCTTGCCTGTAATCTTCGCGTAATGAAGTGCATTCGTTTTTAAAAGGTTTACCATCCTTTGCTAGCCGAAAATTCTTTATCAGCCTGGGAAGCGGAAGTAGGCGGCTCCAATTGCTTCATCTGTTCATAAAACTGAAGAGCTTTTTGTTTAATTGAATAACTACTTATAGGAATTCTTCTTTGAGTTAATTCTTCAATCCAAATTACGAGCGCTCGTTCCGTGTTTTCTAAGAAAGCATCTCTTCAGTACGATGATAATTGGACACTTAGTTTTGTGTCAGAAATGACAGATTTTCTTATTCTGACTTCATTCTTTTTAATTGCTCTTATAGTAGATTCGTCTAAATTTTTATCAATCTCCGTAGATCCCTCTCCTTTTGCTAAGCGATCTAAAATTGCAATTTTCGTTTCCAATGAAATTGCTTTTCTTTGGTGCTTTTTTTTTCTCCATTGGGCAAATTTAATTAATTATTAATGAATAATTAATGATCAATTATTAATTAATAATAAAAATCAGCGAAATTAACAATTGATTATTGATTAATCCATTACAAAATAACCAAGATGTTCCATGAAAATTTCAGGATTTGTGAAGTGTTCCGTCGTAGGAAAAGTTTGGGAAACGCTGGATTACCCTATTATTGGAATGGATTCTCCTTCTGTTGACATGCGCAGAAGTGTCGAAAGGTCACGTATCTGTGGGCGTACTACACATAAATTTTGAAGTTATGCACCGCATAACTTCAAATCCGCATAAAAAGAGACCGGAGTGTATATATATATATATATTATTTAACTTGATAAAATATACATTAGAATATAAATAACAAAAGAACTATTTACATATTATAAGTATATAAATATATATATTACAGATAAAGAAAAATTTTCCTTTCGGATATACAATGGAAAATGCAGTAAATGAATCAACATTACAGTTCAGTTTCACTCTTGGTTATCTTTCAGATGAAGTGTATTGTCGTCCGCAATCCAGAACAGGTGCCAGTTGGATTCCACCCCGCTATGAATTTCGCGACAGTTCTTGTTTCTTTGTAGTAATCAAGTTCCAGTGAAAGCCTGCTTTGTAATTTCCGACGGAGGTTGTACATGAGGGTTTGTGCCGATTCGATGATGGATGGGTGCTGGTTATTTCTTGTGTGTTTTAGGTAGAAGCTGTAGATGATGGCCTTAGCGCAGATGAAGAGGAAATTGCATATTCATGTCTGTCTTCTTCTGTATGGACTAAATTCTCTTGGCTGTGTGCGTAGTTACAGGTGGTAGAGGCAGTATTCACGACATAGGTGATCATCGCTTTGTTTGTGGGACAGGTTAGATATGTGTGTGTGTTCCAAGGTACCAGAAACTTCTCAGAATAGACGCAGATCCGTTTCTCTGAGCTGAAATTTGTAGAGCTTAGCAGGAGTTGGCAACATATGCCATAGTCTCCACTGTATGTCGTAATCTGGTTTGGCACACTTCGATTTATATGGAAGATCCCACTAAAACAGAATGGCATGTACAGTCTTGTCGCTGAGAGGGTTAAGGATGAACACAAGAAGCGCGAAGTTGGAGGCACTGACGTGAGGAAGTGGTATATTTTCTTGTAGTTGAAGGGAAGAATTGAAAGTGAGGCGTCAGATTGTCCAAGATGAAATATCGGCTCCGAGTAGTTTCTAGAAGGAATACGGATTCCCTGAGGTGTAGCGATATCTGAATAGGCTTTTATAATAACAGCTTGCATCTGTTGATATTACTTTTCAGTTTTTGGATTCTTCATTGGTAGGCTTATGAATGTTTTTCACTTTAGGGTGTGGGTCAGGAGGTCCCATATGATTCTTATTCCTGCCCAGTTCCATGTGGGGAAAAGAAAGGGCTGGCCAGTTATGAGACTTGTTATGTTTCTGTTCGAAAATGGTGGTTCTGTAACTACAGCTGACTCTGTTGATCCTGTCAGTGTGTGATGAAGTTCTCTGTTTTTCCACCGCTGTAGAGCATCTCTTTAAAAATGAGGTTGTTTAGGAAGAGATGGTGCAGAATTGGCCATTCGGATGATTAATTGGGGAAAATGTAAGTGGTGGATGATTTCGTGATGTAATTGGAGGTGGTTACATATGTATGATTGCACTGAAGTGTCTTTAGGAGGAAGATTATTCTGAAGGATCTAATCTTGTTTTTCAAGGGAAATCAGGCCTTGAGCTCTCTTACTGAGTGGCTAGCAGAGTTCAGTGTATGTTGTCCATTTAGTATTGTTCCAGAGGAAATGTTTGATTGCCTTTTGAATGTGGTGGAGAAATTCCTCATGGGATGTGAGTACTTTGAGGGTATGCCATAACATAGTCGCAGCCATCTGGTGAACTATTAGTACCCTTCCTCTAAGTGAAGTCATGGAACTCCATTTAACCTAGCCCCTGTTTAAAACGGTTGTGCAGCTGTGTCCAGTTCAGTGTGTTATATATTTTGGTGTCCCCAACGTGCACACCTAAGTATCTTTGTCCTTCACTTGACCAGGTACATTTGATCATGGAATCATTTCTATCCTTCCATCTGCCTGACCACAAACCAGTAGTTTTTGCAGAATTTAATTTGGCCCCTGAGGCTTGTGCATATAGTTTGTGTGCTTCTTCTGTTACTGTCATTTCTTCTTCATTTCGAACTATTACTGTGACGTCATCGGCATATGCTGATAAGGTTATTTTTTGATGCGGCTCTATTATGCTGGTTCGTTTGGAGATGATGGTGTCGTGTATTGTTTTTAAGAAAGTTTCTATGGCCAGCATGTATAATTGTCCAGTGAGAGAGGACATCCTTGCTTGATTCCTCGAGAGTATGACAAAGTGCGAGTGAGCCTGTTGTTGATTTTTAAACAGAAGTGTGCATCGCTGTATAGCAATTGCACTGTTTCAATGATGAGAGGACAATAGCTAAATGCCTTTAGAACTTCATAAAGATACTCGTGCTCTACCCTGTCGATAGCCTTCTCCTAATCAAGACTGACGAGTGCTAAGTTTTCATGTTGGCTGTTTGCGATGTGGATGAGATCTCTTATTAAATGGAGGTTTTCATCTATTGATCTTCCTGGGACAGAGTATTTGATGTTGACCAATAATTTCAGACCAGATAGATAATAATTTCAATAATCACGTATCGTATAAGAATTGAACTCTAAGTCTATCGCTGGCAAACCTATTGATGACGTTTTCAATAAATTTCTTCCTTACCGCTTACTCTTCTAGTTTCTTCCTATGTACACTAATCATACATAAACCTGATAAGTACGTTTCTGAGATTGTTAACTGTAACCATGTGTTCACATGTCTCAAGATACTGAAACTTCTTTCAATGGTAGGTCGTAACAGCTAATGCCATACCAATAGTTGAATTAATAGAAGTCGCAATTTTTCAAAACTTCTGGTAAAGTTTGGGGAATATCAGTAAGGAAAATTTGTCCTTTTTTTCCTCCCATGTTGTTGCTTCTATTTCTAAATATTGAAAATTATATTTTTAGCTACTCTTTGGACGTTGTTTTGGAACTTTATTTTATTTATTTTTATAATATTCTTGGGATGAAACTGAAATACTAAAATGCCTATTTCGTTATCCAAGGAAAATCTTGATTTTAAGGATGAAATTAAAGAATCTAAGTATGGGATAAATATTGATTGCCTATAATAGTCGTCAGGTGTGATTTCAGGATAATTGCATCTATATTTCTCTATGGAACATCGTCTAGGTATTTCTATTTTTATTGTTAACTTTTCATCCATATCAAGTGAACGTTTCTAAATCTCTTCAAAATTTCCCCTATGAAAGGCAAATACGTATTTTAAGTAAGTCCTCAATATGTTCGTGAGTGGCTAGTAAATCTACATCTTTGGCTTGTAATGTTTGTGTTATTGGTTCGAGATAGCACAATATTTTGATATTATATTTAAGCAAATAATAAATATTGAAGTACTACATGATGTAACTAAGCGATGCGCTTCTTAATGTGTTTATCCTGTCCAGTTCATAGACATTTATTCTAATTTATTAAAAATGAGTTGCAAACCCCGCGCGGTTAGCCTAGTGGCTTTGCGCTTCGCAACCATATGCTTGGGGAAGGAGTGTCCCAGGTTCGATTCCCGTTGTAGACGTGAGGAATTTGAGGATCTTCCTCAGGCATAGCCATAGCCGGTCTTGGGCGCGGTCAATAGGGTTTTTCATCCCGCAAACAGGCAAACCGGCCCGTGAACATACGCCTCTACAGTCAAAAATATATCCCCCCAGCAGCAGACCAGGCGACGGGTCGGTTGGGAGTAGTACTAACAAAGAAGTCGCATCTAAAGTAACACGCGGACCCTGCATGGGAAGCAGGAATAACGCGTAGAAGAAGAAGAAGATTAAAAATGAGTTGCAAATTCTTTGAAAAAAGCAATATACTTTGATATTTTGAAGTCCATCTGGTTTCTGAAAGTAAAGGAATTGTTAACATGGTGGCTCTTCGTTTTGGACTTTCTCTAAAAAATTTTACTATAGATTTTATAATTCCTATTGTCTGGCGAACCTCTGGTACAATGTTTAAGTCATTCACAACTAAGTTTAATCTATGAGAAGCACAATGTACGTAAGTGGCTTTTGGATATATATTTTTTATCTGGGCTTGAACACCAGCTTCATTTCCTGCCATACTTGCACAGCCATCGTATCCTTGTCCAATTAATTTGTTCACGTCCAAACTATATTCACTACATTTATTTAAAATAGCAGAACTAATACTTTTTGCATCCATATCATAGAGTTTTGTAAATCCTAAAAATTCTTCCCTTTTATTTTTATTTTCGTCAACAAACCTAATGTCAAGTGAAAGGCTCCTCTATTCCAGCAATGTCTGCGGTTTCGTCAGCTAGGATCGAAAATCCAATAGATTTATTTGCAGCGGATACAATGCTTTCTCGTATTTCCATTTCACAAAATTCTATTAGTTGATGTTAATTTCTTAAAGAAGTGTACCGGTCATTTGCAGGAGCTTTCATCAAATGATCTTTTAAAATTAAGTCTCTCTTCGATCCGAAATTGAAATAAATCATGTAAATTTCCAGAATCACTCCTTTTCTCCCGTAACGGTAAATCATAAAAAAAAAAAAAATCAGCTAACGCCTTTTTATTCCCGTATATACGGGAGTAGGCGAGGCCATTTAGCCCTATCTAACTTTTGGAGACTGAGTGGGCAGTTCAATCTCCACTGGTACCCAATCAGAGACAGATGGCCCAAGGCTCTCACTAATTAAACGGTACACAGTGAAGAGAGACGGCTCAAATGTGCCGCCATCTCGTGGTCTCTAATCCTAACACAATATATTCAATGTCTGAAATAATGTGGGTTCTACGGTCGATTTTCTTGAATTTACAGGACGAAAAACCCGAGTTTCCGGGAGGAAAAACCTGCTTGCCCGTGCCAGAGATCGACTAACTCGGGAACCGGTCGAAAAAAGGCTCAGAAAAATTTCCTCTAGTCACCGACTAGACTCGAAACCAAGACTTCCTTCGTGCGGCCTAGCGCGGTGGTGTGCAAACGCCACATCCACTGAGCTACACAGGCTCCTCATGTGTGGTAAATCATGTGTGGCACAAAATACAAAACGAAATATACATACACACTGTAAGTACAGTGTATATGCGTTTGGATAAATTATCAAAATTATGGTAAAAATTAAAAAAAAAAAATTAAACATGAAAAAACATTGATGAAAAGCCAAACAGCTATTTTTTTTTTTTTTTATCCGGCTATTTGTATCCCCTTAACTAAATGAAAAAAACATTGTATATTATCGATAAAATTATATAGTTTGGTATAATTCAAAATTACTTTAAAATAAAATATATTCTTCTTGTTTTGTTTTATGAAAAAATATCGTTTATTATCGATAAAATTATACAATTTAGTATAATTCAAAATTACTATAACAAATGTTATGTCTTTAATTGTAATGTCCAAATGTTTAAAGAGACGGAGGAAACACGATAAGCACTACGAACACTCTACTACTGGCGCAAACTGCAGATAAACAACAGTGGAACTACGCGACGTACAGTGCCGCATTACGCTAATAGTTCGCCATCTCACTATGACGTGCATATATGATTTCAGTGCCGTAACGAGGGCGTGGCGAAAGAGGCGCTAAGCACGGGCGAATATTAGGTTTGGGACACAAAACGTAAAAAATAAAAATAAATAAATAGATATAAAAGTCCGCTATTTTATATTGTATTTTTAAATTTCGGCAATACGCCGCTTTAGACACAAATTCTGCAACACACACACTGCAACTCATTTTGATGGGGTTAGTATTTAACATATTGCATTTAGTAAAATTTAACTAGTTACATTTAAATTTTTCAAAATTTTTGTCATTTTTGGATTGGGGGGGGATGCAAGTTAGACACTTGCAACAGGCGCTTCATACCCTCGTTACTTAGGGATACCAGGTACATTGGAAAAAAATACTCCACTTTATCTGTCTCGCCCAATTTAGTAGATTTTTTTTTTAAAAAACGGAAATTGAGTTTTTGAAGCGTCTGTATAATCACACTTCCTTTTCGGCATTTTCAACGTTCAACAGGGAACTTATCATTGCTGCAGTGTTGCCATCACTCGTCTTGAGAAAATAACAACTCGTCTACAGTTCCCCGTAATGACGGAAAGCGATGTTTTTAATAGAACAGAAATTCACTGTAATATATTGATTTTGTTATTCAGTCTTGAACTCTAAAATACAGGACAAAAACCTGTCCCGAAGAGTTTTCTCGGGATAACGGAACGCATTAGCCAAAAATGGGACGATTCCGTATTTTACAGGACTTCTGGGATCCTTATCATTACTGTACTGTATGCTTGCGCGCGTAGCAATATGACACTGTAGAAAACACAGTGCCGCGTCCTTCGCCCTCATAAGTGCTACAAGATGGATTTTTATTGTTTTACAAAATAAGAGAAATGTATAGGATTGTTGATGATAAAATTAAGTATTACAAGCAAATATAAATAAATTAATAAATATATTTATATATCGCGAAAAATTAAGGGTGCTGCAGTTCCACAGTGCCTGTGCACGAGCTTCCCCCCTGGGAGCGAGTTACTATCGTCCTGATGTGAATGTGTTTAAAATTTTTTTCGCGTACAAGGTATTATTATTATTATTCAGGCCTCCATGGAATCAAAAGACTCATCGCGGGAAGTTCTTCCTAAGAAACACAAAGTCTATCAAGACTCATAGTGAGAGGTTCCTCCTAGGAAACATAAAGTCTATCATACCACTCCTTAAACTTAAACTTCAGTAGTTTAAAAGTCTCAATCATATCACCTCTCCTTCTTCTATTCACCAAACTCTGCAATCCACATTCCCTCAGGTATATGCGAAACTTTTTAATTTCTTTTTTTCGTAAAGTAAAATCAGGGGTGCCAGTTATTATACGCGAGGGCTAGTTATATTTGAGTAAATATGGTATAATTTATGGAATTTTTTACTCACTCTCAGGGGAGGAAAAGTGCCCCTGTTTGCTCTCCCCATAAGTTTTAATTTGTACGCCATTCACAGTGCTTGTGTTCAAGCAACCCTTATTTTACTTAATAATGGCCCCAAAGCGCAAGAGTAGTGATGCTGGCAATTTGGATATGCCAAAAAAAAAAAAGAAACCTTAAAATGCTTCCTTTAAGGGAAAATGGTGAGAGTTTTCAACTTCATAAAATAATAAATAAATAATATATATATATATATGTTTATATATATATATATATATATATAAACATGTATATTTATCATACTGAATATATATACATATTCAGTATGTGTGTGTGTATATATATATATATATATATATATGTGTGTGTTAAGAATACCAAGCAATTTTTTAAACCTGGTTTTACTCCATTTCCCAAGTAAGCAAACAGACAAATAAGTCAAGTTTGCGCCTGCAAGTGATGCAAGTCTAGCTGATCCTGCAGGTAGTGCAGGACCAAGGCAACTCGTGGTAAAGGTGGCATGAGCTCCGATCACTAATCTTTATATTTACCCTTAATGCCAAAACAATATATATTTTCTACACACACACATATATATATATATATATATATATATATATATATATATTCAGTTTGATAAATATAAACATATTTATCATACTGAAGCTTATTCACAAAACAGGCAAAATTCATTGCACTTACTCACCACTCTTTGTGTAAAAAATGTATCTTTCGCTGTGAGGTATATTTTTTACATGAAGTGGTGAATAATTCACTACTCCCTTGTGCAATTTCCAAGGATAATCTCTAGTTCTTGCTCCTTCCTTATTTTCCACTCTCTGAAATCTCTCTCCTATCCATTCAGTAAATACCTCTTAGGAGCTTAAACATCTTGATCATATTACCCCTTCACCTTCCATCAGCTAAACTCTGCATACGTTCATTGAGTTCACTGCTACCTCTTCACTGTATGAAGAAACTCACGTGTATGAAGGGGAGGTATTAGGGCTGTTGCAAAAAAATGAATAAGATATAATAAATTTAGTTTAATCCTTTATCCCAGTGTAAGCAAACAAAGTTTGCACCTGAAGTATCTTCAGGACTGAGGCAACTCATGGTAAAGGTGGACAAAGCTCACATCACTACTTGTCTTAGTATCTCCATAATGCAAAGCATCTCCTTGCATACATGTATAATGCTATGCATTAAGCAAAGGATCACTACCCAGACCGGTTTCTACTTTTATTGAATATTCAAGTACAGGTCAAACTCCAAAATCTCAGCATTGTTCCCCTCAGTAACAGGCTCACCCTGCCACTGAGAAGAACTCTCAGCGTTGGATCTACCCCGTGGCAGGTTCACCCCACCACCGAGCAGAACCGCTCATTTGCTCATATGTCATCTGAGGGGTAACAGCAACAGCCGTGCCTCAGTTAAAACTTTATGGGTTACAACATTACCATTCATAACCTAAGCTTCCAACCAGTTTTGATCTTTATCGCCAGCCTGACTGACTGAGTGGTTAGTGTGTCCACTCTCCAGTCAAGAGGCTGCCGTGGACATGGATGTTTGTGATTGTCTGTGGAAATACTAGTGTTGGAAATACTAGTAGTAGTGGTGGTTGGCGATAGATGGCGTTGGTATAGTTGCAGTCAGTTGGTGGATTGTGAGTGATGGAAGCAGAGTTGTAGAGTAGATGCCCTCCCTCGATGAGTCTGGACTCTCTGGAGCTGACAAATAATAATAATCGAATGCCCAAGTACAGGTCAAACTCCAAAAACTCAGTGTTGTTCCCCTCAGTAACAGGCTCACCCTGCCACTGAGAAGAACTCTCAGCATTGGCCCTACCCCATGGCAAACTCACGCCCACCCGAGCAGAGCCACTCATTTGATGATTTGCTCATATGTCATCTGAGGGGTAACAGCAACTGCCGTGTCTCGGTTAACTTCATGGGCTACAGCATTGTCATTCATTACCCCCCCCCTCCCCCAATATGACTTCTCCATTGCTTTGCTTCCACCTTAGTATCACCTCCTCTGGGTCTGCTCCCACTACTGATGAGACCTCAATGAAGGTCTAAACCTGTCTGGGTAGTGACCTTTCCCTTAATTCATAGCATTATACATGTCTGCAAGGAGATGTGCTTTACCTTATGGGAGATACTAAGGCAAGTAGTGATGAGTGCTTTGTTCTTTATCACGAGTTGCCTCAGTCCTGAAGATACTTAAGGGCCAAGTTTGCCTACACTTAGATAAAGGATTAAACTAAATTTATTATAGTCTAACCAAGTGGGGGAAAAAGCTTCCATTATCTTTCTCTAAATCCAGAATAATTTAATAATAAGGTGAGACACGTTTTGTCATCTCGTATAGGTAAATATGACTTCCATTGCTTCCACCATAGTATCACAACCTCTGAGTCTGGGCCGCCACTGACGAGACCTCAATAAAGGTCGAAACTGTTGGAAACTTGGGTGATGAATGGCAATGCTGTAGCCTGTGGATGCATGGCTGTTACCCCTCAGATGACATATGAGCAAATGAGTGGCTCTGTTCGGTGGTGGGGTGAGCCTGCCATAGGGTAGAGACAATGCTGAGAGTTCTCAGTGGTAGGGTGAGCGTGTTACTGAGATGAACAACGCTGAGTTTTTGGAGTTTGACCTGTACTTGAACATTCAATAAAGGTCAAAACCGGTCTTGGTAGTGATCTTTTCTTTAATGCATAGCATTATACATGTCTGCAAGGGGATGTGCTTTGCATTATGGGAGATACTATGACAAGTAGTGATGAGAGCTTTGTCCACCTTTACTATGAGTTGCCTCAGTCCTGAAGATACTTCAGGTGCAAACTTTGTTTACTTACACTTGGATAAAGGATTAAACTTAAATTTATTATAGTCTCACCAAGTGGGAAAAAAAACTTCCAAAAACTGAATAAGAATTCAGCAATAGTGGCTGATGGGATATCAGCACAGGTGCTAAAAGAGTGTTCAGCTGAATTGATTGTTCCTTTGATCAGGCTATATAATTTGAATCTCAGAACTGGGAAGATTCTGCATCAGTGGAAAGAATGTATGGTAATCATTGCACAAGGGTAATGATTACCATAGTAATGATAATGATAATCATTACCAAGGGTAATGATTATCATTAACATAGGATTGTTAATGATGAAATTAAAATGATTTAATTTTATAAAATATATAAAATATTACAAGTAAATATAAATAAATTAATAAATATATTTATATATCAAGAAAAATTGGGGGTGCTGCAGTTCCGCAGTGCCTATGCATGAGCTGCCCCTGCTCAGTTGGTAAAGACAGCAAAAATGCAGTATGAGAAGAAATTAGCCAATCAAGCCTAAGAAAAATCTTTGTGAGCTCTTTTGATATGTGGCAAATGACTATGGGAGGATGATGTTAGTTGATGACACTGGCAAGATTGGTAACCAATGCAGAGGATATAGTTGAAGAATTGATCATTGAATTATATACATACAGTGAATGGAGTGTCTAATCTTCTTGTGAAGTTTGCATCATGAGAACCTAGAGTGTAAGAAGATATGGTAGAAGAGGGACCGATGGTGAATGAACAGGAAGTATATGAAGAATTAAGTAAACTTGATGTTAATAAGGCAATAGTACTTGGCAAATATATCACCATGTGTCTTGAGGAAATACGCTTTTAAATGAATGGTACCTTTGGCTATTTAACATGAGTCGTGCAACAGGATGAGTCCCAAAGGAATGGAAGGTGGGAAGAAATTTTTCTGCTTCACAAAACGGGGGAATAAGACTGAGGCTACAAGTTATAGGCCAATCTTTCTACCCGGGATTGTTGTGGTGTTAGAAAAAGTTGATCACGACTAGGATTCAGAAGTAGGTCGATAATAGCCAGTATTCTTTATATGATAGTTTGTTGGGGGGGAGTCGTGTTAAAGCAGTCTGTTATGTATTACAAGGTGACAGATTCACTGGATAAAGGAGATGCATATACAGTGGTGCACAAGGATTTTTCAAGGGCCTTTGATAGACTGGCACATGACGAGCTAGTTGCTAAACTGAAACAGATGGGATTAGATAGTTGATTGGCTGTTCAAACAGGTATCAGCAAGTTGTGTATGGAATAGGTATCCCAAAAGAGGAAGATCACTAGTAGACACAGGGATCTGTGTCTACTACTGACCATTGTTTTGGAACCATTATTGTTTAACTTGTATGTTAATGACATTTGGACTGGGTTACTAGAGATGTACAGCTGTTTACTGGTCATGCAAATTTGGGAAGAGCTATGAGAAGTAGAGCAAATGTTGTGACCTTGCAGAAGGATCTGAATAGACTATGTGAGTGGGAAAATGAGTTGAGCTATCACTTTAATGTTGCAAAGTGCATGACACAGCTTTGAAAGTTGGTAAGCAAGGTTGGGATGCAGAGTACACAGTTAATAGAGAAATTTTGAAGGAGATGGAAGAGATGAGCGATTTGGGAGTGATGGAGGACATACTTGAAGTTTATGGGTCACATTGCTAAAATTGTAAGAACATCCTAACAGATTATGGCAATAATGAAGAGTACATTGACATGCAGAAGCAGAGACGTTATGGTTCCCATGTTTAAGGCTTTTATCAGGCGACATATGAACTACTGTGCACAGATTTGATCACTGGGTTTTTTGGGGGGGATGGGGAGATGAGAATGTATTGGAGAGGGTACAGAACCTAGATGAGTCTTTGACTTCATGGGGGGTCTTGGGGTAATAATAGTAATGGGGTAATGCTAGAAGTGTAAGAAACAAGGCAGATGAAATGGTTACACTAATTCAGTCTGTTCACTCAAAAATTGTTGGAATAAGTGAGACATGGTTAGATGAGGACGACATCCTGACAGGAATAGAAATGGAAGGGTATGACGTGTTTCGTGATGATAGAAGAGGGTAAAAAGGGAGGGGAGTGCTATTGATGATAGAGAAAGAGTATGTCCATACAAAGTAGAGGTGCAAGAGGGAAATAGTGCCAGTGGTTTTGAGGCAGTATGGTGTGAGATAGAGGTGAATGGAATCAAATACTTAGTTGGATGTTGTTATAGACCAGGAAATGTGGATGGTAGTGACTATGAAATGTATAATCATATTAGTCAAGCAAATAAGAAAAGAGTGATCGTTATGTGATTTTAATTATGGCAATATAGACTGGAATGATGAGATAGCAACTGGAAGTAAAGAAAATGAGTTTCTTCAGTTTTTGAGGGATAACTACCTCAGACAGTATGTAACAGAGGGCACACGAGGATTGAGGATCTTGGATTTGGTCATCTCATCCAAGGATCTAATTATAAATGAAGTATCAAATCACCCACTGATTGGTGAGAGTGACCACGAGGTGATTACCTGGGTGGTTGCCAGCAGTGTGAGGACCTCTGTGGGAAAAGGGTATATGTGGAACTACAGGGGGGGGGGGGATTTGTGAGGAGCTTAGGAGACAGCTTGCGGATGTAGCATGGAATGAGGAGTTAGCTGGAAAAGAGATCAATGCAGCTTGGGGGATTTTCAAAAACTATCTAGTAGATGCAATGTCTAAATGTATTTGAAGGCTGAGAAGGTTAAATAAGGTAGGTGTGAAATGGATAATTAAAGAGATTAAGCATGTGATACAGAGGAAAAGCATTATGGAGAAAGTGTAAGAGAAGTGGAAATAACCGATTCCATGAGGACTATAAAGACCAGGCAAAGTGACTTGGTTGGTGAGGGTAGCTAAAGAGAGGTATGAACAGCAGTTAGCTAATGAAGCCAAAAAGAATCCTAAGGAGTTCTTTTGATATGTAACCAAGCAAGGAAAGAATGATTATGAAGGATGACATTGATTGGAGAAAATGGTATAAAGACAGCTGTTGCAAAAGGTGTGGTGAAGATATTTAATGAGATTTTCATTCATAAAGATCTTTCAATCTTGTGAATGTGACTTCGTGGAGAAATTGAGAGCAGTTGATGATGGGGAAGAGAGACTGACTGTAAGTGAGCAAGAGGTGTATGGGGAGTTGAGCAAACTAGATGTAAATAAGGCTGTGGGACTTGATGATATATCATCACGTATTCTGAAGGAATGTGCCAGGGAGTCGACGCTGGCCTTGACATATATTTTTAATACGAGTCTTGCACTGGATCAAGTTCCTAAGGAGTGGAAGGAGGGCAAGATTGTGCCACTTCATAAAGGAGGTGATCGAACTCAAGCATCAAATTATAGGCCTATCTGTGTGTCAGGTGTTGTAGTTAAGTTGTTGGAGAAGCTTGGGAGAATTAGGATCCAAAATTGGGTTTATAACAATGGTATTATCTTTCATGGACAGCATGGATTTACTAAAAGAGGTCATGTTTTAGTAATCTACTTACTTATTAAGGTGACTGCTTCTATGGACAGAGGAGAAGGATACACAGTAATATACTTAGATTATGTAAAGGCTTTTGATAGATTACTATCTGATAAGTTGATAGTCAAACTAGAGTGGATGGGGTTGGATATTAGATTGGTGCATTGGATTGGAGACTGGCTATTTGATAGGTATGAACAAGTTTTGTATGGGGGAGCGATATCCAGGAAAAGGAAAGTTATTAGTAGTGTGCCTCAGGTGGTCTGTTTTAGGGCCATTGCTGTTTAACTTGTATATTAATGATATTGGTGAAGATTTGGATGGAGATATTCAGTTGGTTGTTTGCAGATGATGCAAAGTTGGGATGAGCCATGAAGAGTAGTGAAGATGTTGTGGCCTTACAAGGAAACTTGAATAAATTGAGTGATTGGGCATGGGAATGGGGATGCGAATTCAATGTTGCAAAAATGTAAGGTTTTAAATTTTCGAAAACAAAAATGGGATGCAGAATTTATGCTTGGTGAGGATATATTATTGGAAGTGGAAGAAATAAGAGATCTGGGGGTGATAGTTGATAAGGATCTGAAATTTATGGGACACAGCCAAAATTGTGAAGACAATACAAAGGCTTCTGGGAATGATGCAGATGACACTGACTTGTAGAAGTAGGGAGATTCTTGTTCCATTGTATAAGGCTTTGATTAGGTCACACATGGACTATTGTGTCTAGATTTGGTCATCTGGTTTTGAGAAGGATGAAGAGATGTTGGAGAGGGTCCAAAGGCCACTGACTAAGGTAATTTCTGACCTCTGGAATGTCGAGGAAAGATTGAGAAGATGCAACTTGCAGAGTCTGGTGGACAGGAGGAAGATGGGAGATATAATAGATACCTTCAAGTTATTAAGGGGTTGTTATAGGATCAATGCTTTAGAGGTTCTACAGAAAATAGTGGGAGATCAGGGGAGAACCAGAGGTCATCCCTGGAAACTGTATAAAGAGAGTGTGAGTAGTGTAGTGAGAAGCAAGTTATTTTCATGCAGCGTTGTGACTGATTGAAATTCCTTGCCTGAGAGTGTGGTGTCTGTAGAGAATTTGAGCATGTTTAAAGCATGGTACAATGAGCTGTGTGTATGATAAACTCCACAGGGTCTTGGGTAATAATAATAATAAAACAATAGGTGCCAGTATGCAGCATTCTTTGCTAGCAGGAAAAATTGAATGAAGCGATGCCACATCCATATGTCATGTGTCACTGTTAGTGCCAGTATGCTATACCATTGAATATTATTATTATTATTATTACATGACACCTCCGGAGAGTCCAAAGACTCATTGAGGGAGGGCACCTACAACTCTGTCTGCGCCACCCAATCCATCAACTACAATGAACTGCCATCACATCTACGCTAATGCCATCTATCGCCCACCACGCTACCACTAGCATTTTCATTGACAATCGCAAATATCCATGCCTGCGGTGTGATTCGAACCTGCAGTCTTTTGGCAGGAGAGCAGATATGCTGTTATGCTGAAAAACAGTGGCAATATTCTTTCTTTAGTTTTTCTTTATTTTTTTTTTTATAAATATAGACATTCAAAATGTCATTCTAATTCGTGCATTTTTTATTTTATTATAAGATTGGAATAAACTACCAACCTCCGACTGTAGTTCCTGGAGGTGACTTAGCTAAAGTTCAACGGGCTGTTTGTATGCTGTCAAACACAACTGCAATTGCTGAGGTATGGGCACGTCTTGACCACAAATTTGATCTGATGTATGCCAAAAGAGCTTTTGTGCACTGGTATATTAGAGAAGGTATGGAAGAAGAAGAATTTTCAGATGCACGTGAAAATTTATGTGTTTTAGAAAAAGATTATGAGGAAGTTGGTTCATGAAGTAGAAGCTGAAGGTGAAGAAGAAATTTAGTGGTTTAAAAATTGGTAAACACTGTAAAAGCCATGTTGCTGTGAGCTGTGTTGTTATGTATTTTTGCATTTCTTTCCATTTGTGTAACTTCTTTTTGTCTTAAAATTGCACATGATCATGTTTCTTGATTGCTTTTATATAAATCTTTTCTGCTGTATGCTATATAAGTTGATTAAAATAACTGCCATGGTGTTATCACTTTTTCATTTAATGATAATATAGCTTTTTTATGTACATTAAAAAACTGTTTTTTTTTAAATAAAAGCATTTTTATTTAAAAATGAAATAAAAACTTAAATAAAACTGGTAACAAATTCTCTTCTTTAGAATTTTCATGGTCTATTGGTAATGCTTCCTTTACTGCTATTTGAATATCTGCACCACTGCCATTGGTTTGTGTCTCTGCCAGTGGCTCTATTATTGGTAATGCTTTTTTGTTTATGCTTTTTGTGCATCTTAAAGTGGAGATTCACTGACAGGGCTTGGCTCTAATTCAAATACAGTTGAACTCTCACTTTGCTATAACAAATATCCTAACCGAAACTTCACAGGTATAATGCTATGCTAAAATAAATTCACTATAACAAACTATTCCTGGAGTCTGTGCCATCTTGAGAGTAGACTGTAAAGCACATTAGACCTATGTATTAAGTTGATTATTTGGATCTGAAGTCAAACCAAAAAAGGAGCAAATTAATAATGATAAACATATTATTATTATTATCATCCTTTTTTGATTCAACATTCATTGAGGGAAGTCCTCTCTGATACATGAAGCTCATCAAACTCTGCTATAAAATTCATTCACTGTTTTCTCATTCACCTCTCCAAGTAAAAAACCTTCTTCTTACTTCACTGCTCACATTCCTCTTACTCAGCTTTCAGGCAGGGAAGGCTTCTTCCCCCATTTATGAAACTCCTCTACATTAATCTGGTTGTAGTTTGTAACCAACCAACTACTACCATGCTATACTCTCTACCAAGCAGATGGATGGGTGCAGGTATGGAAGATGCCCGTGAATATCTCTTACCACAGTGCATAATCCCAACTATGAAATTTGGAGGTGGCAGAGTGATGGTATAGTCCTGTTTTTCCTGGTTTGTCCTCCAACTTCTGTGGTATCTCGACATTATGGACAATACAATACATTCCTACTTTGTGGTGTTTCTACGGAACTGACCATTATCTCTTTCCATAAAACAATGGACTGTGTCGTAAGGCTGCTGTTGTAGCTGCGTAGTTTGTGGAAATGAATATCACCTTCACAAAACCCTGATGTCAACCGTATTGAACATCTGTAGGATAAACTGGAGCATTCGATTATGTTAAGGGACATCCATGCAACAACAGTGCAAGACCTCATTACATGCCTACAGGAAGAATGGTCAAAAATTCCCACTGATTGCTATCATATGCTTGTGGAAAGTGTGCCCATAGGATTGGTGCTGTCATTGCAGAGAAAAGAGGTTCATTCCTCACAATATGGTGTCCCTTGACTTCTTTCCGAGCACAGTATATATATATATATATATATATATATATACACACACACACACACAGATTTTTTTTTTTGATAGTTGAAACTATGTATATACTGTATATGTTAAAGATAGCAAGAAATTTTATACTTGTTTTAATACTTTTTCAAGTAAAACAGTGTTTTGCATGTGAATATATTTCATGCACAAAACAATGTTTTGCTAACTTGGAAAAAAGATTGAAACCAAGTATAAAATTTTCTTTGTATCTTTAATGTTGTGTGTGTGTGTGTGTGTGTGTGTGTGTGTGTGTGTGCAACAACAGTGCAAGACCTCATTACATGCCTACAGGAAGAATGGTCAAAAATTCCTACTGATTGCTATCATATGCTTGCGGAAAGTATGCCCATAGGATTGGTGCTGTCATTGCAGAGAAAAGAGGTTCATTCCTCACAATATAGTGTCCCTTGACTTCTTTCCGAGCACAGTATATATATATATATATATATACACACACACACAGATTTTTTTTTTGATAGTTGAAACTATGTATATACTGTATATGTTAAAGATAGCAAGAAATTTTATACACACACACACAGATTTTTTTTTTGATAGTTGAAACTATGTATATACTGTATATGTTAAAGATAGCAAGAAATTTTATACTTGTTTTAATACTTTTTCAAGTAAAACAGTGTTTTGCATGTGAATATATTTCATGCACAAAACAATGTTTTGCTAACTTGGAAAAAAGATTGAAACCAAGTATAAAATTTTCTTCGTATCTTTAATGTTGTGTGTGCGTGTGCATGTGCATGCGTGTGTGTTGGGGGGCACAGTTTTGATGAGCTTTGTGCATGATAGTATGTACCTTTCACTTTGAATCTGACTCCATGGAGGGTCTGATATTAATACTAATAATAACCTAAATCATTAATTTTTTTAATGTATTAAAAAAAAGTCCAAATAATGAGCCTTGCTTAAAGTAGGTTTGGGTACTCTTATCAACTAGTTTCCTACCTATATATATGTTTAAGTAATCATTAGTGCTTATTTATTGCATCTTAATCAAAGGTTCACTGGTAAAATACTATCAAAGGATTAGAATACAACATACAAATACAAATATATTTGTATTTTGAAATACAAATGAACCACATTATTTTAGAGGTGTGCTGGAAGAATGCATGATTGATACCCTACATTCTAGAAAAAATTTCTTCTACATTAAACTTGTAACATTCCAGGTAATATATATCTAATTTATAACACTCCTCCCATCCATCAGGTTCTGCAAATACATTCCCTCAGTCTATCAGTACTATATATCTGGAGAACTGAAACTAGTTTTGTTGCTCTGCTGTGGACCTTTTCATTGAATCTGTATCATCTGGAAAACCATCTCTACACATAGTAATCCATATGTGGCCTGATCATAGAATTATACAATATAATTGTAATATCTTGATATTCTCACATTCATTCTCTGCCACTATTCTAAAAATATATTAATTATAACACCTCTCAAATGGAAGCTCCATTTACAGCATATCACACACTGAAGCAAAATAATACAAAGCTGAGAAATACATATAAGAGAACATCTTAAACCTTTCCTTTAGTGTTACACGGTAATCAACATTCATTTGTCACAAATTATTACATGACCCCTCCAGGGAGTCCAAAGACTCATTGAGGGAGGACACCTACTCTACATCTCTCTCTCTCTCTCTGTATGCACCACTCAAATTACCACTACAACTAATCGCAACTACATCAACACTGTCTACCACTTGCCACCAGTAGTATTTCCACAGACTCACAAGCATCCATGCCTACTGCAGGATTCAAACCCACAGCGTTTTGGCTGGAGAGCTGACACGCTAACTGCTCGGCCAACCAGGCCAGCAAAATTATGGACTCTACAGCCTGGGGTGCTTAAGGGTAAAAGCTGTATAACTGAGAGGAGTCCTCCACATAGCCTTTAAAGGAATGCGGAGAACCGACCAGGACTTCTGACCTAATGTCCAATCCTCACCTTCTTGTGGTGCACCCTGTTGGGTATCTACCTGGATACTGAATGAACGAGGATGGGCTGGCAATTTGGGATTTAGCCGACCAAATTGTATTCTAATTGGCTTAAACCAATATACAAAATGATGGTACAACATGACAAAATTTCATGCCGGCTAGGGGCTTCGCCTGATTAAACAAGGCCCCCGTTGTTTTCTCCAGGGAACCAGGGCGAACAACGAAAAGTCAGCTACTGGAACAAATCTGAAAACACACCCCAACTCAACATCACCAGAGTTAAAGATCGGTACTATCAACATAAGAAGCCTGAATGGCAAAGAAATGGAGCTAGCTGAGGAATTAGATAAGTACCAGATCAACACGATAGGGGTGACTGAAACAAAAAAGACAAAAACTGGTGAGATTTTTCTGAGCAATAAATACAAAATGTTATGTTAAGGAAATGACAATCAAGGAAAAGAAGGAGTAGCCATAGTAGTCAACACAAAATACGAGGCTAATCTTCTTGAATGGCAGGCAGTCTCAAGTAAAGTGATGTGGGCTAATATCAGAATCGGGAACTGGACAATGAGATTTATTTGTGCCTATAGTCCCACAGAAGGTTCTACTAATGTAGAAATGGAGGAATTTTTTGATGCTTTAGAAAAAGCAACGGACACAATCAAAAAGGAAAAGTTGTTCCTTGTTGGCGATCTAAATAGTAGAGTAGGAAATGACTGTCAGACATACAAAAATATTTTGGAAAAATTTGGAGAAATGAGCAAAGCTAATAATAATGGCAAATACCTGTTGGATTTCTGCTCAGGACATGGACTGGTTATTATTAACACCATGTTCCAACATAAAAATGTGCACAAATTCACATGGAGAGAAGAGGCAAGGAATAAGAAAAGTCTCAATGTTATTGTTGATAGTGATGTTTTCTCCCTGGTGCAGGACACCAGAGTGTACAGAGGATTTGAAATTGGAAGTGATCACTATTTAGTTATGAGTAGGATAAAATTGAATGTCATATTGAAAGAATAACATGTAAGAAAGTTTTAAAGCAAATAAAAGTTGAGCAGCTCTCAGATGTGAACTGTAGACTAAAATACACAAAGATTATTGAAGAAAAAATGAAAGAGTTTGAGAACAGGAACCAAACCTTTAGATTCAGTGGCAAGCCTTGAAGAAAACCCTGATTGATTCATCCAGAGAGGCATTTGGTGAGGTAATCTGCAATGATAGAAAAATCAGAACTCCATGGTGGACACAGGAAGTTAAAGAAATAGTTAAGGAAAAGAAGAAAGCATATCAAAAGTTCATGCCAAATAAGTCAGCTTTTGATCTTAGAGAATACAGAGACAAATGTAAGAAAGCTAAACACTGTGTAAAACTAGCTAAACAAAAGTCATGGGAGGACTTTGGCAAGAACATAGAAAATAAATATCAAGAAGGTGGTAAGATATTCTGGAGGTTGTTGAAGAAGCTTACAAATGGACGAAAGAGTGTTGTAAAAGGAGTTAGAGATGATAAAGGTGACATCAAAATAGGAGAAAAAAATATCCTTGAAGTATGGAGTAATTACTTCGAAAAATTGCTAGATGAAACAAGCAGTGTTAGCACAGTGGTAAAAAACACTGACCAGGCATACAGTGAGAAATACATATCCATACTTGAAGTAGAAAAAGCCATCAAAGGCTTGAAATGTGGAAAGGCAGTAGGAGTAGATGATATTTGACCAGAAATGCTGAAGTATGGTGGTATAAAAGTCTTACAGTGGCTGCACTGCATAGTTCAGAAAGCCTGGAGGGACGAATTACCGATGATTGGAATAGAGGTCTAATAGTACTTATATATAAAAAGGGAAATAAAACTGAATGTGAGAATTACAGAGGTATTTCCCTACTGAGTGTTCCTGGCAAGACCTATGCAAGTATACTTGAGAAACGATTGAGAAGAATTGTGGAAGAAAAGCTTGGTGAAGAACAAGCTGGATTCAGGCCAAATAGCGGCTGTCAGAATCAGACTTCACTTTACGACAAATAGTCGAGAAAGCATGGGAATATAACAAAGATCTGTATTTAAGTTTTGTCAATCTGGAAAAGGCATATGACAAGGTGCCAAGAGAGAAGCTATTCAATACGCTACAGTTATATGGTGTCAATGGGGCATTTTGTTAAGCAATACTTAGTCTTTATTTATGTTGTTAGTCAGCAGGGTTGAATTTCCCTCTGTTATTCGTTATTTATATGGATCAAATTATGAAGGAAAGTGGTATTAAACATGATATCAGAATTGGAGATGTTAATGTCAGCTCTTTACTTTATGCGGACGATGTTAGACTTCTAAATAAATCCGCTACAAGTTTGCAAGATTCCCTGACTAAATTGAATAACTGTTGTAATAGATATGGTATGAAGGTCAGTATTAAAATACAAAGATAATGAAAAAAGGTAGAATTTTTGAAAATGTCAACTGTGTTGTGAACGGGGAACCTGTGGAACAAGTAAAATATTTGAACTACTTAGGCACGATTTTTACTGAAGATGGTAAATTAAATATAGAAATAGACAACAGAATCAGCAATGCTGGTATGGTGGTAAGTCAATTGAATAAATTCATATGGAATGAGAGAAATTAGTTGGAACAGTAAATTAGCTGTATACAAGATAGTGTTCAAACCAGTTTTAACTTATGGATCTGGGAGCTTGGTCAGAACTAAAACACTTGACCAAAGACTAGAGACCACAGATATGAGAATCTTGAGAAAGATTATAGATGTGAAACAGATGGCATCAATGGCAATATCATATTAAAAACGAGGATATTAAGAAAGAACTTGACATTGTCAGCATCCAGGAATGCATTAGCAGAGCTAATCTCATGTGGTGTGGTCACTTAAACAGAATGGTCAGAGAAAGATTAGCAAAACAAGTGTTCTCTGCCAGGTTGGCAGCAAAACGACCCAGAAGAAGACCAAGATATAGGTGGATTGATATGGTACAAGTGCCTTAGACGATTGAAATATAAGATCTGATAATGTTGGAGTCTTGACAAGTAACAGACTGATTTAGAGGAAAATTGTAGATAGGAAGTTAGTAATGATGGAAATTTTTCATGTTGTACTATCATATCCTGTACACTCCTTGAGGGTACATAGGAAGTTAGTAACGATGTAAATTTTTCATGTGGTACTATCCTTAATGCATAACGTTATACATATCCGCAAGGAGATGTGTTTTGCATTATGAGAGATACTGAGATAGGAGTGATGTTAGCTTGCTCCACCTTTGCTACGAGTCACCCGGTATTGTACTATCTTACTCCAGTCCTGAAGATATTTTCAGGTGCAAACTTTGTTTGCTCATACTTGGATAAAGGATTAAACTAAATTTATTATAGTCTAACCAAGTGAAAAATAAACTTTCACCATCATTCTCTAAATCCAGAGTAATTTAATAAAAAGGTGGCACATTGTTTGGCAACTCCTATAGGTAAAGTTGACCTGGCCATTGCTTCTGCCTGGTAAATCCACTTCTGGGCCTGGCTCCCAATGAAGAGACTTCAATAAAGCTTCAAAACTGGTCTGCGTAGTGGCCCTTCTCTTAATGCATAACGTTATACATATCTGCAAGGAGATGTGTTTTGCATTATGGGAGAGACTGAGATAGGAATGATGTTAGCTTGCTCCACCTTTGGAATGAGTCACCCGGTGTTGTACTACCTTTCCCCAGTCCTGAAGATATTTTCAGGTGCAAACTTTGTTTGCTCACACTTGGATAAAGGATTAAACTAAATTTATTGTAGTACTATCATATCTTGTACACCCCTTGAGGGTACATGTCAGGAATTTGATGATGATGATGATGATGATGACAGCCCTGTTATAAAAACTTATTTTAATTATCCAACATTTTGGCCTTCATATCAAGGTCATCATCTGGAATATACATACATACATATGTATGTATATATATATATATATATATATATATATATATATATATATATATATATATATACACAAAGACAAGCTAAATTACATTTCACATAGTCTGCTGAAGAGACAATGATTTGATAAATGCTTATTCTATTGGCCTGACCTCTAGTGAAAATAAAAAATTACAATAAATAAATGAAATAAAATAAATTAACTACATCAAAGCTATATTCTATTTAAGACAACATCAGAGAAACATTCTTTCATATAGATAGTTTTCTTAAGTAAAATGATGTGCTTATTTAACATGACAATTGTTGTATTAGATTTAGGATCCTGATTACCTATGGTCCTATTTATGATTAACTCTTAGGAAGAAAGGTTTTTTAAGGTCTTGTTTATTTTTGTTTTTATGTGTCCTGTTCAGAATTTTGTTAATAGTATTTTGGCTGTAACTATTTTTTTTAGGAAGGTATTGTATTGCTGATCACTTTTAATTCATCTTTAAGTGCTTATTCAAACGACAAAAATTAGTATAATATGTGCCTTCCATATGCTTGGGATTTTTAGATCATCATTATTGTTAAGATTAGGGTGATTGATAAGAATCTCACAGGCTTCCTTAAATTTACGTTCATACCATGTTTAGGTGTGATGTAAACAACAGGTGCTTTTCCAGTCAATTCCACATAAGGTATTCAGGGAATGATCGGAAAGACCAGCTTGACCAAAGTTATTATATTTAATGTGTCATTTATATTCCTTTTTTCTGATAGGAATTGTGCTTCCTGTTTTCACTATATAGAGCAAATTATAGGTGCAATGAATACAGTGTATTCCAGGGTGGGCCAGTGGAGGAAAGTGGATTCTTGGATGAATTGTGTAAGTTCTTTAATTTTGCCAGAGGTTTAAAAGTGGCTTTAAAGTTGTATTTTTGTAGTATTCTGTTTGGTCTTGTTGTGGTGTTGTTTATTTTTGTTTTTAAGTGTCCTGTTCAGAATTTTGTTAATAGTATTTTGGCTGTAACCATTTTTTAGGAAGGTTTTGCTGATCACTTTTAATTCATCTTTAAGTGCTTGTTCATTGGAGCAAATTTTCAAAGCCCTGGTTTTTAGTGTGTTAATGATTCTTAGTTTTTGTGTTGGGTGGTGGTAGAAGTTTTTGTGTGTATATATATATTAGCCAGTATGTGTCAGTTTCCAGTAAACAGTGAAGGAAAGACTGCCAGAAGCAGAAGAAAGATATGTGACAGGTGTGTCACACATGACCAGTGGGACCTGTACATAAGTTCCACGATGAGTCTTTGACTCCATGGAGGTTTTTATAATAATTTATAATAATAACAATAAGCACTGCAACACTGTAGCACTCCCCTCCCCCCACAAGGAAAAATTTTAAAAAATTTATTTTGTTTGTGTTTATAAATAATAACAATGCCTACAACATTACATAAATGCAATACAACATGTTAAAGCTGTAACCAATGTTTAATGCTCTGGAGCATTCAGCATTGATGGAAGCTTATCTTGTGAAACATCAACTTCACCATGCATACATGACTAGCATTTACTTCAAGTCCATAAATTTCATACCACAGAATATATGAAATATTATAATGCATATAATATAAAAAATTGATTACATTCAGTATAATAAAAATTATACTAAGTTGTATAATTAAATAGAAAAGGTTAGAAACAGCTCCAGGTACAACTGAAAAAAAAAATGTTTATAGACAATTGAAACTAATCAGCTTTATATATATATATAAAGTATGTATGAATGAAAAAATATATATGTATGAAGCAACAATAAAGAGAGTGTGTCAACAGCATATATATATATGATGCTGTTGGCACACTCTTCATATAGAGTTTTGACATGTGCCTAGTTGAATTTTATATAACGTTTTTCAGGAATCTTGCATTGCACTGGAGCTAACACAGTTTGAAACCTTTTGTCCCCCCCCCCGCATGAAACATGCACAAAATCTGATGGCCATGTAGGCCACACCCGCTAAGAGGACCAATGGTGGATGAATGGTATTTTAGGGAGGTAGGTTTCTGCACTGTGTCCAAGTAAGTTCCCGAAACTCCTTTTCCCTGTTTTAGGGCAACTACCTATAATAAATTATTATTATTTATTTTTTTTTTTTGTTGGTAGACACCTATGTGTGTCTACGGGATTTGCCAGTGGACCCCTCAAAAGTCCACAGGACTACCTGCAATCTGCTCGGGACACCTGAGCAATCTCTATTTCTCTCTGTAATCACAAACTAGGCCAAATCATGAACACTCTGTATGATGAGCTTGACTTTAAGCAACTGTTGGCAGTTTTGAAACATGTAGGAAACCTACTGCATATGAAATGGCCAGGAAGGGTAGAAATCCACCAGATATCAGAGGTCGAATCTGAGGCCTACCAATCCCCCTGAATTAGTGAGACCTGGCTATCAGGTCTCACTAATTCCTACGATATGAGGTCGCAACACATTGACTAAGGCAACAAACTCTACCCTTTGTTTCTGATACTCCTAGCATTCGTGTACATACATAATAACCTACCTGCCTATAATGAGTGTGCATTTTTCTTGATCACAGAACTAATAAATGAAACTATTTGGTTACATTGATCAAGTGAAAAAAACGGATAAGTATTTAATACCAAATAGTTTCACCAAATGTAAGCTGTTGGCATCGTCATGGTACAAGTACTGAGGTTAAAAAACATATCTCAAATGGATCTTAACTGTAAATTCTAAAAATTATGGTTACAAACTAAAATAGCATTGAACGTGAATAATACACGTATCACGTGTGTACATGATTTTCTAGTTGTTGCTATGGAACGTTCTATAATTAGCATTAAAGTTCATTTCTTGTGTGTTCAGAGATCTAATTAGGGTTTTCTATATCTCTGGAAGTATTAAACCTTGGTTCCTGTTAAGGTTATCTGTAGAGCGTGCGACTGTAGCTGCTTCTTTAAGCATTTGAGAATGGTAGTCTTTTTCTACGTAAGGGGTACAACTTTTGTCCCACTCAATGATGTTGTTTGTTGTGGAGAAATGCGATGACAGTTGATATGTCTTGTCTGTTGTTTTTAACATAACCAATGTGATCTTTTTGTCTAATCTCGAGGCTTCTCGAAGTCTGGCCGATGTAACTTGAACCACACGAGCATGGGATATTGTAGACTTCAGCATACTTATAGAAAGGATAGTTATCTTTTGGAAATCATAGTAGTTTATAAATGGTTTCTATAGGTTTGAATGCCACTCTTATTTTGTGTGGTTTGAGGAATTTACTCTAGAACTTGAAAAAGACAAACAACTACCATTCTTAGACAACTTAATTAAAAAGCAAGTTAATGGCATTTTAAACCTATCTGTCTACAGGAAACCTACAAATACAGGACGTTATCTAAATTTCAGCTCCTCACACCACATTTCTCACAAACTCAGCATAGTACACATACTAAAGAAAAGAGCTGTCTGCATTACAACAGATGAAAAGGACCTGCAAGTTGAATTAACATTGATATCTAATAACCTTGCCATGAATGGCTACCCACGAAGACTCGTCAACAAAATCCTTTTCTCTGAACCACCACAAAGAGAATGAGAAGACACTCAATATATTACAACAATCGTCATTCCATATGTTAGCAGTATCTCCAACAAGCTCGCCAATCTCCTCAAACCACACAAAATAAGAGTGACATTCAAACCTATACAAACAATTCGTAAACTACTACGATCTCCAAAAGATAATCATCCTTTCTATAAGTATGCTTGAGTCTACAATATCCCATGCTCATGTGGTTCAAGTTACATCGGCCAGACTTCGAGAAGCCTCGAGATTAGACAGAAAGAACACATTCGTTATGTTAAAAACAACAGACAAGATATAACAGGCCTGTCATCACATTTCTCCACAACAAACCACATCATTAAGTGGGACAAAAGTTGTACCCCTTACATAGAAGAAGACTACCATTCTCGAATGTTTAAAGAAGCAGCTACAGTCACAAGCTTTACATATAACCTTAACAGGAACTAAGGTTTAATACTTCCAGTGATATGAAAAACCCTAATTAGATCTCTGAACACACAAGAAATGAACTTTAATGCTAATTATAGACCCTTAGCAACAACTAGAAAATCATGTACACGCGATACATCTATTATTCACATTCAATGCTGTTTTAGTTTGCAACTATAATTTTTAGAATTTACAGTTAAGATCCATTGGTGATATGTTTTTTAACCTCAGTGCTTGTACCCTGACGATGCCAACAGCTTACATTTGGTGAAACTATTTGGTATTAAATACTTATCCTTTTTTCACTTGATCAATGTAACCAAATAGTTTCATTTATTATTCTACCTGCCTGTTTTTTTGTATACTCTTGTTTGCAGTCTGCTTGACCAGGGTGACCACTCAACACTGATAACTGATAACTTCTGTGGCTTGATGGATATCAGTCCTGTGGACTTCGATCCCTTCATCGGTTTGAATAATTTCCAGTTATTGGAAGATATTTTTGAGCGCTTGGCTCACCCTAATTAGGGCTGTGTTGAGAGATTTCAATTTGCGATCAGGGCTGCCTTTGGGCGTTTATGCTTCCATCTGTCTTTTTCATCATAATCTGATGACTCACGAATGAGTAGGTTGGGATGGAGTGATGCCTGAGCAAAGTATTTGGGTGCTATCTGGAGGAAAATGTAGGTATGTCTTGCAGGTTTCCGTCTTGGTGAAGAATAGTGTTTCTTACAAACCACGGGGCATCAAAGATCATTCGGAGGCACTTGGTTTGGATTAATTGTAGTCGTTTGATGTTGCTTGGAGAGGTGTGGCTCCACACTGGCGAACCATAAGTCAGAATAGGTCTGATGATTGCTTTGTATATTCTTAATTTGTTTTCTGGACTGACTTTGCTTCTACGGTTGAGTAGAGGGTAGAGAGCTGAGCTATTGCAGAGTTTGCTTTGTTGCAAGCATGAGCGATGTGGGAGTTGAAGCTGAGATGATTATCTAGTTTGATTTCCAGGTATTTTACTTCTTTTTGCCATGGAATGACAGTATTGAACATCGTGATTGCTCAATGATGGTCTGCTTTCTTCCTTGTAAATAGAATGGCCGTACTTTTATCTGCATTAACATCAATCCTCCATAACCGAAACCATTTTTCAAGATTCTTTGTTGCATTTTGTAATCTTTGTGTGGCCAGGTATGGTCTGAGTGATCTGGTCAGTATCGCCATGTCGTCCGCATAAAATGCCATGGTGGTTGATGTCGTGTTTGGGACATCAGAGATAAATATGTTAAAGAGCAACGGCGATAATAGGGAGCCTTGTGGGACACCTGCTGCGATGCTTCTTGTGGTTGATCTGAGCCCACGAAGTTTCACTTGAAATTTTCGGTCTTTTAGGTAAGAATCTATGATTTGGATGAGGTTTAGCGAGTATTTTGCAGTAATTAGTTTGTGGATGAGGCCTTTGTGCCACACTTTATCGAAGGCCTTTGCCACATCTAAGAAAATTGCACCTATATGTTGTCTCCAGTTAAATCCAATAGTTATGTACTCTATAAGTCTGTGGATTTGTTGAGTTGTGCAGTGTCCAGTTCGAAAACCAAATTGTTCTTTTGGGATTAGACCTAGATTGTCCGTTTCACTTTGTAGGCGTTTTAGAATTACTTTTTCTGCTATTTTCCCCAGGCCTGACAAGAGGCTGATAGGTCTGTAATTCTGGGGGAACTGAGGCGCCTTTCCCGGCTTGTGGATAAGGATTACATCTGCCTGCTTCCAGCAAGTGGGGAAGTAGTTAAGTCTTAGCATCGCGTTAATGATAGCCACTAGATGCATTATTGTTTTGTGAGGGAGTGCTTTTATAATTTTGTTTGAAATCTGGTCGGGACCTGGTGCTTTCCTGTTATTGAGGTTCTTGATGATTTGGTATATTTCATTTGGTGTGATATAGTTTGTGTTATCATGGGTGGTGAGACGATGATGTGTATAGCGTACTTGCTTGTGGATTTTTTCAATGAAGCTCAAGTCCGCATGAGTGTAGTTTGGTTGAAATTGCAGCTCCAGAGGTCTGCAAAAGCTTCTGCTTTTTCATCATCTCGGTAGACTATACCTTTTTCTCCATGTATTGGTTTTATGTTGGGGTGATCGCTGCGGAGGGTTTTAGTCATTTTCCATAGTGAGTTATCTTCGGCTTTTAAGGAGCTTAGTTTTCTCTCCCATTGCTGATTCTTATGGTCTTTTATTGTATATCGGACTAGGTTTATTGCTCTGTTAAGCTCTTGCTTATCCTGAGGTGATAGTGTTGTATGGTACCAACGCCGAATTCTGTTTTTGCTGTGGATAAGCTTTAGAATCTCTTCTGGGAGCAGATTAGTTTGGGCTGGAACAGTAACTGTGGAGGCTGTTGCAAGGCCAATTTGGATTGTGCTTTCCAGTTTGTTGATCGCTCTGTCTACTTCTTTGGGTGAGGAGATTGATGGGATGGGGCCTGTGATGTTCTTGAGAGATGAATTGAGCTTCTTCAGATTTGTGTAGGATTGCTCATGGATGGTTTCTGCTTCTCCACCTAGGCTAAGCAGAACTGGATTGTAGTCGGAGCTAAGATCATTAATAACCTGCAACTGGAATTGATGTGAGGTGTTCCAGAAAATGGCGATATCCAGCATGTCAGGTTTGCCTAGTGGTCCGTAGTGCGTTGGTTCAACAGGACCTGCTATGGTGATGTTTCTTGTCATAGCGAATTTGTGTAGGCTCTTCCCATTATTATTGGTGTTTCTACTGTTCCATGCAGGATGTTTTGCATTTAGGTCTCCCGCCATTATTGTTGCTTCGTTTGTGTCAAGGAGCAGGGAGAGGTCAGAGGCCAGAAGTGGTTTGCCTGGAGGGTTGTAGACTGAATATAGTTTTAGACTGCCTGTGTTTTTTTGCATGTATTTCAATTCCAGTTTCTTCCAGGTTTGTGGTTGCTAATTTCTTGATCTCGTTGTATCTAATGCTTTTTTTGACAAATATAGCAGTTCCGCCCCCTCTGGCATTGAGTCTATCTGATCTTAGCAACGTGTAGTGCCTTATTTTGGGGTTGTCGCAAGGCCGAAGATGCGTCCCGTTGATTAAAAGAATATCTATCTTATAACTTTCAGCAAATTCTTTTACTTCCAGGAGATTGTTGTTTAGCCCGTTGGCATTCCAATAAGCAATCTGTAATGAGTTAAGTTGATTGTATTATCCATTAATCATAGAGAAGATGACTTGTGTATTTTTGAGGAATTTGTTGGTGTCAGCCTGATTGGGATTTGTTTTGCTAAAGGCTGTTAACATCTCTCCTAAAGAAGTTTGCTGCTGTGGTTTGGTTGCAAGATGCTAGTTTGCTATAGAGACCACAGATGCATATGACTTTTCAGGAGTAACGACCCGTGTTTTGGTTTCAGGTGTAATTCGCTTCTGATTGGGCAGGGGATGTTCCTCTCTAGCCTTCTGCAGGTTGAGTGGGTGGAGTGGGCATCCCATGTAATTTTCCGGGTGAGGGCCGCCACAGTTCGCACACTTAGCAGGAGTGGTTCGTGGTTTGGTGCAGGTGTGTGAGGGATGGTTGTTACCGCATTTCACATATTTGTATTCTGCTTTGCATAGCTTTTGCGCATGCCCATACTTTTGACAGCAATGGCATTGACCAACTGAAGCCTTTCTTCTGAGAGGCTCAGTCTTGATGACCAAACTGCATACTATTTTAAGTTCGTAAATTTCTCTATGCTCTTTACTTATCTCGACCAAGACCAGAGGCATAGGACGCTTGTCAGCACGATACATTCGTGAAATTTTGATCGGCTCTAGGCCCTGTGATTTGAGGTCAGTAGCTATTTCTTCTACTGGAATGGTCTCAGCCAGCCCTCTAATCACGACTTTTAAGTTTTTTTCGCTTTTGAGCTGAAAGTATGATATGGGACTTTTAGTTCATCCATAAGTCTGGTGAGCTGGCGGTAGTCCGAAATTCCTTCAGGTTGGATTCGGATTCCTTCATCTGTGCTTTTGGCTGATGTAAATTTGATGTTTGAGCTCCTCATCGTTGTTGTGATAGCAAACCATTTATCCTTTGTTCTTAAGATTACAGGTGGAATCCTCTCTTTGGGTTGTGCCTTGGAGACAGTCTTTGTCCTCTCATCAGGTTGTGCTGTTAATTCCATTGGAGTTGTTTTTTCCAAGGGTTGACATACTATTTCAAGCTCTGCTGCTGGTGAACTCTTCTTACGCTTTTTTCTGCTGACAATCTGATAATCTGTAGAGTCATTTGAGTCTACCAGGGGCTGGTCGTTAACCGGTGACATAATCTCTCTGGTGTTATCTTGAGAAGTGCTGGGGAGAGGGTCAGGGGATTGACAGTCCTCTGTATCCACCTCTTCTACTTGGTGGATTGCCACCTTACCTGACCATTTCCTTTGTAGAAGGCCTCCAATATGCTTAAAGACAGCCGAAAGCTGTTTGAAATCAAGCTCGTCGTATGGAGAGTCCATAGTTTGGCTTGAGAGAAACTAACAGTTTCCCAGATAATCCTGTAGACTGAGAGTCTACTAGCAAATCCCGTAGACAGCTTAGAATAAGCGTCTACCAGCATAAAGTTAGTCTGTTATAGGAGATTATCCTAAAAAAACGAGGGAAAAGGAGTTTCAGGAGCTTACTTGGACACAGTGCAGCGATCTACCGCCCTAAAAAAATCATTCAACCACCACTGGCCTTCATTGCGGGTGGGGCCTGCCGGCCATTAGACCTCTGCATATTTCATACAGAGGGGGAGATAGTAGATCACGAACTGTGTTAGTTCCAGTGCAATGCGAGCTTCCCGAAAAACCCTATATAAAAATCAACTAGGCAGAGTCTAAAGGAATACGTCCGATCACAGCGACAGCAAAAACCCGACTCCCAGAATTAATTGACCACTCAACAAAAATATTTAGTACTAACTTATGCAAGAAAAAGGTACTAAATCTGATAAAAAAAGATTTTTATTTGCTTTCGTTTCACTCTATTTTGGGCATTTTACGATATTACTACTTAGTATCATAGATGAACTCAATGTAAAACCTCTAAATTAACACATGTACAACAAAAACGAAAAGAAAAAAGTCAAAACTCATCTCACTGTACTCATCTATGAGTCCAACAGCTATAGTTGTCATTCATCATAACAGAAGTCCCAGTTGTATCTCTAGCACTTAATATGTGCATTAATTTAATATATAACTTTTAGTGTTTAAAATAATGTAACGCATATTTCTTAGTGTTTAAAATAATATAACATTGAATTTTCAGTTATTTAATATGCTATATATATATTTATACATATACAGGGGTGACCATTCACAAGAAAAACACTCTGGAAGTATTTATTCATCATTTTTAGCAGATTTTGCTAAATTAATTAACTCTTCAGAAATAGTAAAATCTGTAGCTGAAGAATATTTCAGTTTTCTTTTGTCAAAAGAAGTCCATTCATCATGGGAGTTTGTAGTTGATTTCTTATTTTATTCTTATGTATTGTCACTGCTGAAAATATTCTTTCAGTTGCTGCTGATGAATGAGAGAGGCACAGTACAGCTTTAACTATAATCAATTCAGTTTAATCCTTTATCCAAGTGTGAGCAAACAAAGTTTGCGCCTGAAAGTATCTTCAGGACTGGGGTAAGGTGGTACAACACCGGGGCAACTCGTTGCAAAGGTGGAGCAGGCTAACATCACTCCTATCTCAGTATCTCCCATAATGCAAAACACATCTCCTTGCAGATATGTATAATGTTATGCATTAAGGGAAAGACCACTACCCAGAGTAGTTTTGACCTTATGAATAAGTAAAGCCGTCTCTAAAAAATTCGGACGATCCCTAGGCCACTCACTAGCGGGCGAAAGACCATCCATCTCAGCGTTGGCTCCACTCAGTGATGGCCTTCCACCCATCACCACCACCGAGCAGAACCACTCATATTCGAGAGAAAAGCATTCACCGACAAAGCTCCTCACCGGGCCATACCGGAAAACACTGCCCCCGGAGACTCGAAATGCTCCCTCGAGGCAAAAACCTTAAGAGAGCGAACTCATATTGGCAATAGCCGAGCCTCAGTTAAACTTCATTGGCTACAGCACTATCCAGACTAGTTTCGACCTTTATTGAGGTCTCTTCAGTGGGATCCAGGCCCAAGTGTAAATATCAGGCAGAAGTATTAGCAAGGTCATCTCTACCTATAGGAGTTGCCAAACGGTGTGCCACCTTTTTATTAAATTACTCAGGATTTAGAGAAAGATGTTGAAAGTGTATTTTTCACTTGGTTAGACTATAATAAATTTAGTTTAATCCTTTATCCAAGTGTGAGAAAACAAAGTTTGCTCCTGAAAGTATCTTCAGGACTGGGATAAGGTGGTACAACACCAGAGCAACTCATTGCAAAGGTGGGGGAAGATAACATCACTTCTATCTCAGTATCTCCCATAATGCAAAACACATCTCCTTGCAGATATGTATAATGTTATGCATTAAGGGAAGGGACACTACCCAGACTAGTTTCGACCTGTATTGAGGTCTCTTCAGTGGATTTGCTCCACCTTTGCAACAAGTTGCCCCAGTGTTATACCACCTTACCCCAGTCCTGAAGATACTTTCAGGTGCAAACTTTGTTTGCTCACACTTGGATAAAGGATTAAACTAAATTTATTATAGTCTAACCAAGTGAAAAATAAACTTTCAACAGCTTTAACTAATGTTATTAAATTAGGAAACATTTGTTCTCCTACAGCATTTTTCATTTCAAAAACTTTATTCCAAAAAAACCCTGAATTCTTGACCTTTTTTCAAATGCTTCTACAGTCTTCAATAGTTGCCATTCTCTACCAAGCTCTTTAACGCCCCTAGATATACATTTTCAATATCTAAAACCTGACCATTGTCGGCTGGATTTATCTTTTCAATGGGGTCCAATTTACGCTGTGCATAAATAAAAGTTGGTTACTTATTAAAATATTTAATTTTTCCGCTTGTTTTCATTGCTGTAGTGATCTGATAACGCGCGAGAGATGTTTGAATAGCGAAGATGGAGGCCTGAATAATAATAATAATAATAATAATAATAATAATAATAATAATAATAATAATAATTAGTTAATATCAGTCGGAATGCGTGAGTATGGGTTCGGGTGAGGGGGGAAGAGAAGGTTGTGAATGTGACATATGGGGAAGTGGGAGAAGAGAAAAATATTAAACTCATATGTCTAACTCTCATGTTATTATTATTATTCGGAAGAAAGAAAGTACTAGATATGTTGGTACTAGAACATTAAAAATTTATAAAAAGTACTAGATGTAGTCACCCTGTGCTTGACACAGTTGGACAACTTTTATATAAACAGGTATATACCAGGTGATTATAAAATAACGTCAAGTGTTCAGAGCCCTCTAGCGAGTAATGTATTGGACGAAACACACCAATATTCGGTATACGCACACGGGATTCACACGGTAGACGCACACGGGAACATGGGGATTCGATTTAACGGAAAAAAAGAAAGAAAAAGTACCAAATGTCGCCAACAGGGGAAATTTTGGCGCTGTTTACCGAGTAAAATGCATTAATTTGCATTATCATGTTTCTTGTGAGCGATCATGCAATAAAAGGAAAGCCTGTGAGATTTCTTATCATTCGTAGGCGAACTGCTTTTCGATGCCTCTTACCTTACGTGAGCGTGCTTTGTTAGTCAAACTCTATTATCAGTGGAACAATAATGCCAGTGCTTGTCTTCGTGATTTTCGGCGTATGAAAAATTTACGAAAAGGACCGATTAGCGTAACAAACTTACGAAAACTGATTCGGCGATTTGAAACTACTGGAACTCTAGCAGTGCAGGTAGGCAAGGGACGCAAACTAATCAATCACCAACAAGTTGAACAAGTTGCAACTGCTATTGTGGAACAGGAGATGGCGAATGTGCAGGGTACCAGCAGTGCACGAGCAATATCCCAGCAAACGGATATCGCATACACAACGGTGTGGAAAATCCTACATCAGATGTTGAAGTTTTACCCCTATAAAATCAGTCATGTTCAAGAATTGCTCCCTGGTGATGCGACCACACGAATCGACTATCTTTGAGATTCTTAGTGCGCATGGAAGTGGATGACGCATGACCATGGCAGATTTTATGGAGTGACGAAGCGCACTTTTATTGGAACGGCGATATTAACACACGCAACTGTCGCATTTGGGCTGCAACTAATCCGCATCGTGTGTCTGCAGATGCCTTTCCACTCGCCCAAAGTCACAGTGTGGTGCGGATTTATGGCATCTTTTATCATCAGTCCATATTTTTTACGAGGAAAATGGCCAAAATGGACCAGTGACCTGTTCCATTAATGCTAACAGGTATGCCAATATGCTACAGAACTTTGTGGTTCCGCAACTGCAGCAAAGAGGATGTCTCGATTCTACCATCTTCATGCAAGACGGTGCACCACCCGACATCGGACTTCAGGTATAACGTGTTTTACGACAACATTTCTCTGACAGAAGAATCATTAGTCGTGCATTTCCCATGCCATGGCCATCGAGATCGCCTGATTTCAATCCTTGTGACTTTTGGCTGTGGGGATTTCTTAAAAGTATTGTGTATCAAGGACATGTGCCCAATATTCCACCTTTGAAAGATCGAATAACGTTACATGAGACAAATCAATTCCGATATGTTGCGAGCCACTGTGGAAAATGTCGTGCACCGTATGCAGTTAATGGAACATCAGAATGGTGGTCATATTGAGGATCATTTGTAATTAACAATAAACGTCATGAAATTGATGTGTGCTGGCTCTCATTTGCCATTTAGCCATTCATTAGTAACACCTACTAAAATTAATTTGGAAGCGCCAAAATTCTCCCTGTTAGCGTCTTTTGGTACTATGTTTTTGTTAAATCGAATCCCCATGTTCCACTGTGTACGTCTACCGAATATTGGTGTGTTTCGTCCAATACATTACTTGTTAGAGGGCTCTGAACACTCACTTGACCTTATTTTGTAATCACCCGGTATATAAAGTTACAGGATGTTTAGAAAAAATGTATTTTTTTTTGCAGGTAAACGAGTTATTTTTATTTAAGGAAACTAATAAAAGTAAAACTATATAAGCAATAGAAGCAAATAAAATGAAAGATGATCAGTAATTGGTTCAGTTTTGAAGCTGAACTGTTTATGGATGTTGATGGCGCCCAGCAGCTTTCTTTTAAGAAGAGAATTTGTCGATTGGAAAAGCCTGCTACTAAAGACTCACGCAAAAAGTTAAGCAAGTTTGAGCGCGGTTAGTAGTTGGAAGGGGTCAAACGTTCGATGCTGTTAGCGCACTCTCCCTCGATGAGTCTTTGGACTCCCTGGAGGTGTCACATAATAATAGTAATAAAAATCTTCATAGTTCGGTGGAGTAGTGCCCATCTATATCTATAGAAATGGTATAATTCAGAAATGGCAACTTTGAGAACAAGACCAGAAGGAATCTCTGAGAAAAGCTATTCAAGAGAGATCAATCTACTGCAAGAATGCAATAACTGTATTCTGCTATTATTACTATCTCACGGCATGTCAATCGAGTCCGGAAACTCATCGCTTGAGACCAAATCAACCATCATAAATTTAGATTAATCCTTTATCCAAGTGTAAGCAATCAAAGTTTGCGCCTGAAGTATCTTCAGGATTGAGGAAACTCGTGGTAAAGGTAGACCAAACTTTCATCACTACTTATCTTAGTATCTCCCATAATGCAAAGCACATCTCCTTGCGAACATGTATAATGCTATGCATTAAGGGAATGTTCACTACCCATACCGGTTTCGACCTTTATTGAGGTCTTCTCAGTGGGAGCTAGACCCAGAGGTGGATATACTAAGGAATAACGAATAACATTTCTTGCTAGATGGGTGAAGTAAAATTGCATTTCGTATTCCCCTTTGTCTGAAATAAAAAAACTTTGAATGGAATGTTTATGAGCCATATGTTCGCCCAGTGAGGGCAGTGAAATTAGCTGTGTTCAGCTGTACTAAGATATATTTTGGCCTTTTATATTTATAGCTTTCTGCTTCATTATATTCTGAAGCTTCCTTGATCAACGGGTTTGGGTGGTTGCTAGTCTTGGTAAAGAACTTCACTGCTAGATCTAGAAGGGAAGAGATGTAAGGAATGTTGACTTCTCTATGGATCTGGGTGTTTCTGATAAACCAAGGGGCATCCAAAATCATTCTCAGGCACTTATTCTGCAAACTCTGTAGTTTCAGAATATTTGTATTTGTGGTGTGGCTCCATGCGGGGGACGCGTAAGTGATGACCGGCCGAATTACCATCTTGTAAATTGTTAATTTTGTTTGTGTATCGAATTTGCTTTGTCTGTTGATCACACGGTAGAGCTGGGCTATGACCTTGGATGTCTTTGAGGTAATGTGTTTTATATGATTACTGAATAGAAGTTTTCCATCCAGGATAACTCCGAGATATTTGACTTCGCTCTGCCATGGAATCTTAACTCCCAAAAGATGAATGCCCTCCATATTGTGGATTTTCTTCCTTGTAAACAGTATGGCTGAACTCTTCTGTGGGTTAACTTGGATCCTCCAGTCTGCCAGCCATCTCTCTAATATATGTATACTCGATTGCATTCTTCTAGTTGCCAGTTTTGGGCTCAGAGATCTTGCCATTAATTCAGTACCATCTGCATATAATGCAGCGGGTGTTGTTCTCGGGTTCAGAGGGATATCTGTTATGTAGATTGAGAACAGGAGCGGGGTCAGAAGAGAGCCCTGGGGTATGCCTGCGAAGACCCTGCATCTGGACGAAATCGATTCTCCGACCCTGACCTACATATATCTGTCTTTCAGGTATGAGCGGGGTCTTTTTATTAACTTGATTGGAAAGTTGAATTTTATGAGTTTGTAGAGAAGGCCTTGATGCCACAGTTTGTCAAACGCCTTCTCTGCATCGATGAAGATAGCAGCAGTACTGATTTTCCAATTGAAACCTTTCGTAATGATTTCTACTAGCCTATATATTTGTTGAACTGTACTATGTGTCTTGCGGAAACCAAACTGTTCAGTTTCTCTGTTACCTTTCTGAGGCTGGACAACGGGCTGATTGATCTATAGCTCTCTGGAAGGTGAGGGTTTTTTTCTTGGCTTCTTCAGTGGCACGAAGATGGCCGTTTTCCATGCTGTGGGAAAATGCTGGAATCTGAATATTGCACTAGTAATGTTAACGAGATGAACTATGGCCTTTCTTGGAAGTAGTTTTACTGTTCAGTTAGTTATGCCATCAGGTCCTGGAGCCTTTTTATTATTTAGGTGTGTGAACGATATTTATTATTTCTGCCGGAGTAGTCGGAGTGATATGTTCAGAATTGACAGTGTGCTGTCGTAAAGTTGATCTAACATGCCGGTGAATTTTGTTCATAAGGTTAATATTAAGATTTACATAAGATGGATTGCACTGAGATTCAAGGTTATCTATTAGGGCTTCTTCTTTCTCTTCATCTTTGTGAACTGTCCCTTTCTTGGTTTGTATAGGGGGTATGAGTTGCTTTTTGGTGCGGATGGCTCTTAGGAATTTCCAGACTAGGTGATCTTCAATCTTTATGTTAGCCAATTTGGATTCCCATTGGTGGTTTCTGTGATTTTGAAGAGCTTCACGTAGTTGTCTATTTAGGTTATTCAGTATTATTTTCTTGTGGGACCCGGGTGTTGTGGTATCTCTTTCTGGCTCTATTTTTTGCTCTGATTAGATCCATGATTTCCTCTGGGATACGGTTGGGTGGGTGGGTGGATGATAGTGGATTGTTTGGCTGATTCTATTGCTTAACGAATTTGTATGGTTAAGTTATTTACTGCTGTGTCAATCTCTTCCTTTTTACTGATATTGGATACTGGACCAATATAATCTGGAAGAACCTTGGCTAACCTATACCAAATTATGAATGTGTGTGGAGGAGAGAATTGATCTGATGAACCTAGATTAAGTACTATGGGACTGTAGTCAGAAGATAATTCGTTAACTGTTTCCAATTTATATTAGTATCTTATATTTTTGAAAATAACGATGTCTAGCACATCCGAGCTACCTGATGGACTGAAGTGAGTGGGCTCGGTGGGACCTGCCACCACTGCAGAGTTCAGTATTGCGTAGTTGAATAGTGTGTAGCCTTCAGAGTTATTTGAAGAGCTGTGCCAAGCTGTGTTTTGAATTGAGGTCTCCTGCTATTATTATGGAATCATTTTGTCCAAGTATGGAGTGCAGATCAGTTGTTAGCAGAGGAATGCTTGGGGGTATATAAGCAGCATAAATCTTGAGAATGCCAGCATTGCTGGTATGCACCTCCATGCCGGACACTCCAGGTTTACGATTTGAGGGTTGGCTATTGTCTTCTCTCTCCCCCTCTCGCACCAGTTCTGTCATTTCTGTACATAGTGTATCCATGGTTTTTTAGGTTTATTGGCTGATCTTAGGTGTGTTTCACCAATCAGGATGATATCAGCGCTGAGACGAATCGCAAATTCTTGAAGCTTTAAGACTTTGTTCATCAATCCATTAGCATTCCATGCGACTATCATAAGCGACTTGGGTTTAAATTTTTTACTCATGACACATGGATGTTATAATGTTTGAGTGCCTTGGAGGAATCTCTTTCTGGAAGATGGTGAAGGGCTTACCACCATGCTGAATTCCTATAGCATGGTGGCAAGCGAGGCAGTTAAGTTGGAACTTTCTAGTTCGAGAGATTATTATTATTATTATTTCGGGCAACTCCAAGGAGTCGACAGACTCATCGAGGGAGGCCCTAACATTATGTCAAGAACAACTATTCGACATTCACACAGTATCTATCATACCTTGCCTTGAACTCATTCACGGTCATAGCACCCACAACATACTCTGTAACTTATTCCACTCATTCACCACTCTCCAAGTAAAAAACCTAGCTCTAACACCCCCTGCTAACCACATTCTTGCCCAGCTTCCATGAATGGCTGTAGTCCTCCCACCACCAGTCCTATTCTCAAAAATATCTTCTGGATTAATCTTATACAAACCCTTCAGTAATTTGAATGTCTCAATCATATCACCCCTTTTGCGCCTATCAACCAATTTTTGCAACCCCAAAATCTTCAACCGGTTCTCATAAGGTTCATTCCACAGACCTGCTATCATCTTGGTCATTCATCTCTGGATCCTCTCCACCTCCTTCCCATCAAGAAGAAACCCTGGCACTCATATCTGGGCACAGTAGTCTAGATGGGGTCTTATCAAGGCTTGATTTAAAAAAAAAAAAAAAAAATCAGCTAACGCCTTTTTATTCCCGTATATACGGGAGTAGGCGAGGCCATTTAGCCCTATCTAACTTTTGGAGACTGAGTGGGCAGTTCAATCTCCACTGGTACCCAATCAGAGACAGATGGCCCAAGGCTATCACTAATTAAGCGGTACGCAGTGAAGAGAGACGGCTCAAATGTGCCGCCATCTCGTGGTCTCTAACCCTAACACAATATATTTAATGTCTGAAATAATGTGGGTTCTACGGTCGATTTTCTTGAGTTTACAGGACGAAAAACCTGCTTGCCCGTGCCAGAGATCGACTAACTCGGGAACCGGTCGAAAAAAGGCTTAGAAAAATTTCCTCTAGTCGCCGACTAGACTCGAAACCAAGACTTCCTTCGTGCGGCCTAGCGCGGTGGTGTGCAAACGCCACATCCACTGAGCTACACAGGCTTGATATAGAGGAACAATAACTTGTTTGTTTCTGCTTGTTAAAGTATTTTTCAGCAACCAAGTGATTTGATGAGCTGATTTAGCCACTTTTGCAATGTGCCCCCTAAACTTCAACTCCCTATCCACCAACACTCCCAAATCTCTGGCCTCATCAATCTCCTGGAGTACAGTTCCACTAATGTGATATACTGCTGCTAATCTTTTCACTCCAAAATGCATAACCTTAAACTTTGCCACATTAAATTGACACCCATTTTCCCTAGCAGAGTCCTCCAAACTATCCAAATCATCCTGCAAAATTTTGACATCCTGTGCACACACAATTCCTCTACCCAACTATGCATCATCAGCAAACAAGTGAATACTTCTTCTCAGATCCTTTCCTATATCGTTAATGAACAAATTCAAAAGTAGTGGTCCAAGAACAGAACCCCGAGACACACCAATAGTCACAAGCCGTCTTTTGGACTCCACTCCTGAATAAACCACTCTCTGGTATCTTTCTATCAACCACACTCCTATCCATCTCACCAACCCTATATCCATCCCCATCTGCTCCAGTTTACTGATTAGAGTTCCATGTGGTATCCTGTCAAAGGCCTTGGCAAGGTCCAGTAGGATCACTGTAAACCCATTACCCTTATCCAGTTCAGCCGTCACTGTGTTATAAAACGTGAGCAAGTTACTGAGGCATGATCTACCCATAACAAAACCATGTTGTCCCTCATACGGTATCCTATTTTCATCTATCCAATCCTGTATTCTTCTCTTGACTAATGTCTCCAAGACCTTGACAACGATTCCTGATATGCTAATCGGTCGGTAATTTACAACAACAATCTTGGAACCTGCTTTATGCAGTGGAACTATTTTCCCGTCTTTCCACCCCCTCGGGACTAACCTAGATCCGAGACTTATATTAAACAAAATGGTCAAGGGCACTGACAGTTCTTTAGCCGCTTCACTTACGACACGAGCTGGTATACCTTCGAATTCCACAGATGTATTGACATTTAGGTTTTGGAATAGACTACTCACCTCCACTTTATTCACCATAATTACCATATAATCTATTGGTTCATTCATTTCTGCAATGTCACCAACTGGAAGATATATTCTTGCAAAGTGCTCGCTCAGCAATTCCACTATATCCACTGATTCGGTTACCTCCCTACCATCGGCATTCTTTAAAATCATTCTGCCATATACATTTTTTCTTTTACTTGCAACATATCGAAAAAACTGTTTAGGATTCTCTTTAGCCTGCATGGCCAATGTTCTTTCATAATCCTTTTTTGCGTTTCTTACCACAGTCGTTACCCTTCTGGCCTGCGCTTTATACCGTTCATGTGCGTGCAGGTCACCTTTCTCCTTAAATTCCTTCCACAGTTGTTTCTTTTTTTTTTTGCAGCTCAAGCTTAATGGTATTATTCATCCATTTAACTCCTACTTGATTTGTTATTCGGACTCTAGGTATACAGAACACTTAACATCAAACTATAACTGAACGCTGCCATAAGAATACCTGTCTACTTACCTCCTGCTCACCTAACCACAATGTTGATATGCATCTCTCTCTAACATCACCAACTGTAAAATCAATACCTGGATGATACACCTTTGCAAAATGATCATTCATTCTGATCCCAATTATTTATTTGGATTCAGTCAGCTGCCTACCATGAGAATTGTTTAAAGGCATTCTACATAGCCATTTTCCCTCTTACTTGCCACATAATGAAAAATTTGAGTTTACTTTCTTTGGCCAATTCTCTCCCATAATCTGATTTGGCCTTCCTTACTATACTATGGAAGGTCACCCCCTTCTTGCTTGCACTTTGTACTGCTTATGAGATATGCTGATAACTTTTTTCTTTATATTTCCTCCACAATGTTTTTTTGTAGCTCTTCTTTTATATAACTACTCATCAACCTAATTCCAACTTCGTTTATCATCCTAACCTTGGGCATGTAGTATGATACTAATACTCTGAAGCGATCTCTGACCACTTGCTAGGTACTACTGACATGCTTTCCTTGTAGCGCCTCAAGCCATGGCACTGTTTCAAGATGATCCCTGAGTCTTTCATAATCACCAGCATTATATATCCCCTCTTAACATTTTCTCCACGTGTTTGGCAACTTTCCAGAAAAAGTCTGGATGGTTACTCTCCCCCAATTGGAGGCAGAGTGTATACGTTGATTATGGATATATATTCTGATTCTATTATCAGATTCACACCCCCCTCAAATCTCTTGTTCCCTTAATAGCATGTTATTTCATGTAATTATCCCTTGACAACTTTATAAATCCTGCTTCCATCTTGTCATGCTTCTTCCAGTTGATATCCCCCATAGTTAAAGTCTCCCATAATAATTGTTCGTCATACACTCGTGTTGATTTATCCATACGTGGCATGTAAATCTTTCTGTAGACTGCCTGGTCTCTATCAGCACCCAACAACTTTTTTTGTCTTATTTCCCTCTATTTCACACCAGACAGCCTCAAATCAACCATCTAATTAACTAAAACAACTTTAACATCTCTTTAACTAATTTTGTTGGTTGTAATTATGCTTCTACCATCAGCAATTCCCCACCTCTTGTCCTGTTCCTTCTATTCTCCCTGAAAATATAGTATCATTTACATTCCATTCTTGTAACTATATCATTATCAGTAAACCAAGTTTCACTCATTCCTATAATTTTTGGCCAAGCCGAGTTTACAAATTCCAAAAAAACTCCACACCCTTATTCCAGATACTTGCATTTGTGTAAATGCATTTCAACATCCCTTTGTATCCATAGTTACCCTTGTGTGATGTCATTACCAGCCTATTCAAATTGGAAACCTGAAATCCCATGTGGTATTGCGTAATCATTACAGTACACATGCTCATTTATCACAGGGGCGGCCAGACACATGCTTGACTTCATCCTCCCTAATATCTCCAGTTTCCCTGGTCTTGTCTTGCACTACCATACTCTCCCTAAACAACACTTTTCTCCAAAACATCTAACTCTCAAATTATTTAAATATAGTCCGCTGGCATATATAAGTCGTTTGCATCAAATTCGCTCCAAACAATAAATTGAACACCATTCTTCCTGCACAATCATCTCATTGATAATCAATGCCCTTCTTAGTTCTGTCCTGTCATACCGAGCCAGCAGACTAACAATTTTTACCTTCACTTTCCATGTTTGTTTCCACTAACAACTCTCTTATTGGATATTTCTCACTTTTCTAATCGTTTCTGTCTGTCAGCCAAAACAATTAACTCGTGCGCTTTGTTCTTTTTCATACTTACAGCGTCACTAACATCATTTATCTTCGCACCTGGAAAACAGGCTTTCATTATTTTCTCATTAAGTATAACTCTTCCCCATACAGCACTATCTCTTTTTTTTCCTAGTGTCTCGCACTTTATGTTTTCAATTTACTTTCTTTCATTCTCTGTTCATCTGTGCCATACGCCAATTGTTTCCCCAGTCGCTCGAGTCACATTTCGTCCTGTGAAGCAGTCTGCGTAAGAGTGCAATTTCTTTCCGTATTAGCATCTCATCATCCGCATTATTACTATCAACTACTTCCTTCAAACTGTCATTCGTATTTTGTGCACTATCATTCACTGTTTCTGCTACATTGTCCACAACACTCATAATCCTGCCTTATATCATTATCACTCACTTCATTCTTTCGTGACTCGCATTTCTTATACTCGCTTAGGAAACATTTCCGACAAATATTTTCTCCATTCTCGCTCTCATACCACAAACTATTCACTGTCGGCAACGAATACATTAAACACACGTTACTTTGCACAAATCCGGCACGTTGATATCAGTAAATATCGATATCTTGTTCGCTATTTTTCTTGTACACATCGGTGCCATAACGAAAAACAATTTTAAAATGTATATGTATATGAATATTATTAGCAGCATTCTATAATAGTCATAGCTTTCATTCTCTGACTTAGCTTTCCGTACAACAGCTATAATAGTCATAGCTGTTGTACAGAAAGCTAAGTCAGAGAATGAAAAGAAACTGGTTTAGCAAGCTAAAGACAATTCATAAGAATTGTATCCATATTCTGTAAGTAAAAGAAATAATGAATATGAAAGAATAACTCTTCTGAATGCTCTGATGGTGTGAGGGTGACAAATGCAGAAGAGGTTGTGCAACCATTTTGCTAAAAGTTATCAACCTGGTATATGCAACATTGAGTTAACTGCTACTTCTTCACCGAATGAAGAAACTCAGGTGTATGAAGAGGAGTTATTAGAGCTGCTGCACAAAGTGAATAAGAATTCAGCCATAGAAACTGATGGAAGATCAGTACGAGTGCTAAACGAGTGTTCAGCTGAACTGGCTATTCCTTTGACTAGGCTATATAACTGGAGTCGCAGAATAGGGAAGATTCCACGTGAATAGAAAGAATGTATGGTAATCCCATTGCACAAGGGTGGTGCAAAGACGGATGTGTCCAACTACCAACTAATCAGTATCTCAGGAGTGCTGGTGTTAAAGATATTAGAAAAATTAGTTAGGGCTCACATTCAGAAATTGGTTGATAGTAATCTCTACTTTGTAATACTTTTGGATTTTGCTAAGGCTTTTGACAGAGTACAGCATGGAAGACTGTTGCATAAGTTGGATTGAATAGAGGTTTGGGTTATGGAATATTAGCATGGATAAGAGGACGTCTGACTGACAGACATCAAAAAGTGGTATACAGCAGATGTAAGTGTTCAAGATTCCATATAGGCTACTCTCTATATAGGTGCTTCTTTCTTTAATGCTATGACTTTTGCACACGATCTTATTCTCTTATCCTCTACTAAGGTAGGTTTGCAGGAACTCCTTGACCGGGCAGTTGACTTTTTCTCTATTCGAGACCTTTCTATTAATGTACAGAAGTCCTTCTCTTTAGCTCTTGTCCCCTCTGATCGTGACAAGAAGTTTAATCGAGACTAGAGTTTTTCATGCACAGGAGGCCATTGCATTCTTTGACCATCCTGGAAAAGTGGATATTCCACTCCTGGAAGAGTGGGGTAAACATGATACCGAGGTATCATGTTTATCCCAAAGGGAAGATCTTCTGTCCTAGAAGCTGGGATCGCTTCTTTGAGGAAAGCTCTTCTCAAGCCCCAGCAAAGACTGTTTATCCTTTCCCACTATCTCCCACCTTGCTTTTACCACAAGTTGGTGTTTGATAGGACATATATATCGGTACTGTCCCGAATGGACAGGGCTATCCATTCAGCTGTGAGATCATGGCTCCAACCGAAGGCAGGCTCCGAGCCTGCCGTCGGTCGGATTAGCCTTAGATGGCTAATCCCGCAGCTGTCCAGACTCGCGAAGTTAAAACTATCTTCTTCCCCTATCTGCAGAGAGGCTTTCTATAGCCCATTAATGCAAGAAGACTTTGGGCAGTCTAAAGGCTGGTCCCATTATCAAGGTACCTTAATTGAGTCAGCACCTGCAGAATGCAAGAGATGGGCATCTCTGCTGCACTGTTCTGTAGATGGCGCTTCTTTAGTAGAGTCATATCTGGTGCCTCCTCAGTATGATTGGGCAAGGGATGACACCAGACTACATGGGTTCAGTATATTGACCTTATCAGGATGAGGATCAATGCCCTGCCCACTCGAGCCCGCACAGCTCGATGGGGGTAGTGACAACTCAAAACTGTAGGGCTGGCTGCTACTACAGTGAGACATTGTCTCATATAGCACAGTGTTGCTTCCGCACCCATGGGGGGGGTCATGCGGAGGTATGACGCCGTGGTCTCCATTCTGAACAACAGCTTTAAGAACAAATGTTGGGAGACCGCAGTGGAACCACATTATAGGACCTCCCTGGGTTTGAGCAAGCCAGCCTTAGTGATTAAAAGAGATGGTAACATTTGGGTAGTTCAAGCCCAGGTGGCGGGAACAGCATGCCAGTAGTATACCAGCCACTAGTGACCAGCTCAAGATCAAAATAAGTTAAGAAATCGTGACGTGATTGGTTGTTCATTTGATGACGTCATTGTGTGTGACGTCAAGAGTTTGTAATGTTTGGAATTTCCCTGGGGGTATATGCATCACTGACGTCAGTTCTTGTGTTTTGGTTCGCGTATGGAATTATGGGTGATGTTAGAGAGAAAAAAATACTGTCTTTTTCACTTTATTTAATTTCTGTATGTTAGATTCAGTAAATAAATTTGTTAATAATATTACAGTCAAATAAAAGGTAACATAGAAATTAACAAAGTATATATTACAGAGCTAATATTAATTTGAAATAATAAGAAATAACTATTTATTTGTTGTGCTGGCAAAAGAAGTTTCTAAACGAAAACGCTGCGGAGAGTTCAAAACCATGTTTGTCTCTTATCCGTTACTTAAAATTACTAATGCTAAAGAAAAAAATAAATAAAAACAAAATTCCAGTTACAGAAATAGGTTATGAGTACAAGGAATTAAAGGTAAAATCAATAGTCATATTGGTTTAAAAAAATAAATGTAAGCATTAATTTACTACAGCAATAATTGCCCACGGGAACCAATTCCAACCTAAACATACGATTTAAAAAAAAAAAAACGTGTTTTTTCCCCCCTCCAAAGTTATCAGTATCAGTTGGAGGTGACATCACTAAAAGATATCTGCAAATGATGAGCTCGCTCATCTCACTAGCCTGAGCAGACATCTTCTGGAGGAGAGGGGGAGAAGAGGGTGGGGTGAGGGGAGCATTGTAGGGAAGACCCCTGTCAACCTCTTGACTACCCTTTCACTTCCACCACCTAATGCTATTTTTTGCCCCTCCAGAGTTATCAGTATCAGTTGGAGGTGACATCACTAAAAGATATCCGCAAATGATGAGCTCGCTCATCTCCACTAGCCTGAGCAGACATCTTCTGGAGGAGAGGGGGAGAATAGGGGATGATGAGGTTAGGGGTGGGGGGAGAGCATTGAAGGAAGTTTTACAGAGAGACAGCATTTAATTAACCCAAAAACGTGACTTAAACTCTTAAAGTTTGGTATAGAAAAAATATTTGTACTCTCCAGATAACACATATACAAATTTTACCTTTCCCCACACAAAGCAAGATTAAAAACACACCAACAGCATGCGAAAACATGTCGTTGAGTCATCTGCAGAAAAGGTTCATTTTTGAAGGAATGGTCAGCGTAGGGCATAGTAAGAGTAAACAGTACTATAAGAAAAACCATAGAGTCGAGTGACTTTGCACTTAAGGTGATCGTTCATCCACTGCAGCTGCTGTTTTGTATTGTGGTGTTTTGTGTTTGGTAATGTAAAAATAATGAGTGAGCCACAAAATTCTTTGAAATTTTAATTGAAAGGGAGATGGTAAATCCCGTTTTTTTTTATAGCCGGGTCTGAAACTCGGATTGAAATCCATCGAGTTTCATGCCGAAAAGACTATCGGCAGGCCCAAGTGTAAATGATCACTTGGGTAGTAGAACACCAGAGCAACTCCATGCAAAGGTGGAGCAAGATCCGTCACTAGCTTTAATATTTTCTCATAATGTAAAACCCAGCTCCTAAGATATATATATATATATATATATATATTGTTCTACATTATGAGAAGAGGTCACTACTCAGACCGGTTTCAACCTTTTTTTTTATGAGGTTTCATCAGTGAGTAGGTAGACCTGGAATATCAAGGTTTTTAAGTGAACGCGAACATACATACCTCTACTATCGAATTGCCGAAATGGTGCACTCCTATATTGTTAATTACTAAGATAATAAGCCAAAATGCTATTTTACCGGCGAATTTGATAATTGAAAGGGAGATGGTAAATTCCGTTTTATTTTATAGCCGGGTCCGAAACTCGGATTGAAATCCATCGAAATCCATAGAGTTTTATGCCGAAAAAAACTATCGGCATGAAATTGATGGATTTTGATCCGAGTTTCAGACCCGGCTATAAAATAAAACGGGATTTACCATCTCCCTTTCAATTAACAAATTCGCCGGTAAAATAGCCTTTTGGCTTATTATCTTAGTAATTAACAATAATTAACAATATAGAAGTGCACCACTTCAGCAATTCGATAGTAGAGGTATGCAAGTTCGTGTTCACTTAAACACTTAAAAACCTTGATATTCCAGGTCTACCTACTCACTGATGAGACCTCAAAAAAGGTTGAAACCGGTCTGGGTAGTGACCTCTTCTCATAATATAAAACAATGTATATATATATATATATATATATATATATATATATATATATATATATATATATATATATATATATATATATATATATATATATATATATATATATATATATATATATATCGGACCCGGCTATAAAATAAAACGGAATTTACCATCTCCCTTTCAATTATCAAATTCGCCGGTAAAATAGCATTTTGGCTTATTATCTTAGTAATTAACAATATAGGAGTGCACCATTTCGGCAATTCGATAGTAGAGGTATGTATGTTCGTGTTCACTTAAAAACCTTGATATTCCAGGTCTACCTATATATATATATATATATATATATATATATATACAGTATATATATTTGATAATTGAAAGGGAGATGGTAAATTCGTGACAGAGCTTGCTCCACCTTTGTATGGAGTTGCCCTGGTGTTGTACTACCCAAGTGATCATTTATACTTGGGCCTCGCCTGTTATTCTTGTATAACGCCTGTTATACAAGAATAACAGGCGTTAGCTGATTTTTTAAACTATAGTTATATATTTAATATATTGGAAAAGTTGTTGGAAGGTAAAATGCAACAGTGGATGGATAGGGATGCAATACTCTATGGTGGACAGCATGGCTTTGTAAAGAGTTAAAGAGTTGGTCCTGTGCTAGTAACATTTTCAAATTTTATAACAAAGTGACCTTAGAAGTGATAATGCTCGACTTTGCCCAGGCATCTGACAGAATACTACAATGGAAAACTTGCAAAAACGAAAAAATGAGAATGGATATGAGGCCAGTAGCATAGATTGGTGGGTGACTGATGGACAGATAGAGATGGTGGAATGGAGTCTAGGAGGATGATGGTGAAAATTGGAGTACATCGGGGTTCGGTTCTAGGGCCACTACTCTTTGATTTGTATATCAGTGACAGAGAAAGGTTTACGAGTGGTTATTCAGTTGTTTGCAGATTATGCAAAACTGAGGGAGAGCAATAGTCACTAAAGGTGATGTAGATATCCTGCAGGAAGATTTAAATAAATTGGCATCGTAGGTAAAGGATAATGATTATCAATTTAATGTTGCCAAATGTAAGGCTAATGCACTTCAGGTTGAAAATGTGACATGTGTTGCACATATTGATTGTATTGGTTTGAAGGAAATTAATGAGTTTAGCGACTGGGGAATAATGGTGGACAAAGAGTTGAAGTTCAGATGTCATATTGCAAAAGTTGGTAAAATAGCTGAAAGAATTACTTTGATATTGAAAAACACGCTAAAAAGTAAAGATGAGGTATCATCTCTCTCTCTCTTTATAAGGCTATGATTCGGCCACATCTTGACTACTGCACACAGATTTGGTCACATGAGTTTCTTCGGGAGGGGGGAGAAGGAGGTGATCGATAAGTTCAAAGACTAGTAGCCAAGATATTGACAGGTCTGTGGAATACTTCCGACGAGGACAGGTTGATGGATCCAGGTTACAAAATTTAGTTGAGAGGCGGAAAAGAGGGGGAGATAATAGAAACTTTTAAGATATTAAATGGGTTTTATAAAATTGATGCAAATGAAACTTTTCAATACATCACCAATAGTCAGAGAACTAGGGACCATCCGTGGACGATATATAAGAGTGTAGTTAATAAGAGTGTGCAGACCAGATTTTTTTGCTTGAAGAGTGGTGAGTAAATGGAATGGATTTCCAGACTTGGTTGTGAGTTCCTTGACGGTGATTGGATTCAAGGAGCTGTATGATAAGATTTTTTTGTGTGGTGGTTGATTTGGGTCTTCCATGATGAGTCTCCTTACTCTGTGGAGATGCTGTAAAATAATAATAATAATAATTATTATTATTAATTATTACAGTGACACAAAACTCACTTAATTTGAGTAATTAATCCGTCAATTAATGCGCGCTAAGCGAAATTACGTTAAGCGAATGCAGTGAACAACAGGAATAACTATAATTCATCCATCAGTTAGCTTATGTTTGGAAAAAAATTACAGTATATTATTATTATTATTCCTGACATCTCCAAGGAGTTTGAAGACTCATCGCGGGAGGACACCTACAACTGATACAACTGCCTCAACCACTACACCGAACCCCTACTACGAATCATCTCCATCAACGCCATCTACCGCCACTACCACTACAATTGGTGTTCTATGTCTGTAAATTGTGCGTGTTCCGAAGGGCTGATTTGTCTGTATGAGGGATGAAAAACCCGAGTTTCCGGGAGAAAAAACCCAACTACCTCCGCATGAGATCGGCTAACTCACCTTCGATTAAAAATCGTCCAGATAAAGATTCCTCCCGTCGCGACGAGAATCGAACTTGAGCCTATTCCAATCGAAGAGAGCAATGTATCGTCGTTCTTCCAATTGCGCTACGGAGGCGCTTAAGCGGGGAAAGTTCTGCTGAAGATTCTGATTGATGAATCTGTTGAAGAATTCAGTTTAAAGAAATTACCACAAGGATTGAACTTGGCAAGAAAGTTATTTAATCGGTAATGATCTCTCAATGGAGCGCTCCGGAAAATTCACAAGACAATTGGATATTTGTTTAGCTCCGTATTATGAACTTATAAAGAACATCTATGAAATGTTAGTTTTGAAGAGAGTGATGACGATTAAAATATACACTTTATTTTATTTTGCCTAAAACATTTATGTATTATGTGCAATGAAGTTTATGTGCAATTTATAATTTTATACTATGTATTTGTTTCATAGTTTATATGTTTTCTTAACTTACATGAATTACCTGAATTAAATAAAATTTTTTTTTTTTTGTTGGATATGTCATTGTTTATCTTTAAAAAAAAAACGATTGCGGAACCTAACCCTACCTTTTCTATGTGATCTGATTTTATACGGACGCGTCATTTCTATGGAACCTAATATCCGCGTTATACGATGGTTACCATATAGAATTGGCGTTAAGTGAGGTTTCATATACCTATATTTTTTTCTTTCGAGTCAGTAGAGGTCGCCTATGATGGATTATTAGTTTTCTTGTGCGTCATGTGCGGTTGTGTTTGCTGGATTGTGATAGGACGTTGTGTTGCTGTATTATAAATCAGGGAAAAAAATAAATACGAAATGTATTATGTGTAACTCTGTATTGATAAGTTTGTGTTACTGGCTCTATTAAGAAAAGTATGTCCTTCAATCAGTATGTTTTGTGCGATGTTTGCAAGTTTAATTATATTTCAAACAAAAAGCATGTATATAGCAAACGCCACCAAGAAAAGTTAAAAGATATTCTTACGAAATTCGGAAAAAAGGTGAGCTTGTGTCTTTTTATTATTATTATTCAGGCCTCCATGGAGTCAAAAGACTCATCGTGGTAGGTCCTTTCTAAGAAACACAAGTCTATCAAGACTCATCGTAGGAGGACCCTCCTAGGAAGGAAACAAAGTCTATCATACCACTCCTTAAATGCATTGATCATTCTCGCTCTCACCGCTCTATCAGGCAATGCATTCCATGGTTCAACCACCCTCCATGCAAAGAAACCACTCCTCACCCTCTTTCTCACAGTTTCCTTTCGTAACTTCCAGGGATAGCCCCTTGTCATGACTCCTTCCTGCTGTCCACCCAAGCGAAAGAGCTCCCCAGTGTCAACCCTGTAACCACCTCTCAACAGTTTAAAAGTCTCAGTCATATCATCCCTCCTTCTATCCACCAAACTGCAGACCACACTTCCTCAGCTAATCCTCATAACTAACATTGTACAGTCCCGACACCATTTTTGTTATCCGCCTTTGTACCCTTTCCACAGTTAATTTATCCCCTTCAAATCCTGGGGACCAGATCTGAAAACAGTAGTCTAAGTGTAGTCTTGAGCATTTACTCTTGTAATTATGTACCAATGCAATTTATGATGTACTTAAGATAATGCAGGTAAGGCGCTTATTGTTATAATAAGATACACTTAGATATTTTAAATTAGGTATCTATGCAGCATTATGGGATATTGAAACATTTGATGTAACCTTCTCTATTTCAGTAATGGAATAATGTGTGTTGGTGTAATCGAAATACCATATTCTAAAATGCCAAAATGCTGACACTCCATCACTTGACCAACTCTTTTCGGACACAAACATCTAACACAAAAATAAATACATATGTTTGAAATCTTTACCTTTGTAAGCTTTTCATTAATTAGATGTGATGAGTATGCTTATTAGAACAGACAAAAATATGAGATTTAAGTGTCATCATAAGTCTTATGAAACAAGAGTAGGCCTACATGAAAAAGAATTAGACTTATCACACTACATACATTACTTTGCAGCTCGTGCATATTTTTCACTAGACCTAATTTTCTTTAGCAGTTCTTTGTTTTGACACAAACAGTCGAACATATTTTTGCATGTAAAATGTCTGTAATTAAATTTAACTGTAGCAAGTCCTTTCACAGATTCTATGGTAAGTCTATTTCTTTCTCCTTGGTCCACTGAGCTTGTATTAATGAAAAGAGCCTTTCAACACTGGCATTGTGACCTGAAATTGCAAACAGAAACTGAGCCATCTTTACAATTTCATTGTACTGTTCTTCACTCTTGCAGAATTCAATGTAGTCGCACCATTTTTTTCTGACTTGACACTTCTTTTCCATCATATGAAGCAACAAATCTCTTCAAGTTGGAAAATTGGTAAAAACATTTGCTGTCATCAACTTTCACACCTGGTTCCATCAAGAAGTGTATACATTCTTCTACACTTTCCCAGGAGAATTTTTTTAAGACTTAGCCACTTAAAACAGGAAAATTCATTAAACTGTTGCATCCACATGTTCAAATAGTCTAAACATCCTACATAGAGTGTTTCCACATTACACCAAAACTTTTTTACCCCAGATTTGAAGCCATCGCTTTCCATTTTCTTCAAAATGTCCTTTGCTTTCAATGGTACGAAATGTTCATTTTTCCTTCCCTGAAGAAGATCGTGTAATGAAGATAGTATTTCCATTACATTAATAAGGGAATTGTCTTCTTTCTCTAGCCTGTAGGTGATTGTCAAGCAGGTCTGTACCATGTTGGATGCAATTATTAAGGATGTGTGCAGGGCATCCCACTCCGACCATTGATTGGTTAACCATCCTTTTCAAGTTGGCAAATATATTATTGCCTTGACCTCCAAACATGGTATTGCAAATATCACCCCCAAAAGTAACACACATTTATTTTGAAGTCCCAAATTGTTTAGTGTTTCATTGACATAAGTTGAAATAGTTTCTGCAGTTTCATTTGGTTTGCTCTCAACATTCACTACTTTAATCTGTAAACCTCCATTCTTGTAGTCAAAATATTGAATAAGGATAGGAAATACTTTCACATTACCATAGTTACTAGCATCTATTGAAACACCTGTAAAGGGAATATCTGCCATGGATTTGATTATAGTTTCTATTGAATGGGGAGCAAGAACAGAATTCACAATGGTTTGTGTTTTTGTGTGACCACTCGACACTTTGGCTGCAATATTTGAATCACTGAAAATTTGTTTCAACAATCCAGGAGCACAGTCCATGGAATTGTTGTGATGAACAACAGTATGATATGCAAGGGCTCCTTCAGCAGCACTTACATGGTCTTCCAATTCTGAATTTGGCTTGATAAAATAATCACTTAATTTTCCTGTTGAACTCTGTGTCCTAACACACTTTAAATGCTTTTCTTTTTGCTTGTAGTTCGAAGACTCTTATCCCATGCTGTGCAACAGAAACGTATGTATCAGGACTGCATACAATACATTCAGCCTCCCATGGCTCACATCCAGGGTGAAAACATGGAAATTTTTCTCTGAGTATCATTGAAGGAGCACTTTCTTTTAGCTTTAGACATCCTCCACATAATCTGAAATAAATATAAGTAAAATGATATATAATTATATCGTAATGTTTAGGTAGGCCTACATAACAGTTATGTCATAACCTAAAACGTGGTATATATTTTAATTCTAATATAATTTGATAATTTAATATCTTACTTACTTGGTAAGGTCATTAATTTAATTAAGAACAAACAAAACTAAGGATGCGTCTTGATTTCCACTTCAAACACCACCACTACCATAGCACTAAGCATGCAGTAACGGCATTAACGTGAGGCCAGCGAGAAAGAGCAAAACGTTGAAAAAAAAAAAAAATGAGTGCCGTTATCTAAAAGTGCAATTTGATTCAATTATTGATTCATTTGTTCTATAATATAACTAACCTCCTGCATTCTTGTTTCAGCAATGTTACCAACACGGGAGAAACACCTGGGGAAAAAATCCAAAATGCTCCTACAGAAATGCGGACATAACAGGGGTTTTTCAAAAATATATGTGGACAGATATTTTCATTATCAAAATGTGGACATGTCTGCATAAATGCTGACGTATGGTAACCCTAGAAATATATATATTTTGAAGGTTGAAGGTGTCACGTAACATTGTTGTCGCATGAGGCTTATAACTGTTATTCACAGTATACTACCTTTGCAGTATACCTCTACAATGTGTCAAAAGGCTTGCGCAGGAGGACTCAAACTGCCATTATTCACAATTCTGGGCATACCTCTTTCTAAACTGATCCACTAACCCGAACACTACCTTAGATAAACCCCATTCCTCTCGTTCACCACCCTTCTAGCAAAAAACCTAAACCTTATATCCCCATCTACTATACATTTACTCAACTACCAGTGATGTTTTCATTTCACTCCTGCTATATATTGAGAAATTACTCCTACATCCATTCCACAAAATGTTTTTAGCAGTTTATATATTCATCATATCTATTCTATCATTTAGTTTCCCCTCCCCCCACAATCTGCGAATCTTGTTTTTTATCATACAAAGTATTCTATAGACCTGAATAGTATAATAAATTTAGTTTAATCCTTTATCCAAGTGTAAGCAAACAAAGTTTGCACTTTAAAATATCTTCAGGATTGAGGTAAGGTAGTGCAACACTAGGCAACCTTGAGCAAAGGTGGACCGAGCTCACATCACTCCTTGTCGCAGCATCTCCTATAATGCAAAGCACATCTCCTTGCAGACATGTATACTGCTATGCATTAAGGGAAGGGCCACTACCCAGATTGGTTTCAACCTTTATTGAGGTCTCGTCACTGGGAGGCAGACCCAACCGTGGAGATACTGACCTATATTATCTATAATAATAGATAATATAGGTCATATTTACCTATAGGAGTTGCCAACAGGTGTACCACCTTATTATTGAATTACTCTGGATTTAGAGAAAGATGTTGGAAGTTTATTTTTATTTTATTTTATTTTTTTATTTTTCACTTGGTTAGACTATAATAAATTTAGTTTAATCCTTTATCCAAGTGGATCAAGGATTAAACTAAATTTATTATAGTCTAACCAAGTGAAAAATAAACTTCCAAAGACCTGAATTGTGTTGGTCACCTGCCTCCGAATCCTTTGAACCGTTTCCATATCTCAGACAAGTAAAGCTAATCACAGTATTCCAGATGCAGATATATGAAAGCCTTATAAAGAAGGATAATCAGAATTCTACTTGTCATTATTATCTTCGTAGGCATCTGACTAATCCTTTATGCTATTTTGCCAATTTTTGGAATGTTCTCTGAACTTCACTTCCCTGTCAATCATGACCTTGAATCCTTGACCTCATCAGTTTCCAGAAGTGAAACCTCCTGAGTGTAATATCATCATGGTTTATTTATAACTTACAATTTGTAAATAGGGAAACAAAGTAAATAAATAGGAATAAGAAAAAGTTAGTTAATATAAGGAAAGCTTCTCAAATCAGAGAAGCTTTCCAGGCTTCTCTGATTTGAGCCAGTTGAATTATTTCTCATGAAGAGAGAGAGTATCTGTGCTGATAATATACTGTGGTTAATATACTGCTAGAATTGCTTAGGTGGTCTTCCTCTCTGTCTTTGTCTATTTGAGGGGCATATAAAAGTAAGATGTCAAAGTATGGAGGAGAGTGTCTCAGTTGGTGTTCAAGCCAACAAGTTGACGTCTGTGTTGAGTTTCATTCAAGGATTTTTGATTTGCCTCTTCTAAAATAGTGGAATTATGAATATGATCCTTCCAAGAGTAACAGTCTTATTCTTAGCCAAGTAACAGTATTAAGCAGGTTGTATTAAAGCTATTAATGGTTTTTATTGCTTTTTGGATGGAAATGTTCCGTGTTTCTCCACTATATAAAAAGATAGCCTAAGAGGTTGCTTTGTAATTTTTTTCCAAGTTAGTGAGGGGGGGGGATTTCCATATATTTCCTAGATTCATGTGTTGATTGACAGCTTTATATTTTCTAAATATTATGTCATTTACAGTATTATTTATATTTGAGCCTAAGTATTGGAAGTCGTCTACTTTTTCTGAAGGTTGGTTGTGTTCTGTAATGATGGAACTATGTGATATATTTGTGAATATTTTAGTTTTCAGTTAACTGTCAATCCAAATATTTTTGCAACTTGGCATAGTTTATCAAAGTGTTATTGCACCTTGCATAAAGATAAATCTATTAAAAATAAAAAATAAATCTGCTAATGCCTTTTATTCCCTTATAGGGAGTAGGCAAGGCCTTTATACCCGATCTAGCTTTTGGAGACTGAATGGGCAGTTCAGTCTCCACTGGTAGCCAATCAGAGATAGCTGGCACATGTCTGCTGTCACAAATTATAGCAGCCACCAATGAAGAGGCTGGCAAACAAGTGCTGCCATCTCTTGGTACCTAACCCTAATAAGATATGTTACTGTCTGAAATAATGTGGATACTACGGTTGATTTTTTTTTGAGTTTACAGGATGAAAAACCAGAGTTTCCAGGAGGAAAAACCCGCTTGCCCGTGCCAGAGATCGCCTGATGCAGGAACCGGTCGAAGAAAAATTTAGAAAAAGTTCCTCCAGTCAGCGACTAGATTTGAACTTAAGTCTAACTTCGAGTGACCAAATGCAGAGGATGCAAGCTCCACTTCCACTGAACTACTATTAATACTATATCATCTGCATAGCTGAGGTCACTGAGACAGAGTTATATATCGTTGGTTGTTAGCGCTGCACCGAATTTGTCCTCAACCCTCCTGAAAATGTAGTCTAGGGTTATTATAAAGAGTAAAGAAGCGAAGATGTCTCCTTGTAGAACTCCTGTTATAGGAAATTTTTCTGTCAATTCCCATTTACACGAACTCGGGCATGAAAATCTTGATAAGATGCTGCAATTACTATTATTATTATTATTATTCAGGCCACCACGTAGTCAAGAGACTCATCATGGGAGGTCCTTCCTAGGAAACACAGTCTATCATACCACTCCTTGAACTCATTGACTGTTCTTGCTCTCACCACTCAGACAGTGCATTCCACGACTCAAACACTCTCCACGCAAAGAAACCACTCCACACCCTCTTGCTCACAGCCTCCTTTCGTAACTTCTAGGGATGGTCCCTTGTCACTGCTTCCTGCTGTTCCACCCAGTGAAAGAACTCCACAGTGTCCACTCTGTAACTCAACAGTTTAAAAGTCTCAATCATATCACCTCACCTTCTTCTATCAACCAAACTCTGCAGTCCACAGTCCTGAAACCATCTTTGTTATCTCTCCCCCCCCCCCCCCCCCCCGTACCCTTTCCTCGGTTAATTTATCCCCTTCAAATCCTGGGGACCAAATTTGAGGACAATTGTCTAAGTGTGGTCTGATCAGGGTCTTATACAATGGAATGATAACCCTTTTATCTCTGCAGGTCAGCATCCTCAGTATTGTTGCAGCAATCCTCTGGGTTACCTTCACTTTTGCAATATGCTCACTGAATTTCAGTTTTCTTTCAGTCATCACCCTCAGATCTCTTGTCTCCCCTACTTCCTCCAGTACAGCTCCTCCAATTTACTTGCAATTTTGTTGGGAATACCATAATGATAAAGAATGCTAAATATGTTAATTCTATTAATGGAATCAAATGCCTTTATGAAGTCTATGGGAGTGGGATAAAAAGAATATTCTCATCTTTAGAACCTTCCAATTATCTTCTTACACTGTAAATGTAATGTAATGTAAATGTAATATGTTATGACTCCAAAGTGGATAATTACATTTTTTCCAAATTGAAAGAAAAGCCATTATACTTTGTCCACAATATCAGCTTATTAATGTCATCCCAAAGAATTTCTTATTTGTTGTTGCTCTTATTAATTTAGCTTGATCAGCACCCAACTGGTTGGCCAAGTGGATTGTATATCCACTCTTGAATCCGTCCAGGGACATGAATGTTATGTGATTGTACTAACTCTTTGTGGAAAGGGCATCTGCGATCCTACTACTGCTTGCAGAAGACTTCACTCCCAAAACCCAGTAATATACGAGGTGACTATATGGTGTCAAAATGATGTCACGTGTGAATATCTAATACACAACTGAATATCACTCATTGAATTACCTCTAATGCCATTAATAGCAATGGTCCAACAACAGAACTTTTCAGCATACAAACACGCCCCCCCACACACACCACTGGTCACCTGTTTAATCTTTGATTGCATCCACCATATACTATTCTTATGTCCATCTGACAAAAACTCTCCTATCCATCTCGCCAACTCCATATCTATTCCAAATTTGTCCCAGTTTACTTAACAGATTATCTTGTGATTAGGTATCCTGTCAAATGCTTTTGTACAGTTCGGCAACATTACCGTGTAAACATTGTGTTTATCCAACTTTGCCATTACAGAGGACTTTGTTTCTATGATAGAAAGACATCCTTATGGTGTAGAAACAGAGTAAATTGCTAAGGCAATACTTTCCCTAAAAACTATGCTTCTCATTATAAAGTATCATATTCTTATCCACCAATTCTTGAATTCTAGCTTTAAACAACTTTTCGAAAACCTTAATGACCACTCATGAGATAAGGCCTTTTCCCTTTCACATTCATGCACCATACATGTGTACACATATGCAAACATCTTAAGTAATCCCATGGCTGAATTCACATCAAGATTTTGCAATATTCCAAGCACTTCCATTTGTCCTCCGTAAAGCTCACCTCAGTGCCTGTCACATTAGCCAGTGATTTATGCACCACGATAAACCTTTGCAAAATATACACTCATCATCATCATCAAATTCTTGCCATATATCCTCAAAGGGTGTACAGGATATGATAGTACTACATGAAAAATTTACATCATTATTAACTTCCTATCTACAATTTTCCTCCAAATCAGTCTGTTGCTTGTCAAGACTCCAACATTATCAGATCTTATATTTCTATTTTCTAAGGCACTTTGTACTGTATCAATCCGCCTATATCTTGGTCTTCCTCTGGGTCGTTTTCCTGGCAGAGAACACTTGCTTTGCTTAGGGGTGCTTAAGGGTCAAAGCTGTATAACTGATGCCTGTCCTGAGCATACACTGCTGCTTTGTGTCATTGTATGCCAATTATATTAAGGTCTTGTTTTAGCTTGTTAACAACTGAATGTCCTGTATTCTTACAATATGGTTGAACCATTATGGCCTTTATTTACACAGGATAATGCTAAGTAGCCGACCACTCCTCTGACATATCATTATTCACAAAGTCAAAAGTATCTTATTCCCAAAATGCTCCTTAAACACTGATCAAAGCATTCAAGTGTCCTATTATCAATGTTACACAATATCCACATTTAGCTCCATAACACAAAATAGAGAACCAGTTTTGTTTTGCTTTTTATTGAAGTTCTTACTTTCGAAAATTTCCATAAGCTTTTGAATATTCTTGAAGTCATTCTTCACCTTACCTCACCAATATCAGTTATGTAGCTACTAAGAGGATTGAAGTGAGATGTTCTATAGCACATCCTTTAAGAAAGACACTTTATTACCTGTTTTCGTTATCTTTGTTTTCTCAATATTGATAATCAAACCTAGTTGGCTCCCAGTATCATCAATTAGCAATAAAGGAATTAATTTTTCCCACATGATTTGTGAATAAAGCCAAATCTCAGCATAATCCAGATCAGATACTTTAAGATTCTTAGACCACTTTAATCCCCAGTTCTTCTCCTGAAAGAGATTTGTTCATCACAAAATCATTTACATGACTAATTAGAAAAAGTTAAAGCACACATTCCTGTCTTACTCCAGTTGTTATTTTAAACCATCAGGTTTAACCCAAATTAAAATAATTACTAATTTAAAAAAAAAAAAGATATGAATAATTAATAGCGATCACATCACTTCCAAAACTTAGGGATTAGCATGCACTCTGAGCAGTCGAGGTTCAGACAATTTTGTTGTGTTTCACACGTTTCAAGGAAGAGATGATCAGTTTTGAACTTGTCGGAATGAAGTTTTGTCTGGTTTGAAAGAACTCTGTGCCTAGTATCAATAGCATGAGAAGCAAGGCCAGACTTGTCAGATTCTGAAAATGTAATATAGTCTTGATGTTCTTCTGTTCTGATCAAGGCATAACAGCCACTCTGTCCAAAATACCTTGGACAGAGTATCAGGTACCTTGACATGAGCGAGGTACCTGATAGACACCTGCTAAGGAAAGAGGTGGTAATGTATTCTTTGTAGATGGTAAGAAGGAAGACAGTTTCTGAGCTGGTTTAAAGGAAGTGTATGGATTGAATTTGTGAAGAATCCATGCTATTTGTTTGGAGGTTCCTTTAAGGTAGGGTGTTGAAATTCTTTTCATATCAGATTATAATCTGGTAGAATTATTATTGTACAGGTACCTCCAGGGAAACCAAAGACTGATTGCTGGAGACCCAAACTATTCACACAATCTGTTATACCTCTCCTTGAACCCATTAACAGACACAGTGCCAACAGCTGACTCTAGCAACCCATTCCATTCATTCACAATTCTTCCAAGTGAAATATCTAGCCCTCATGTGCCTACTAACCACATTTTTTACTCAACTTCCACGGATGACTTCCTGTTCTGCCCCCTCTAGCCAAGTGCTAAAACATTTCCCCTGCATTAATCTTATAAAACTATTTAAGTAACTTAAATGCTGCTATCATATCACCTCTTTTTTACCTATCAGTTAACTTCTGCAGCTCACACACCCTCAGTCTATCCTCATATGGAATGTTCCACAGACCACTCACCATCTTGGCCACTTGCTTCTATATCCTCTCTGCTACTTCCTCATCCCCAAGAAATTCAGGAGACCAGGCCTGAGCACAGTAATCCAGATGTTGGCTAATCTATTCTTCAATAGCCAAGTAATCTTATGAATTACCTAAGCAATATGTCCTCTGAACTTCACCTGTCTGTCTGCTACCAACTTTAAACTCTGGCTTCATCTATTTCCTGGTGTACAGTTACATCATTGTGGTACAAATCTTATAATCTGTTTATCCCAAAATGTATAACTTTATCTTTCACCACATGTAAACTGACACCCATTATCTTTTGCCCATACTGACAGTCTATTTAAATCGTCCTGCAAGCTCTCAACGTTGTGAGTGCTATGATGGTGAATGAAGTCAAGGCAAATTATGATAGATTTTGTGTAAATGTCAAATTGTGATGGACACGATGTTTAGGGCCTCCCTCGATGAGTCTAAGGACTCCTTGGAGTCACCTGTAAAATAATAATTGCCTTGATTTACTGTTACTCTACCTAATTTTGCAGAAAACAACTGAATATTTCCTTTCAGTTAATTGTATTAATACAATTAATACAATTGTATTAATTGTAGTTAATTGTATTAAGTATTCTAAGTATTGATTCACCAGAGTGGGCAACTCAAATAGAGGGACATAGTAGTTCCCTCTTTCGCAGAAGTCAATCAGTACAATAGTGTTTATTCTATTTCCAAATTCACTCACTCACTCTCTCTCTCTCTCACACACACACACACACACACACACACACACACACACACACACATGCTATTATTATTATTAAGAGAGACTTCCAGGAAGTCAGGGACTCATCAAGGGAGGCCACATACTGCACATGTCATGGTTGTCCTTGAATTCATTTACATTACTTGCACACACACAACATCCAGTGGCAATCCATTCCAGTCATGCACAATCTATGAGAAAAATATCTAGATCTCATCCCTTTCTTGGCAGCATTCATTCTTAGTTTAAGAGGGTGCCCTATCATCCTTTCCCCACTCTTCATCCCTTTCTTCTATTTGCTAGTGCCTGCAGTCTACAAATTCTCAATCTGTCTTCATAATCAGTATTTCACAATCCTGATATCATTTTAACACATCTTCCTTTGCACTCACCCTCTCTACCCCCACCCCTGCCCTCACTATATCAGAATCATCATGGAAATAAGGAGACCAGACCTGTGCACAATAGTCCATGTGAGGTCTGATTAAGGCCTTGTAAAGAGGCAAAATTAGTTCCTTATCTCTATATGACTTTATCATATAAAGTGTTGAAGTATTTCCCCTGCATCCCTCCTATGAAATCTTTTAAGTAACTGGAACATCTATATATCATATCCTCCCCTTTTTTTTCACCTGTCAACCAACATTTTAAATCCGCAACCCCTCAACCTATCCTCATTGGAAGCATTCCACAGACCACTCACTCTCAAAGTTTGTTTCAGCATTGCAATTATCCTCTGAGTTTTATTTGCAATCTTTACTATATGGTCTTTTAACTTTGCTTCCTATATGCTAAAACTCCAAGAACTCAGCCTGATCAGTTTCTTCTAGCACAATCCTGCTGATATTATATGACATTGGCTATTTAATCACACCGAAGTGTATAACTTTACATTTACCAACATTGAACTGATAACCATTTTCCCATGCCCATGATTATGAATCCCCAAGGTTTGGTTCCTGTTCACAAACTCTTTCATTTTGACTTGAATAATGTTTGTGTATTTTAGTCTACAGTTCACATCTGAGAGCTGCTCAACTTTTATTCACTTTAAAACTTTCTTACATGTTCTTCTTTTCAATATATGAAATTCAGTTTTATCCTGCTCAAGACTAAATGGTGATCACTTCCAATTTCAAATCCTCTGGACACTAGTGTCCTGCACCAGAGAGAAAACATCACTATCAACATAGTCTCATTGACTTTTCTTATTCCTTGCCTCTTTTCTCCATGTGAATTTGTGCAAATTGTTATGTTGGAAAATGGTGTTAGTAATAACCAGTCCATGATTCAACGATGACTTCTAAGGCCGGAACAGGCCATGCTAGGCCTAAATCCTTGATATGCATGATGATGATGTTCTGAGTAGAAACCCAACAGGTATTCGCCATTGTTATTAGCTTTGCTGTTTTCTCCGAATTTTCTCAAAACATTTTTATATGTCTGACAATCATTCCCTACTCTGCTATTTAGATCCCCAACAAGGACCAACTTTTCCTTTTTCATTGTGTCAGTTGCTTTCTCTGAAGTCTCAAAAAATTCCTCCAGTTCTACCTTAGCAGAGCCAGTTCTACCTTAGCAGAGCCTTCTGTGGGACCAGAGGCACAGATAAGTCTCATTGTCCAATTCCCCATTCTGATATTTGTCCACATCATTCTATTTGAAATTGCCTGCCATTCAAGATTATCCTTGTATTTAGTGTTGAATACTATGGCTACTTCTTGTTTTCCTTGATTGTCTTTGCCTGAATATAACATTTTGTATTTATTGTTCAGAAAGATCTCACCACTTTTTGTCTTTTTTTGTTTCAGTCACCCCTATTATGTTGATCTGGTACTTAACTAATTCCTCAGCTAGCTCCATTTCTTTGCCATTCAGGCTTCCTATGTTGATAGTACTGATCTTGAACTATGGTGACATTGAATTGGGATGTGTTTTAGGATTTGTTCCAGTAGCTGACTTTTTGCTGCATGCCCCGGTTCTCTGGTGAAAACAACAGGAGGCCCTTGTTTAACTGGGTGATGTCCCAGCCTTCATAAAATTCTGTCGTGTTGTACCATCATTTTTTTATGGTTTAAGCCAATAAGAATACAATTTGGCTGGCTAAATCCCATATTGCCAGCCCATCCTCGTTCGTTCAGTATCCAGGTAGATACCTAACAGGGTGCACCATGAGAAGATGAGGATTGGACATCAGATCAAAAGTGCTGTTCGGTTCTTCGCCTTCCTTTTAAAGGTTATGTGGAGGTTTCCTCTCAGTTATACAGCTTTGACCCTTAAGCACCCCCCCCCCCCCACCACCATTATTCATGTAATACCTATTATACCTCTCCTTAAACTCATTCACTGTCAAAGCACTCAGAGCTACCTCTGGCAATCCATCCTAGTCATTCACCACTTTCCAAGGAAAAAATCTAACATCTTTTACTAATTGCACTCTTATTCAACTAATAGGGAAAATTCCTAGTTCTATTTTTCACTTGTCAAGTTATTGCAAAATTTCTCTTGTATCAGTCTTATAGAGTTCCTTTATTAACTTGTAAGTTTCTATCATGCCACTCTTTTCTGCTTTTTCAATGGAACTTCACTTTGTTCTTATAGGAGACATTTTTCAGACTTGTTATAATCTTAGCCACTTTTCTCTGGATCCTCTCCACCCTGCTAAATCCCCAAGAAACCCTGTATCTTGGGGATTGAGCAGGGTTGAGAGGTGGCCATTACATAGCCTTATAAGGAGGGATAATAACCTTCTGTCTCTTAGATGTTATTCAGTATTTAAGTATTATTATTATTATTATTATTATTATTATTATTGCACAACCATCTCCATGGAGTCCTAAGACTCATCACGCAAGAACCAAACTTGAAACCATTAACAGACAAAGCACTTACATCGAGTCCTCACAGCTTGCCCAACTTCCATTGTGACCTCTTGTTTTGCTCTCTCTAATCAAGTGTTGAAGTATTTCCCCTGCATCCCTCCTATGAAATCTTTTAAGTAACTGGAACATCTATATATCATATCCTCCCCTTTTTTTTCACCTGTCAACCAACATTTTAAATCCGCAACCCCTCAACCTATCCTCATTGGAAGCATTCCACAGACCACTCTCTCTCTCTCTCTCTCTCTACATCACCCCTTGATTAGCTTTACCATACCCAACTTTGCATTACCAAGATGAATATCTCCCTTCAAATTATTTTCTATCATTTATGTACAAATTAAACAGCAGTGGTCCAAGCACAGAGCCCTCTGTTACACCACTAGTCATCTGCGTTCTACTGGATTCTGATCCTCCATATAATACTTTTTGGTATAAATTATGTGGATATTAAATCCAACATCATTTCAAAGCCGAATACAGAAACTATAAAAGTTTCGTGCGAAAATTGACCAGAGTCGATTAATGTCTAAGCTATTCATAATCCTTCTGATTTCTTTCTGATGAAAAATTAATGGAGGCACGAAGTGAGCTTTTCTTGGTATTGCTGTTATCATTTATACACCATAGATAACCATAGAAAATCACCTCATACATTACCAAGAAGGATTCCTGTCATTCTTTTCCTACATTTGGCCCTTATTGACATTTTTGCTGTGTTGTGGTCTCAAACCACTTGTAATATTTTTTTTTTTCTTGGACTGCCAAGAAATTAATTCTAAAAGCACAAAAATATTGCTAATCTGATCAAGTCTTGATTTTATTGAAGCTTATGTGTTGATTCTTTGTTATATAGGTTAAAACTTGCAGAAATGACTATTAAGAAATTGAATTGCATTACTTCTACCTTTATGTTGACTTCATAGGCAGCACCATTAGGGAATATAATCACAAAGTTGATAACAAAGCATTAAGCAAAGTGATAAAATAGGTTAAATGCATGTTGTTGATTTATGCTCACATGTAGACCCACACTTTGCCGTGCAGGCATTCGAAACCAAGAATCCTACAGAATAGATTGGTTACTCCATATTCCAGATGTGTCTTATGTCTGTAGATGCATGTGTTTATGGGGCTAGTTTGCCTGTTCTAGGGGATGAAAAACATGAGTTTCTGGGTGGAAAAAAAACAACAACAAAAACCTATCTCCATATCAGACCAGCTAACTTGCCTTTAGTGAAAAGAGACCAGATAAAGTTTCCTCACATTGTGGATGGGAATCGAACCCAGGTCTTTCCGAACAAGGGGCTTCGTCTACACTGACTGAGCTTCAGAGGCTCAGGTTAACAGTTTACATATTTTATATCTGCACATTGGTCTTAGAAATGGATATTATTTCTGGGAAAACTCCCATGTTATTCCTCATAAGAAACTATTATATTTACAGCTATTTTGCCTGCTTCTGTGTAGGAGTGCCCCTGTTTAAATGTCATTGGCTTTTTACTCACGGATTCTTAGGGCATTATAGATGTATATTTACCAATAAATATATGTAGCCTAAAGGAAGAGAAATTTACACATACCTTTTTTTTCTGGGTGTTGTGGCTTTTCTTCTTTCTGCGATGTGCAAACTACTGTGTGTGTGTGTGTGTGTTGGGGGGGGGGTTGCCAATGTGGCAGAATTAAAATAGAAATGGAAAAAACCCGGGTTTTTTGAATAATATATATACACATATATATTATATTATTAGGGATGGGCGGAGCATTTTTTATATTTATATAGGGTGGGAAAGGGTGAAAGGAGTTGAAAACAGCAACTGATTTTAAGGTGGGGATTGTGGGAAAGGGGGTTGACGGGATGCAATCCATTTCGACTATGCTTGGTCGTCGCCTGAACACATGGAGGAAGTGGATGCTATGTCAGGTCGGTTAGGTGCTTCTGCTTTTGAAGTGTTTATGTTATTGCCTATTGGTCAGGGTTGTGACCTCAATTTTATATTGTGGAACTTCCAAACCTCGGAGATTATGTAGAGTCTGTGGACATTGATAGAGTTCGCGTCACATTTTATGGCTATTGTTTCATTGTCTTGTCTTGTCTGTTTACTATGATTGCCTTGTCGATCTGCAGGGTATGTTTTTGGTCAAGGGCGTGAACAGCTATTTCCGTTTTTCCTGTGCTTTGTATTTGATTTTTCTTTTTGATGTTGCGTTTTTTATTGTTTAAATGTTCTGGAACAGGGATGTTACAATTGCAGAAGTGTTCTTGTAGTCTTGCCCATAAAGACCTGATGGTGGAACCTGTGTAGGTGATATCACAGTCTTTTTGGCAGGGAAATTTATAGACTACGTTGTGGTGTTCAAATATTTCTTTTTGTGTGTGAGATTTAGTGGGTTTTAGGAGATTTGCCAATTTTTGGTTTGTGGTGAATACCAGTTTGTAGTCAGTATGTTTGAAATGCATTTATAGGCTTTGTGTGTGTTTTGGGTGTATGTCTCTTTTGTAAAGTTTATGCACTCACTGAATGTGTGATGTGCAACAATGACATATGCTTGTGTTGGTATGTGTGTTAAGTGAATGCTATTTTTAAGGTGTTTTTGTGATCGAGGGGGGTGGTGGTAGGGAGGTTATGAGTAGAGAGCCAATGATATGGGTTTTGTATAAGATACAAGTAAATTATGGATATTATTTCTGGGAAAACTCCAATGTTACTCCTCTTAACAAACTATTCTATTTATGGCTATTTTGCCTGCTTCTGTTTAGGAGTGCCCCTGTTTAAACGTCATTCACTTTTTACTCGCAGATTAACGCACACCTGTATATTCGGACAAATAAAAACACACAAAGACGGGTACCCCAACGAGGCCAATAGTCTCCTACAAAAACACCACCACAGCACCTTTATCAAAATTCATAGCAAAACTTCTCAAACCATTAATTACAATGCCTAACTTCATGATAAAAAACATGGACAACGTTTTCAAAAAAATAAAAAACCTAACCCTATCCCAGGAAGATATCCTCACTTCATTGGATGCGGCCTCTTTATACACCAACGTGGACGTCCCCAGAACTTTAGACATCGTACACACACACACACTACTCACAGAAGACCACACCCTGCACTCTCATACTAAACTAACGCCCAATAACATTATTAACTTAATAAAACTAATAATCTCGGCAAACTTCCTCAAGTTCAACAACAACGTGTATATTCAAATCTTTGGACTCCCCATAGGCCAAAACATCAGCGGACAACTAGAATTATTCCTAGCACACATAGAATCACTCCTACTCCATCTGGCATCACCTTTTATGGCAGATACGTGGACACTATTCTGTGCATTGGAAATCCTACACACATCACCACCTTAAAAGCATCCCTAAACAGTTACAGCAACAGACTAAAATTCACCATAGAAACCGAACAGAACAAATCCATCAATTTCTTAAACTTGACATTAATCAATTGCCATGAAAGTATACCACAAACCCTCGCATATCGGAAACTACCGCCATTTCCACTCATACCATCCATATTCCGTTAAAAAATCGGTCATCTTATCACAATTCATAAATGCTTACAAATTTTCAACCAATCATAGTTATCTAAATGAAGAAAGGAAAAAACTAACACAGATCTTCAAAAATCTCAACTATCTTACACAACTAATAAATTATGTAAACAGAACGCTGCCAAAACAACCCAAGTACCAAAACAAACTTCCCAGCAAAAAAAAATTATCAAACTACCATACATCTAAAACACATACAAAGCCTATAAATACATTATCATTATTATTGTTCCGGGCAACTCCAAGGAGTTGACAGACTCATCGAGGGAGGCCCTAACATCATGTCAAGAACGACTATTCGACATTGACACAGTATCTATCATACCTTGCCTTGAACTCATTCACGGTCGTAGCGCCCACAACAGACTCTGGAAGCTTATTCCACTCATTCACCACTCTCCAAGTAAAAAACCTAGCTCTAACACCCTTGTCAACCATGCTCTTGCCAAGCTTCCATGCATGGCCTCTAGTCCTCCCACCACCAGTCATATTTTCAAAAATATCTTCTGGATCAATCTTATAGAAACCCTTCAGTAATTTGAATGTCTCAATCATATCACCCCTCCTCCTATCGTCCAATCTCTGCAACCCACAAATCTTCAACCTATTCTCATAAGGTTCATTCCACAGACCTTCTATCATCTTGGTCACTTGTCTCTGGATCCTCTCCACTTCCTCCCCATACATGTTGTTTATTTTTTAACGGTATATATTAGAACACAGAAAAATAAGTAAATAATTAATTTACTAACTTATTCAGATAGAGGGTGCCAAAATCAGGACTCTAGTCTTTGTGGTGCTGCTACAATTTTGTTTAATTAGTCCTTGATTACACCATGTTGTTACAGTCTTGCGTATTGTGACAAACTGTTTTTTGTGCTCTGAAGATGCTGGTTATAACACCAGCGAAATATCAGTAATAAGTTAAATTAATTATTTACTTTTCTGTGTTCTAATATATACTGTTAAAAAATAAACAACATGTACTACGAACACATAAGTCTGTCCACACGCCTATAAATACATCTTCAAAACATACTGGTATTCACGCCCTTGAACAAAAACATATCCCGCAGATCGACAAGGCCATCATAGTAGACAGACAAGACAATGAAACAATGCCTAGAATATTACTATTATTACTATTATTACGGGCAACTCCAGGGAGTCATTAGACTCATCGAGGGAGGCCCCAAATCACATTCATCACAACTATCCGACATTCATACAGTATCTATCATATCTCGCCTTAAACTCATTCACTGTTACAGCATCCACACAGACTCGGGGAGCGCATTCCACTCATTCACTACTCTAAAAGTAAAGAACCCAGCTCTGACACGTTTACTAACCACACTTTTGCCCAGTTTCCATGGATGTCCCCTAGTCCTCCCACAACCAGCCCTGTTCTCAAAAATATCCTCTGAATTAATTTTATAGAAACCCTTCAGTAATTTGAATGTCTCAATCATATCTCCCCTCCTCCGCCTATCAACCAATTTTTGCAACCCATAAATCCTCAACCTGTTCTCATAAGGTTCATTCCACAGACCTGCTATCATTTTGGTCACTCACCTCTGGATCCTCTCCACCTCCTCCCAATCAAGAAGAAACCTAGGTGACCAAATCTGAGCACAGTAGTCGAGATTGGGTCTTATCAAGTCTCGATACAGAGGAACAATAACCTGCTTGTCTCTGCATGTCAACGTATTCTTCAGCAACCAAGTGATTTGATGAGCTGATTTGGCCACTTTTGCAATGTGTCCCCAAAATTTCAATTCCTTATCCACTAACACTCCTAAATCTCGTGCCTTATCAATTTCCTGGAGCTCGGTTCCACCAATGCAGTAAACTGCAGCCAATCTTTTCACCCCAAAATGCATAACCTTACATTTTGCCACATTAAATTGACATCCATTCTCCTTAGCCCAGACCTCCAATCTATCCAAATCATCCTGCAAAATTTTGACGTCATCTGCATTCACTATTTATGGAAATCACGGAAACAATAGTTGGAAACAAAAGTAATATCGGAAACAATAGCCATAAAATGTGACGCGAACTCTATCAATGTCCACAGGTCCTATATAATCTCCAAGGTTTGGAAGCTCCACAACATAAAATTGAGGTCACAACCCCGACCAATAGGCGATAACACAAACACTTCAAAAGCAGAAGCACCTAACTGACCTGACATAGCATCCACTTCCTCCATGTGTTGAGATGACGACCAAGCATAGTCGAAACGGACTGCACCCTGTCAACCCCCCCTTTCCCACAACCTCCCCTTTTAAAAATCAGTTGCTGTTTTCAACCCCTTTCACCCTTTCCCACCCTATATAAATATAAAAAACACTCCGCCATCCCGAATAATATAATATACATGTATATATATGTTATTCAAAAAACCTGTTTTTTTTTCCATTTCTATTTTAATTCTCCCACATTGGCACCCCCCCCCCCACACACACACACAGTAGTTTGCACATCGCAGAAAGAAGAAAAGCCACAACACCCAGAAAAAGGTATGTGTAAATTTCTCTTCCTTTATGCTACATATATTTATTGGTAAATATACATCTACAATGCCCTAAGAATCTGTGAGTAAAAAGCCACTCCTAAACAGAAGCAGGTCTTAGAAATGCTTATCTGGACCTTTTAGCAGTTCAGATGAGCTGTCATATCACATGGAATTTGAAACATGACTGGAGAAGGAAAGAGAATAAGTAATAGTATGCCACACACAAAAGATAGGATTTGCTTAAAATTTACATCTCTTATAGTTATCACTTGATATAGGTATAGAGTAAATAAAATAACATATGGATTTTTATTATTGAAATATATCAGAAAATTTTAATTGTTTTTGTGGGTATTTGTTGAAAGGATTTTATGAGTGCTATCATTTTCTAGAAATAAAACTTATTTTGCAGGTCAAAGATGGACGTAAATATATTGCTGATCCAGAAATACATCACTTGAATTGGGAAAAAGGTGTTAACTTCTGGTGTTATTTTTGTTGTTGTGAAGTAGACAAACATATGATAGATGAAACTATGACAATTTGTTGCCAAGGATTGATTGAGCATTTAAGTTGGTATGCAATTTTTATGATTTAAAAATTTGCTTTTATTGTTTGTTATTTGTTTAATAAATTAAGTATCTTTCACACATTAGATAAAATAATTTATTATATGCAGCAAAATACAATCATTTTGATCAAAAATGTTTTCTCTCCTCCCTTTTCCCATTTCAAATGCATTATCTGTAATGTACTTAGGAATGTACTCTAAATGCATAATCTGTGGAAAAAAAAAAAAAAATTGCAAGGTATGTATTATATGGAATTGAGTCATGAAAAAGCAATTTCTTTTTCTTTTTTTTTTTTGCAATGACCCCACTTCATATGAATTTACAAAATAATGTTTTAAATTTCATAGATAACACTTAATATTTCAGCTTTATTGAAACAAGAAAACTATTTCAAGATGTTTGTCAAAACTTTTTTTTTTATATGCATAAAAGAAAGGGTTTTATTGCTTTCTATGAAGTTAATTGTTAATTATGGCTGACCTGTTGGGGGATTCAAATCCCACTGTTGATTTATTGGATATTTGTGATTGTATTTAGGTGGAAGTTGAATATCATTGCATGGTTTGAGACCACCATCCTGCTTATTGGAGGACTCAAGTGGTTTAAAAAAGTTCCATGTTTAATCTGTAGAGTAAGGTTTCTGGACCAGGTAAATAATGGATTAAAAAAAATAAATAAAATGAAATTAAAAAATAGAAAAAAAAGCCTTAAACCACTCACAGCACTAATGTACTTTAGATTTACATAAAAACATTTTTGTGGAATTGAGCATGGGAAAATGGATGTCATTTCAATGTCAGTAAATGTAAAGTCATTCACTTCGGCATGATTAGATATCCAGTGTCGTATTATATTGGTGGGATTATGTTAGAAGAAACTGATGAGGCCAGGGATCTTGGAGTGTTAGTTGATAGGAAGTTGAAGTTCAGGGGCCAGGTAGCAAAGATTGCAAATACAACTCAAAAGATAATTGCAATGATGAAATGAACTTCACATGTAAAGATAGGGATGTTATTTTGCCTCTTTTCAAGGCATTGATAAGACCTCACTTGGATTATTGTGTGCAGGTCTGGTCTCCTGATTTCCATTGTGATTCTGATATACTGGAGAGAGCGCAAAGGAGAGTGTTAAAAATGGTATCAGGATTGTAGAATACTGATTATGACAGATTGAGAATTTGTAGACTGCAGACTAGCAAACAGGAGAAAGAGGGGTGATATGATTCAGACTTACAAACTTCTGAAAGAGTTATACAGGATTTCAATTAATGGAATTTTTCAATTTATGGAGGGTGGGGAAAGGACAAGAGGGCATCCTTGGAAGCTAGGAATGAATGCCGCCAATCAGGGGATGATGTGTGATTGGAATGGATTGCCATTGGATGTTGTGAATGAATGCAAGAATAAGCATGATAACTGGTGCGTGTAGTATGTGGCCTCTCTTAATAATAATAATAATAATAATAATAATAAATTTAGTTTAATCCTTTATCCAAGTATAAGCAAACAAAGTTTGCACCTGAAGTATCTTCAGGACTGAGGCAACTCTTGGCAAAGGTGGACCAAGCTCTCATCACTCCTTGTCTCCCATAATGCAAAGCACATCTTCTTGCAGGCATGTATAATGCTATGCATTAAAGGAAGGGCCACTACCCAGACCGGTTTTGACCTTTATTGAGGTCTTGTCAGTGGGAGCCAGACCCAGAAGTGGTGATACTAAGGCAGAAACAATGGAGAAGTCATATTTACCTCTACGAGTTGCCAAAAGGTGTACCACCTTATTATTAAATTACTCTGGATTTAGTGAAAGATGTTGGAAGTTTTTTCCCACTTGTTAGACTAAAATAAATTTAGTTTAAATCTTTATCCAAGTGTAAGCAAACAAAGTTTTCACCACGAGTTGCCTCAGTACTGAAGATACATAAGGTGCAAAGTTTGTTTGTATACACTTGAATAAAGGATTAAACTAAATATATTATAGTCTAACCAAGAGGGAAAAAACTTCCAATATCTTTCTTTAAATCCAGAGTAATTTAATAATAAGTTGAGACATCTTTTTGCAACTCGTATAGGTAAATATGAATTCTCCATTGTTTCTACCTTAGTATCACCACTTCTGTGTCTGGCCCCCACTGAGGAGACCTCAATAAAGGTCGAAACCGGTCTGGGTAGTGGCTCTTCCCTTAATGCATAGTATTATACATGTCCACAAGGAGATGTGCTTTGCATTATGAGAGATACTGAGACAAGGAGTGATGAGAGCTTGGTTCACCTTTACCATGAGTTGCCTCAGCCCTGAAGATACTTCAGGTGCAAACGTTGTTTGCTTACACTTGGATAAAGGATTAAACTAAATTTATTATAGTCTAACCAAGAGGGGAAAAAACTTCCAATATCTTTCTCTAAATTCAGAGTAATTTAATAATAAGGTGGTACAGCTTTTTATTTGGCAATTCGTATAGGTAAATATGACTTCTGCATTGCTTCTGCCCTAGTATCACCACTCCTGGATCTGGCTCCCACTGACAAGACCTCAGTGAAGGTGGAAACCGGTTGGAAGCTTGGGTGATGAATGGTAATGCTGTAGCCCATGAAGTTTTAACTGAGTCGGCTGTTGCTGTCACCCAGGTCCTGAGTGGTGGTGGTGGTGGTGGAGGGTAATGAATGGCAGTGCTGTAGCCCATGAAGTTAACTTAGGCACGGCTGTTGCTGTTACCCCTCAGATGAGATATGACCAGATGAGCAGCTCTGCTCGGTTGTGGGATGAGCCTGCCACAGTGTAGAACCAACCGGTTCTGAGAGTTCTCAGTGGCAGGATGAGCCTGTTACTGAGGGGAACAGTGCTGAGTTTTTGGAATTTGACCTGTACTTGAACATTCAATAAAGGTTGAAATTGGTCTGGTTAGTGGCCCTTCCCTTAATACATTAGCATTACACATGTCTGCAAGGAGATGTGCTTTGCATTATGAGAGATACTGAGTCAAGGAGAGCTTGGTCCACCTTTACCTCGAGTTGCCTCAGTCCTGAAGATACTTCACTCGCAAACTTTGCTTACTTACACTTGGATAAAGGATTAAACTAAATTTATTATAGTCTAACCAAGTGAAAAAAATCTTCCAACATATTTCTCTAAATCCAGAGTAATTTAATAATAAGGTGGTACACCTTTTGGCAACTCCTATAGGTGGAAATGACTTCTCATTGCTTCTGCCATCGTATCACCACTTTTGGGTCTGGCGCCCAGTGACGAGACCTAAATAAAGGTCAAAACCGGTCTGGGTAGTGGCCCTTCCCTTAATGCATAGCATTATACATGTCCGCAAGGAGATGTGCTTTGCATTATGGGAGATACTGAGACAAGGAGTGATGAGAGCTTGGTCCACCTTTACCACGAGTTGCCTCAGTCCTGAAGATACTTCAGGTGCAAACTTTGCTTGCTTACACTTGGATAAAGGAGTAAACTAAATTTATTATAGTCTAACCAAGTGGGAAAAAACTTCCAATAATAGTAATAATAATATCATGAATTTCCTGATTTCTACCCCAAAGGAGTGTTCAGCTTACTATGGCAGCACTATATGGTTAAGTTTACATTATTAATCTCCTATCAACAATTTTCTTTCAAATCAATCCGTTACTTGTGAGTAATCCAATATTGTCATATCTAACATTTTGTGCTTCTAAGGCACTAATTGCGTTGTAAAGTATAATGGTAGAAAATGAATCTTTTTTTTTGTAAAGTTGCTATTCCTTATATAAATAAGAGACTATCAGAAAAATATTTTCCTACTCTAGATCACTGGTCATCAGTCTTTAGGTCACATGTAGCCTTCACCCTGGAATGTTTTGCTTACACATTAACTGCTAGCCATCTGAAGCTAGTGACTTTGTATCAAAATTAATTTATCTGTTAGTTTAACTACTCATCTGGCCTTGACATGTATACATATCAAGTTTGTATAGATGCAGAATGCCCATTAAAATTATAATACCTTTCACATATTTAATGTATTGACATTTGTGCAGTTAATTGCAAAATAAAATTGTAGAACAGCAATTATTTCCAATATTAAGATTTAAGAAACTTAAAAAGAGCCGAATAAATATATAATTCTTTGAAATACTGATTTAAGCTTTATACTTTTATTAATTTGATTTTATTAATATTGTTGTGTGCCTGTTTACTTATTGCATTTTTTGTTTGTTCATAGTGAGAGTCATCATACTGCTACTAAAGCATTTTGGTGGAATAATCATCTGAACAAAACTCTTCTTGCTGATTATGTAATAACTGAAGCTGAGTTGCAATGGTTTGTATTTTAAAAATCTTTAATAGAAATATTTTTTATATCATATGTATGCATAATAGATACTAACCTTAATAAACCCCTAAGGGACAAGAGAAATAATTTTGTTATAGCTCAGCGTTCACTATATTGAATTTAAAAAAAAAAAAAAAAAAAAAAAAAAGAAGCAACCCCAGTCCAAAGAAACAAGGGTGGCAGGATGATATTCATCATCGATTTCCTAATTTATATCCCAAAAGGATGTTATGTCAGCACTAAATGATTTGTTTACATTATTATTAATCTCCTATCAACAATTTTTCTCCAAATCAGTCTATTACTTGTGAGCACTCCAATATTGTCATATCTAACATTTTATGCTTCTAATCCACTTCTGACTGAATCAATCCATCTAGACCTTGGTCTTCCTCTGATTCTCTTTCTTACCATCTTGGCATCAAGCACCTGTTTTGCTAACCTTTCTTCACCCATTCTATTTAAGTGGCCATACCACCTTAGATTAGCTATGCTGACACATTCTTGAATGCTAATAATATCAAGTTCTTTTCTAATACCTTCATTTTGAATATGATTCTGCCATTGATGCCATTGGTTCACTCTCCTTTTCTAAGAATCCTCGTATGTAGTCTTTGATCAAGTTCTTTATTTCTAACCCAACTCTCAGATCCATAACTTAAAACTGGTTTAAATGCCATCTTGTATACTGCTAGTTTAGTGTTTGGCTAAACTAGCAGTATATATATATATATATATATACAGGGTGTTCGGGATAAATTTGACAGTTTCGTAAGGAAAAAGAAAATCTTCTTTGTATCTATTAAATTTAATGAATTGACAAAAAAACATTACAGGCAGAGTTAATTACAATACTATCAACAAGATTTACTCAAAATAACCACCATTAGCATCGATCACAGCTTCAATTCTGCTTCGGAACCTCGAACAAGCTGATGCTACAGTCTCCCTGGGAAGGGCCGCAAAAACTGTTTTAATTTTATCCATTAACTGGGCTTTTGTATTACTGGAAGTGCGATTGGTGTCTTTTTCAACTGCGCCCCATACAAAATAATCCATGGGGTTAAGGTCTGGGGAGTTTGGAGGCCAAACATTTGGACTGGTGAAGTCGTAGAAATTTTCAGACAACCATTTTTGACTTTTCCCAGAGGTGTGGCAAGGGGCCGAATCCTGCTGCCATACATACGGCCTACCATTGGCTACCCTTGTTATCCAGGGCTTGACTACAGTTAGCAACTCCACGAACAAAGCCCGAATTCCAATGCCAGGGTTCTTCAACACCTGTTCCTGCAGATTTGCGAGGAATTCTGCTGTACGAACGCAATCAGATCGTCTGCTAGGGATCTTTCTTCTTGCTACATCCTCGTAGTCACCATTGCAAGTCTCTAGTTCATGCCTGATTGTTTTTACTGTATTCAGGGAGCATTGGGCAGCAGTCGTAATATCCTTATTTTGATGGCGGGCACGAATCATCATGATACAAGTTATTCTCTTCCATGATTCAGGTGGGTTCCAGCTATCCATCCTTTCTGACATCTTGTATATGAATGAAGAAGGGTCCAAACTTTTAAATGAAGAGAAGTGTGTGTTAATACATGTAACTTACGGAAAAATATAATTAATTATAAATATGTCAAATTTATCCCGAACACCCTGTATATATATATTATGTATAAATCTAACATTTCAATTAAATGTTAGAACCATACATAAAACATACAAAATGACAACTGCAAAAGGTACATGTGCCAGTTATAATAATTATTATTATTATTACAGGCAACTCCAATGAGTCCTTAGACACCGAAGGGGGCCCTAAACGTCATGCCGAGAAACCTATTCAGGATTTGTGCAGTATCTATCATATTTTACTTTGAACTCATTCACACTCATGGCACCCACAACAGACTGGCAGCTTATTACACTCATTCACCGCTCTCCAAGTAAAAAAATCTAGTTCTAACACCTTGCTAACTACACTCTTGCTCAGTTTCCATGGATGATCTCTATTTCTCCCACCACCACACCTGTTCTGAAAAATTTCCTCTGCACTAATCTTGTAAAAACTCCTCAGTAATTTGAATGTCTCGATCATGTTGGAAGTCTCAATCATATCACCCCTTTTTCCGTCTATCAACCAGTTTCTGTAACCCACAAATCTTCAACCTATTCTCGTAAGGTTCATTCCGTAGACCAGCTACCATCTTGGTTACTCTCCTCTGGAACCTCTCTACCTCCTCATCACCAAGAAACCATAGCGCCCAGATCTACGTGCTGTAGTCAAGATGACGTCTTATCAAGGCTCGATAAAGAGGAAAATAACCTAAAATGCATTACTAAATGCAAACACATACAGTACATACTTTATATATATATATATATATATAGATAGATAGATAGATTACTTTATCACATAACAAAAACATATTCCTCATTAAATAAAATTTTCACTAAACATGTTGTATGTGCCATCCAGTCATTTTTGACTCTTGGTGATCCTGTGAACAAAGGCTCTCCATCCCACTCGGCCTCTTGACCTTTCTTTCAGTAATTGTAAGTTCAAGTTGGTAAGTTCTTTTATGTTGTCCATTCAACTCTTCTGTGGTCTTCATCTTCTTCTCATTCCCCAACATTGCCTTTTCCAGTGATTCATCAGCTCACATAACAGCACAAGTGCCAAAGCATTCAACAAAATATGGCACAATAGACTTCTTTTTAAATTCATGCAAGCCAAGTTCCCATTAAGATAGTCAGATAGTACTCAACAATCGCAAACTCCAGATGAAGCTACAGGGTACGCTCTCCAAGTAAAAAAATCTAGTTCTAACACCTTGCTAACTACACTCTTGCTCAGTTTCCATGGATGATCTCTATTTCTCCCACCACCACACCTGTTCTGAAAAATTTCCTCTGCACTAATCTTGTAAAAACTCCTCAGTAATTTGAATGTCTCGATCATGTTGGAAGTCTCAATCATATCACCCCTTTTTCCGTCTATCAACCAGTTTCTGTAACCCACAAATCTTCAACCTATTCTCGTAAGGTTCATTCCGTAGACCAGCTACCATCTTGGTCACTCTCCTCTGGAACCTCTCTACCTCCTCATCACCAAGAAACCATAGCGCCCAGATCTACGTGCTGTAGTCAAGATGACGTCTTATCAAGGCTCGATAAAGAGGAAAATAACCTAAAATGCATTACTAAATGCAAACACATACAGTACATACTTTATATATATATATATATATAGATAGATAGATAGATTACTTTATCACATAACAAAAACATATTCCTCATTAAATAAAATTTTCACTAAACATGTTGTATGTGCCATCCAGTCATTTTTGACTCTTGGTGATCCTGTGAACAAAGGCTCTCCATCCCACTCGGCCTCTTGACCTTTCTTTCAGTAATTGTAAGTTCAAGTTGGTAAGTTCTTTTATGTTGTCCATTCAACTCTTCTGTGGTCTTCATCTTCTTCTCATTCCCCAACATTGCCTTTTCCAGTGATTCATCAGCTCACATAACAGCACAAGTGCCAAAGCATTCAACAAAATATGGCACAATAGACTTCTTTTTAAATTCATGCAAGCCAAGTTCCCATTAAGATAGTCAGATAGTACTCAACAATCGCAAACTCCAGATGAAGCTACAGGGAATTAGATTGCTGGAATATAACATCATGGCAAGCATCCTCCAGGGCTCCATACTATCACTTCTGCTCTCTGGTATCTATGTGACTGACATCTCATATACAGTTGTCACTACAATAACCCTATATGTAGATGATACTGCAATAATGGTCTGTTCCTTGTAACCTAGACTGGCAACCAAAAAACTGCAAACTGTAGTCTCAGTATTAGAACAATGGTTCAAAAAATGGTGAATTGAAGTTAATGAAGACAAGTGTCCCTGGAGGGTGAATGTCAACTTCTGTTTAGCAATCACCACCTCCAAGGAGCATTCTGTCTTTATATTCTCTAAAATTTTCTTATTGGTCACTCTTGCAGTTCATTAAATTCTTGATAGTCTTCTCCACACCCATAATTCAAATGAATCAATTCACTTTCTGTCTTTCTTCTTAATAATCCAGCTAATTTTTGTCAGGTTTAACATCGCTTTTTTTTTTATCCATAACTATTCTTCCTTTTAATTCCATCTTCACATTTACCATCATTTCTGATTCTGGATCCCAGTAAATCATAACTTTCAGCAATTTCTATTTTTATCTCTCTCTAAAATAAATTCATTTAAATGCCAGAAGCCATCACTTTTGTTTTGCTGATGTTTAAGCCCAGCTTTGTTACGTTCCATCTTAACCAATAGAATCAATTGCCCCAGTTCTTCCTTAGTATCTGCTATGAGGGTTGTCTCATCTGCATATCCTAAATTATTTTATTTTTCTGCTACCAATCCTAATTCCAACTGGATCTTTGTCTAAATCGGCTATTATCATAATATATTCACTATAAATATTACAAAGGTCGGGTAAGAGTATACAACCCTGCCGCTCCCTTTTTCCAGTCGGGCACTGTATGTTTCTCCAAAGTCTGTTTTTTACTTGATACGAGAGCTGTATGACAGCTCTCGTATCAAGAGAATTAGATGTTCATGTATTCCCATTGATTTCATTACAATCCACAGTGTTGTGATTCATGCAATCAAAAACTTTCTTATAATCAATAAAACAAATGAATACTCATCATCATCATCATCAGATTCCTGCCATGTACCCTCAAGGGGTGTACAGGATATGACAGTACTACATGAAAAAATTACATCATTACTAACTTCCTATCTACAATTTTCCTCCAAATCAGTCTGTTACTTGTCAAGACTCCAACATTATCAGATCTTATATTTCTATCGTCTAAGGCACTTTGTACCGTATCAATCCACCTATATCTTGGTCTTCCTCTGGGTCGTTTTCCTGCCAACCTGGCAGAGAACACTTGTTTTGCTAATCTTTCCTCTCCCATTCTATTTAAGTGACCATACCATCTGAGATGAGCTCTGCTAACGCATTCCTGGATGCTGACAATGTCGAGTTCTTTCCTAATATCCTCATTTTTAATATGATATTGCCATTGATGCCATCTGTTCATGGCTCTAATCTTTCTCAGGACTCTCATATCTGCGGTCTCTAGTCTTTGGTCAAGTGTTTTACTTCTGACCCAGCTCTCAGATCCATAAGTTAAAATTGGTTTGAACACAGTCTTGTATACAGCTAATTTAGTGTTCCGACTAATTTCTTTCTTATTCCATATGAATTTATTCAATTGACTTCCCACCATACCAGCTTTGCTGATTCTGTTGTCTATTTCTATATTTAGTTTACCATCTTCAGTAAAAATTGTGCCTAAGTAGCTGAAATGTTTTACTTGTTCCACAGGTTCTCCATTCACAACACAGTTGACATTTTCAATGATTCTGCCTATTTTCATTGTCTTTGTCTTTTTATTGCTGACCCTCATACCATATCTATTACAACAGCTATTCAATTTAGTCAGAGAATCTTGCAGACTTGTAGCGGATTTATTTAGAAGTATAACATCATCCGCATAAAGCAAAGAGCTGACATTAACATCTCCAATTTTGATATCAGGTTTAATACCACATTCCTTCATAATGTGATCCATATAGATAATGAAAAACAGAGGGGATAATGTACATCCTTGTCTCACACCAGATTTAACATTAAACCATCTTCCTGTACTTCCTTCAATTCTAACTGCTGACTCACAACTCAAATAAAGACTAAGTATTGCTTGATATAATGCCCCATTGACACCATATAACTGCAGCGTATTGAATAGATTCTCTCTTGGCACCTTGTCATATGCCTTTTCCAAATCGACAAAACTTAAATACAGATCTTTGTTATATTCCCATGCTTTCTCGACTATTTGTCGTCAAGTGAAGATCTGATCCTGACAGCCTCTATTTGGCCTGAATCCAGCTTGTTCTTCACCAAGCTTTTCTTCCACAATTCTTCTCAACCGTTTCTCAAGTATACTTGCATAGATCTTGCCAGGAACACTCAGTAGGGAAATACCTCTGTAATTCTCACATTCAGTTTTATTTCCCTTTTTATATATGGGTACTATGAGAGCTCTACTCCAATCATCGGGAATTCGTCCCTCTGTCCAGGCTTTCTGAACTATGCAGTGCAACCACTGTAAGACTTATACCACCATACTTCAGCATTTCTGGTCGAATATCATCTACTCCTGCTGCCTTTCCACATTTCAAGCCTTTGATGGCTTTTTCTACTTCAAGTATAGATATGTATTCCTGACTGCATGCCTGGTCAGTGTTTTTTATCACTGTGCTGTCATCACTGCTTGTTTCATTTAGCAGTTTTTCAAAGTAATTACTCCATACTTCAAGGATATCTTTTTCTCCTGTTTTTATTTCACCTTTATCATCTCTAATTCCTTTTACAGCACTCTTTCCTCCATTCCTAAGCTTCTTCAACAACCTCCAGAATATTTTGCCACCTTCTTGATATTTATTTTCTATATTCTTGCCAAAGTCCTCCCATGACTTTTGTTTAGCTAGTTTTACACACTGTTTAGCTTTCTTACATTTGTCTCTGTATTCTGTAAGAGTAAAAGCTGACTTATTTGCCAGGAACTTTTGATATGCTTTCTTCTTTTCCTTCACTGCCTCTTTAACTTCCTGTGTCCACCAGGGAGTTCTGATTTTTTTATCTTTGCACACAACCTCACCACATGCCTCTCTGGCAGAATCAATCAATGTTTCCTTCAGAGTTTGCCACTGAATCTCCAAGGTTTGATTTCTGTTCTCAAACTCTTTCATTTTCTTTTCAATAATATTTCTGTATTTTAGTCTACAGTTTACATCTGAGAGCTGCTCAATTTTTATTCGCTTTAAAACTTTCTTACATGTTATTCTTTTCAATATGAAATTCAATTTTATCCTGCTCAAGACTAAATAGTGATCACTTCCAATTTCAAATCCTCTGTACACTCTGGTGTCCTGCACCAGGGAGAAAACATCACTATCAACAATAACATAGTCAATGAGACTTTTCTTATTCCTAGCCTCTTCTCTCCATGTGAATTTGTGCACATTTTTATGTTGGAACATGGTGTTAGTAATAACCAGTCCATGTCCTGAGCAGAAATCCAACAGATATTTGCCATTATTATTAGCTTTGCTCTTTTCTCCAAATTTTCCCAAAATATTTTTGTATGTCTCACAATCATTTCCTACTCTACTATTTAGATCCCCAACAAGGACCAACTTTTCCTTTTTCATTGTGTCAGTTGCTTTTTATAAAGCCTCAAAAAATTCCTCCACTTCTACCTTAGTAGAACCTTCTGTGGGACCATAGGCACAAATAAGTCTCATTGTCCAGTTCCCCATTCTCATATTTGCCCACATTACTCTACTTGAGACTGACTGCCATTCAAGAAGATTAGCCTCGTATTTTGTGTTGAATACTATGGCTACTCCTTCTTTTCCTTGATTGTTATTGCCTGAATATAACATTTTGTATTTATTGCTCAGAAAGATCTCACCAGTTTTGGTCTTTTTTGTTTCAGTCACCCCTATTATGTCGATCTGGTACTTATCTAATTCCTCAGCTAGCTCCATTTCTTTGCCATTCAGGCTTCTTACGTTGATAGTACCGATCTTTAACTCTGGTGATGTTGAGTTGGGGTTTGTTTTCAGATTTGTTCCAGTAGCTGACTTTTCGCTGTTCGCCCTGGTTCCCTGGCGAAAACAACGGGGGCCTTGTTTAACCGGGCAACGCCCCAGCCGGCATGAAATTTTGTCATGTTGTACCATCATTTTTTATTTTGGTTTAACCAATAAGAATACGATTTGGTCGGCTAAATCCCAAATTGCCAGCCCATCCTCGTTCGTTCAGTATCAAAGTAGATACCCAACAGGGTGCACCACGAGAAGGTGAGGATTGGACATTAGGTCAGAAGCCCTGGTCGGTTCTCCGCATTCCTTTAAAGGCTATGTGGAGGTCTCCTCTCCGTTATACAGCTTTGACCCTTAAGCACCCCACAAATGAATACTTCCTTCTGAAATTCTCTTATTCTATCCATAACCCATCTCATGTTTGCTATTTAGTCTCTGGTTCCTTTGCCTCTCCTAGCACCTGCCTGTTCTTGTGACATTTCTTTATTCACTACTCCAACCTTTGTTGGATCACTTTCAGCATAACTTTCCTTGCAGGATGAGAAAAATATTGTAAAAGAAAATAGGCATGCGCATCAAATATAGTTGTGATCTACTATTCTCGGAACTCTTGAGGACTATGATATCAGTCTCGAGTGATACCAATTCCCATTCCTAGTAATTAATACTTATAAATAGTAAAATTGCGACATAACGCACGTTATATAAATAGTAAAATTGTGACATAATGCACATTATGTGCTCAGGTATTACTGTCAGTGCACAATTCAGCGATTTGTTCTGATTAATTTAATAACAGTGATATTTTGTATTTATTAAATTACCCCATAATTAGTAAAAAGTCAAGTCAGAAAACCCCCACTTAAGTTATTTTAAGAAAGATGAAACCAATAAGCATAGTAGTGAAGACACCAAACAACAGAATCGTCGATTTCTGCAGAGTCTATTATGTAAAACGTGCGTCTAAACACTGCTTATCGAGTATTAACAATGATTGGTTTAAAAAATTCCATTGGGTTGTGGTGAAAGATAATGGAATGATGTGTTCCACATGTATGAAATATGGAAAGAGACGACACACAAACAAGGAAGTGACTTGGGTAACTATGCCATGCACAAGACTTCGAAAAGAAAGCTTGGTTGACTGAACAAAGCAAGTTACATACTGATTCTTGTTCAGATATAATTGAAAAACGTATACTAGAAGAAATTGGAATAGGGCAAATTGAAAAATCAATTTCAATTTTGAATGACTTGTGGAGAGATGCTTTTCTGGGAGCATTAAGATCTATGTTAGCGAAAAATGCGTTACCACATATTACATTATTTGAAAAATTGCTTGAGCATTGCAAGGCTATGGGCTGTTCCTACTTAGAACATCTTAATGTTGGTAAAAATGCACATTTTACCTCAGAAAGAATAATGCAAAAGTTGATTGATATTTTAGCATCAGAAATTAGATCTGAAATACTGAAAATTATACATTCTGCAGATTATTTCAATGTTTTATGTGATGAAACTACAGGCATCTCAGTTTTAAAACAACTGATTGTGTACATTAAATATGTTTGTCAACTTAGAAAAGAGGTCAGGGTTAGTTTTGTATCAACTTGCAATATCAAATACATCAACTTCATTGATGGCAAAGCTAGCTTTGCCATCAACTACTAACTAACACCAATTACTAACTAACAAAGTAATTGAAACCCTTGACATTCTAGGCTTAAAAACTTGTAATCTGGTGGACATAGGATCTGATGGAGCAGCTGTCGTGATTGAAAAGCAAAAGGGAGTTGAAAACTGCTCAATGATAAAACAGATGGACTCATGGTCAACTGTCATTGTGTAAACCAATGACTGGCTCTTGCTAGTGCCCAAGCAACTGCTGAAGTGCCTTATTTAGTCATGTTTAATGATATCTTAATGCAATTGTTTTTCTTCTTTCAAAATTCCTCAGTCAGGATGGCTGGTTTAACCCAGATCCAAAATATACTGAACAGTCCTCAGATTAAACTTAAAATGGCTAGTGACACTAGATGGCTGTCTCATGATTCTGCAATACAGTCTCTAAGAGAATGCATGGTGAGTGTTATAGCTGCATTGGAAAGAGAGGCCACCGAATGAAATGATATCGCAGCTGAAGGTTTAAGTAAATATATCAGAACATACAATTTAGTAGCTTCACTAATGATGCTTTCAGATGTGTTACCACATTTATCTAACTTGTCTAGATCATGGCAAAGGCAAGATATTGACTTAACTGAAATAGTGCCAGTGTTAGAAGCCCAGAAAACTATTCATCATGCAATTGAAAGACACTCTTGGCAGTCATTTTCAAAATCTTCATCAGCATCTTTCAGGTGAATAGTCAGACCTTCACATTGATTATTCAGATTCTAATGTTATTACTTTTAAGACTACAGTATATGATAAATATATAGACCCAGTTATTAAACACCTAGAAGCAAGATTTCCAGATATGCCAATCATTTCCTGCTTTTCAAGACTTTTCAGTGCAGAAAGTCATGATCAGCATGAGGCTTCCGAGATTCTTTTTGATTATTATTCTAGAAATGGAAGTCCTGCAGTTTTAAACTATGAAAGTACTAAACTAGAATGGTCAGTTGCATCAAAAATGATTAATGGACAGTCATACAAAAATCTAGATCCAAGACAAATACTGCTGAAATTAGTAACAACATCTGAGCTCAAAGAGTCTTTCAAATTTAGCAAAACTAGCTGCTGTAGGACTGGCTATACCTGTGAGCACAGCTGAATGTAAAAGAGGGTTTCTCTGCATTAAAAAGGATAAAAACCTGTATGAGGAATCGTATCAGTCAGAACACTCTAAATAATCTGATGCTGATTTCACTGGAGGGACTAGATCCAACAGATTTTAATTACAAAAAAGCTGCTGACAATTAGGTTTCTAAGAAGAAGAGAAGAATTAATGTATAGAATTTTAAGCTGTGAACATTACAAGGTTTTTCATTACTTAATGAGAAAATAAGAAAAATCCTAGTCTTGTTTGTTATAATTACTATATAAAATATTATCCTTGTTTGAAGTAATTTCTAATAAAATTACTATTTTAATTTCTTATGAAAAAGGATCTTTCTTAACTCATTCAAAATTTTTGTATGCCCAGCTAATGCTTCATTCCACCCAGCTGGTAAAAATTTCTGGGGAGAACACTGAATGTTATTATTTTTCTTTACATATACTCTACATACGCTTTCCATCTTTTTTCATTGCTTCGTCTTCCATCAGACATTTTTCTGAATTACTTTTTACAACTCCTAATCTAGGGATAAGCTCCCCTGTAACATCAGTTATTTCTCTAAAACAATCAGGGAAAAGGATTTAATATTCAACACGAAATACTGATGTTTTCTGGTTGGCCAAGTGGTTAGCATATCTGCTCACCAGCCAAGAGGTTGCGGGTTCGAATCTCATCATGGACATGGATGTTTGTGATTGTCTGTGAAAATACTAGTGGTGGTGGTGGGTGGTAGATAGCGTTAGTGTAGTTGCGGTTCATTGTGGTTGGTGGAGTGAGTGGTGGAGACAGAGAGTTGTAGAGTAGGTGCCCTTCCTCGATGAGTCTTTGGACTCCTTGGAGGTATCATGTAATAATAATAATAAATACGAGGTTAATGGCAGGCAATATCAAGTAGAGTGATATGGGCAAATAATAGAATGGGGAAACTGGTGAACAGATGGTATCAATGGCAATATCATATTGAAAATGAGGATATTAGGAAAGAATTTGACATTGTTAGCATCCAGGAATGTGTTAGTAGAGCTAATTTCAGGTAGTATGGTCACTTAAACAGAATGGGAGAGGAAAGATTAGCAAAACAAGTGTTCTCTGCCAGGTTGTCAGGAAAAAGACCCAAGGGAGACCAAGATATATTTGGATTGATGTGGTAAAAAATGCCTTAGAAGACAGAAATATAAAACCTGATAATGTTGGAGTCTTGACAGGTTACAAATTGATTTGGAGGAAAATTGTTGATAGTAAGGATGTATGTTCTTCATGTAGTATCATAATATCCTATGCACCTCTTGAGAGTACGTGTCAGGAATTTGATGATGGTGATAATGATCGTTGTTCTACCCCATAATATTACTTTCTTCAATTTCTTGGCAGCTTTTGTTTAGATGTTTTTCCTTCTTTCCTAGCCTGTCATTGGAAATCTGCACTCACTTGTCTAATCCTTTCTTTGTTTCTCTGATGTTTCATTTTTCTTCTTTCTTCTGCTATTTGAATAGCTTCTTCTGACAACCATTTCTTTCTTCACCAGTTCCAATTTTCCTTGATAAATGCATCTTATATTCCATGTTCCTGTTTTATGTAAATCAGTAAAGTGGAGGCATCCATCTTCTTCTAAGATTAACTCTATGAGAAGTTGAACTTCCAGAAGGCTTTGTTCCAGCTTCATCATTCTTGTTAATTTCATTGGAAGTTCCTTTCTGGAGAAGAACCCAGTAGGCCATTTTAATACCTTTTTAACTTGGATGTACCATCTTCCTGCACTATATTACAATAACTTAAGCATCTGTTCATAAGATTTTCTTGGCAGAATATATACAGAAGTGGTTTGCCATTGCTTTCTTCTGTGTTTGTTTAGCCTACTAGTAAGGCTAAACAAACTGCAAGAGATGAAGAAAAATAAAATAGGAAACATTTGGGTGGGGGGCAGGAGCAAGAAGGAAAGAAGAGTAGCGACCCGAGTACAGATAATATGTATATATTTTACATGAAATAAGGCATGGGGTTCGCCACTCCTGTACTCACTAAAGTGAGGGATGTTAGTTTCATTGAATATGAATCCCAAGGATTTTGATGCTGTAGGGATTATCATTGGTATTTTTAAAATAATTCACACATCCAGAATATCCTTCTCCTCAGTTTTTATCATCTTTATCACTGCTTTTGTACTTTTGTGAGACTCTTTTCTCTGGTGGGTATTAAATATTCAAGTAAATTTGACAGAACTCTCATGGAACTAAGCATATATGAAACTGTAAAATGCAAACATGCAAGTGACATATTTATTTAAGATTTTTACAGGCATTATTTTCATTATAAACTTCTCCATCTAGAATTATAGAAAACATTTAACTTCTTTATCTTTGCTGTTACCTGCTTTTTTTTTTTTTTTCTTCTAGTTTCAAGAAAAATATACAACATTCTAAAGAAGAGTATTTAAAGAAAATTATTGCAGATATTCCCAAAAAGCAAGTAAGTTTTTATATTAAATATAGTTCTTTTAAGATATAATGAATCGTCCAAGATGATAATTTGCTGTATGATTGTAAATCTAAGTAGATAATATTTGCACTCCGATCAATAGACTGTTAATTTAGATTTGATGTTTGTGAATGTTTGAGTGATAGAATTCACTGCACACTGAAATCACCTTCCTGTATATTGGATGCCTGAAAAAGTATTGTGTCTTTGATCTCTAGAGCAGGATTCTCAGATTAGCCCTTGGACATAAAAGAATTATAAATAAAACATGTAAAGTAAAATCAGTAATTATAAGGTTAAAAAAAAAAATTGTATGCTGTGCAGTTTCTCTTTAATTTGGATTAAAAATCATGTTTAATATATGGAGATCATTCTCATAAACTATTTTTAGAAAGAGGATTAATATATTTAAGAGATGGATATTTTTATGTATACAAAAGTTTTTAAGATATTACTGAAGTGCTCATTCAGATGTACTTCATTATTAACATAACCTAGCATGCCCTTCTCACTCATGATGTTCTTTTCACCTATTCAGCTGCTAACTTGGTACTACCCACCCCTAGAATACTGCTCTCATATTTGGAATAGTGCACTAAAAACTTCTCAAAAAAATCTTGATGCCATTCAAAAAAGGAGTAGTTCAGCTGATCAGTGATCTCTCTGACTCACTAGCCACTGTCTCACAGACAGTGTGTTGCTGTACTATGACTTTCCTACACATACCTTCATGACACTTTCACAGAACTGTCATCTGTCATTCTCCTAATTTCTGTTAACAACAATAACACAAGCAGCAACTGGCTAATATCCGTTTACAGTTCAACTGCTAATCCACAGGACCTTCCACTCTCACTCATCTTTCATTTCATTCATCTCTGAGATCTGGAACAGCCCTCCCCATGAATTATTTTCCTAAGACTGCAACCTCCAGCTCTACAAAAAAACATTAACAAAGTTCTTCTCTCTTAACCCCTGTCCTCACACAGCATCAGTTTGTTGTGGGTTCTGTTGTTGTTTGTTGTCGTGTGGGGGTTCTCCCTAATTTTCTTCATCCGTCTCTTAGGATTGGTTGAGGTTGTGCCCTCCAATGAGAGACTTCTAAGTGTGTATTTTTTGACTGTAGATCCGTGTGTGTTCACAGACCAGTTTGCCTGTTCTAAAGGACAAAAACTCCCAGTTTCTAGAAGAAAAAACTCTATACCTCTGTATGAGACCAGCTAACTCGCCTTTAGTCAAAAGAGACCAGATAAAGGTTCCTCACATCATAGACGGGATTCGAACCTAGGTCTTTCCGATCAAAGGATTAGTCTATACTGACTGAGCTATGGAGGCTCTTGTTGGTTCTGAGACCCTTGTATAGGAGCAATATAAAATATGCATATATGCCCCCACACACAGTCATTTCAAGAATAAAAATGATTCAATATTGGCACTAGAAAACAACATTTGAAACAAACAAAAACAAAAAAAAAATATTTTGATGTGACAGTTTTATATGTTAAGTTTTTGTATGGAAAGCTGTATAACTGAGAGGAGACATCCACATAGCCTTTAAAGGAATGCAGAGAACTTCTGACTTAACGTCCAATTCTCACCTTCTCGTGGTGCACCCTGTTGGATATCTACTTGGATACTGAACGAGCGAGGATGGACTGGCAATTTGGGTTTTAGCCGACCAAATTGTATTCTTATTGGTTAAACCAAAATATAAAATGATGGTACAACATGACAAAATGTCAAGCCGGCTGGGGCGTCGCCTGGTTAAACAAGGCCCCGTTGTTTTCGCCAGGGAACCAGGGCGAACAGCGAAAAGTCAGCTACTAGGACAAATCTGAAAACACATCCCAACTCAACATCACCAGAGTTAAAGATCGGTACTATCAACATAAGAAGCCTGAATGGCAAAGAAATGGAGCTAGCTGAGGAATTAGATAAGTACCAGATCGACATAATAGGGGTGACTGAAACAAAAAAGACAAAAACTGGTGAGATCTTTCTGAGCAATAAAAACAAAATGTTATATTCAGGCAATGACAATCAAGGAAAAGAAGAAGTAGCCATGGTATTCAACACAAAATACGAGGCTTATCTTCTTCAATGGCAGTCAGTCTCAAGTAGAGTAATATGGGCAAATATGAGAATGGGGAACTGGACAATGAGACTTATTTGTGCCTATGGTCCCACAGAAGTTTCTACTAAGGTAGAAGTGAAGGAATTTTTTGAGGCTTTTAGAAAAAGCAACTGACACAATGAAAAAGGAAAAGTTGGTCCTTGTTGGAGATCTAAATAGCAGAGTAGGAAATTATTGTGAGACATACAAAAATATTTTGGGAAAATTTGGAGAAAAGAGCAAAGCTAATAATAATGGCAAATATCTGTTGGATTTCTGCTCAGGACATGGACTGGTTATTACTAACACCAGGTTCCAACATAAAAATGTGCACAAATTCACATGGAGAGAAAAGGCAAGGAATAAGAAAAGTCTCATTGACTATGTTATTGTTGATAGTAATGTTTTCTCCCTGGTACAGGACACCAGAGTGTACAGAGGATTTGAAATTGGAAGTGATCACTATTTAGTCTTGAGCAGGATAAAATTGAATTTCACATTGAAAAGAATAACATGTAAGAAAGTTTTAAAGCGAATAAAAGTTGAGCAGCTCTCAGATGTGAACAGTAGACTAAAATACACAAAGATTATTGAAGAAAAAATGAAAGAGTTTGAGAACAGGAACCAAAGCGAATAAAAGTTGAGCAGCTCTCAGATGTGAACAGTAGACTAAAATACACAAAGATTATTGAAGAAAAAATGAGAAAGTTTGAGAACAGGAACCAAACCTTGGAGATTCAATGGCAAGCCTTGAAGAAAGGCTTGCCACTGAATAGAAACAAGAATCAAAAAATTAGAACTCCATGGTAGACACAGGAAGTTAAAGAGGCAGTGAAGGAAAAGAAGAAAGCACATCAAAAGTTCCTAGCAAATAAGTCAGCTTGTGCTCTTAGAGAATACAGAGACAAATGCAAGAATGCTAAACACTGTGTAAAACTAGCTAAACAAAAGTCATGGGAAGACTTTGGCAAGAATATAGAAAATAAATATCAAGAAGGTGGCAAAATGTTCTGGAGATTGTTGAAGAAGCTTAGGAATGGAGGAAAGAGTGCTGTAAAAGGAGTTAGAGATGATAAAGGTGACATGAAAAATGCGAGAAAAAGATATCCTTGAAGTATGGAGTAATTATTTTGAAAAACTGCTAAATGAAACAAGCAGTGATGACAGCACAGTGGTAAAAAACACTGACCAGGCATGCAGTCAGGAATACATATCCATACTTGAAGTAGAAAAAGCCATCAAAGGCTTGAAATGTGGAAAGGCAGCAGGAGTAGATGATATTCGACCAGAAATGCTGAAGTATGGTGGTATAAGAGTCTTACAGTGGCTGCACTGCATAGTTCAGAAAGCCTAGATGGAGGGACAAATTCCCGATGATTGGAGTAGAGCTCTCATAGTTCCCATATATAGAAATAAAACTGAATGTGAAAATTACAGAGGTATTTCCACTACTGAGTGTTCCTGGCAAGATCTATGCAAGTATACTTGAGAAACGGTTGAGAAGAATTGTGGAAGAAAAGCTTGGTGAAGAACAAGCTGGATTCAGGCCAAATAGAGGATGTCAGGATCAGATATTCACTTTACGACAAATAGTCGCGAAAGAATGGGAATATAACAAAGATCTGTATTTAAGTTTTGTTAATTTGGAAAAAGCATATGACAAGGTGCTAAGAGAGAAGCTATTCAATACGCTACATTTATATGGTATCAATGGGGCATTATATCAAGCAATACTTAGTCTTTATTTGAGTTGTAAGTCAACAGTTAGAATTGAAGGAAGTACAGGAAGATGGTTTAATGTTAAATCTGGTTTGAGACAAGGATGTACATTATCCCTTCTGTTATTCATTATCTATATGGATCACTTTTTGATGGAAAGTGGTACGATTTTTAGTGAAGATGGTAAATTAAATATAGAAATAGACAACAGAATCAGCATAGCTGGTATGGTGGGAAGTCAATTGAATAAATTCATATGGAATAAGAGAGAAGTTAGTCGGAACACTAAATTAGATAGAAGACAGTGTTCAAACCAGTTTTAACTTATGGATCTGGGAGCTGGGTCAGAAGTAAAACACTTGACCAAAGACTAGAGACCATGGATATGGGAGTCCTGAGAAAGATTTGAGGCATGACCAGATGGCATCAATGGCAATATCATATTTAAAACAAGGATATTAGGAAAGAACTTGATATTGTCAGCATCAAGGAATGCATCAGCAGAGCTAATCTCAGGTAGTATGGTCACTTAAACAGAATGGGCGAGGAAAGATTAGCAAAACAAGTGTTTTCTGCCAGGTTGGCAGGAAAATGGCCCAGAGGAAGACCAAGATATAACGGATTGATATGGTACCAAGTGCCTTAGACGATAGAAATATAAAATCTGATAATGTTGGAGTCTTGATAAGTAACAGACTGATTTGGAGGAAAATTGTAGATAGGAAGTTAGTGATGATGTAATTTTTTTTTTCATGTAGTACTATCATATCCTGTACACCCCTTGAGGGTACATGGCAGGAATTTGATGATGATGATGATGAGTTTTGTATGTAACAGTGGTTACAAAATTGTAACTTTGTAAAAAAAATTGTTACATACAAAGTTGACTGAATCAATTTATAAACAGACATAACATCATTGTCAGTTTTTAAAAAGATCAATTGAAATCGTGTTTATTATTAATTAGTATGGTTTTTAATTATGGAGAAATAAATTGTGTTTCGTATTGTGTATGGTTTTAAAATTATGGACAAATAAATTGCATTTAATATTAAGTGTATTGTAGTTTATACAAGCATATTTATACAAATGATATCTAGGTATGTAATTATATTAATTTTCCCTCTAGTACTTTTGTTTTTTTTTGAATCTATTTTTTATCCAATTATTTAGAATGAATAAAAAATAGGAGGTAGATTTAAGTCATCATGGATATAGTGAGTAATGGTTATAACAAGCAAATTTTGTCAGGCCTCTGGTGTTTGTTATATAACGTTCAACTGTATATGTAAAAGTAACTTTTAGCAAAGCTCAGAATATAGAAGATAAATATAAAGTGGCAAAATGACTTAGTAACAGGAAAGAGTGCCACAAAAGTACAAAACAGTGATGAAGATGATATAAAAATGTTTCTAGCAGTAGAACATTGTCAGAAAATGTCCAGGAGGCATGCAATCATGACTCGTTTTGTCATTGGAAGAAAAAAAAGTTTATTAGTAGTCTGAAATTTGGAAAAGCATTTGAGATAGTAACATTCAGCCAGAAAATTGAGCATTTAGGAGATTTGATAATTAAGAAAGGCTAGTCATTAAGTTGAATTCTAGATAATTGCTTTAGATCCCTCATAGTACTTGTCTGTAAAAAAGCAGAATAAAATTAATGAGAGAATTGCAGAAGAAATTTCCATACTGAGTGTTCTCTATGCAAGCGTACTATATAAGAAGCTAACTGGGGAAGAAAAACTTGAGATAAAACACGTGTCAGAGACCAGTAGTCACAATAGGCTTATAATAGGAATCTATAGATAAACATTTTAGAGAGGAAACTAAAACAAAAAGACAGACAAAGAATAATAACATCTGAAATGAAGTTTATGAGAAAAAACTGCAAAGTATACTCTATTCGATCACAAAAGAAATTAAAAAATTATGAAAGAATTAAACCAGGAATCAGTAATAGAAAAAAATTAAAAAAATATAAACATAAATGGATGGAACATGTTGAAAGAATGAAAACAGAAAATTACCAAAACAAGACAAGCCTTAACCCCCCAACCGGCCTGATGTCTTTAGACGTCGAGATAAATCTGGATACGAAGCTCTAAAACCCATTGAATAACATGGATAAGAAGTGCAATTTGGTGTCACTATTTCATCCACATTGGCCAGTAGAGAGGTTAAATTACCAACCATTAGGAAAAAGAAAACCAAGACATCCTCTTAAGAGATTCAATGATGACTTCTAAGGCCGGAACAGGCCACTCTAGGCCTAAATCCTTGACACACATGATGAGGACGATGAGAAGAAACAAAAAAAAAAGTTGGAGAGATGTAAATTTTTTTGTAAAAAACAAATTAATGAAATTGTATATGCCTGTTTCATGAGTTTTTGTATTACTTTTAAGCCTAATTTAACAGGAGGTAAAGTGGTCTTGATTGTCTACTTTGAAAAATTTGTCTGATTTGCTTTAAATTAAATCCAGGAAGAACTCATACTGATAAAACTTAACTGTGAAGAAAATTAAGGATACAAATTGAAAGCCTTCTGCAATAGTCCTGATTGGTGATTTGTTTAGAAAAAAATTCTAGATACACTTTGTTCTCAGGTTTTGCTTGCTGACTACTTTAAAAGATTATTTATTTGAGAAATTTGCACTGAATGACGTTAGATTTGTACTAAACATTGTGATAATAAACCATTTTCTTTAAAAAAAGAATGCTAGCTTGCTTGTGAATAGCTAGTATTCTTCTTTCCAACTAACAGACTCCAGATTCAAAAACCGCCACAAGCATGGATGTTTGTGATTGTCTTTAGTTGGGAGATGGATTTCATTGCCTGGTGTGATGCCACCACCTCACTTATGAGAGGCCTGACTTGGCTTGAAAAAGTTTCATGTATGGTCTTCAGAGCAGAGCTTCTGAAATATAAACTACACTTGTAAAAAAAAAAGTCAATGGACACTCCTGTGGGCAAGGTGCATTGTGCCATGTAACGAGTCACACGTTTGTAGCTGGTATAAATTGGAGGAAAGTGATGCTTCCAAGTCAGTGCAACTGTGTCTGGGTGAAATGGCTGTGAAAAGGGAACTGGCAGAGTTCGAAAGAGGCATTGTGATAGGATGCCACATTGCAGGCCTATCTGTTTGGCAAACTGTTGACAACTTGGGCTATCCTAGGTCAACAATCAGTGATGTCATACTGAGATGGAAGCACTAGTCAACTGCAAGTGCTATTCACAGTGGACGACCCATCACACTCACTGAATGTGAGTGTAGGGTGCTACAAAGCATATGTAAAACTGCCATTCATTGGCTGACAATATTCAGAACAGAGGCTCACAACCTAGGTTTCCATGGTAGGACTGCATTATGCAAACACCACATTATCTGAATCAACATGCAGCATTGTCTTCGGTGGTGCAAAGAGCATGTACAGTGGGACATGGAAAGATTTTAAAAGAGGTATATCGTGAGTAGACATATCGATACAAAATTAATAACGGAAAAAATTCACGTTTTCCGTTATTAATTTTGTATGGAAAGATTGCAATGCTCTGTTATAGAGCATTGAATCGCATTACACTCGCTACTGAGCAGATGGACAGGTGTGGTGATGCCTGGTGAACATCTCTTACCGGAGTGCGTAAATCTAAGTATGAAATTCAGGGGGTGTTGGTGTGATGGTATGTTCCTGTTTTACCTGGTTTGGCCTTGGACCTCTGTGTTTCCACAAATATTGAACTACGAGAGGTATCCGAACAGTGTCATAAGGTTGCTGCTGTAATTGTGTAGTTTGTGATCATGAACGTCATCACACTTGACTGGCTTCCACAGAGCCCTGATCTCAACCCTATTGAACATCTGTGGAATGAATTGGAGCACTGGGTGAGGTCAAGGGGCATCCACTCCACAATAGTCCAGGACCTCATTACATGCCTACAGGAAGAATAGTCCAAAATTCCTATCGATTGCTATCATACACTCATGGAAAGTATGCCCCTGTAGGATTGCTTCGGTCATCACAGTGAAAGGAGTTCCTACATCTTGTTAAGATGGGCACTGTGGCTGTTTGTTCTTCACACTATGGTGTCTGTTGACTTCTTTCCAAGCAGTGTATATTTTATGCATTAAGGGAACAGTTGCTACTCAGACAACTTTCATTGTTTATTAAGGGCTTATTACTTGTATATTGAAAACTATTTATGCATCAGTTTAGTTCTCATCTCCATTAGCATAGCCCCTGCTGATGAGACTTCAGTAGTGTTGATACCAGTCTGCTTAGTTACTGGTTTTGACTACATAATACATGGTAATATGTGTATATGTTTAAATTAAATGATAGAATACTAGGGTAATTTGATGTAAGTTCAGCAACCTCTATAGATATACAGCTAGCCTAGTTGTGATACTTTATTGCAAACTTTTGTGTGCTCATGCTTGGTAATGGACTGCAACAAGAATATGATCTTCTGTCAAGTATAATTTATTATACAGTATTTATTACACTGTATAGTTCAGAAGGTGTGGACAGAGGGATGAATTCCAGATGATTGGAGTAGAGCTCTCATAGTACCCATATATTAAAAAAGGGAAATAAAACAATGTGAGAATTACAGAGGTATTTCTCTACTGAGTGTTCCTGATATATGCAAGTATACTTGAGAAACGGTTGAAAAGAATTGTGGAAGAAAAGTTGGTGAAGAACAAGCTGGATTCAGGCCAAATAGAGACTGTCAGGATCAGATCTTCACTTTACGACAAATAGTTGAGAAAGCATGGGAATATAACAAAGATCTGTATTTAAGTTTTGTCAATCTGGAAAAGGCATATGACAAGGTGCCAAGAGAGAAGCTATTCAATATGCTACAGTTATATGGTGTCAATAGGCCATTATATCAAGCAATACTCAGCCTTTATTTGAGTAGTTGTAAGCCAGCAGTTAGAATTTAAGGAAGTACAGGAAGATGATTTAATGTTCAATCTGGTGTCAGACACGGATGCACGTTATTCACTCTGTTATTCATTATCTATATGGATGTCACATTATGAAGGAAAGTGGTATTAAGCCTGATATCAAAATTGGGGATGTTAATCTCAGCTGTTTGCTTTATATGGATGATGTTATACTTCTAAATAAATCTGCAAGATTCCCTGACTAAATTGAATAACTGTTGTAATAGATTTGGTATGAGGTCAGCAATAACAAGACAATGAAAATGGGTAGAAGCATTGAAAATATCAACTGCATTATGAATGACTAAAATTAACACATGTGAACCACAGTAGTAGGTTTTTTTTTATTAATACGTGAATATTTCGTCCTAGGTATCTCAGGACATCATCAGTACAGTAGAACAATACTAGGAATGACACAAAGGATGGGGTGCATACATACAATGGAATCCAAATTGTGTGCAGTGGCGTGTTGCTGCCTGAACTTAAATTAGATTAAATTGAATTAAATTAAATTAAAATTAAATTACAGGTAAGTTATTTTTACACAATTTTGTATGACAATTTCCCACACTTTAGGGATGGCAAGAACATCATTGCAGTTTAGATTTGGTCTTTGAAGTAGGGCTTCAGCACGTTCTTTATATAAGTGTTCATATTTATATGAAGATCTGTGTAGGTGTTTTGTCTTTTCGCAGTGGATCTTGTGGTTTGGGTTTTCAACTCTGTGTTAAGCGAGGCCTGATTTTTGCATTTTGATGAGGCAGATATGGTCTTGATGTTTCAGAATGCATTTAAAAACTGATCTGCCTGTCTGTCCATAATAAGAGAGTTTATGGGAGCATGGAACCTCGTATACACCAGGTAGTAGCATAGGTGAAAGTTTGTCTTTGGGCGAAGGTAACAGATTGTGGATCTTGTTGATGGGTTTGTAGGTGGCAGTAAGATTGTATTTCTTCATAATTTTCGAGAGCCGTTCGGAGATGCCTTTGATATAAGGTATGGGGAATCCTATGTGCTTGTTCTTGTCTAGATTGATGTGTAGAGAAGTTGCTGATGATTTTTTGAGTTGGTTTGGGATTGTATCCATTTAGAGTGTTTATTATTTTTTGGCTGTGTTTTTGATTATTTCCAATTCTTGTTTTAGAGAATCCTCGGAGGAGCAAAATCTGTGCGCTCTGGTTATCAATGATTTAATGATGCCAGATTTTTGAGAGGGATGGTGAGCAGAAGTATGGTGAATGTAGCGACTTGAAAATGTCGGCTTGCAATAGACAGAGGTGGAGATGGAACCGTTTTCTTTTCTTTGGATGTGTAAATACAGAAAGGAAATGCCCTGTGGGGATTCTTTTTCTAATGTAAATTTGATGTGTGGATGAAGAAGGTTGATTTTTTCTAAAAACTGAAGTAGCTCTTGTTTGGAATGACTCCAGACTGTGAATATATCATTGACATATCAAAGCCAGAGTTTTGGTTTGGGTTTAAATGCAAGAATTTTTTCTTCAAGTTGTTCTATAAACAGGTCTACCAGGTTGTGTAACAAGGGGGACCCCATTGCTGTTCCCTCCTCTTGCTTGTAGATTTTTCCTTTCCAAGTGAAGTAACCGGAAGTGATAACAAATTTGAAAAGTTCAACAATATCCGATGGAAATTTTTGATTTAACAGGTCTAGTTTCTTTATGGGGGATATTGGTGAAGAGAGAGAGAGACGATATCGAAGCTAATTAGCATGTCAGTTTTCAGCAGTTGAAAGTCTTTTATTTTGGCATGAAATTCTGTGGAATTTTTTATTGAAGAGGTTGAATGGCCTATGTGAGGACGGAGAAGGTTGGATAAGAATTTTGATAACTTGTAAGTCGTGCTGCTAATTGAATCGACGATAAGTCTGAGTGGGACGTTGTTCTTGTGAAGCTTGGGTAAACCGTATATTCTCAGAGGTCTAGCATGATATGTCTCGAGTTTTTTTTTTGAAGTTTCTTCATCTAAAGACTTTTATTTCATCAAGTAACTTGTTCAGTTTGTTCAGCTGTCTTTTTTTTGTGGGATCATAGTCAAGTTTTTGCATAAGTATTTTGGTCTCAGAGTAATAGATTCATTTTTTGGTCATATGAAACAGTATCAAGAACCACTGTGGTATTTCTTTTGTCGGCTCTGGCGATGCTTATGTTTTTTATTATTTTTTAAGGAAGTAAGAGCCTTCAATTCTGAAGGTGGAATGTTTAAGACTGAAGGTTTGACATTGAAAATTATTTTTGCTCTTTCGAAATGAAGTTTGTTGGCTTCAATACTGGGAAGGTGGCTGATGTTTCTTTCAATATTGTGTATGAAATCTAGATATGAGAGACGTTTAGGGGGAATGGCAAACTTATGGCAAAATGGGTGGGTAACTTATCTAACCGCCCGCTAGAACATTTAATTCATCTTGTGTTAGTGGGCGGTTAGATAAGTTACCCACCCATTTTTCGGTCGGTAATTTATTGATATTTTTCTTAGATCGATTTAACAGGTTAAGGTATTTTTTCTGTAGGTTAATATTGCTTTTATCGAAAGCTTTGATCCCGAGTTTTTTGAGACACTAATAATCAATTGTAGCAACTCTTGATTTAGCATGTTTGACAAATCTGCTTCTAGTTCTATAATTTTTTAATTATTTGTTGCCAATTTATGTTTGGAATCTCGTAGCTGATTCAGCAGTAGTGAATGGCTTGCTTTTTGATAGATTTTATGGGCACTTGGTGATTTAATCACTTCCTTTAGCTTGGCGAACATTGGAATAAGTTTATTGCATCTGCACTTTTTTTAAAAAGAGATACGGGCACATAGTTTACCCCCTGTTTCAGTTGTAGTTTACCTAGTAAGTCCGTCTTCTGTGCTGTCATTTCCCCATCAACCAGATCCACAACCTGTTACCTTCGCCCAAAGATAAACTTTCACCTATGCTACGACCTGGTGTATACGAGGTTCCATGCTCCTGTAAACTCTCTTATTATGGACAAACAGGCAGATCAGTTTTTAAACGCATTCAGATTATCAAGACCATATCCGGCTTATCAAACCGCAAAAATCAGGCCTCGCTCAACACAGATTTGAAAATCCAAACCACAAGATCCACTGGGAAAAGACAAAACTCCTACACAGATCTTTATATAAATATGAACGCTTATATAAAGAAAGTGCTGAAGCCCTAAAGTATGGGAAATTGTCATACAAAATTGTGTAAAAATAAGTTAACTGTAATTTAATTAATTTAATTCAATTTAATCTAATTTAAGTTCAAGCCGCAACATGCCACTGCATGCAATTTGGATTCCATTGTACTGTTGATGTCCTAAGATACCTAGGACGAAATATTTACGTATTAATAAAAAAAATAAAAAAAAGCCTACTACTGTGGTTCTTCACCTGTGTTAATTTTAGTCATGAATTCTCCACAGGTTTCTCTATATAATCGTGCATTATGAATGGAGAACCTATAGAACAAGTAAAACATTTCAGCTACTTAGGCACAATTTGTAGTGAAGATGATAAATTAATATGGAAATAGACAACAGAATCAACAGAGCTGGTATAGTAGGAAGTGAACTGAATAAATTTATATGTAATAAGAGAGAAATTAGTCAAAACATTAAATTAGCTGTATACAAGACAGTGTTCAAACCAATTTTAACCTATAGATCTGAGAGCTGGGTTAGAAGTAAAACACTTGACCAAAGACTAGAGACCGCAGATATAAGAGAGTCCTGAGAAAGATTAAGGGCATATACAGATAGCATCAATGGCAATATCATATTAAAAATGAGGATATTAGGAAAGAACTTGAAATTGTCAGCATCCAGGAATGTTAGCAGAGCTAATCTCAGGTGGTATGGTCGCATAAACAGAATGGGAGAGGAAAGATTAGCAAAAGAAGTGTTCTCTGCCAGGTTTGCAGGAAAATGACCCAGAGGAAGACCAAGATGGATTATTACAGTAAAACGTGCCTTTGAAGATAGAAATAGAAGATCTGATGATGTTGGAGTCTTGATAGGTAACAGATTGATTTGGAGGAAAATTGTAGATAGGAAATTAGCAATGATGTAAATTTTTCATGTAGTACTATCATATCCTTTACACCCCTTGAGGGTACATGCCAGGAATTTGATGATGATGGTGATAATTTATTATCATTTACAAGTCCCGTTGCCTATGTTTCAATTCCTGCATAACAACACCACTTTAAATGTGATTTATAAGGAAGCTCTCTCTGATGAGTCAGTTACAAGAGTCTTCTTTCCCTTGTCAGCTGTAATTAAGTTTTTCCTTCTCTCGAGAGATCCATGTTATTGAAACAGATGCTATTTTGACATTCAAAATTTACTACTTTGGGAACAGAATGGTATAGTTTCTAAAGCACATATTAAACATAGATTAAATGTTTCAAATGCATATTTTTGTAGACATTTCTTTAATGATTCTTGTGTTTTTGAAGCTTTTACGGTTTCAAATAGTTAGTATTTTTAATTTTCACAGTCTCTGTTAAAACATTAGATCAAAATATCATTGCATTTAAAAGTATACAAGATGTAACATACGGTAAAATTTTTTTTTTCAAACCACCTTATTTTTACTTTTCTAGGAGGTGCCTTTTTCATGCGAAGAAAATAAACTATCAGAAGTTGTTCAAATCATGAAAATTGAGGTCTGTGAATGGTGGAAAATTGGCTGTTCAGCAGTCAGTTATGCAGTGTATCCATTTTATTAATGATATCAAAATTTTGAATTGCTATTTATCACTAGTAGAATTTACTGTATTTGAATTTCTTTAGTTTATTATATAAAATTGCTTTGACTTTTTAAATTATGTTTGCACACCATTAATTTTTAGTATTGGCTTTGTAAATGTACTGAGATTTCATTAATGCAGTATTAATTTACATATTATTGTAAGTATTGATATTAAAATATTAAATGATGACTTCTAAGGCTGGAACAGGCCAATCTAGGCCTAAATCCGTTATATGCATGATGATGATGATGATTCATATTACTCATAATTTATCTTGATTAAGAAATTATCCATATGCTATAGTCAAGTAACAAGTAACAAATGTTTGTACTAGGAAACTTCAGAGGGAATTCTAAAAGTGATTTGGCATAGCACTCTTTCCAGCCAACTATTACACTTACCAATGTTGTGTCCAGAAGGGGTGATATTATATGTTGCGGCACTATCAAGGCCATATTATGATCAGGAGACTGGATTCTCTCTCACTCACGTCTTCAAGCCTTTCAGCCCTTAATTGATGCCCCCCTATTTTGCAGTTCTACTCCTCCAGTGGAATGAAAGGCAGTATAAAAATTATAACAGACTGCAGATTGAAGAAAAGGCTCCAACACAAAAATCATAAACAAAAAAAATCTGTACAAAACACATGCTTCCATATTTACTTCATCAATATTTGCCTTTAATACAAACATAAATTATATGCACCACTATATACAGACTGAACTTGACCCATGGTCTTTAATAGAACTTTACTTTGTAGCTACAACAATTGTCTTCCACCTATGCAAACTATATGCTACATGACCCTTCACATGATTAATATACTGGTGCATTTGTTGTGATCAAAAGGAGAGGATTTCAAATCTGGGATCCCATCTTTTTGATAATCTGTAGCTCAAAATTTCCTCATCCGATTTGCTGAATTTTGTTTTCTGTGGTCATTATTTTCTGGTACGTAGCCTCAATGGGAATGTAATACTACACAATGAAGTTTGCATTATTACTATCTTATCAGTGGTGTGTTTTTTTAGATTAATCTATTTGTCAGATCTTGAATACTTATAAGACTTGCATTTTAGTCTTCTGACTACTTACAGCATTAATCCATGTATATCTGATCTTCCTCAGGGTCTTTTATGCTGTCATCTTGGCATCATGCACATAATTTGCTAACCTTTCCTCTCCCATTAGGTTTAAGTGACTATGCCATTTTAGATTACCTCTGTTCATATGAAAGAAAATGTTCTTGAATACTAATAATCTCAAATTCTAATATCTTAATTTTTTTCATATAATTGATGCCATTCATTCACTCTCCTAATTTTTCTTAGAATCTCTCACATCTGTGGTCTGATCATCTGTTTTCTTTCTAATCCAGCATACAAATCTCTAATAAGAGAAATCACAGGAACATATAGGAACAAAAATAGTAATTAAGATTACTATTTTTTTTTGGAATGATCATTAATATGAATGACTGTTTATCTAACTTCCATTGTGTGTGTGTGTATGTGTGTGTGTTGATTTTCTGTAAATAGGAAGATAATGAACCATTTGAAAGATTGGCTAATGTTTTTAGACAGGGAAGGACAATTGATTCTTTATTTTTTTTTTCTATTAGTGTGTTTTAAGAGTTAGCTGTTAGGAAACACATCATTTGCATAACATAACCATATCATTTGCATGATAATGCATCCAAGTTTGAAAATAATATAAGTGCGTGTGCTGTCTTTACCCTTCTCCCTTCCGGTAGCCACTTAAAAAATAGTATAAAAGATTTCATTCTTATTATATTTTGATAGTTAAAAAATGCTTTTCTTATGTAAGATAAATTAACACAGTTGATTGTGTGCAAATATTTCATGTTTAGATCATGAAATATTTGTCTAAAAATTATAACCTTTAGAGGTTGATTGTCCTCTCATACTTTTTGATTGGAATTTGTACACAAGCTGTGTTAATAAAAGTTTTAATGTGAAATATGTTTTTTAATTCGTAAGTCACCACTGGTTATGATCCTTAGTCAGTTCTCTTGTAGGCTATGGAGGTAGGCCTCCCAGTTATCTAGTTTCATTTCTTAAGCAATTCTGTTTGCAGTTCACACACACACATGCTCAGACATACTTTCTTTAATGCTTTATATATCTGTACATAAGTTGTCTTTATGTTAATATAAGCAGTCCAACTGTAATCCAAGTTCTGATATCTTTTAAGAATGTTATGAAAATTTATAAGTAAATCATAAAAACATTTACATATTTTATGGTCTAATTATTATGAAATTTGTATATGTATTCAAAGGGATTTTAAACACTTGCTTATTCCATATGCAAGTGTCAATTTTGTATGTAGCTGAGTTCAGGATTTCTAAATGGTTACTAATTAAGGGTCAAAGCTGTATAACTGAGAGGAGACCTCCACATAGCCTTTAAAGGAATGCGGAGAACCGACCAGGGCTTCTGACCTAATGTCCAATCCTCACCTTCTCGTGGTGCACCCTGTTGGGTATCTACTTTGATACTGAACGAACGAGGATGGGCTGGCAATTTGGGATTTAGCCGACCAAATTGTATTCTTATTGGTTAAACCAAAATAAAAAATGATGGTACAACATGACAAAATTTCATGCCGGCTGGGGCGTCGCCCGGTTAAACAAGGCCCCCGTTGTTTTCGCCAGGGAACCAGGGCGAACAGCGAAAAGTCAGCTACTGGAACAAATCTGAAAACAAACCCCAACTCAACATCACCAGAGTTAAAGATCGGTACTATCAACGTAAGAAGCCTGAATGGCAAAGAAATGGAGCTAGCTGAGGAATTAGATAAGTACCAGATCGACATAATAGGGGTGACTGAAACAAAAAAGACCAAAACTGGTGAGATCTTTCTGAGCAATAAATACAAAATGTTATATTCAGGCAATAACAATCAAGGAAAAGAAGGAGTAGCCATAGTATTCAACACAAAATACGAGGCTAATCTTCTTGAATGGCAGTCAGTCTCAAGTAGAGTAATGTGGGCAAATATGAGAATGGGGAACTGGACAATGAGACTTATTTGTGCCTATGGTCCCACAGAAGGTTCTACTAAGGTAGAAGTGGAGGAATTTTTTGAGGCTTTATAAAAAGCAACTGACACAATGAAAAAGGAAAAGTTGGTCCTTGTTGGGGATCTAAATAGTAGAGTAGGAAATGATTGTGAGACATACAAAAATATTTTGGGAAAATTTGGAGAAAAGAGCAAAGCTAATAATAATGGCAAATATCTGTTGGATTTCTGCTCAGGACATGGACTGGTTATTACTAACACCATGTTCCAACATAAAAATGTGCACAAATTCACATGGAGAGAAGAGGCTAGGAATAAGAAAAGTCTCATTGACTATGTTATTGTTGATAGTGATGTTTTCTCCCTGGTGCAGGACACCAGAGTGTACAGAGGATTTGAAATTGGAAGTGATCACTATTTAGTCTTGAGCAGGATAAAATTGAATTTCATATTGGAAAGAAGAACATGTAAGAAAGTTTAAAAGCGAATAAAAGTTGAGCAGCTCTCAGATGTAAACTGTAGACTAAAATACAGAAATATTATTGAAAAGAAAATGAAAGAGTTTGAGAACAGGAATCAAACCTTGGAGATTCAGTGGCAAACTCTGAAGGAAACATTGATTGATTCTGCCAGAGAGGCATGTGGTGAGGTTGTGTGCAAAGATAAAAAAATCAGAACTCCCTGGTGGACACAGGAAGTTAAAGAGGCAGTGAAGGAAAAGAAGAAAGCATATCAAAAGTTCCTGGCAAATAAGTCAGCTTTTACTCTTACAGAATACAGAGACAAATGTAAGAAAGCTAAACAGTGTGTAAAACTAGCTAAACAAAAGTCATGGGAGGACTTTGGCAAGAATATAGAAAATAAATATCAAGAAGGTGGCAAAATATTCTGGAGGTTGTTGAAGAAGCTTAGGAATGGAGGAAAGAGTGCTGTAAAAGGAATTAGAGATGATAAAGGTGAAATGAAAACAGGAGAAAAAGATATCCTTGAAGTATGGAGTAATTACTTTGAAAAACTGCTAAATGAAACGAGCAGTGATGACAGCACAGTGATAAAAAACACTGACCAGGCATGCAGTCAGGAATACATATCCATACTTGAAGTAGAAAAAGCCATCAAAGGCTTGAAATGTGGAAAGGCAGCAGGAGTAGATGATATTCGACCGGAAATGCTGAAGTATGGTGGTATAAGAGTCTTACAGTGGCTGCACTGCATAGTTCAGAAAGCCTGGACAGAGGGACGAATTCCCGATGATTGGAGTAGAGCTCTCATAGTACCCATATATAAAAAGGGAAATAAAACTGAATGTGAGAATTACAGAGGTATTTCCCTACTGAGTGTTCCTGGCAAGATCTATGCAAGTATACTTGAGAAACGGTTGAGAAGAATTGTGGAAGAAAAGTTTGGTGAAGAACAAGCTGGATTCAGGCCAAATAGAAGCTGTCAGGATCAGATCTTCACTTTACGACAAATAGTCGAGAAAGCATGGGAATATAACAAAGATCTGTATTTAAGTTTTGTCGATTTGGAAAAGGCATATGACAAGGTGCCAAGAGAGAAGCTATTCAATACGCTGCAGTTATATGGTGTCAATGGGGCATTATATCAAGCAATACTTAGTCTTTATTTGAGTTGTGAGTCAGCAGTTAGAATTGAAGGAAGTACAGGAAGATGGTTTAATGTTAAATCTGGTGTGAGACAAGGATGTACATTATCCCCTCTGTTATTCGTTATCTATATGGATCACATTATGAAGGAATGTGGTATTAAACCTGATATCAAAATTGGAGATGTTAATGTCAGCTCTTTGCTTTATGCGGATGATGTTATACTTCTAAATAAATCCGCTACAAGTCTGCAAGATTCTCTGACTAAATTGAATAGCTGTTGTAATAGATATGGTATGAAGGTCAGCAATAAAAAGACAAAGACAATGAAAATAGGCAGAATCATTGAAAATGTCAACTGTGTTGTGAATGGAGAACCTGTGGAACAAGTAAAACATTTCAGCTACTTAGGCACAATTTTTACTGAAGATGGTAAACTAAATATAGAAATAGACAACAGAATCAGCAAAGCTGGTATCGTGGGAAGTCAATTGAATAAATTCATATGGAATAAGAAAGAAATTAGTCGGAACACTAAATTAGCTGTATACAAGACTGTGTTCAAACCAATTTTAACTTATGGATCTGAGAGCTGGTTCAGAAGTAAAACACTTGACCAAAGACTAGAGACCGCAGATATGAGAGTCCTGAGAAAGATTAGAGGCGTGAACAGATGGCATCAATGGCAATATCATATTAAAAATGAGGATATTAGGAAAGAACTTGACATTGTCAGCATCCAGGAATGTGTTAGCAGAGCTAATCTCAGATGGTGTGGTCACTTAAATAGAATGGGAGAGGAAAGATTAGCAAAACAAGTGTTCTCTGCCAGGTTGGCAGGAAAACGACCCAGAGGAAGACCAAGATATAGGTGGATTGATACGGTACAAAGTGCCTTAGACGATAGAAATATAAGATCTGAAAGAAAGTCGCTTGGAGAAGTCAAAAGTATAGACAATGCTGATTTGTTTCCACAATTCCAAGGGCATTATCCACAAAGAATTCGTTCCACCTGGCCAAACAGTCAATGGCGAGTTTTGTCTTGAAGCGATTGATAGCGAGAATTCGTCACGTATGGCATGAATATCGTGATGCAGGTAGCTGGTCCCTTTTGCACAATAATGCACCATCTCATCATACAAACATTGTGAGACAGTTTTTGAGCAAAAATCAAGTTTGTGTGTTGGATCACTCGCTGTACTGATTTAGCATCCTGTGACTTCTTTCTGTTCCCCCGACTTCATTTGCTGATGAAAGGAAAGCGATACGACACCATTGAAAACGTTCAAGTGACAATAACCATGACCTTATTAAATTACTTAAGGAATTGAACAATGTAGATACGAATATAAATTAAATTACACTTTAATAAATATTTCCAATATTTCGGCAACGTCACGTTGCCATTTTCAAAAGGAACTTACAAAAAAAGGCACGTGCAAGTAGGCACTACAACACAGTAACTGAGAATGAAGAGATGAAGCTATTATTCTCCTAAAAGTCCTGATGGTGCCCCCTAGCAGGCTAAGTAGGTGTTCTTGGTCGTTGGGCTGAAGGTCTGCTGATGTAAGCCTCCCAAATTTGGGGCAGACTCATACAACCAAATTTGTTGAGGTTTGGAGAGTTTCTTAGGGCTGAGTCTGATTCCATAAATAGTCTTTCGAATTTGTATTTGCTGATTTGTTCCACCGTATTCTGTGGCATGTATCCAGAGCATGATCTGCAAGACCAGAATAGCTGTACTTGTGAAAACGGATGTAGTCCTTGTGTTCAGAAATTCTGATATTCGCTGTCCTGCCTGTTTGGCCAAAGTAAGACAGTTTACAACTGCAAGGGCTAGGGGAAGTGGTTAGTCTTTGGTGGAGCAGATAAGGGATGCCAATTTTCTGTAAGGCCTGTAACAGGAGGTCAGGTCATGTTTTTTTAAAATTTTTGTAATTTTTTCTGAGGTGCCTCGGATGTAGGGAATGGTGATGGATTTAGAGTAGTCCTTGTTGTGGAGGGGGAGGGGGGGTTTGTAGGTTTAATATTTTTTGGATTTTTTTTGGGGGGGGGGTAGCCATTGGCTGAAAAAGTGTTGAGGATGTGATTTAGTTCAGTGTTTAGGGCCATGTTGTTAGAACAGATTAGTTTAGCCCTGTTGTATAGTGTTTTCACCACTCCATATTGTTGTGAGGAGGGTGGGATTGTTGGTGAATGTATCTGCCTGTATGGGTGGGTTTTCTATAAACACTGAGAAAACCAAGGTTCCATCAGGTTGGTGGGTGACTAGTGTGTCTAGGAAAGGGAGGCTGTTGTTCTCCTCTTTTTCCAGGGTGAACTTGATTCTGGGGTGTTGGTTGTTTAAGTGTGTTAAGAAGGAGAGGAGTGTTTCAGAGCCATGTGGCCAAATAGTGAACACATCATGAACATAGCGAAGCCATATGATTGGTTTTTGTGGGGCAGAGGCTAAGGCTTTTTCTTCAAAGGTCTCCATAATGAAATTGGCCAAGGGTGTGGAGAGTGGTGAACCTCTGTTTGTTTGTAGAATTTTCCCTGCCAAACGAAATAACCTGAGTTCATTGTGAACTGAAATAGGACTGAGATATTGCGAGAATATTTAGCTTGGATTAGCTCAAAAGTTTCCTCGAGTGGGACATTTGTGAATAAGGAGGAAACATCAAAGCTGACCATTATGACAGTATTTTGAAGTGTAAGGTTTTCTATGCTGGCTTTGAAGTGGGCTGAGTTTTTTATGTGTGATGGTGTGTTGCCAGTATAGTGTGTGAGCTCTTTAGCCAAATGTTTAACTAAATTGTATGTGGCGGAATCAATGCCATCCACTATGGGACATAATGGCACATTTTCTTTATGTATTTTTGGGAGTCCGTAAATGCGGGGGGATATAGAGTTAAATGGCTTTTAACTTCTAATTTTTAAAGTCTGGTAACTTCTACAGGCCAAGAAGTGACTTTCTTAAGGAGCCTGTGAAGTTTTCTAATTTGTGAGTTGGTGGAATTGTATTCGATAGGGAGGTAAGTAGCCCGATCTAATAGAAGAGCATTAAGCTTACTTGTGTAGTCCTTTTGGTTAAGTACTACAGTGGCATTTCTCTTATCCGCTTTGGTCATAACTAATTCTTTATTATTCCTCATTTCCTGTAAAGCTTTATATTCCTTGTTGGATATGTTGGTTTTTGGTGGTCTTGCTTTGGAGAGGACACAAGCAACATCCAGTCTTACACTGTTGGCACGTAATAACCATAACCCTTAACTGTATCCCAAAAAACTGATATAAAAAACTCATTTAATGAATTAATTGACCGTGCCAAACTCTATATCGAAGCTGAGGGAGAGCATGTTGATTGAAATAAATTATTTGAATAATTATAATTGGCCTGTGTTTTATTTTCTATCAAAAGTTCGGTTTCTTTTTGGACAGAGGGTGTAAGTTTTGTAGACTTGCAAAAGGCATATGACAAGGTGCCAAGAGAAAAGCTATTCAAAATGTTATAGTTATATGGTGTCAATACAGCATTATATCAAGCAATACTTGGTCTTATTTGAGTTGTAATTCAAAATTGTAAGTTAGAATTGAAGGAAGTACAGGAAGATGGTTTAATGTTAAATCTGGTGTAAGACAAGAATGTACATTTCCCCTCTGTTATTCATTATCTATATGGATCATATTATGAAGGAAAGTGATATTAAACCTGATATCAAAATTGGAGATGTTAATGTCAGCTCTTTGCTTTATGCAGATGATGTTATACTTCTAAATAAATCCACTACAAGTCTGGAAGATTCCCTGACTAAATTGAATAATCGAATTAAATTCAGTTCCGTACAATTCAGTACAATTGAATTAAATTGTAATATATGGTATGAAGATCAGCAATAACAAGACAAAGACGATGAAAATAAGTAGAAGCATTGAAAATATCAACTGCATTGTGAATGGAGAACCTATAGAAGAAGTAAAACATTTCAGCTACTTAGGCATGATTTATAGTGAAGATGGTAAATTAAATATGGAAATAGACAACAGAATCAACAAAGCTGGTAGGAAGAAAGGAAAATCAACAAAATATGGTATTAAGTCAACTGAATAAATTTATATGGAATAAGAGAGAAATTAGTGAAAACATTAAATTAGCTGTATACAAGACAGTGTTCAAACCAATTTTAACCTATGGCATAAATGGTAATATCATATTAAAAATGATATTAGAAAAGAACTTGACATTGTCAGCATCCAGGAATGCATTAGCAGAGCTAATCTGAGATGGTATGGTCACTTAAACAGAATGGGAGAGGAAAGATTAACAAAATAAGTGTTCCCTGCCCAGTTGGCAGGAAAAAGACCCCAGAGGAAGACCAAGATATAGGTGGATTGATATAATAAAAAGTGCCTTAGAAGACAGAAATATAAGATCTGGTAATGTTGGAGTTTTGACAGGTAACAGGATTGATTTGGAGGAAAATTGTAGATGAGAAGTTATTAATGATGTAAATTTTTCATGCAATACTATCATATCCTGTACACCCCTTGAGGGTATATGTCAGGAATTTGATGGTGATGATGATGGAAAACATTTTATACTAATGTATCAAAGAATTTGGTCTCTGTTGGTGATGTTGGCTCTGCAAATCCCGATTGCTCTGGTTCATGGAACTTAATCACCAGGTGGTCTAAAGGCAGATCTTTATCTTTAGCTGAGCCTAGAAAGTTGATATCTTGATTGATAGGAATGGAGGGACAGTTGTAGGCTTACAGATCTAAGTAATTTGGCTATATATTGAGATACCTTATCGCATCAAGTGAGTCATATATTGACAAGATAATAATTGTAGTTTCATTGTCATCTGCCTTTCATCGAAATAGTGATACAGAGGTCTTCCATTGTGTCTCCAGTCCCTATGTTAAAGGTGTCTCAGAATATATAGCCAAATTACTTAGATCCATTGGCCTACAAGTATCCTTCCATCCTATCAACAAGATATCCACTTTTCTAGGCTCAGCCAAAGATAAACATCTGCCTTTAGACCACCCTGGAGTGTATCAAATTCCTTGCCAGTGTGGTTTTATCGTATTTTTGCCAGACAGGTATATCTACAGAAATGTATTGTGATGAACATTTAGATTACATTAAGTTCCAGTAGCCAGAGCAGTCGGGACTGGAAGAGCATGCTCCCACCACCAGACACTGAGTTCTTTAGAAGAAAATTAAGGTTCTCCATAAAATAATCTCTTGGAATGTTTATACAAAGAGAATTGTTGAGACCTTGCTGCATCATCCGAATCTGAGTAGAAACAATGGACTTAAATTTATTTAATCTATCTATCTATCTATGCACATATATATTTATTATTTCATTTTTAATCTTGTTAAAGTTATTTTTACTAGAACTTTAATATAATTAGACTAAGATGCTCTACATCATGTACGTGCAGATTGTGCATGTTGTTGTTTAATATACTGATTTCTGTTCTTGTTGTTTAATTTGAAAATCATACTGAAGATGCCCTTGATACTAGGTCAAAAATTTTATACAAATAAAAATATATACATAAGGTAAATCTGTTTTATGTTATTTATTAATTATCATGTCTTACATCCCTTTGTCACATTATTCCATGATTAGAGAGTGTGCTTGATGTGTGTGTGTATTTGAAGAAATTGTGTATTTCTTTAGAATGTAAAGAAGTAAAGTGAAAGAGTTAATTTTAACTGGAACAAAAGAATTAAAATGTGAAAGTATAAAAAATTCAAAGCAATATGAGAATTACTGGAAGAACCATGAGAGAGAACATGAATGTAATTTTTACTAAATAGCTTAAGGAAATTACAATGTATACTAGGATATACATTAAACATTTATACATTTACATATAAACTACATACAAATTATATGTAATATATTATTATATGTTATTTACATATTTACATATATATATTATTACATATATTATATGTAATATACATATAAACTACTTAAAAACTAAATACAAATACATATACATTTGACGTTGCTGAAATATTGGAAGTGTATTAAAATTTATTTTAATGTATATCCTAGTATATGTTGTAATTTCCTTAAGCTATTTAGTAAAAATGCATAACCAACGTCTAAGCCTTTCCATGAGAAACATGAATGTAAATGAGCCAGTGTGCAGGTGATGAACAAGAATTGTGTACAGTTTTTAGATGTTTAGAGTAAATCTGATGAATAAAAGGACTTGTATATGACTGTTGGATTGCACTTTGATTTGGAGTTAATTGTCTGGAAAAAAATTTTTTTTTTTTATTGAGAGAATGAAATTATACAGAATCAAGGATACTAAGGCTTCGGGAGGGAGAGGGTATAAGCACTCTAGTTCTGAGACCTGAGAAACTGCATTCAACATTCTTTGATCTTTCTCATTCTTTCACTCATCTCCCTTGTATCTCTTAATGAGTGCCTCACGAATAGATGCAAGGGTACTTGTTAACCCCAAGATATATCGCAGTGGGTAAGTACTAATGCCAGAAACATCAGAAGGGCAAAAAGCTTGTAGTATCATTTGGCTTGAACTTGGTCAAATTATAGACGATAAGACATGTTTGATGGAGGAAGATTTATTACAGAGAGAGAGAGGATGTGAGGGATACTATATTTTCAGGAAAGATAGAGAAGATAGGAATGGGACGGGGGTGATATTGCTAGTAATAGAACTTCATCAGGAAATAGGGTTGAGGAGGGTAGTGCATATGAAGTGCTGCCTTCCTGAACAATTTCTCCTGTGACAGAACTATCAGTATAAAATACAGGCAGTCCCCAGGTTATGGACAAGATACGTTCCTGAGAATGTGTTTAGGTTGGATTTGTATGCAACTCTGATCCCTGATGAACAGTGCATATATGGTAGTAATAATAATAATACTATAATAGCTCATAAGTGGCAATAATAATACAGTGTAATACTGTAATAATAAGTTACAGAAACTATTGTGCTCTTTCTTTTAATTCAAACAAATTCATACAAAAAGTTTAGATAGGAGATAAGAGAAATTTCAGAAATGAATATTAAAGGTTAACACTCACCTAATGTTGCATCAGTGTCTTGCTTACTGGAAGGGGGTATTTTTGAGGCAAGAAGGTAGGCTAACATTAATTGGAAGATGATGGTGGAGAGAATGAAGTGGATTCTGGAGAATCAGGATCAGATTCTGGTGCTAGAGAGGATGGACCTTGATGGTGGAGAGAATGAAGTGGATTCTGGAGAATCAGGATCAGATTCTGGTGCTAGAGAGGATGGACCTTGATGCTGGAGAATCAGGATTTGATCCTGGAGGAGAGGGAGTTTACCACTAAAGTCAGTTTCTTGAAAAAGGTATCTAGGGTTGTTTGCACAGCATTTTTCTTTTTTTCATCATAAATGGTCTTGTAGCAGCTGATGTTCTCACTAACTGCATAGTAAACAAACAACACAAAGACTAAAGTTCTAATTAGGCACCATCTACATTTAAAAAAAAATACAGAGCGAAAGCAGGTACTAGTTATGTCTTAGGATAACTGTCTCCCAAATCTTAGGCAAATTTATACAGCCATATTTGTTGAGATTCGGAGTATGTTTCAAGGCTTCTGTTGCTTCTAAGAACAATCTCTCCGACTTGTAAAAGCTTCTGTAAAAGTTTTCTTCCATTTGATCCTGTTTGCAGGGGTATCTGAAGCATGGTGTGCTAGGCCTGACTTGCCATAGCGATAGTGCCGGATATATTTTTTATGTTCACTGATGCAGATGTCCACAGGTCTTCCTGTTTGACCGTAGTAAGTTTGATCACACGAGCAGGGTACTTTGAGCATGTGTGTAGACTTCTGGATGAGATAAAGGAGTGATGCCGTCCTTGGGTGAACAGATGAGAGTTTCTAATTTGACACACGGTCTGAATAAGTTGATGTTTATTGAGAATGCTTGATATCTTTTCCAATGTGATTTTAATGTATGGGATGGTGACTTTTGTTGTAATTCTCCATGGTGAATAGTGGGATGGGTTTCTTGAGATCATTTAGTATTTTGTCTGTCTTATGGGGATTATAGCCATTGGCTAAGAAGGTGTGGCATAAGTGACCCTGTCAGTAGCAAGAGCATTGTCATTGGAACAGATTGCTCTCTCTCTGTGGTTAGCATTTTTATGATACCATACTGTTGAGAAGGGTGATGGTGTGATTGTTTGTGTAAATATCTCCCTGTATTTGTGGGTTTTCTAAAAACTGAGAATGATAAGGAACCATCAACTATGCACTGTATTCAGACCATGTGTCAAATTAGCAACTCTCGTCTGTTCACCCAAGGACAGCATCTCTCCTATATCTCATCCAGGAGCTGCGAAGTACCCTGCTCGTGTGATCAAGTTTACTATGGTCAAACAGGAAAGTGTCCACAGGAAAAACTGTGGACATTTGCATCAGTGAACATAAAAAAATACATTCGGCACTATTGAAACATATTCCGAATCTTAACAAATATGGCTGTATAAATTTGCCTAAGATTTGGAAGACAGTCATCCTAAGACATAGCTAGTACCTGCTTTCTCTGTATTTTTTTTTTTTTTTAAACATAGAGGGCACCTAATTAGGACTTTGTTCTTTGTGTTGTTGCTACAATTGTTCAAACTAGTCCCATTGTTACACCATATTGTTGTTTTAGTCTCGCATACTGTGACAAACTGTGTTTTGTGCTCTGAAGATGCTGGTTACAACACCAGCGAAATATCAGCAATAAGTCAATAAATAATTATTTACTTATCATTCTGTGTTCTAATTTTGACGGTATATATATATATATATATGTATATATATATATATACCGCCAAAATTAATCAACACATATGACGAACACATAAGCCTTTCTACACGTCCAGGAGCATTGTCCAACACAAGCAGAATTTTAAAGGGAATTTTCTTTTCTGAACACTAATTCCATAGCAGGAATAAAACAGTTCAAGAACTAATCTTTAAACATGGTTCCTGAACCATGGACTTGAAGCAAACTTTCACTCTGGAGGCATGGTCATAAAGGTAATCACAGATTCTCAAAATCAAATAAAAAAGTTAGACAAAAGTGATGCTGTGCATAAGCGACTGTATAAACAATGAGACTAGCCGTTAATATAAAGATACTGTGCCAATGAACTGCTTACGGCATGTGAATTTGTTTACATGCATGGAAGAAACTAGTTCTAAAATTTAATTATTAATTATCTTTATGGAGAGCTTTGAGAGCTCATTCGTAAGTACAGAACAGCATAAGTCGGGTCGATAATCCATAACCCAAGGACCACCTGTATAGTTGGATTTTTGCTGTAGATTAGTTGATTGCAATAGGAGATGTGAATGACATGCATTGGTAAATTAACTCAATGAACTCAAGAGTATTATTTTAATGGGAATTTGCTTCAAATAATCAGTGAAGCCAGAGCCCTAGGAGTGAAGGCCTTATCAAAACCTTGTAAAGTACTTTACAGGACTTTGCTGATGCCGCATCTGGACTGAGGTCAGATTATAATTTACATTGGTACCATTGAGATAGAGAGACAGTTGAAAAGAAAGGTTCATTGGGGGTAACCAAGATCTTATCTGGCCTATGTAGTTGTGAAGATAAAGACAGATTGAAGAAATATGGTCTTCAAAGTTTGAGAAATAGATGGTTGATAGAAGATATCATAGGGATATACGAGCTGGTAAGGGGATCTTATAACACTGATATATAGATAAAGTAAGATTTTGCAGTTCATCTCAAGTGGGAGAGAGAATGTGTGGGCATCGCCAGAAGCTAAGTGTGTGGTTAGGAAGCATGTGAGGTCTAGGTTCTTCTCACAGCATGTGTGTGGAATGGGCCACTATTTTATGTTGCGAGTGCATCTTCAGTGAATTGTTCAAGGAAAAATATGATGAGTATGTAAGCATTGGCGAATAGAAGAGGCCTTCCCTTGAATCCTTATCCTCCCTATATATTTATGTGGAAGATCCCACATAATAATACTAAAATAAGATAATAAGAGATAATTGGAGATAATAATAAAAATGGGCAAACTAGCTCAAAGGATTGGCTGGATGTTAAACACTGCATTCAGGGATAAAGAGGTTATTATTTCTCTTTGTAAGACTTTCATATAACCACATTTATTACTGCTGTGTGCAAATTTAGTCACTTGGTTTTCTTGGGGATTTGGAATTGGTAGTAATGACATCAGAGGTGAGTCATCAGAATAGTAGCTGGTGTTTGGAGTTTTCCATATAAGGATAAAATGAAGCTTTGAGTGTAAGCTGATATCTGCAAAAGAGGAGATATGATAGAAGCATAAATTAATAAAAAGGATTTTATTAGAGTAGATACCATTGAATTTTTCAATATATTTTGAACAGGAGAGAAAACTTAAATTCATATTGGAGATTGTGTTAGGATAAGATTAGCATGGATGTGAGGACTAGATATTTTGCATGGAGAATAGTGAATGAGTGGAATGTGTTCCCATATGGGTGATCATTGAGTGCTTCATCATTGAACTTTTTAAGGAAAGGTATGATAAACATTGTCATTAATGAAAGGCCTCTTGTGATGTCTTTGAACTCCATAGAGGTGTCCAAGTGATGATTATTATTGTGATTATTAAGAGTTAGCATGTTTTTATTTAACACTATCCAGTGATTGATTGTGTGTTGTGCTAAAAAGTAAAAAAAAAAAAAGCATAAATTTACAATTTTCCTGAATGTTATTTTAGTCAGCAGTAAACCAGTCTTCTGAAATGTTTAATACAAACTGTACTCAAGGAAGCAATCAAGAAATTAGTTATCTGGCAAAAGCACAGGATAGTGGTAAGCAGGTAGGTAGTATAGTATACAATATTGATTTATGTAAATGAATATTTCTTCAAAATGTGAAACTCACATTATTTTGTTTTTATGAATATCTTTAATAGTTATTTTACATATTTTTAAAGAAATGAATATGTTTGTTCTATCCCATTCAAGCATTGACTTTATACAAACCTAATTTATGCTGCAATGGTTAATCCTGTCTGCTTAGTTTGCTATGTCTGTCCATTGCGTGTCTTCTCTGGTTGTTTTGCTTGTTTTAAGGGATGAAAAATGTGAGTTTCCAATAGGAAAAGCCCTGTCACCTGAATATGAGATGAGCTAACTAACTTTTGGTTGAAAAGCCTCACAGAAGTTCTTTGTGTCCATGACACAGTAAATTCGAACCTAGATTTTTCCAAGCAGAGGATATTGTTATTACACATTCAGCTATGGTGGCTCTTAATAAATGGTGTAGTGTATATTTGTTCAGTTACACTTCTCTAGTGAGCGATATATTCATTTTATATGCATATATTTAATATGCAAATTTATAAATACAATTTATTAATTTTATAAATACAATTTACAAATTTATAAATAACAATTTATAAATACACAAGTAGAATTGTGTATTTATAAATTGTATTTACTTGTGTATTTATAAATTGTATTTAGTTTACAAGAATGGGATAAAAAAAAGTAATTATGAAATTGTAAACGGCTTTGAACATGACAACATAAATATCAAAGATGGTACTGTAGAAAACTTCTTGTGAATCCAAACCAGCCTTTCTTCCGTGCCTGTTCTTTTGAAACATTTTGCTTCCCTTCAGTGAAACAGTTCCTGAAAATGCATTGAAAGCATAGACCAGTGCCTTAGATGAAACTTGCTCTTTCAATTGAAACCAAGCTTGGACAATCCACAATCAGTGCCTTGATGAAATATCACATGCCATTGATACCAGCCAGCTCTGTAGCCTCATCGTGTCGACTGCACACAACTCAGTTGAGGCTGAAAACAAAAAATACAATATCAATATCTTAAACTTCACACCAAAAGTGAAGAAATGCTGAAAGATGACATCAAACTAACCAAAAAAAATCTGGTTTTGATCCCAAGAAAATTATTCATCAGATACTAATGCTCTGGACCCATGAAAAAAGAAGGAATGGGATGCATTTCTTGTGACTGGTGAAAGTAACTTGTGATAAAGTGGTGAGCACATCTAAATTAATGGAGGCTATGAACAGAGAGACTTCTATTCAATCGCATATATGAGTTCAGACTCAGCTTACCTTCAGCAATCATGAAGATTTTGTCAACAACAACAAGAAAAACAACAGATTTACATTTATTAGTGTGGAAATCGAGCACTACTAATAGCCATTTTTAAAACAAAAGTTCTGCATAGGGAATGTGCATGAACCACTTGGTCTACAACAAATGTCACAGAGAAGACTTCCAGATTCCTTCACCAATATATGTGGTCTTGGTGAAGTGTCTACCTCCATCTGCTGTCTGCAGATGTCACTTGTTTTTCCTCACAGAGACCCAAATTTCAGCTTCTCCAAGTACTACCTGTCTCAACTTTCCTCACTCTGTTAAATTCATATGCTGTCTCTATCACTCTCCTAATGCCACCCAACCACTGTGAACTTTTCGACTTCCTCTCTTTATATGTTGTGAATCCCTTCAGTCCAACTTTCCTAACAGTGAGATTATTCTTTCTCAGAATTTTAACATTCACACTACCAACTGACTTTCCTTTTCAATTACACAGACCAATCAGGTAGAGATTCTGAAGCATTTGCCATCACAAATGACTTTATGCAGATTGTGTTTGCATAATCACCAGAGAGTACCAAAATAACCTGAACCACTTTCCAATCACTTTGGGCCTCTTCCTCACTAGTGATCCCTCCAAGTATACTGTGAAGCTTGATCTTGCTTAGGTAATCAAGACCACAACATTGTACTTATCTCTTCTCTTAGTAAGCAACACCCATATAGCTATTCCCAACCAAAAGTCACTTGATATTATAAGAATGCCAAGCAGAATGACCTCCAAGACTTTTATGCATCATTCATTCCCTTGGTTGGATTACTGCTTTTGGCCTTACAACTTTTTCATGCACTGAAGTAATCCTCTCTGGTATATATAAGCATATATTCTCCATTACACACTAAATTCCCATCCTGTTAAGTAAACTTTGGTTCTTAACTTGGAGGGATCACAATGAAGAAACAAGCATACCATAACTGGCTATCATCAAGAAGAACTTTCCTTTCCCTCACTGCTTACACACCAAAGCATAAAACATCTGCAAGAAACTGATTTCCAAAGAGTCAAAGCAAGAAACTTGCATTTTGCCCAAATTGCACTCATGGCTTTAGATCTCTTGCCAAACCAGTTGGCCATAACTTTTGCCCAACACTGCTTCCTTTGCTACTGCACCCATATGGGTCTGTTGTGTTGTCACCCACAGAAAAAACAATCTCTTAGCATCATACTTTAACACTTTTTCATTTCATTTTCATTCTTTCTTCTATGCAGCAAAGCTTGAGAAAGGATGTTTACTATGTCAAGCCTGACATCATTCGCAATGATAGGAGGCAAGTTGCAAATACCATTTGATATGTAGCATAAAGTCTAAAAATGGAACTTGATATGGCTCCACTGCAAAGATGTAGCCAAGGCTAAGAATGCTAATGGCTGTTTTGTTGAGCCTTTTAGATGAAAGGTTTGACAACTTGAAACATCTGACTCTGTGGCTAAGAAAAAAGAAATATGCAGATTGTTATATTCCTTAATGTGTTTCTCCTTTATTTTTTAGAAATTCTTTATGGGCTGATTTATCTGATATATTAGAGAATAGTCTAAGGTCCAGGATTAAGAATTGACAGTCTAAACAATCAATTATATTTGAATTTTTGAATATGTGAAACCATCAGTAGGCTGAACTGTAAAACTCCATCTGACATCTACCAGTTAGCTCAAGATAGAGAGACTTGGAAGACCATAATTTGCAATATTTAATTTTTAATATAAATCTCTTTTCCCTTTTCACATTGTATCATATTGTGAATAAACTGATGATTTTAATTTTATCCAGCACTCTGAATGGAAAGTGCAATTAAGGGAAGGTATTGCTGCATCGGACCTTACCTTTGTTCGCGCTCTTATTATTCTTAGACTATATTAATTTTTCTAGACTAGCACAGTCTTTAATAAAAAAATAAATTTGTCTGGAAGAAGGGTCTGAGAGAATAAGTACACTGCAATCGTTTAGAACAGAGAAAGAAAGGAAGGTTAAGGATTAAAGAGAATAGGTGCAACTTTGTGAGTAGTATAAATTTTACACGAGACACAGCCCGACAAGGTTTGAAATTAAAGTATATAATAAACTTAGTAAAACTATATATTTTCACACCATTATGCATGTTATGTGGAGTCTCTACATTATTGTGTAAACTCTGTATGTGATTGCTAGCATTTTTTCTTCTCTTTTGTTTTCAACATCGCTTACATGTTCTTTTTTACAAATTTACAAAATTCTCCCAGGTTGACCTATGTACATCTTTCCATAAGAATATGAAATATTGTATACTCAGGATGATTATATAATGGAACTTTGTCTTTAGGGGAATGTAGGAAACTTTGTAAAGTGTTAAGTGGTTTGACGGCTATTCTGATGTCGACTGATTTTAATATTTGGGCTATTTTTCTTGTTGCAATGTCAACATATGGTGTAGTGCCTTTGTAATTAATTTAAGGATTATCACAGGATGGTTCAGAAGAAAAAAGTTTCTTCAGTACCTTTTTTTTTTGAGTAGCTTTTTGTAAGAACTGATTAAATAGCCTTAAGTTTTTTCTTTTAATTTCATCATTTTGAGTACATTTAAAGCTCTATTTTTTAAGGTTTTGATTATACTCAATTTTTGTTGAGGGCGAAGGAATGAGCTTGCCTGTAGGTACCTGTTTATGCAGATTTCTTTCCTGTAGACTTCTAATGATAATCCTCCAGTGATATTTTTGTTGATAAGAATGTCTAGGAAGGAATGGTAATTTTCCATCCTTTTCTACTTATAATGTTAATTTGATATTCAGATGGTGATTATTCAGGAAATATACAAAATCTTCAAGGTATCTGTCAGTAAGTTTCCAAATGATAAGGATGCCAATGACATATCGCCATCATGCACGTGGTTTTAATGTCACCTAAGCTATTGCTACTTCCTCAAATTTTTCCATGTATATGTTGGCAACAGAGCCAATAAAGGTGAACACATAGCCAGACATATATCTGGTAGCAAAATTTTTCTTTCCAAGTAAAGAATGAAGATCCGAGGCAATAATTGGAAGAAACGTGATATCAGGAGATTTTTTCTAATGTCAATACTTTTTCACTTTCTGTTTTTGCCAATCCTAATCATAATTTTTAATTAAATTGAAATGCAACTTATGCAATATAGAAAATGCAGATTATCTAATCCTTGACCCACCATATTAAAATTAAAGAGGTTTACAACTTTTTGTTGGTGGAATGCATTATAAACAAATGAAATGTTTTTGAACCTTACTGCATGTTCATGAAAAGGAAACAACTGACATGTTGAAACAAAAAATAACACAAACAAGATTCAAATTTACTTTCTTACAATGTGTCTCTCCTAAAGGTAACACATTTCCACCACAAATGGAAAATTTTTCAAAATTTTTTCAGTTAGATTTGCATTCTGCAATCTAACTAAAAAGTAAATGCTATTAGTACAGTACTCTCTGTATTCACTAATCTCCATATGCCTTTTTTCTTTCCAAGGTCCAAAAAGTTTTGAAAGGCATCAGATTTGATGAATTTGAGGCTATTATAATATTTGTTAAAAAAATTTTGAAAAATTTTTCAGTTGTGGTGGAAATGTATTACCTTTTTTTAATCTTTTAAGTCTCTTTAATCTTTTTAAGTCTGTTTAATCAGTTCTTACAAAATGGCTACTCAAAAAGAAAGGTACTAAAGAAACTTGTTTCTTCTGAACCATCCTGTGATAATCCATAAATTAATTTCAAAGGCACTGCACCATATGTTGACATTGCAACAAGAAAAATAGCCCAAATATTAAAATCAGTCGACATCAGAATAGCCGCCAAACCACTTAACACTTTACAAAGTTTCCTACATTTCCCCTAAAGACAAAGTTCCATTTTATAATCATCCTGGAGTATACAATATTTCATATTCTTATGGAAAGATGTACATAGGTCAAACTGGGAGAATTTTGTAAATCCGTAAAAAAGAACATGTAAGCGATGTTGAAAACAAAAGAGAAGAAAAAAGTGGATTCAGCCCACATCCTCAAAGATTATCCCACGGTAAATTGGCAAGTATCCTCTATGTCCTTCTTAGAAGAGAATTACTTCTACAGATTGTCAGTCTTCCTAGATCATTTGCTCAAAAGGCACACTAAATAGAAACCAAGGAATGATCTTGCATGACATTTGAAAATCATTAATTAATGTGTAGCATTCAAGACCTTTCATATGCTAGCAATCACATACAGAGTTTACACAATAATGTAGAGACTCCACATAACATGCATAATGGTGTGAAAATATATAGTTTTACTAAGTTTATTATATACTTTAATTTCAATCCTTGTCGTGCTGCGCCTCGTGTAAAATTTATACCACTCACAAAGTTGCGCCTATTCTCATTAATCCTTAACCTTCCTTTCTTTCTTTCTCTGTTCTAAACGATTGCAGTGTATTTATTCTCTCAGACCCTTCTTCCAGACAAATTAATTTTTTTATTAAAGACTGTGCTAGTCTAGAAAAATTAATATAGTCTAAGAATAATAAGAGTGTGAACAAAGGTAAGGTCCGAGTTAAAATCCTCTTAACTATAAAGCAAGTCATGGGCTATTCTAAATCAACATTACACAGGTACAAATTTTATTTGAGATAGTGCATTGGCAAATGATCAGATCCATTGTTGCTAAAACAAAACATTTTATTTTAACTAGACAGTTGAGAATACAATTTAGAGGGGAATAACTAACTTTCCCATCATATCTAACTTCAGCAAAACTACTAAATCATTGAAATATATACATTATACATACACCTAACATTTACTCTTTACTTAGCATGATAAGACACATGCCCTTCTGCAAGTATAGAGTAACTTTTCTTCATATATAACAACCATCAAGAATTCTCCCTGCACCATTATAATGCATATATACAATTGCTCTACCCATTACTCTACAACACTTGACAAAATTTTACCATCGACCCTCCTTTTGTAACACTTACATACAATTCTTACTTAACTAAGTTACAAGGAAAATAATAACGATATCACTTGTCTACTCGCTGTTCTTTTAGTAAGTGCACAGTCCTCTTTCATGAAACCTTTGTTGGGACATGTTCTTGTCTCGGACACTTCAGTACTTTACTTCTCTTGTTCCATTGGTGGCTTATTCATTGACCAGACATCAAACCTTTCATGGGAGTCATTGTCAGCTATGCATGGGACAACTGTTGTCAGACATTCCTTGGAATTTCCTGAAAAATTCTAGAGGAATCGTTGGCGATTTCCTCTAGAATTCTCAGACAAAAGGAATCTTACATTATTTAGGTCTAAAACCTCTGTAAAATCAAGTTCGATAAATTAATTATTTTAATTTATCACACGAAATTTTACAATGGTACGCATGATTAAACTATCATTCCCATCTTTTCAGTTTATAGAAATAGCAGCTGCTGGGAAACATTTTGTTTTTTGCTGGTTTTTTAGTAATGTTAAATTATCAAGACACTCCTGAAGATGTTGTCTGCCATATAGACAGCAAAACATGTCTAGGAAATATCTAGTGTTAATAAAACATCTATGAGTTAAAACTTGGTTATTTATTAATAATTAAAGACTTATTTTGTAAGTTAGCCAAGTAAATAATAGTTTTACTTGGCTAGCTTACAAAATAAGTCTTTAATTATTAATACTGGTGGTCAAGTAAAAGGTCATCATTGGTTATTTGTTATTCGATTTTAGTCCTTTTTTAATAATTATTTAAAGCAATAATGCACAATATATAAGTAACACATTTTTATCACAAATTTGTTTAAAATCATTTGTTTGTTACACACATGCATGTGCTCTTGCTAGTGATTGAGTGACCAATTGATAGATAAACTGGAAGTTTTTATTTTTATTATTTTTTTTTTACCCTCCCAGAAACTTTATTTTCTTTTCATGCAAAATAGGCAAATTGGCTGAAGAACATATAATTAACAGGCATAATACATGGACTGGTCTCATAGCCTTAGTTATTTCTACCATAATTTCAAATTAACCAAACCAATCTGACATTAAAATATTTACCCACTTCCTGTGTGGTTAAGAAGTTGAAATGAAGCTAGCTTTCAGTGCAACCCAAGAGGAAAATTTCAAAATCCTGAAATACCTCTTTACACTATTTCCATTATCTTTTGTAGTTTTTGAGAAAATTTAATTTCCAAAGAAACATTTGATGTGCTGTTTTTTTGAAAATTTTATGGAATCTTCTGATAGTACTTTCACCTTTCTGTTATTATGCTAGGCTAAATGGCCAGGTAACTTGACTTCATGTCAACCTAACAAAGTTGTTTGACTTGGATTGTTTTCAGAACTGTCTGTGATGTATATTGTTTTTTATGTGATATTAATTTTTATCTTACTCAAAATAGTTGGTGGTCACTTTCTATTTCAAATCTTCCACTAAACTCATATCCTTGATGAATCTAAATATATCACTATCAACAATAATGCAACCATTAAGACTTTCTTGTCTGTTGTGCTCTCTGTGAATTTATGCACATTTTTATGTTGGAACTCATTCATAATGATTAGCTAATGTATAAGTAGAAATCTAGTAAATGCTTACAATTGTTATTATTCCTCTCATTTTCTTCAAATTTTCCCAAACTATTTCTATAATTTCCAACTCTACTGTAAGATATATAGCAAATAGCAGTTTTTCCTTTATCTTTATTTCAGTTTGCTCTTCCTAATGACTTGAAATCTTCTTCTCTGCTGGTAACTTCAGTGGAATAATAGGTGTAAATGAGATTCATTGTCCAATTTGACATTTGTTCACGTCATTCTGCTCTTCTTGAAACTGCATCCATTTCAAGAAGTTTGCATTAATGTTTAATAATATTAATTCCAAATATTACAACTACTTTATCCTATCTCTGTTGCCTGAATAAATCATCTTACTATTTTGAGGAATCTCACCTAGTAGTCTTCTTTTAATCTTCGACAGCAATTGCTGGCCTGGTTGACTGAGGTTTTAGTATAATCAGCTCTCCAGCCAACAGGCTGTGGGTGTGAATTCTGCCATGGGAATGGATGTTTTTGATTGCCTTTAGGCAGGAGATGAATTTCTCACTTTGTTTGAGATCACTATCTTACTTGTTGGAGGCCTGAAATGACTTGAAAAAGTTCCATATTTGGAAATTGAAAATACTATGTCAACAAGAATATTTTGACCTGATATTTCAGAAAAAATAGTTTCAATCATTGCTGAATAAAATTTGAGCTGGCTAAGCCTCAGACTGCAAGCCCTTTCTCATTTATTCAGCATTCGTTTAAGTGGATACCTACTAAAGGGTTAAGGGAATATTGGGTTAGAAATCCCAGTCAGTTTTCCACATTCGTTATTTTATTTGGAGGTCCCCTCCCAGTTATCTTTGACTCTGAAGTGACAGCAGAAGGAATTATGGTTAAAAGGAATTAAAACGGTTGTTTAAGCATTTTGTTTTCACATGTTTGTGTTGTTACAGTAGTATATGTAAGAGTTTCATCAAAAGGAGGTTCACATCTAGGAGTCTGATATTTCAAAGAAAGGGAAGGGGATGATGTTTTTAAGGAACTGTGCTTTTATTTCCTGGCATGCTGTCAGTGGGTAAAAAATTAAAATTTGCCACAAACATGTTAGGGCTTTGCAACTTTCTTTGAAAAGATATTATATTTAAAACTTCTATGGAGAAGACGAGCTTCATCCCACTGGAAACAGTGTTTAGTGTCAATACTATGCTGTGCCAGACCAGACTTTTGAGGTTTCATGTATTCAATATAATATTGATATTCATTAATTCTTTTTTCCCACAGAATGGCCTGCTTGCCCAGAGTATATCAAATTACATTCTCAAGATATCTGGTAAACACCAGCTAATGATAGAGGTAACAGTTTGTCTTTTATAGATGGTAACAGATGAGAAATTGTGTTGGTATGAAAATATGTGGAAATAAGGCGATACTCATTCATAATTTTACCAATAGGTTCAGGGTTACCAAAGGGAAAGCATTGCTTTTCTTTGCAAAACTGACTGGAGATGAAAGTTGGATCTATCATTATGACCCCAAAATAAATTCAATCTGTGGATTTTTACCATTCTATCTCACCGAGAGTCAACAAGTTCAAAATCCAGCCTTTGGCTGGAAAGTAGTTTTTTTGGAACAGCCAAGGTGTCATTTATCAGGACTATTGTGAAGGGGATAAATGTGAGTTTGCAAATTATGTGAAAACCACAAGAAAGTTGAAACAACAATTTTATATTGTTCTTTCTAAAGAACAGTTGTTGCTTTTGCATGTTACATTGTGAAACATAAACAAGTACATTCAGAACACAGAAATGCTCCGTTTAGAGTTTATTCTTTGCCATCATTCCTTCATTCCTATCCTAATATGATACGAACTTTCCTCACTAATAAAGACACGGAAATCCTGCGTATATACTTTATTCGTTCTAGTCGTTCCTTTATTCCTATCCGAATGTGACTTGAACTTTCCACAGACATCAGGACATGGAAATGCTGCAAATGTACGGAATTTTCTGCAGTCATTCCCTTATTCTTATCATAATTCGACATGAACCTTCCACACTCATCAGGACACGGAAATGCTGCAAATGTATGGTATTTTTTCCATTCGTTCCTTTATTCCTATCCTAATGCTACGTTAACTTCCCACATTCATCAGGAGATGGAATTCACTTCAATAGCTACCAACTAGGGAGATTATATTTGAAGAATGTCCTCCCTACAGTTTAGACTTCAGGTTATTTCCTAAATCGAAATCGCATCTCAAGGGTCATTATTATCATTAACCATTGTCAGTCCACTGCTGGATGAAGGCTGTTCCAAGATGCTTTCCTTTCCCATGCCATGCCTGCAAATCTGATATCATCAATCCACTGTGATTTGGTTCTGCATGATGATCATTTTTCCTCTTGTAGAATTCAGTGCTTCTTTTGTCTGCTTTAATATGCCCAGCCCATTGCCATTTCAGATATTTCACTCTTCTTATGATATCAGACTTTGGTTTGATTCTTTTTGTGATCCAGTCATGTGATACCAAGCTGACTTCTTTCCATACTAAATTGTGTTGTTCTTAATTTTTGAATTTCCTCAGCATTTAGTGTCCATGTTTAACAGCCGTATGTCAATATAGGAAAAATACATTGATTAAAACTTTCCTTTTCAGGCATAATGGTAGTTGGCTTTTGAATATTAACTGCAATTTTCCAAATGCTTTCCACCCAAGCATTGTGTGTGTGTCTTAATGTCATTCATGGTATTTTGTTCCACTGCAAAACTGACATTGTCCTAATTATTTCATCATTATTGATTTTTTTAAATTTTTTATTACTTCTGGCTGGACATGGCTATTGAACATAATTTGGGGATCTTCTTTAGGTTTATCTTTGTTTTGCTAGCAATTTGGAGTTCATGGATATGAGTCTAATTCATCCAGTTGTAAAGATAACTATGTCATCTGCAAAGTGTAAATGGCTTAAATATTTTCTATTTATCTTCAGACCTTTTTCTTCTCGATCAAGAAGGTTGAATATTTCTTCTAGGGATGCTGTGAATAGTTTTGGATATTGTGTTACCTTGTCTTGTACCCTCTGTATTTCTGCAGTAGAGATGTTTCCATTGAAATGAATTGTTGCTGTTGCATTGGAGTGTGCTGATTTGATGGTCCTGGCATATGGCTCCTCCACATCACAAGGGTATCCATTTTTAAAATGCCAAGGAATCAGAGTAAGAGTAAGGAAATGGTTCCAAAAATAACATGAATTTTATTCTATGACAGCTTTGAAAAACTTTGTTATATGGTTGAGAAAATTGTATTGAAAGGGAGGGAAAAAATTATGTTGAGAAATAGTGTGTAAAAATAAAGTAGAAACATCAGACTTTTATTTCGCTGACGTAGCTTTTGGGTGGAGAGCTATCACAATGGAACCATCATCATCATCATCATCAAATTCTGGCCATGTACCCTCAAGGGGTGTACAGGATATGATAGTACTACATGAAAAAAATTACATCATTATTAATTTCCTATCTACAATTTTCCTCCAAATCAGTCTGTTACTTGTCAAGACTCCAACCTTATCAGATCTTATATTTCTATCGTCTAAGGCACTTTGTACCGTATCAATCCACCTATATCTTGGTCTTCCTCTGGGTCGTTTTGCTGCCAACTTGGCAGAGAACACTTGTTTTGCTAATCTTTCCTCGCCCATTCTGTTTAAATGACCATACCACCTAAGATTAGCTCTGCTAATGCATTCCTGGATGCTGACAATGTCAAGTTCTTTCCTAATATCCTCGTTTTTAATATGATATTGCCATTGATGCCATCTGTTCACGCCTATAATCTTTCTCAGGACTCTCATATCTGTGGTCTCTAGTCTTTGGTCAAGTGTTTTACTTCTGACCCAGCTCTCAGATCCATAAGTTAAAACTGGTTTGAACACTGTCTTGTATACAGCTAATTTAGTGTTCCGACTAATTTCTCTTATTCCATATGAATTTATGCAATTGACTTCCCACCATACCAGCTCTGCTGATTCTGTTCTCTATTTCTATATTTAATTTACCATCATCAGCAAAAATTGTGCCTAAATAGCTGAAATGTTTTACTTGTTCCACAGGTTCTCCATTCACAACACAGTTGACATTTTCAATGATTCTGCCTATTTTCATTGTCTTCGTCTTTTTATTGCTGAACTTCATATCATATCTATTACAACAGCTATTCAATTTAGTCAGAGAATCTTGCAGACTTGTAGCGGATTTATTTAGAAGTATAACATCATCTGCATAAAGCAAAGAGCTGACATTAACATCTCCAATTTTGATATCATGTTTAATACCACTTTCCTTCATAATGTGATCCATATAGATAATGAATAACAGAGAGGATAATGTACATCCTTGTCTCACACCAGATTTAACATTAAACCATCTTCCTGTACTTCCTTCAATTCTAACTGCTGACTTACAACTCAAATAAAGACTAAGTATTGCTTGATATAATGTCCCATTGACACCATATAACTGCAGCATATTGAATAGCTTCTCTCTTGGCACCTTGTCATATGCGTTTTCCAGATCGACAAAACTTAAATACAGATCTTTGTTATATTCCCATGCTTTCTCGACTATTTGTCGTAAAGTGAAGATCTGATCCTGACAGCCTCTATTTGGGCTGAATCCAGCTTGTTCTTCACCAAACTTTTCTTCCACAATTCTTCTCAACCGTTTCTCAAGTATACTTGCATAGATCTTGCCAGGAACACTCAGTAGGGAAATACCTCTGTAATTCTCACATTCAGTTTTATTTCCCTTTTTATATATGGGTACTATGAGAGCTCTACTCCAATCATCGGGAATTCGTCCCTCTGTCCAGGCTTTCTGAACTATGCAGTGCAGCCACTGTAAGACTCTTATACCACCATACTTCAGCATTTCTGGTCGAATATCATCTACTCCTGCTGCCTTTCCACATTTCAAGCATTTGATGGCTTTTTCTACTTCAAGTATGGATATGTATTCCTGACTGCATGCCTGGTCAGTGTTTTTTACCACTGTGCTGTCATCACTGCTTGTTTCATTTAGCAGTTTTTCAAAGTAATTACTCCATACTTCAAGGATATCTTTTTCTCCCGTTTTCATGTCACCTATATCATCTCTAATTCCTTTTACAGCACTCTTTCCTCCATTCTTAAGCTTCTTCAACAACCTCCAGAATATTTTGCCACCTTCTTGATATTTATTTTCTATATTCTTGCCAAAGTCCTCCCATGACTTTTGTTTAGCTAGTTTTACACAGTGTTTAGCATTCTTGCATTTGTCTCTATATTCTCTAAGAGCACAAGCTGACTTATTTGACAGGAACTTTTGGTATGCTTTCTTCTTTTCCTTCACTGCCTCTTTAACCTCCTGTGTCCACCAGGGAGTTCTGATTTTTTTATCCTTACAGACAACCTCACCACATGCCTCTCTGGTAGAATCAATCAATGTTTTCTTCAGAGTTTGCCACTGAATGTCCAAGGTTTGATTCCTGTTCTCAAACTCTTTCATTTTTTCTTCAATAATCTTTGTGTATTTTAGTCTACAGTCCACATCTGAGAGCTGCTCAACTTTTATTTGCTTTAAAACTTTCTTACATGTTATTCTTTTCAATGTGAAATTCAATTTTATCCTGCTCAAGACTAAATAGTGATCACTTCCAATTTCAAATCCTCTGTACACTCTGGTGTCCTGCACCAGGGAGAAAACATCACTATCAACAATAACATAGTGAATGAGACTTTTCTTATTCCTAGCCTCTTCTCTCCATGTGAATTTGTGCACATATTTGATGTTGGAACATGGTGTTAGTAATAACCAGTCCATGTCCTGAGCAGAAATCCAACAGATATTTGCCATTATCATTAGCTTTGCTCTTTTCTCCAAATTCTCACAATCATTTCCTACTCTGCTATTTAGATCCCCAACAAGGACCAACTTTTCATTTTTTTTTTTGTGTCAGTTGCTTTTTCTAAAGCATTAAAAAATTCCTCCACTTCTACTTTAGTAGAACCTTCTGTGGGACCATAGGCACAAATAAGTCTCATTGTCCAGTTCCCTATTCTCATATTTGCCCACATTACTCTACTGGAGACTGCCTGCCATTCAAGAAGATTAGCCTCGAATTTTGTGTTGAATACTATGGCTACTCCTTCTTTTCCTTGATTGTCATTGCCTGAATATAACATTTTGTATTTATTGCTCAGAACGATCTCACCAGTTTTGGTCTTTTTTGTTTCAGTCACCCCTATTATGTCGATCTGGTACTTATCTAATTCCTCAGCTAGCTCCATTTCTTTGCCATTCAGGCTTCTTACGTTGATAGTACCGATCTTTAACTCTGGTGATGTTGAGTTGGGGTTTATTTTCAGATTTGTTCCAGTAGCTGACTTTTCGCTGTTCGCCCTGGTTCCCTGGCGAAAACAACGGGGGGCCTTGTTTAACCGGGCAACGCCCCAGCCGGCATGAAATTTTGTCATGTTGTACCATCATTCTATATTTTGGTTTAACCAATAAGAATATAATTTGGTCGGCTAAATCCCAAATTGCCAGCCCATCCTCATCCGTTCAGTATCCAACTAGATACCCAACAGGGTGCACCACGAGAAGGTGAGGATTGGACATTAGGTCAGAAGCCCTGGTCGGTTCTCCGCATTCCTTTAAAGGCCATGTGGAGGTCTCCTCTCAGTTATACAGCTTTGACCCTTAAGCACCCCACACACATGGAACCATTACTTACAAAATGCTCCTTTTATTTAAAATAATTTTGTATTTTATGCAACATTTTAAAGCTTCTCCCCAGGAGGAGTGGGGGAAGACAGTGATACAGAAAACTGACAATTGGAAGTAATGAGATGTCAAAGGATGGTAACTGAAAAACATTTTGTTCCCTTTCAGCTGAAGAAAATATTATATAAATGTAAAGGGGGGGGGGGTAGAGCAAGTAGTTGATGGAAAGAAATTGGATTAGCCAGTTTTATGGAAAAGCTGCAAATTAACCTGAACATGAGATATTTGTGTTTTAAAAAATGGTTTAATATATGGTCTGTTACTAGAAGAAAAAATAAAATAAAAAGAATTCTGCTACTTGTAGCAAAGTATCCTCAAAGAGAAAGAAATCTGAAAGAAATCTACAGCTACATTTAAATTAGTGGTTTTGGTCATGTTTATGTAAATATAAGTTTTGGCCACCTTACATGATATGAATGTAGTTATATTGATGTCCTTGTAACAAAGCATTAAATAATCTTTACAATTCTTCATAATTTAGAAATGTGTCTAATCCACATGTTCCATTAAAACTGCAAATAGTAAAGAAGGAGCTATACAGATTGGATAGCAGATCATTGACTTTTTATGAGAGAGTAGTAGCATTGGCAGTTTCTCTTGCATAATACCACACATTTATAGGACGAGTGAAAATGCACAACCTAAGCATGCCAGTCCAGTCTGGTGCAAGACCACCATCACCATCTTGCTTATTTGAGATGTGAAAAAGTACCACTTGGTCTTTAAAACAGGATTTCCAGATTATCTAACAGCTTAACATACCTGCTATGCTCATATGTTATAGATTTACAGCTTTTTTTGGGGGGGGGGATGAGGGATACCTTCTTTGCTATCTTGCTCTGAAAAAGAAGTAAGATGGCATAGAAGATGCAACGGAATAAAGGGGGGGTGGGAAGACTTATCTTTCACAAATTATGATCAATGGAAGATGTCTCCTTTAAGTTTGGCTAGATTGCATATGAAGATTCCAGAACCTTTGGGTTTACATGAACAAAAAGTAAACAATAAAAGTACAAAACCAAGCTTAAAAAAAAAAGCCACAGTATAATGGTAGTGGCTATTAGAAATCCACTATATTGTTTAGCTTTTTTTTTTTTTCTGATTGCATAAAGTATCATTGAGGAACTTAATCACTTTACTAAAGGAATTTATTGTTCACATTCATCTTAATGGATCAGATAGATGAAACTATAAAACTGCAGCTGGAGAAGATAGTCAGATCATCATGTAGCCTATAAAAATCAGCTTCATTTGTATGGAATCAGTTCCAATTTCCAGGAACTAAAACTACCTAAAAAGGGTCATAGAAGTTAAATAACTTGGCTTTCTGTGATTCCTGATGGTTTGCCTTGACAACTACAAATCCCTTGGGCATATCTAGTAAATAGGCTGTTTACAGAATGCACAAGTACTCTCAGCATAACACTTACAGAAAGGAGTTAACGATCCATGTTTGGCATGGGTTAAAATATAGGCAAAAGTTTTGTGGCACACAATAAAAAAAAACATATACATAATTATTTATGAAGAAGTCAGGTGTGTGTAGTATTGATGACTCCTTAGATGAAAGCAACGATAAAAATCAATTTGCACTAACAAATCCATCAGCAATGACAGTTCACTTAATAGTTGAAAGTTGATCGAATGGGATGCTGCTCCTGATATGGTAGGTTTTTTGCATATTTTTTTTTTAGGAGAAAATGCTTTATGCTATAGTTGTGATTCATGTAGTCCTATTTTGTAAAATAATGGATCCTTATTAGTTGTAATAATAAATAAATTTTCTTTATATTCATAAAGATTAAAGGGAGGTGCTATGTGTTCACAGTGTTAGAAAAAACAAAATTGGCTGCTAATGTGAGAAATCAAAAGATCATAGTGAGTGTTACTTTCTCAATAGATGGTACCACTATCCACTAAATAGTAAATAATTATGCACAGTACTGTATCTGTGCCATATATGGTACATGTAAATTTTGGTTCTAGATTTCATTTAATTTTATGTGCATAAAATAAGTAAAATTAAATGAAATCTAAAACCAAAATATGAATAAATTCAAATTCATTATGAATAAATAAAATAAACTGTTACATCAGGGATTATTTATGTATTATGGAATGCATAACCCCATATTTTAATGTACTTCTGTGGGAATAATTTGCACAAATTCTTCTTTGTGTACATTCCAGGAACAGAACTCCAACTTATGTAAGTTTTGACTACCTTATATACTTAAAAGTAAAAAATGAATATTAGTATTTATTTCTAATACTGCGAATTACTGTGTACTAGTATTAACCAAATATTTTTTTGCCTTTCTTTGTATGCTTTACTGATGTTGATTGTCAACTCTCACTACAGCTAAATCATAGGGACCAAAGGCATTTTATCCCTATGATTTAAAAAAAAAAATTAGGTGTTGTGAATTTCCATTAGAAAAACTTTGATGGTATGAAATTTTAGTAGTTTGTTTATATAGGGGTGCTTAAGGGTCAAAGCTGTATAACTGAGAGGAGACCTCCACATAGCCTTTAAAGGAATGCGGAGAACCGACCAGGGCTTCTGACCTAATGTCCAATCCTCACCTTCTCGTGGTGCACCCTGTTGGGTATCTACCTGGATACTGAATGAACGAGGATGGGCTGGCAATTTGGGATTTAGCCAACCAAATTGTATTCTTATTGGTTAAACCAAAATATAGAATGATGGTACAACATGACAAAATTTCATGCCGGCTGGGGCGTCGCCCGGTTAAACAAGGCCCCCCCGTTGTTTTTGCCAGGGAACCAGGGCGAACAGCAAAAAGTCAGCTACTGGAACAAACCTGAAAATAAACCCCAACTCAACATCACCAGAGTTAAAGATCGGTACTATCAACGTAAGAAGCCTGAATGACAAAGAAATGGAGCTAGCTGAGGAATTAGATAAGTACCAGATCGACATAATAGGGGTGACTGAAACAAAAAAGACCAAAACTGGTGAGATCTTTCTGAGCAATAAATACAAAATGTTATATTCAGGCAATGACAATCAAGGAAAAGAAGGAGTAGCCATAGTATTCAACACAAAACTCGAGGCTAATCTTCTTGAATGGCAGTCAGTCTCCAGTAGAGTAATGTGGGCAAATATGAGAATGGGGAACTGGACAATGAGACTTATTTGTGCCTATGGTCCCACAGAAGGTTCTACTAAGGTAGAAGTGGAGGAATTTTTTAATGCTTTAGAAAAAGCAACTGACACAAAAAAAAAATGAAAAGTTGGTCCTTGTTGGGGATCTAAATAGCAGAGTAGGAAATGATTGTGAGAATTTGGAGAAAAGAGCAAAGCTAATGATAATGGCAAATATCTGTTGGATTTCTGCTCAGGACATGGACTGGTTATTACTAACACCGTGTTCCAACATTAAATATGTGCACAAATTCACATGGAGAGAAGAGGCTAGGAATAAGAAAAGTCTCATTGACTATGTTATTGTTGATAGCGATGTTTTCTCCCTGGTGCAGAACACCAGAGTGTACAGAGGATTTCAAATTGGAAGTGATCGCTATTTAGTCTTGAGCAGGATAAAATTGAATTTCATATTGAAAAGAATAACATGTAAGAAAGCTTTAAAGCGAATAAAAGTTGAGCAGCTCTCAGATGTGAGCTGTAGACTAAAATACACAAAGATTATTGAAGGAAAAATGAAAGAGTTTGAGAACAGGAATCAAACCTTGGAGATTCTTTGGCAAACTCTGAAGAAAACATTGATTGATTCTGCCAGAGAGGCATGTGGTGAGGTTGTTTGTAAGGATAAAAAAATCAGAACTCCCTGGTGGACACAGGAGGTAGGTTAAAGAGGCAGTGAAGGAAAAGAAGAAAGCATACCAAAAGTTCCTGTCAAATAAGTCAGCTTGTGCTCTTAGAGAATATAGAGACAAATGCAAGAATGCTAAACACTGTAAAACTAGCTAAACAAAAGTCATGGGAGGACTTTGGCAAGAATATAGAAAATAAATATCAAGAAGGTGGCAAAATATTCTTGAGGTTGTTGAAGAAGCTTAAGAATGGAGGAAAGAGTGCTATAAAAGGAATTAGAGATGATAAAGGTGACATGAAAACGGGAGAAAAAGATATCTTTGAAGTATGGAGTAATTACTTTGAAAAACTGCTAAATGAAACAAGCATTGATGACAGCACAGTGGTAAAAAACACTGACCAGGCATGCAGTCAGAAATACATATCCATACTAGAAGTAGAACAAGCCATCAAAGGCTTGAAATGTGGAAAGGCAGCAGGAGTAGATGATATTCGACCAGAAATGCTGAAGTATGGTGGTATAAGAGTCTTACAGTGGCTGCACTGCATAGTTCAGAAAGCCTGGACAGAGGGACGAATTCCCGATGATTGGAGTAGAGCTCTCATAGTACCCATATATAAAAAGGGAAATAAAACTGAATGTGAGAATTACAGAGGTATTTCCCTACTGAGTGTTCCTGGCAAGATCTATGCAAGTATACTTGAGAAACGGTTGAGAAGAATTGTGGAAGAAAAGTTTGGTGAAGAACAAGCTGGATTCAGCCCAAATAGAGGCTGTCAGGATCAGATCTTCACTTTACGACAAATAGTCGAGAAAGCATGGGAATATAACAAAGATCTGTATTTAAGTTTTGTCTATCTGGAAAAGGCATATGACAAGGCGCCAAGAGAGAAGCTATTCAAAACGCTGCAGTTATATGGTGTCAATGGGACATTATATCAAGCAATACTTAGTCTTTATTTGAGTTGTAAGTCAGCAGTTAGAATTGAAGGAAGTACTGGAAGATGGTTTAATGTTAAATCTGGTGTGAGACAAGGATGTACATTATCCCCTCTGTTATTCATTATCTATATGGATCGCATTATGAAGGAAAGTGGTATTAAACATGATATCGAAATTGGAGATGTTAATGTCAGCTCTTTGCTTTATGCGGATGATGTTATACTTCTAAATAAATCCGCTACAAGTCTGCAAGATTCTCTGACTAAATTGAATAGCTCTTGTAATAGATATGGTATGAAGGTCAGCAATAAAAAGACAAAGACAATGAAAATAGGCAGAATCATTGAAAATGTCAACTGTGTTGTGAATGGAGAACCTGTGGAACAAGTAAAACATTTCAGCTATTTAGGCACGATTTTTACTGAAGATGGTAAATTAAATATAGAAATATACAACAGAATCAGCAAAGCTGGTATGGTGGGAAGTCAATTGAATAAATTCATATGGAATAAGAGAGAAATTAGTCGCAACACTAAATTAGCTGTATACAAGACAGTGTTCAAACCAGTTTTAACTTATGGATCTGAGAGCTGGGTCAGAAGTAAAACATTTGACCAAAGACTAGAGACTTCAGATATGAGAGTCCTGAGAAAGATTATAGGCGTGAACAGGTGGCATCAATGGCAGTATCATATTAAAAACGAGGATATTAGGAAAGAACTTGACATTGTCAGCATCCAGGAATGCGTTAGCAGAGCTAATCTCAGGTGGCGTGGGCACTTAAACAGAATGGGCGAGGAAAGATTAGCAAAACAAGTGTTTTCTCTGCCAGGTTGGCAGGAAAACGACCGAGAGGAAGACCAAGATATAGGTGGATTGATACGGTACAATGTGCTTTAGACGATAGAAATATAAGAGCTGATAATATTGGAGTGTTGACAAGTAACAGACTGATTTGGAGGAAAATTGTAGATAGGAAATTAATAATGATGTAATTTTTTTCATGTAGTACTATCATATCCTGTACACCCCTTGAGGGTACATGGCAGGAATTTGATGATGATGATGATGGTTTATATAGGGAGTGAATTTTCACAGCAAGTGTATTTGTTATAGTGAAAGTTGATTGTATTTTCATTGTAATAAGTATTAAATCTATATATTTAACAAAAGATTCCTTTATAAAGTCCCTCCCTGCAGAAATCATATTCTTGTGTAGAGGCTTAAGTGCTGTGAGGACATTATGTTGGAGGTTTAATGGGTTTTTATAACACTCAAAAAGAATTAAATTAGAATTTAATACTTCCTGTATTTCGTCCTAGTCACTAGGACATCTATGTGGATTACAATAACAATTAATGTAACATGCACACAAAAACTTACAATACTAAGCCCAACCACGTGGGTGACACTGAAGTCCTATCTAGATGGAGCACCCTCCACCTAGATAGGACTTTAGTGTCACCCACGTGGTTGGGCTTAGTATTGTAAGTTTTTGTGTGCATGTTACATTAATTGTTTTTGTAATCCCCGTAGATGTCCTAGTGACTAGGACGAAATATAGGAAGTATTAAATTCTAATTTAATTCTTTTTGAGCGTTGTAAAAATCCATTAAACCTCCAACATAATGCAGAAATCATAGTTGTCTTATATACACACACACACACACACACACACACACACACATATATATATAAAGATGGTGGTATAATGATACTTTAATTTTATTTATAGACAAAGCAGACTCAAGGAAATGTACATACTGATGCACTTCCTCCTTGGTTACAAGATGATGCTGATACTAATGGATTTTCACTCACAGCTTCTAGTTCTGGAATTGGTTATACATCTGTATCTGTTGTTGGTCCAACAGAAGTTGAATTTACAAAACATAGTAAATATTAATTTCTTTTTTCATTATTAACTAATTATTTTTAGATATCCTTTACTAACAGCTTATAGTAACAGATTCCTTGTGGACATGCTGTAGTTGTTCTATTTTGTATCATGTGACATTTACTGTTTGTGAACGTCACATGATACAAAAGATTGATGAAAGTGATGAAAGTTATAAGGGTTCCTAGCTAAAATCTCTCAAATCCAGTTTTGTTTCAGATTGAACCAGGTTGATCCATCATTTTACGTATGCTTCATTATGAAATGACTTATTTAATAGTGTTCTCTGTGAGCTTTTTTTTTTTTATTTGCTGACATAATGCCAAGATTGAAATCTTTTAGGACCAGAGCATGTTCCATATGAATTAATAACCACTCATATGCTTTAAAATACTCATTTTCTGTATTCAATTTAAGATTTATATGGTACATCATTCATATGTTGTGGACACCATAACCCAACATTTAAATGATATGTAGGAAGTTTTTTCACATGGTTATAAAGTATATTATATTGGACAAGGAATATATTCTTGTTTTAATCCTTACTCAGTTGTAAACAAAGTTTGCATGTGAAGTAACTTCTTGACTAGTCTGTTGTGTATATAGAGGCTGTTAACTTCTCATCAATTAGCTTAGTATCCCATAGTGTCAAGTATATTGTGTATATACTTGATGTACATATTGTTTCAGATGTGTATATTGTGCAATGCATTATGGGAGAATCACTACCCAGACTGATTTCAACCTTTATTTGAGGTTTCATCAATCTGGCCACCAGCCAGATCCTGGAAGATATCAAGGTTGAATCAATGTTGAAGTCATATTTCCATACACAAGTGGTAAAATGGTGTATTGCCATGTTATTGAAATACTCCAGATCAGAGATTCATACTTGGGTATGAATTAAAACAACAAAGTATGAATGATATGTACCTTTTAGTTAGTAACACTTTGTTTCTAATCTCAGACACATTTTAAAAATTAAAATATTAAAATTAGAATATTTTAATTTTTTTTTAATATTTATCCTACACATGAGAGGTACAAGAACCTTCAGTACATCAATGTCATGTGAGAGGGTTGAGAAATAAGAAACAAACCTATTGACATAATTCTTAACAAGCTGTAGGTTGAAATTGTTGGGAAACATGAGGAATTCTTGTAGATAGATTAACTTGTACGTCGTTGGTTATACATGGCTTTAAATTTTTCAGGAAATGACAATGTATACTAAAATATTAATGAAAAAACTTTAATTGATACCTTCCTATATCTCGGCAATGTTACACTGCCATCTTCTGGGATCACAAAACTAGGATATGTTCATGCAGGTGCTAACAACGAGCAAATGAGGCTGAAGAAGGTAACCGAAGTTGGTCCTAGAGTCCCAAAGGTGCTCCCTAGTAGGCTAAATTAGGTTGTCTTGGCTGTTGGGCTGATGTTCTTAGGATGCAAGCTTCCCAAATTTGGGGCAGTCTCATGCACCCAATTTTGTTGAGGTTTGGGAATTTTTTTTAGAGCTGAGGCTGATTCCAGGAATAATCTTTCATGCATATATTTGCTGCAGTGTAGTAACATGGCTTTCTTCTAGCATATGTGGTGGGTATCTAGTGTATGGTCAGCAAGTCTTGAGTGGTTGTATTTTTTTTGGGGGGGGGGTATCAGAATAGGAAACTGGACAATGAGACTTATTTGTGCCTATGGTCCCACAGAAGGTTCTACTAAGGTAGAAGTGGAGGAATTTTTTGAGACTTTAGAAAAACCAGCTGACACAATGAAAAAGGAAAAGTTGGTCCTTGTTGGGGATCTAAATAGCAGAGTAGGAAATGATTGTGAGACATACAAAAATATTTTGGGAAAATTTGGAGAAAAGAGCAAAGCTAATAATAATGGCAAATATTTGTTGGATTTCTGCTCAGGACATGGACTGGTTATTACTAACACCATGTTCCAACATAAAAATGTGCACAAATTCACATGGAGAGAAGAGGCAAGGAATAAGAAAAGTCTCATTGACTATGTTTTCTCCCTGGTGCAGGACACCAGAGTGTACAGAGGATTTGAAATTGGAAGTGATCACTATTTAGTCTTGAGCAGGATAAAATTGAATTTCATATTGAAAAGAATAACATGTACAAAAAGTTTTAAAGTGAATAAAAGTTGAGAAGCTCTCAGATGTGAACTGTAGACTAAAATACACAAAGATTATTGAAGAAAAAATGAAAGAGTTTGAGAACAGGAACCAAACCTTGGAGATTCAGTGCCAAGCCTTGAAGAAAGCCCTGATTGATCAGTTAGAGAAGCATGTGGTGAAGTCTGCAAGGATAGAAAAATTAGAACTCCGTGGTGGACACAGGAAGTTAAAGAGGCAGTGAAGGAAAAGAAGAAAGCATATCAAAAGTTCCTGGCAAATAAGTCAGCTTGTGCTCTTAGAGAATACAGAGACAAATGCAAGAATACTAAACACTGTGTAAAACTAGCTAAACAAAAGTTATGTTATTTTCTATATTCTTGCCAAAAGACTTTGGCAAGAATATAGAAAATAAATATCAAGAAGGTGGCAAACTATTCTGGAGGTTGATGAAGAAGCTTAGGAATGGAGGAAAGAGTGCTGTAAAAGAAATTAGAGATGATAAAGGTGACATAAAAACGAGAGAAATAGATATCCTTGAAGTAATTACTTTGAAAAACTGCTAAATGAAACAAGTAGTGATGACAGCACAGTGGTGAAAAACACTCACCAGGCATACAGTCAGGAATACATATCCATACTTGAAGTTAGAAAAGCCATCAAATGCTTGAAATGTGGAAAGGCAGCAGGAGTAGATGATATTTGACCAGAAATGCTGAAGTATGGTGGTATAAAAGTCTTACAGTGGCTGCACTGCATAGTTCAGAAAGCCTGGACAGAGGGACAAATTTCCGATGATTGGAGTAGAGCTCTCATAGTACCCATATATAAAAAGGGAAATAAAACTGAATGTGAGAATTACAGAGGTATTTCCCCTACTGAGTGTTCCTGGTAAGATCTATGCAAGTATACTTGAGAAACGGTTGAGAAGAATTGTGGAAGAAAAGTTTGTTGAAGAACAAGCTGGATTCAGGCCAAATAGAGGCTGTCAGGATCAGATCTTCACTTTACGACAAATAGTCGAGGAAGCATTGGAATATAACAGAGATTTGTATTTAATTTTTGTCGATTTGGAAAAGGCATATGACAAGGTACCAAGAGAGGAGCTATTCAATATGCTACAGTTATATGGCATCAATGGGGCATATCAAGCAATACTTAGTCTGTATTTGAGTTGTAAGTCAGCAGTTAGAATTGAAGGAAGTACAGAAAGATGGTTTAATGTTAAATTTGGAGTGAGACAAGGATGTACATTATCTTCTCTGTTATTCATTATCTATATGGATCACATTATGAAGGAAAGTGGTATTAAACATGATATCAAAATTGGAGATGTTAATGTCAGCTCTTTGCTTTATGCGGATGATGTTATACTTCTAAATAAATCCACTACAAGTCTGCAAGATTCTCTGACTAAATTGAATAACTGTTGTAATAGATATGATATGAAGGTCAGCAATAAAAAGACAAAGACAATGAAATTGGCAGAATCATTGAAAATGTCAACTTGGTTGTGAACAGAGAACCTGTGGAACAAGTAAAACATTTCAGCTACTTAGGCACGATTTTTACTGAAGATGGTAAATTAAATATAGAAATAGACAACAGAATCAGCAATGCTGGTATGGTGGGAAGTCAATTGAATAAATTCATATGGAATGAGAGAAATTAGTTGGAACAGTAAATTAGCTGTATACAAGATAGTGTTCAAACCAGTTTTAACTTATGGATCTGGGAGCTTGGTCAGAACTAAAACACTTGACCAAAGACTAGAGACCACAGATATGAGAGTCTTGAGAAAGATTATAGATGTGAAACAGATGGCATCAATGGCAATATCATATTAAAAACGAGGATATTAAGAAAGAACTTGACATTGTCAGCATCCAGGAATGCATTAGCAGAGCTAATCTCATGTGGTGTGGTCACTTAAACAGAATGGTCAGAGAAAGATTAGCAAAACAAGTGTTCTCTGCCAGGTTGGCAGCAAAACGACCCAGAAGAAGACCAAGATATAGGTGGATTGATATGGTACAAGTGCCTTAGACGATTGAAATATAAGATCTGATAATGTTGGAGTCTTGACAAGTAACAGACTGATTTAGGGAAAAATTGTTGATAGGAAGTTAGTAATGATGTAATTTTTTCCATGTAGTACTATCATATCCTGTACACCCCTTGAGGGTACATGGCAGGAATTTGATGATGACAATAGAATGTGACCTATTATAACTGTAGTGAAATTCCACTATGGTAAGATGTGTGTGTGATTCTTGTCTGATGTGAGGAACATATTTGTATAAAATTGTACAAATCCCCAATCTTTGGGGATTTGTACAATTACTTCTTATCTTGTCTAGTGATCTGGATTTTTTCATTGTCTTATCGGTGGTAAAAGGGAAATAATTCAAATCCTAATGTGGACTTTCTTTTTGTAAACTCTCCAGGTTTGAAAATTTATATAGATGACTTTAAAACAAACAAATAAACAAACAAAAAAGTAACGATTTTCATGGCCTGCAGTGACTTTCATGCCATTGCTTTAAAATCATGTTTCTTACAGCAGTATTTTAGCTTATCTAACCCCTGAAATTAGTTTGCCCAGCAGTTCTTTCTAGTACAGGTTTTCAGTAACCTTTTATGAATGACAGTGACATAACAAATGCCACTCTTGTGATACCTTCAATGCTGAACATATAGTCTCGTGTGAAATCCTTCTCTCCAAGGTAATGAACTATGAAAATTAATTTTGACTTACTGTATATGTCGGCGTATAAGACGACTCTCAAATACTACAGAAAAACCCTCGAAATCGTGGGTCGTCTTATACGATGAGTATAAAAAGGGAAACTTAATTTCTTGGATGAACATTTAGGTAGTTACAATACATTGTTATATAAGAAAATAGGCAGTGTTTATAAACAAATCAGATTAATTTTTTGTTACATAAATTTATTTAAAATATTATAATAGATGTAGGTCTTAAAAAACATAATAATTATTAACCTTGATTTTCATGTTAATTTTCATCAAAATTGGAGATGTTAATGTCAGCTCTTTGCTTTATGCAGACGATGTTATACTTCTAAATAAATCCGCAAGAAGTCTGCATGATTCCGTGACAAAGATAATGAAAATAAGCAGAAGCATTAAAAATGTCAACTGTGTTGTGAATGGAGAACCTGTGGAACAAGTAAAACATTCAGCTACTTAGGCACAATTTTTAGTTTTAGATGGTAAATTAAATATGGAAATAGAATCAACAAAGCTGGTATGGTAGAAAGTCAATTGAATAAATTCATATGGAATGAGAGAAATTAGTTGGAACACTAAATTAGCTGTATACAAGATAGTGTTCAAACCAGTTTTAACTTATGGATCTGAGAGCTGGGTCAGAAGTAAAACACTTGACCAAAGACTAGAGACCGCAGATATGAGAGTCCTGAGAAAGATTATAGGTGTGAACAGATGGCATCAGTGGCAATATCATATTAAAAATGAGGATATTAGGAAAGAACTTGACATTGTCAGCATCCAGGAATGCATTAGCAGAGCTAATCTCAGTTGGTTTGGTCACTTAAACAGAATGAGTGAGGAAAGATTAGCAAAACAAGTGGTCTCTGCCAGGTTGGCAGGAAAATGACCAAGATATAGGTGGATTGATATGGTAAAAAGGGCCTTAGATGATACAAATATAAGATCTGATAATGTTGGAGTCTTGACTAGTAACAGACTGATTTTTTAGGAAGTTAGTAATGTAAATTTTTCATGTAGTACTATCATATCCTGTATACCCCTTGAGGGTACATGCAGGAATTTGATGATGATAATTTTCTTCATCTGTTGAAAATAGTTCCTCAAATTCATTGTTTAAATGATAGTCATATGGATCCCAGTTCGAATCCAGTGAATTGATTTTGGTTTCATTGTCATCAGTGCCCCACAACAGTTCATCTTTTGTACCATCCATAAGATTAGAGATACCACACTTTTTGAATGATTTTTGTACAGTCTCTACTTTATTCCATGGTTTGATCACAAAATTGCACAACATATCAAGTGATGCAGCACACATAGATCCACCGTTTGTAAATGATTTTTCACCAGTCAATTATTCCAATCTTCTCGCATGTGATCTTTAAATGGTTTGTTCAAGCAGACATCTAGTGGTTGCAGTATAGAAGTTAAGCCACCTGGTATAACAGCAATTTTTGTGTTATTTTTTACTAGAAGACTTAATATTCTCATTCAAATGACTACAAAACATATCCCATATTAATAAACTGCATTTCTTCATTATACTTCCTGGTCGTGTGTTCCACACATTATTTATCCATAATTTCACACCATTTTTGTCCATCCATCCTTTTTCGTGAAAATGTACAAAAACACCTGAAGGAAATTTTATCTTAGGTTTTGTTTTATGTTTGAAGATGATCATTGGTCTTAACTTGGTTCCATCAGCCAAACATGACAACACAACCGTAAACCTTGTTTTTTCATTACCTCTACTTTGAACTAGCATACTCTTACTACCTTAAGGCTCCACTGTTTTATTGCTTATTGTATCAAAGCTCATTGGAGTTTCATCCATATTTCCAATATTTGACAATAGAAATTTATGTTCTTGTCTCAACTGAATAATAAATTTATGGAAACTGGTAAGTTTGTGATCAAGATCTGCTGGTAGTTTTTGAGCAATTTTCATTTTTTGTCGTATCACCAGATTTTGTCTGTTCATAAAATGATTACACCATCCTGAAGTAGCTTGAAATTCTATACTTTCATCTGGATTCAATCTTGACCTTTATTGCATATTCTCTAATCATATTTCTTGTAACAAGATAACCATTCTACCTTTGTTCGAATACCATTCTGCAACGTGATTTTCCAGTTGCGGCCATCTGGTGATCCCTGTTCTCATCGCACATTTTTTCTTTGACAATTTTTTTTTAAAATATCTTCTTTCTTTCTCCATTCTCTTACCATCTTCTCGGTTATGTCAAACTTTCTTGCAGCAGCAGAGTTATTAGTTTGCTTTGCCATTTCAATTACCCTTATTTTAAATCAAGTTTCATACTTTCTTCGTTTTGTTGCTGGTTCCATGATTTTAAATGATAATTGTTTTTTAATTTTTTTAAAAAAAATTAAATTTAAAAAAATGCAAAATTAATAATTCAAATTGGGACTAATCACTTTTAATTAGGGTAATTCGCATAAATACTAAGTCTATGCTATGCAAAAAAATAACGGATATAACAACAATACCTAACATTGCATTAATACAAGAAAGAAGAAATTGGGGAGGTCGTCTTATACAACTGACATAAGCTTAAAACCTAAAATTTAGGCCTCGTCTTATACGCCGATATACGGTAATTTTCATTTACAATAATCACACGTGAATGATTGATGACATATAGCATGTTAGTTCTGTTGGTGGACCAGAGATTAGATAAAGAGGGAACCCTGCTCTGGAAACAAACATGATCTTCTCTTGCCGCTTGAGGCCTCCATGAGATAAGACAGCTTTTGTCATTTCTGATTTCTCACTATTTTTCTGTTTTGAGAAAAAGGAAGAAACAAATAGTTCTTATTTCTGGAACAGTCTAGCTAAGGAAACCTTAGGTTTCAGAAAGAATGATTTAAATTGCAAATAAACATTTACAGAAGTTAATTCCCATTTTATTATGCAATATGGCTCAGTTTTTTATTTATTTATTTTTAGAGGAAATGCAGAAGCTTAAAAAACTGAATCCTAAACGAGTTGGTGCTAACTATGACTATAAAGTCTCTCCTTCTGATGACTGGCTGCCTTCATTTGGACGTGTCTGGAATTTCAAGAGGAGAAAGAATTCCAAGTATTTTTTTTATTTTTCCTATTAAAAATAATGAATTAATTATTCACTTAACTAATATAGTTGTTTTGGTCCATTTGAGTGATGTATTTATTTAGTCTAGTTTTTAACTTTTTTTTTTTTCGAGTCCTGAATTTTAAATCTTGAGATTTAAAATCTTGTATGAAATAAGAATTTGTTGATTATATATAGTAATTTAATGATAGTAAATAAAAATGAGATTTTTCCATCATCATTTATAAATGTAACATTAGGTGTTGATAATTATTCATAATAGTAGTTTACAGCATAAATGACACTAGAAGAACAAAATAATTTATTTGGTTGTTACAACTTTAATAAGATATACACCTCAATTAGATTGTTGCAGAAACAATTGAAATTGTAACTGAAAGGAACAAATGTCCTGCCGAACATCCTATAGGAGACTGAAAAGAATGACATTAATTCAAAAAAGTCAGGCCAGATATGGTCTTAGAAATGACTGTTTCCACATCTTAGGAAGATAAGGCAGCCATATATATATATATATATATATATATATATTGTGTAATTGATGTGTCTAAGAACAGAAATCAGTTGTTTGTCTATTTTCTGTAGTGAAAAGTATTTTTTGGCTGTTTAAATATGCTAAAAATGTATCTGATGTGTCTAGGCCATGAAACCCATAAGCAACACATTTATATAACATAGCCAGCTTGTCATACATGCTGGGTGTGCTATACAAATCTTAAACACTTGGTTTTTCAGAAATTCCATATAGAAAATAGTTGGGGCTGATAATAGTTACTTTGAAAGAATAAAAACAAAACAACGAGTGACTGAACGGTAGTACAAAAATATAAAAATGCAAATAGGAGCATATCAATAATTGAGGTAGAAAAAGTTATCAAAAGCCTGAAATGCAAGGTAGCTGGATTAGGTGATTTGATCAGAAATGCTCAGTTATGGAGATATAAAATTATGTAGTAGCTAAAATTCCAAAAGCCTGGCCAGAGGTTTGAATTCCAGATGATTGGATTAGAGCTTTCATAGTTATTATCTGTATACAGATGAATGAAGCTGAATGCAAGAATTACAGAGTAATGTCTCTAAGTGTTCCAGGTAAGTTTATGCAAGCATACTTGAAAAGAGGTTAAGAAAAATCATGGAAGAGAAACTTGAGAGCAAGCTGGATTCTGGTCAAATACACATTATCGAGATAAGATTTTCACTTTGTGACAAATAGTTGAGAAATCATGGGATTATAATAAGGATGTGTACTATCTGATCTATAGTATTATCTGGAAAAGGCATACCACAGGGTTCCCCAGAGAACAGGTTTTCAGAATGCTATGGTTATATGGGATAAAGAGAACATTATACAGAACAATTAGAACTGAAGGAAATATGGCAAGATAGTTTGATGTAAAATCAGATGTCTGAGAAGGATGCACACTATCTCTACTCTTTTCCATCATCTGTAAAAATTGCATTACGAAAGAAGATGGTATTATAAAACCTGATATTAGAATCAGAGATTTGTATGCGATTCAATATGAGTAGATTTTCTTCAATAATAGATAACCAGGTTTTAATTCGTATGTTTTTTATTTATACTAGATGTATTTCCTCAATATGTTTTGCTGTCTATATGGCTAACAACATCTTCAAGAGGTTGCTTAACATAAGTAAAAAAATAAATATTTTCCAGTGGCTGTTAATATCTATAAATTGAAAAGACCGGAATGATAGTTCAATCACGAGTATAATTATTATTATTACTACTACTACTTGACACCTCTTATTATTACGTGATACCTCCAGGGAGTCCAAAGACTCATCAAGAGAGGGCACCTACCCTACAACTCTCTGTCTCCACCACTCAATCCACCAACTGCAACTACACCAATGCCATCTACCACCATCACTAGTATTTCACAGACAATCACAAACATCCATGCCCATGGCGGGATTTGAACCCGTAGCCTTTTGACTCTAGATAGGATACGCTAACCACTCGGCCAACCAGGCCAGCATGCAGACTCTATATTGTGTAAACTCTGTATGTGGTTGCCGGCATAGAACAGGTCTTTAGCATTAAGCATAGTAATTAATGACTTCTAAATGTCATGAAGAATCATTCCTTGGCTTCTATTTAGTGAGCTTTTTTGAGTGAATCACCTTGGAGGACTCCTTGAACAACCTGTTGAAGTAATTCTCTTCTAAGCAGGACATACAGGATGCTTGAAAATTTACTGTGATGTTCTTTGAGGATGTGTGCTATGAGTCCACTTTTTTCTTCCTTTTGTTTTCAACGTCGCCTATATGTTCTTTCTGATGGATTTCGAAACTTCTCCCAGTTTGACCTACGTACGTTTTTCCACAAGCTGTTGACCAGTTTGACGGCTTTTCTGATTTTGACTGCTTTAAATATTTTGGCTATTTTTCTTGATGCATTGCCAATGTATGATACAGATACTGTGCCTTTGTAATTAATCTTTGAGTTATCATGAGAAAATAAAGGTTTCTCTAGTATCTTTAACTGCATTGTGAATGGAGAACCTGTTGAACAAGTAAAACATTTCAGCTACTTAGGCATGATATTTAGTGAAGATGGTAAATTAAATATGGAAATAGACAACAGAATCAACAAAGCTGGCATGTTAGGAAGTCAATCGAATACATTCATATGGAATAAGAGAGAAATTTGTTGGTACACTAAATTAGCTGTATACAAGACAGTGTTCAAACCATTCAAATTAAGTGGATATTGAATCCAACATTATTTCAAAGCCAAATAGAGAAACTACAAGAGTTTCATGCCGAATATAGAAACTATAAAAGTTTCGGTGGATCCAAGCATAAGCAAACCTTTCATGACATGGGCAACTCGTAGTAAAGGTGGAGTAAGAACTGATCACTATCCTTAGTATTTCCCATAATGTAAAACACATCTCCTAGTGGACATGTATGATGTTGTACATTATGGGGGGAGGGGGGGGAGTCACTACCCAGACTGGTTTCGACCTTTGTTGAAGTCTCATCAGTGAGAGCCAGACTCAGATGTAAATACTCAGGTTGAAGTGATGCAGAACTTCAACCTGAAAAAGTTGGTACATCTGTCATAAGCATCCATGTGAAATTGCAAGTCATTCTGTCAAGTAGTTTGTTTTATACAGCTGTCTGAAGCAAAAGTATTGCCTGTATCCCTTGAAATGGATAAAATTGAGTATTGTGCTGTTATAAAATTCTTTTTAAAGGAAGGTTTAACACCAAAAGAAATTCATTCAAAGTTCTTAAAAGTTTATGGGCACTCTTCTCCTTCATTTTCAACAATTAAAAAATTGGCTGCCGAGTTTAAACGTGGCTGTACCAGCCTTGAAGATGATCCATGTGAAGGACATCCAAAAAGTGTAACAAGACCAGAAATCATTGATCAAGATATGGTATTGGATGACTGGCGAGTCAAAGTGTGTGAAATTGCTTAGACTGTAGGCATTTCAAAAGAAAGTGTAGGATATATTTTGCATGAAGAATTGCAAATGAAAAAGCTTTGTGCAAGATGGGTGCCGTGCTTGCTCACAGCAGATCAAAAACGCACTCACATGAAAATCTCTGAACAGTGCTTGGAGTGTTTTTAACAAGAATGAAACTGATTTTGTGAGTCGATTTATTACTATGGGTGAAACTTGGATTCATCATAACATACCAGAATCCAAACAGCAGTAAAAAAACAGTGGACAGAAGCTGGTTGTTCAGTGCCAAAGAAGACAAATTCAGTTCCATCATCAAGAAAGGTCATGGCATTGGTGTTTTTGGATGCTAAAAGCATTTTGTTTATTAATTATCTTGAAAACGATAAAACAATCGGGGAATATTATTCCGATCTTTTAACCAGACTAGATGAAAAAAACGTGAGAAAATACCCAGTTTGCAGAAGAAAAAAAATCATCTTTCATCAGGACAATGCACCTGCCCACAAAAGTGTTTTGGCAATGGGAAAATTAAGGGATCTGCACTATGAATTGTTGGAACATTCACCCTGTTCCCCAGATTTGGCTCCCTCTGACTTCTGTCTCTTCCCAAAACTAAAACTCTTCCTCACTGGTCAGCATTTTTCTTCGAATCAAGAGGTGATTACAGCTGTAGAGGGGTATTTTGCAGATCTTACTGAGAACCACTACAGGGACGGGATAATGGCGATGTAACATCGCTGGAATAAATGTATTAGTCTTAAGGGAGATTATGTTGAAAAATCAAAATAATTTTGAAATTATAAATTCATTTTTTCATTGTTAGGCTGAGAACTTTTCAGACCACCGTCATATGTGTAACAATGATGACCTGTCCTATGCCATCAACCACATAGTTTACACAACAGTGCAGAGACTGCATGTAACGTGCCTAATAATACTCGTGATTGAACTGTCATTCCAGTCTTTTCAATTTATAGATATTAGCATCTATTGGAAAACAATTATTTTATTTTATTTTTTTTTTTTCACTTATGTTAAGCAACCTTCTGAAGATGTTGTTGACCATATAGACAGCGAAATATATGCAAATTAAAACCTGGTATCGATTATTGAAGAAAATTTACTCTTATTGAATCGCGTACAAATCTCCGCTTCTGATATCAGGTTTTATAATACCATCCTCTTTCATAATGCAATTTTCACAGATCTTGTCATATTTCCTTCAGTTCTAATTGTTCTGTATAATGTTCTCTTTATCCCATATAACCATAGCATTCTGAAAACCTGTTCTCTGGGAATCCTGTGGTATGCCTTTTCCAGATAATACTATAGATCAGATAGTACACATCCTTGTTATATTCCCATGATTTCTCAACTATTTGTCAGAGGAAATACATCTATTAAAAAGAAAAAAAAACATTCACAAATTAAAACCTGTTTATCTATGATTAGAATCAGAGATATCAAACTTAGCACTTTGCTTTATGCAAATTATTTACTCCTAAACAAATCCAGTGCAAGTCTCTAGGGATCTCTTACTAAATTGAATAACAGCCATGACAAATTTGGAATGAAAATCAGTGATAAAAGATCAAAACTATGAAAATAGGGGAGAATAGAAAACTTCAGTGGCATTCTCAATAGAGAACTTATAGAACAAGTAAAATATTTCAGTTACTTAGGCACAACTTTTAGCAAAGATGGCAAATTAAATATGGAAACACCAGAGTAAGCTTAGCTAATATGGTGGGAAGTCAGTTGAATACATTTAGATGGAATAAGACAGAGAGGTTAGCCAAAACACTATGGCAGTATATAAGGCAGTGTTCAAACCAGTTTTAAATTATGAATCTGAGAATTGGGTTAGAAATAAATTTAATCAAAGACTGGATATTGTATATGGGAGTTCTGAGAAACATTAGGAGAATAAATGAATGGAATCAATGACAGAATCATATTAAAAATGAGAACATTAGGAAAGAAGTTGTTGTTAGCATTCAGGAATATGTAAGCAGATCTAATCTCAGGTGGTATGTTCACTTAACAGAATGAGAGAAGAAAGGTTAGCAAAAACAAGTGTTTTTTGCAAGAATGATAGTAAAAAGACTGAGAGGAAGATCAAGATTTAGTTGGATTGACAAGGCAAGAAATGCTTTAGAAGACAGAAGTATCATCATCACATTCCTCACATGTACCCTCAAAGAGTGTACAGGATATTATGATAGTACTACATGAGGAACTGACATCATTGCCAACATCCTATCAAGGGTGTTAGCAATGATGTCAATTTTCCTCCAAGTCAATCTGTTATCTGTCAAGACTCCAACATTATCAGATCTTATATTTGTCTTCTAATACACTTTTTTACTCTATTGATCCATCTATATCATGGTCTAATTCTGGATCTTTTTCATGCCAATCTGGTAGAGAACACTAGTTGTTATTTTTCCTCTCCCATTCTGTTTAAGTGACCATACCACCTGAGATTAGCTCTGTTAATGCATTCCTGGATGGATACTGACAATGTCAAGTTCTTTCCTAATATCCTCATTTTATTTTTCTGGATATTTCCTAATATCCAGAATGCCATCTGTTCGTGCCCCTAATCTTTCTGAGGACTCTCATATCTGCAGTCTCTAGTCTTTGGTCAAGCGTTTTACTTCTGACCCAGCTCTCAGATCCATAAGTTAAAACTGGTTTGAACACTGTCTTGTATACAGCTAATTTAGTGTTTTGATTTCACTCTTATTCCATATTAATTTATTCAGTTGACTTCCTACCATACCAGCTTTGTTGATTCTGTTGTCTATTTCCATATTTAATTTACCATCTTAACTAAAAATTATGCCTAAGTGTATGCTGAAATGTTTCATTTGTTCTATAGGTTCTCCATTCACAATGCAGTTGATATTTTCAATGCTTCTGCCTATTTTCATTATCTTTGTCTGTTATTGCTGACCTTCATACCATATCTATTACAACAGTTATTCAATTCAGTCAGGGAATCTTGCAAACTTCTTGGGATTTATTTTGAAGTATAAATCATCCACATAAAGCAAAGAGCCAAGATTAACATATCCAATTTTGATATCAGACTTAATACCACTTTCCTTCATAATGTGACATCCATATAGATGATGAATAACAGAGAGGATAATGTGCATCCTTGTCTGACACCAGATTGAACATTAAACCATCTTCCTGTACTTCTGTTGGATCGTCCATCCTGTCTTTTGATCCGCCATCTTGTTTTAGCATTGTTCTTATTAAGGTTAATTAATTGTATGTTGATTACTAATCCAAATATAGGAGAATTTCTATTATACTGCGCCACCCTATATTCAGATTAGTCTATGCAAAATAGTGGAATCAAATATTAATTAACTTTAGCAGTCTAATTTTTATATATAGGCCGAATTTGACATCATTATTTAAGGTTCCCACTAGGTCCGATAATTTTATGAATGGTGCAGTGGAAAAGAATCAGGCTAACAACAAATTGAAATCAATAAAACAAAACATTTAATGCAGGGTTATATAATATATACCTAAGTTTCCTTTGGATACAAGATAATGCAAAATTAACTCTGTTCAACTACACATAACATTCACTTAACTTTTGGTATTAAACACTGAGCTTTTAAATCTAATTTCTCAATAATAAACAAAGATAGTTCTAAAGTTCAATATCACTGAAATTCACAGCAAATATTTTAACAGTTGTATTCTCTATCTATCCCTTAGTCAGAAATCACATGGTTCAATCAAGAGGTAGTTATCACTTTAAGGGGGAGAAGACTATTAATCTTCTAGCTTCGGCTAATTTCAGCATAAACACCACAGTTAATGTTAGGATTTAACAGGAGTTAATTCTTATAACTTCACTCTAAAATGCTATAAAGTACAACTGTTCTTACCGGAATAAATCCTTGCACATATTATTCACTGTGGCACACTTAAAACTTTAGTTAACTATCACACTGGAGCTACACATTTCAAAAGTAATCTTTTTTAAATTAACTTAATCTTTAATCTCAGCACATCACAAATGCAGACACACTTGCACTAGAAAATTCACTTATTCCTCATATACTGCTTTGCAATAGAATCAGCTTTCCACTAATCTTCCTTGAAAGCTCTGGAATTCAACATTAACTTCAGAATTCCATATCAGTATTCTGAGTTGTCAATTTACATCTCGATCCTTCGTAATCTGATTACAGCACTTAATTCTTTGTACTACAGATTATTTAATGTAAATCTCTTGTTATAAACTATTATTCATATAATTACCTTTGAGTTTTTTTTTTTTTTATTTAATCTAGGATATGTATTAATAATGAAAGGACTCTATAAAAATAACGTTCAGATTATTTTATTTATTCCTATATTAATAGTAGAAGAATTTGTGTTCATCATATTTAATTGTATATTATTTGAATTGAAAAATATCCTTTTATTTTATTTCTGTATGTAAAGGTATAATGTTATGTAATGCTTATGCTTATGTACTGCTCTAATTGTTGTCATGGAGATGGAGTTAAAAGTAGAAAGTGTGAGCGTGGTAGCGCGTGAGTTATGGACATGAGATGGAATTGATATGAGCTAGACGGTGAGAACAAGTTTTGGCGGGAAAAAGGAGTGAAGGTATATAAACAGAAAGCAAGAGTAAACAGGAGAGTGAGCACTAGAACTGGGGAACTAGGGACTGAGTACAGTTGGAGCACTCAGCACCTAGTTCCTCAGAAAAACTTGTTCTCACCGTCTAGCTCATATCAATTCCATCTCACGTCCATAACTCACGCGCTACCACGCGCTCACACTTTCTACTTTTAACTCCGTCTCCATGACAACAATTAGAGCAGTACATAAGCATTACCAGATTACATTATTGGTGGTTAAATAATTTAGCAATTCATTCTAATATTCTAACAGATTACATAAAACACTTATGAAAAATTGTTAATTTAACTACAAGTATTTTGCATTGACTTTCTTTCTCAAGTAAAATCGGTATATAAGAATTTTATACAAAATTCTTTCCATACAAGATTTTACACTTTTCTTATTCCTTGCCTCTTCTCTTCCATGTGAATTTATGCACATTTTTATGTTGGAACATTGTGTTAGTAATAACCAGTCCATGTCCTGAACAGAAATCCAACAGGTATTTGCCATTATTATTAGCTTTGCTCTTTTCTCCAGATTTTCCCAAAACATTTCTATATGTTTGATAATCATTTCCTACTCTGCTATTTAGATCCCCAACAAGGACCAGTTTTCATTTTCCATTGTGTCATTTGCTTTCTCTAAAGCCTCAAAAAAATTCCTCCACAGAAGGTTCTACCTTAGTAGAACCTTTTGTGGGGTCATAGGGACAGATAAGTCTCATTGTCCAGTTTCCCATTCTGATATTTGCCCACATCACTCTACTCGATATTGGTTGCCATTCAAGAAGATTAGCCTCGTATTTAGTGTTGAATACTATAGCTACTCCTTCTTTTCCTTGATTGTTATTGCCTGAATACAATATTTTATATTTATTGCTTAGAAAGATCTCACCAGTTTTTGCCTTTTTTGTTTCAGTCACCTGTATTATTGCTGATCTAGTACTTATTGAATTCCTTAGCTAGCTCCATTTCTTTGCCATTCAGGCTTGTTTTGTTGATAGTACCGATCTTGAACTCTGGCGATATTGAGTTGGGGTGTGTTTTAGGATTTGTTCCACTAGCTGACTTTTTGCTGTATGCCCTGGTTCCCTGGCAAAAACAATGGGGGCCTTGTATAACCCAGCGACCCCTCCCCAGCTGGCATGAAATTCTGTCATGTTGTACCATCATTTTATATTATAGTTTTAGCAAATAAGAGTAGAATTTTGTTGACTAAATCCCAGATTGTCAGCCCATCCTCATTTGTGTATCCAGGTAGATACCTAACAAGGTGCAACATGAGAAGGTGAGAATTAGTTCAGATGTCCTGGTCAGTTCTCTGCATTCCTTTAAAGGCTATGTGGAGGTCTCTTCTCAGTTATACAGCTTTGACCCTTAAGCTCCCCCAAGACAGAAATAAGGACTGATAATATAAATTATCAGCTTTAGAGGATATATTGCAAAGATGGCCAAAACAGCACATCAAATTACATGGTTGTTGAAAAACACATTTAAAGCAGGATTAGGGAAGTTACTTTAATAGGTATTAATAAATCTACATCTGGATTATTTCACACAAATCTGGTCACCTGGATTCCTTGGTGATGAAGAAGTGGTGGAGAGGATCCAGAGGTGAGTGACAAAAATTGTTGCTGGTCTGTGGAATGTTTCCTGTGAGGATAGATTGAAAGTCTGTGGGCTCCAAAAACTTGCAGATAGGCATAAGAGAAGAGATATACGATAGAAGCATATAAGTTATTACAAGGATTTTATGAGATTGATACTGATGATTTTTATCTGTACAGTGCAGAAAGGGAGAGAATGATGGATCATCCCTTGAAATTGTGTTGTTATTAGGACTAGATGTTTTGCTTGGAGGGTGGTGAATGTGTGGAATGCATTGCCAGAGGTGGTTGCAAGTGCTTTGTCCATGATTGATTTGAAGGAAAAGTATGATAGGTATTGTGTGAATAATGGTTAGTGTTATTGTAGGGTCTCCTGCAGTGAGTCTTCTAACTCCATGGAGACACTATTATAATAATAATGTTGAAGTGCTGACAAGTAATGGACCAATTTGGAGGAAAATTGTTGATAGGAGATTATTAGTAATGTAAACTTAGTTATGTAGTACTGTCATAGTAACCTGTACACTCATTGAGGGTACATATCAGGAAGTTGATGATGACAATCACTATTCTAGTTATTTCTCTTTAAAATGTTTTATAGATTTGTGTGTATATGAATTTAATAGATTCTTCATCCTTTCTGCATAGAGGCAGAAAGGATGGAAAGTTTTACCTTGTATATATTGCCATAATCTGTATGATAGCACAATATAATCTTAGTTGTCCTTGCACTAATGAATCCCAAACCTAGCCTACTTACCCATCACTGCACATATCAAATCTGCTCTGGTTAGATGAACCTTAATGAATTTCAAGATTTGTGATCTTGAGAAAAATTTATCTCAATTTTGATTTAAATGGGTATATATTACACACAGACTGATAAGTAAATAATTATTTATTGACATTTTGCTGGTATTATAACCAGCATCTTCAGAGCACAAAAAATAGTTGTCACAGTGCCTAAGACTACAACTTTCATTTGCAAATTTAGTCTAGGTTTGATTTAATATCACTTATGAAAGATTGTATACCAGTAGTAATGAAAAAAGTAAATGTTAAGTATTGTGGTCAGAACCTTTTCATGTATCCAATAAGAATGATAGTAGTAGTCTCTCATTGTGTACTAAACATACTATACCATTTAAATGCTTAATAACAATTGACATCAGTCTATTGGAATACTGTGCATTGTTTGTCGATTGAAGTGAATCAATTTAATCAGATTGATCAACAGTAATATGATTATTATAACAATTTTAGCATATATAATATGGTGATGGTGTTAGCTTCATTGTTTCCTGTGCAATATCTGAGGTCTTTTAACAAGATGTGGTGATATGAACCATTTGTATAAGCACTGTTTCAATAAAATACAACTGCATGTCTTAGTATTAATATATAAGAATGCTGATTTAGTCAGTTTGGGTTGTTTAAAATTACTTCAAGGGTAGCTAAGACAAAATTGCATGCAGCTTCTTAGACTCAAGTATTTATTTTTTAATAAAATTCGCTTGATCATTTTTTGAGCAATTATTTCAGTTTTTATTGGCCACCATTCATATTGTTTTGTTTTTATTTATGTGTATACTTATATGAACATGTTGCTCTCTAGCCTAATTTATTTTTGTAACCAAATAAATAATAATAGAACTCCAAGTGTTGATGTACGTTTTTTTATCATCAGAGTCCAGGCCAGTAGTTTTAACAGTTGACCAAATCAGTGTAGCATGCCATGTAGATTGTAGTGCAGCTCATTTCTTTGTATATATGTGTATACTCCATATGATGGCCTTAATGTGAAGGTCAGAATGTCAATTGATTATTTTGGTTTGATTATTTGATCAACTGATTATTTTGGTTTGTATTAAACTGAAGTTTTATTCTAATATGGTAGTTGCTTCCATAATTTTTATAATTAAATCTCATTAGTTATTTTAACCTTAATATGTTATAAATACGCTATGGCTTTTTTTTAACATATATTATGTTCATTTTCAGACACCAGTTCAGAAGGGAGCTGTGGAGATCAAAGAAAAAGAAATATGATAAATCTAACGTGTAAATAAATTAAACATGTAAATAAATATTGTAAGTGTATGAATAAATTATATTTATTATCTATCATATTGGTGTGATTCTTTTCCATAATGGAATCAGGATGTTTTTTAACATTGAAAGATGTAATTCATTTTGAACTTTTATTTATTTATTTTTTTAAAAAAGTCTCAACATTTATCTTATTCATGATTGTAGCATGCTAAAATAATTGTTCAGATTTATATGCATCATTAATAATAGAGTATATAGTAATAATAACAAATTCGCAAAATTTGTTCTTGACATGAGCATTTTCAGAAGCTTGGAACTGAAAAGTGATCGCTTCCTATTTTGATTTCTTTTGCAAATTTTCATTTGTGAATAATGAAAGCATTAAAAAAAAAAAGGATCATTTCAAAGTGAGTCTCAAACTTGTAGAAAGGCTTATGTGTTCATCATACATGTTGATTAATTTTTATAGTATATATTAGAACATAGACTGATAAGTAAATAATTATTTATTGACTTATCCATACAGTACCACAGGAAATACCATTGCTTTCACAATTCTGATTTTTGTTGCGAGGCTAATATCTTTATCTTTAAAGATCTTGCTTAAATTTGTCAATGCTTTCTTTCCGAGTAATAATCTTCTTCTAACTTCTTCAATACAATAACCATCTTGATCAATTCGGGATCCTAGGAGCACAAAATTGTTAACTGCTTCCATTTTCTCCCCATCATTAAGTTCACATGTTGCCATAGCTTTTGTCTTTTTGAGGCTAAGTTTAAGGCCATATTTAGCACTTTCTTCTTTAACTTTCATAATAAGTTCCTCCAAATCTTCTTTCCATTCTGCTAGCAAGGTGGCATCATCTGCATACCTCAAATTATTAATATTTCTTCCACTAATTTTAATTCCAACTGAAGACTCCTCCAGCCCTGCCATTCTTAAAATATATTCGCTGTACTAGTTAAACAGGCACGAAGATAAAATATGTCTTTGTCGCACCCCTTTATCTATTGTGAAATACTCAGTTTCTCCAAGATCTGTTCGGACAGTAGCTTCTTGTTCACAATAAAGATTCGTTAGAAGGATAATGAAATGCTCTGGTACTCCCATTGTTCTAAACACATTCCACAGTTTCACATGATCTACAAGTCAAAAGCCTTACCATAGTCAAGGAAACAAAGGTAGACATTTTTTTGATATTCTGTGCTCTTTTTATTATCCATCTCGCATTGGCGATCTGATCTCTTGTTCCTCTGCCTTTTTGAAATCCTGCCTGTTCATTTGGCATTTCTCTCTTCATGAATGGTTCCAGTCTTTTCTGAATGATCTTAAGTAAGACTTTAATTGCATGAGAAATCAGTGCTATAGTTCTGTAAATTTCGCACACTCTCTCTCTCTCTTGCATCGCCTTTCTTCAATAAAGTTATATAAACTGATTTTTTTCCATTCTATAGGCCATGTAGTTGTGATCCAAATTTGGTGACATAGAGCTGTTGAAATTTTAACTGCCTCTTCTTCCAGGGCTTTGAGCAGCTCAATAGGTGTTCCATCTCCTCTTGGTGCTTTCTTACTGGATAGCTGTTGCAGTGCCCACCTCACTTCACTCTCCAGTGGTACTGGCTCCTGTGTATAATCCTGCTCTTCAAATTCCTCAGTCATTTTGAAGTCCTTTCTGTAAAGGGCTTCTGTATACTCTTTCCATCTTTCTTTGATGTACCTTTACCCATATAAAAAGCTAATCTCCTAGCTTCATACTTTTTCTCCAATTATTGTATATTACAATCTTGGTAAATGTCCTATTATTCCAAAAACCCAGCATTTAATGCTTCTATTGATTTTTTTTACCAAAAAAAAAATTGTCTTGTCCCAGCTGAATACCAAAAATAGTTTCATTCCTGATTACATTTTTTCCCCCAATTGTACTATTTTTCTTTTTCTCCAAGTGTGTGCTCCAGAATTGACTCTTGTTCTTTCTTTTTTATTCCAGTGATATTTATCCTGCAGCCTTGAAATTAGTCCACATTCAATCCATTCCTAAGATGGATGAACAAATATTTGCCATCTAATTACTGTCTAGTTTCACTCGCATCAGTTCTTTCTAAAGTAATGAAAACATTAAACTATCTGTTGGTTGGAAAATGTGTATGCTATCCACTCAGATAACCAGGCCTCTTAATACATATGTATTATAATAATGCAACATAACAAGATATCGTGGCACCTGTTGTATTATCCTGTTATATACTTCCCTCCCTCCCACACACACACACACACACACACTTTTCTTTAGGGCAAGCAGTCAATTATTTTCCAATAACCATTTGCCTGTTTATTGGAAAAATCTTGAATGGGAGCCAATTTAAGTAGAATGATCTGCTTAATCTAATTTCCCATTTCAAAATTTGAAATGGGAAATTAGATGAGGCCTAGTTGCATCTATGATGCAATAGATTTGCAGACACAGTCTGTTGGTTAGAGCATATATGCTAATCATATGGATAACTAAGTTTTTCAATAATGATACTATTGAAATTATTTATTTCAATATATTTCCCAGCCTGGTTGGCTGAGTGGTTAGCATATCTGCTCTCCAGCCAAAAGGCAGGGGGTTAGAATCCCGCCATGGGCATGGATGTTTGCTTGTCTGTGAAAATCTAGTGGTGATGGGTGGTAGATGGTGTTGGTGTAGATGATGATGGCAGTTCCGGTTGGTGGAGACAGAGTTGTAGAGTAGGTGCCCTCCCTTGATGAGTCTTTGGACTCCCTGGAGGTGTCATATAATAATAATATAATAGTACAGCATAATGAGCTATCATAGTAATTGTTACATTTGCCAGCTTAGTTGGCTGATTGGCTAGTGTATTTACTTTATACCAAAGTTGCAGGTTAGAATCCTGCCATAGGCATGGATGCTTGCGATTGTTTTTAGGTGGGAGATGAACATCATTGCCTAGTTTGATACTGCCACCTTGCTTATTGGAGGCTGAAGTGGCATGAAAAAAGGTCCATGTTTGGTTTCTGGACTGGGTATAAAAATAAATTAAAGTAATAAAAATGGAAAAAAAAATTGCCTACCTATGGTACAAATGTACTGTACGTTTGAAAAAAGGTTTTGTGGATGGGTGCCACATTAAAGGGTGGAAAAAATGACCCTATCCACTTATAAAAAGTCATTCCTGCTTCTCACCCACACATTTTTTTCAGGAAACGTAACTATCATGAGACCTCAACAAGTCTCCAACAAGAATTTACCACTAGTTTAGTCCTTTTCTTGAAAGCTAATGGGAAGTACCTGCTTTAATTTTGCTCAGGAGAGTCTAGTCAGTTCCCAACACCATTTTTCACATAAAAAATGTTCATAAATTCACATAGAAAAATGCAAAATAAGAAAAGTCTTACTGTGATTATATTGTTGATATTGAGGTTTTCAGATTGCTCCAAGATTTCACCGAGTATTTGAAAGGAAAATTGTAGATGGGAAGTTAGTAATGATGTAAATTTTTCATGTACTACTATCATATCCTGTACACTCCTTGAGGGTACATGGCAGGAATTTGATGATGATGAAGTAATCACCAGCTTATGTTAAATGAGAATGAGTATTCTATTGAAAACAAAAATGAGTTTTGAAAAGGATGTTTTATTTAAGTGTAAACTGAAGACAAATTATTCGGAAGAAAGTGAAGGAATTTTACAACAGACCTTAGATACCACCAAAATCTTAACCCACTCACCCAGGAAAACTGAGTTGTCTGCAATTATGGAAAGATGTCATCTTCCATGATGTACACAAGAAGTGAACAAAGTTTCACACACACAAAAAAAACCCGTCTATTAAGTTGGCATGCACTCCAAGGTAATACAAAGAAAAATGTAGAAAAACTACACATACCAGACACAGAATTAGAAACACTTATTTAATACCATGTTGAATTGTATCTACCTCTACAACATAACAGGTGTTCATCAGACCATCCTTTAACTGGCTCAGATTCACTGGAAGAGGATTTGCTCCTGGATGTGTTTTTCTGATATGTCTCATCTTTCCTGGCCACCACAAAGCCTGGAAAATATCAGATGATTTAAAAAAAAAAGTTAACATTTTGGGATGGACTTAAGCAGCAGTGTTCAGATATTCTTTGGAGGATACCTGACCATCCAGGAATATCAGGGGACCTGTTCCATACCAACAGAACATGAAACCGTCTCCAAAACCTTGTGTTTACAAGGCAAGCTGTCTGGGTTCATTGCTTCATGATACTCCCACCAAACTCTGTTTACTGCCGGTACAGAACAAGGTGTACCATGACTTGTCAGACCACATGACTTTTTTCCCCCAATGTCTAGTCATGGTGTTCCTAATACCACTGTAGACAAATTTTCCAGTTCTTGCAGAAATCAGTGGTTTCCATATAGATATGTGGCTGTCAATACTGATCCTCTTCAATTCCCTGCATATAGTTCAGTTGAGATATGGGTCAAGAACAGCCTTCATTAAATGCTTTGGTCAATTGCTGCACAGAGAAAATTTTGTTTGTCTGCACAAGCCTTCTCAGAAGATGGCACTCACATTCTTGACAGACTGGCATAGCAAGCACCACAGTTATGCCTCTTAGAGAAGTTTGGGTTATTTTTCCACTGATTAAACACCCAGGATATGATCATTTGAGAAATCAGTCAGCTATGCTTTTTCAAAATCATTGCTCCAGTCAGATGGGCACCCACAATAAGCCCTTTAATCAAACTCCAAAAAATTATTTTTCTCCCCATTGTGGTCAACACTATTAATGATTACTGACCAGAAGCATTCTTAACTAATTGCCTAGAACACGTGATGCATGCGACAAAGTATTTTGCATATATGCTGCATAAGTATATTTGCATACATCTATATAAAGGTTTCTAATTCAGTAGCTGGTATGTGTAAGTTACAGTAGCTAAACAAGCTAAACTAGAAGCCAATGACTGCCTGCCCTTCCTGGACACACTGATCACACGTCTTCCAGAAGGTTCCTTATAATTTTCGGTTTATAGAAAACTCACACATACAGGGAGATATTTACACAAACAATCACCCTTCTCAACAATATAGTATCTTAAAAACACTAACCCATAGAGCTAGAGCAATCTGTTCCAATGACATTGCTCTCACTGCTGAACTTTCTCACCTACATCACACCTTCTTAACCAATGGTTATAATCCTCATAAGATAGATAACATACTAAATGTTACCCAGAAATCCCCTCTATCTACCACAGAAGACTACAACAAACTATCACCATCCTATACATTAAAGGCACACCTGAAAAGATATCTAGGGTGCTTAACAAACACCAACTGTGCACCGTATTTAAACCTTATGTGAAATTAGCAACTCTCATCCGTTCACCTAAGGACCAATGCACTCCTTTATCACATACAGGAGTCTATGAAAGTGCCCTGTTCTTACCATCAAGCCTACTATGGACAGACAGGAAGAACTGTGGACATCCGCCTCAGTGAACACAAAAAATATATCTGACACTTTCGTTATGGCAAGTCAGGTCTGGCAGACCATGCTTTGGATACCCCAGCACACAGGATCAATTGGAAAAAAACAAAAGTAATGCACAGAAGCTTCTACAAGTCAGAGAGGTTGTTCCTGGAATCAACAGAAGCCTTAAAACATACTCCAAGCCTTAACAAGTATGGCTGTATAAATCTACCAAAGATTTGGGAGACAGTCATCCTAAGACCAAATTAATATTTATTACTTTTATTTTATTTTTTTCAAACTTTCTAAGACTATTATTTGGACTACTATTTCAAAACTATGAATTTTTTTTTTCTTTTTTTTTTTTTTACCTAGATGGCACCCTATTAGGACTTTAGTCTTGTGTTGCACGCTGCAATTACTTATATACTAGCCCCACTGTTACACCGGATTGTGGTTGTCTTGCATTGTAACAAACTTTGTGTTGTGTGCTCTGAAGATGCTAGATATAATACCAGTGAAATATTAGCTTCTAAGTTAATAAATAGTTATTTTCTTATCCATCTGTGTTCATATCAATACCATCAAATCTATTACAACATAGCTAAACAAGAGTTTATGGGAATATTCTGGTAGAATAATGAAGGTTAGAAAATGTTTTGAAAGCTTAGAATTGAGTAAATTGGAACACTAAAGGAATCAGATTATCAAGTTGATATTAAAACTGAAAATGAAGATATTCTAGATGTCTAATGTACTTTGAAATATTATGAATTAAGTAACAAATTATAGAACAGGTATAAAATATCAAGAGAATGTAATCAAGAATACATATCAATATTTGATGCAGACAGAAAATGTGAAGGCAGATGGAGTAGACGATAATCAATATTAAATGCATAGGTGGGTGGCATGAGAAGAGTTTGCCAAACGGGCTAGAGAATATGTGAAACTTACAGACAATACGTTTTAAGTAATAGCAATATATTGGTTTAATAAGATACTGCCAGACCAGTCTGTATTGGTCTTGTCTGTCTGTGTTCACTGGGCATCTACAGATGCTGTATGGTCACTCCAATGCTCGATGATGTTCCACACTAGGCCTCGCCATGTAGTCCTGTTGTTTGCCCTTCTGGCAGCCTCAATTCTCTGAAGATCAGTCACTCCACACACGCCATCCATCCATCTCATTGATGGTCTACCCCTGCCTCTTTTTTTTCCAGGAACTTTACCTTCTATTACTGTTCTGAGAAGTCATCCTTTCTATGTGTCCAAATTATTTTAACTTTCTTCTGTCAATATCCTTAAGGAGCCTTAAAGTTCTTCTAATCTTTTCTAACACCCAATCATTTGTATGCCTTTCAGTGTATGATATCCTCAACAGCCTTCTGTAACACCACATCTCAAAAGCAGATATCCGTTTCTTATCTGACTTCTTTAGGTTCCAAGTCTCACATCCATAAGTTGCTGTCGGAAAAACAACTGCATCCAAAATCCTCAACTTTGAAATATTATTGGTCTCAATGGCTGTTAAATTAACATATACTAATTAATTATTAATGCTTATTAATGTTACTACATCTGTATAATCCAGAAAGCTTTATCATTTCAGTTAGAGAATCTTCATTGTAGTTTTTTTTAAAAAAACGTGTGTGTGTGGGGGGGGGGGGGTGAGAATTATAGAATTTCTTTATCAGGTTTCCAAACATGAATTATGCATACATATTTGAGAAAAAGCTAAAAGAAATTGTTGAAGGAGAAATAGATGAAAAAACAAGCTGATTCTAAATAGTTTACCAATACAGTTTACCAGTTTACTTTACAAATAATAACAAAATTATGGGCATATAATGACTGTGTAAACTTGTTCTCAAAGAAGCATATAATACGGGTTCGCACACAGACATACAAAAAAAAATTCAGGTATGTAATTGTATGCTATTTTCCACTTATAGGTTATGTGGTGCTCATTATTATGAATCTCATCTAGGACATGAAGAAACTTCATGAGGTTTTTTTGACTGAAGGTGAGTTAGCCTATCTCATACAAAGGTAGCAGGGTTCCTCCTTCAGGAAACTGGGGTTTTTCATCCTGCAAAAAACAAACAAGCTGGCCAGAAGAAAACATGCAATTTACAGACATCATACGTTGGCCTCATAGTTGCTTTGGCTATAAATCTAAAACAACCAGCCTTATTATTAAGAGAAGTGTCATTATACCTGATATTCACATAGGAGATTTTAAACTTAATTGTTTACTTAGTTCTTTGTTGACTAGTATTAACCCAATAGTCATGAAATATCTTTTCATTCAGATTAGTGGGTCAATAATGGACATGCAGAGCACAACATATAGCCCCTGCCACTTCTGAGAGAGGAGCTGGAGAAGCTATATATTGTGAGAGAAGGCCTACTTTCTCTCAGTATCTGTTTCCAGAAGAGAAAAAAAATTCTCACTACGAAAGAACGTATTCTTAATCAGAGGAAATGTCAACCAGACCCACTAGGTAATAGATGGTGATGATCATTTCCTGGTGAAACACTACCATCTTGCTTATTGGAGGCTTGATGCCAAATTTAATCCTAGAGGGGATTCTGATTTGTATTATTACATTCTTTTTTTATGCATTTATCTAGCAGCTGGCTTGCAAATAAGAAGAGGTTCTGGATCTGTACAGTACGTTCACAGGACTGAAGCTGATAGAAATGCACCAGCAGGTACTTCCTGGTCTGCTGATGATCACCTACCTGTGATCATCAGCAGATTATTTGGGAGTAGAGTCCACTAGAACAGTGCTTCCCAAATTTATGGATGTAAAGGCTCCTTTGGAAAAATTAAAATATTTCACAGCCCCATCGGAAAAAAAATTGTAATACAGACATATTATTATAATATTTATTGTATTTATATTCAATACAAAACATACACATTTGATATGGCACACAGTCTTGGAACATTATAAATTAGTTTTCATTAATTCACAGCCCCCCAAGGGGGCTGTGGCCCACAGTTGGGAAGCACTGCACTAGAAGACCTGTGACTAGTGGCATGCCACAGGGTTGCTACTGTTTAATTTGTATGTTAATGATATAGGAAAGAATCTGAGAGGAATTGTTCAGTTGTTTGCCAATGATGCAAAATTGGGTGGAGCATTAGTTAATACGGATGATAAAATTTTGAAGGATGATTTGGATGGACTGGCAGTCTGGAAAAAAGGAGAATGGATGTCATCTAATGTGGCAAAGTGTAAGGTTATACATTTTGGGGTGAAAATATTGCCAACTGTATACCACATTGATGGAACTGTACTCCAGGAAATTGATGAAGCCAGAGATTTGGGAACAATGGTGGATAGAGAGTTGAAGTTTAGGGCACATAGCGAAAGTGGCTAAAGCAGCTCATCAGATTACTTGGTTACTGAAGAATTCTTTGATGAGCAGAGAAAAGCAGGTTGTTATTCCTCTTTATTGAGTGTGATAAGACTTCATCTTGACTACTGCATGCAGATCTGTCACCTGGGTGGTTTGCTCGCAATGGGAGAAGAGGATCCAGAGGCAAATGACCAAGATTGATGCAGGTCTATGGAATGAACTTTACAAGAACAGGTTAAATATTTGTGGGTTACAGAATTGGTTGATAGGCAGAAAAGGGGTGATATGATTGAGACAGACATTACTGAAGAGTTTTTATAAAATTAATACAGAGGAAATTTTTCAGGCAGGTCTTGTGTTGGGAGAACTAGGGGCCATCCTTGGAAACTGATCAAGGGGTGTAGTTAGCCAGGATGTTAGAACCAGATTTTTTGCTTAGAGTCTGTTGTGGGTATCATAACTGTGAATGAGTTCAAAGCAAAGTATGATATATACTGCTCAAATGTTGGATAATGCTTGGCATGATGATTAGGGCCTCTCTCGATGGATGAGTCTTAAGGACTCCATGGAGTAGCCCATAATAATAATAATTACTGATTTATTTATCTTTTTTTTATTCTTGAAAGCCATTATTTTTGTTTTTGCTTTAGATATTCTCATATTATTCTGTTTTGAGATTTCAGCTAATGATTTTACTGATCTTTGTAAGTCATCATCTGTTGTAGCTAATACAATTTGATCATTCACAAGTAGTAATGTGCTTATCTTTGTGTGCATGTGGGTTTATATATATATATATATATATATATTAAAAAATAGGGCTGATAAGGCAAGTCTATGCTGTCCATATCTTTCTATTCTGATATACTGTATGTTCTAATTTGACTGCTATTGTTTTTTTTTTTTTCTTCCTGTGTATATTTGTTGAATAGACTGTAAGAGTTGGTTTGGTATATTAAATCAGCTAGTATTTTAAACAATTTTTGTCTGTTAATTTTATACATTTTTCAGATCAGTGAATAATAATAATGGCCACATGTATTTCTTTTTGAAATTCTCTTCTCTTTTCAACAATTAATTTTAAAGTAACAATTTGAGTCTATGCAAGACTGGAAGATTGACCTTTTCAGAATTCATTTTGTTCTAGTATGTTATCCTTTACAATATTGTTTAGCTCTTTTAATATCCCCACATATCTTATAACCTATTGGAAAAAAACTATTGGGGAATTACTCTACTTGCATTTAGTAGAGTAATTCCCCAATAGTTTTGGTAGTCATTTTTATTTCCTTCTTAATAACCAGTGTTTCTTTTCCGAGAGTTTGGACTTTTTCCAGAAATCCAACCCTTATTAAAGAATTTCAGGAGTTTCTTTAAAGTTTTCACCCTTTAGTAAATCCATACTGTTTCTTGCAGGTATAGCTTGTCTTTCTACCTATTTCTGTATGCGAGTTCTTACTAATTTCTCTAAAATCTTTGCCACCACACCAGAGATACTAATAGGTCTGTAGATGATACACACATCAGTTTTTGCATCATCCTTGTACATTGGAACTAGCATACATTATTTCTATTCCTGTGGTACCTTGCCTGAGCTGAGGCTCAAATTATGCAAACATGTCAAAGACCTAGCCAGTTCAGCTGAACATGCCTTTAGTATATGTGTCCTGCTATTCTATCTGCTCCTCTTGCCGAAATGCCTCTCACACTTATTATCATGATATTCCTTCCACATGATCTTCTTATGGATCTCTTGTTTAATAACTTCAAGTTTTAACTTACAGTTATTGAGCTGTTGCACAAATTGAATAAGAATTCAGCAATAAGGACTGATGGATTCTAAAAAAGTGTTCAACCAAAGTGACTATTCCTTTGACCAGGCTATATAATAATTTGAGTCTCAGAACAAGGAAAATTTCACAGGAGTGGAAAGAATGTATTGTAATCCCATTGCACAAGGGTGGTGCAAAGACTGAAGTATCCATCTATCGACTTATTAGTGTCTTGGGAGTGGCGGAGTTGGTTAGAGTTCACATTTAGAAATAGGTTGGCAGAAAATTTCTACTTTTCAATGAACAGCATGGGATTAATAAGGGAAGGTCATGTTTTAGCAACTTAGTTCTTGAATTATATGTCATTACTTGATGACTTACAAATGTTTCCAAAGCAGCGATAACTACAACTTCAATTTGGTGACCAATCAAAGGGGAAGCTGAGCAGGAGAGGAAGAGAGAGATTAATCAGCTGTTTTGATTGTCATGTTGTTGATTTTTTTTAATTTTATTTTTATGAGGAGCAGGTGAATTTATCAATATAGATAAATTTAAGTCATTTTTCATGAGGAATTTGTGAAATAGTTTCCTCAAGGAGTTATCCCACTTGGAAAGCCTATTCATATTTAATTTTCCTTTTGAAGAAAACTGGAGACTAGTTTGACTAATGAAAGTTGACTGAAGGCTAAATCAGTCTTATTACTTCTTACAAAAGGTTTGCATTCAAAATGCTTCCTCTGGTTTACTGTGATGTTATTTATCTGATATTTCAAAGACTTATATAGCTAGCTAAGTTTTAATTGCAAGAAATCAATTCTGTGCAAGCAGGAATACCTTTAGTTTATTGTTTGAAGTTTTAAAAGGTGAGATATCACTGATTGAAAGTGTTTTACATGTTTTAATCTAGTAATTCTGAATGTATGTAGCCCATGCATTTATATTAAATTCATGCATGCTTATAGCAAGGAGTTGTAAGACTTTTCTCTCCTTGAACTGTCTTTAGCCTAAAGGTACAATGTGTTTCAATTAGAAGGACGGTTTGTAACTGGTTTCTCCTTCGCTTTTTAAAGAAGCTTACCTAGTAAGAGATTTTGAATGCATTATTTTTCCTAGTAAGTGCACTGGGATCACTAAAAAGATTCCTTGCTTGTGCATTATTTTAGTACAATTGCAATGTATGAAACTAATGAAGCTAGGATTTTGAGCTTGTTGATGTTTGCTGCTGATGGAAAACTAAAGAGAGCACTAGTTAATAAAGATGATATAGAGATCAAGTAGGGTGATTTAAATATTATTGTTACAGGTATCTCCCTGGAATGACGGCTCTCATCGTGGAAGACCCACAAAAGCCATTATTCACACGATACCCATCATATATCTCCTTAAACTTATTCACTGTTGGGGTACTCACAATCACCTCTGGCAATCCTTTCCACCACTTTCCATGCAAATAATCTAAATCAACACATCCTGACTAACCACACTCTTACACAACTTCCATGAGTGACCTTTAGTTCTCTCTGTATTTGCTATGCATTTAAAACTTTTTCCTTTGTATCGATCGTATAGAATCCCCTTTCATAACTTATAAGTTTCTATCATGTCCCCTCTTTTCCACCATCAACCAAACTTTGAATCTGCACACTTTCAATCTATCCTCATAAGCAACATTCCAAAGCCCCATCATCAGCTCAGTCACTCATTGCTGAATTCTCTCCACCATTCATGATTCCCCCCCCCCCCCCAAGAAACCGAAGTGACCAAAATCTGAGCACAGTAGTCAAGATTGAATTATAAGCTTATAAAGAGGGATAATAACCTCTTCATCTTTACTTGTTAGCAAGATTTTTAACATCCAACTAATCCTTTGAGCTATTTTATCAGCTGTTGCAGTATGCCCTCTGAACTTCAACTCTCTGTTCACTATTACTCCCTAAGTCTACTTATCAACTTCCTGCAATCTAGTACTGTCCATGTGATACACAGCATGTAACTTTTTCAACCCAAAATGCATAACCTTACATTTTGCAACATTAAATTGACAATCATTATCCTTCACCCACAATACCTATTTATTTAAATCATCCTGTAGGATATTTACATTGCCTTTATCAACTATTTGCCTCCCCAGTTTTGCATCATCAGCAGGCAACAGAATATCCTCCACTCCCTTAAATCTTTTTCCCCTATATCATTAATATACAAATTCAATATTTGCCCTAGTACAGAACCCTGAGGCACTCCACTAGTCACCCCTCATTCTCCTAGATTCCACTCCACTATATACTGCTCTCTCTGGAGTCTGCCTGTCAGTCAAACCTCCCACCATTCATGCTATCAGCTTCATACGCATTTCCATTTGCTCCAACTTTTGTAGTAGTTTTCCATGCAGTATCTCAAATGCCTTTGCAAAGTCCAGCAGTATCATGGCATGGCTATTTCTCTTACTTATTCTGCTGTTACTCTATGATAAAATGTGAGTAAATTATTACTAAGGCAGAACCTAGTTTTACAAAGCCATGTTGCTCACCATAGAGTATCATATTCCTGTCCACCCACTGTGAGATTTTACCTTTAATCAACTTTTCCATTATTTTAATCACCACTCCTGAGACATTAATTGGTCTGTAATTTGCTACTTCTTTCTTGAAGTTACTTTTATGTAATGGAACTATCTGTACCCTCTTTCCACTCCCTTGGAACCATGCCAGAGCTGAGATTTAGATTGAACAACTTCATCAGAGGGTTATGCTAATTCTCTTGCTTCACGCAGTACACAGGCTGACATGCTGTCTGGTTCCCCTGCTGTATTCACATTGATATTTTTCAATACGCTATCTCCTGTTCATCTACCTCAATTTCGACATGAGTCTGTTTAATTAGGCAATTGTAAAATCTTTACCTGGATGCTACACTTTGGCTCAGTAACTCAATTATTTCTTTTGTCAAGTTATCCTTCCAGTCATTTTTCCTCTTACTTGCTGCATAACAAAAAAAATATTTTGGATTTACTTTTGCCTGCTTAGCTACTTTTCTCTCATAATATCTGATTTGACTTTCCTTACCATACTAGACACCTTTCTTGCTTGCACTTTGTACTCTTATCAGTATGCTGATCATTTTCCCTTTATATTTCCTCTACAATGTTTTTGTGTGGTTCTTGCTTGATATCTCTACTCATCCACTTACCCACCACTTGGTTTATCCTCAAGATCAGGAGCATGCGGTCTTATGGTACTGCTTCTATCAAACAGTCCTTGATCACTTTCCATGCACTACTGACATTCTTACCTTGTAGCTTTTTAAACCATGGCAGTGCTTCAAGATGATGCTTAAGTCCATCATAATTACTAACTTTATAGTTCAACTAAACTCTCTCTTGACAGAGAATTCCACGTGTTTAGCAACTTCCCAGAACAAGATTGCATGCTTACTCTCCCCACTTGGAGGCATAGTATCTACTAATGCTATGACTAAATAGAAATTTAGGAAAAGGAGTTTGCACTTTAATATGGCTGCACTTTGAGATGAAAAGATTATAAGTTGTTGCTACTTTTGATGAAACTGGACTGTAGGAAATAGATGGCACTAGGATTTTAGGCTATGGTAGACAGGGATTTGAAAAGTACACTAACAAGTATAGATAGGGTTATTATCCCTCTTTATTAGGTTTTTCTAGATTTCTTGGGCACGAGGGAATTGGTAGAGAGGATACATCTTAGTCACTAAGATAGTTAACTGTCTATGGAATGAGTACAGATGCTTAAATGTACAGGAGTACAGATATCCTCCTATATAGGACAGATTGAAATTTGTGTTACAAATTTTGGATATGAAAGAAACATCTGAGTTACTAAAGAAGCTTTATAGGATTGATATAGAAGAAATTTTAATATCCAATGAAAAGGGAGAGAACAAGTATTGCACCTGGAAGCTGCATAAGAGTGGCTAGTAGGATATGAGGACTAAATTTTTGCTTGAAGAGTGGTGATTGAGTGGAATGGGCTTCCTGTGTGCTTTGCCAGTAAATAAATTTAAGGATGCATGATAGATTGGGAGTAGTTGTGAGTTTATGCCTCCTATGATAAGTTTTTGGAATCATGGGAATGTGTATATACTATAAATAAGAAGAATTTCACCCAAATCATCACATTTTAAGACCAAGTAAACTATCTTTTCTGTGTCATTCATTATTGCATAGTACAAAACTGAAAATTACATTATATCCCATGCAACCTGTTGTTTTATCTTTGTTTAGCATTTTTAAGGCTTTGCAAACAGTGAATACATGATAAAAAGAAAAGGACAACAATGTAGTATATAAGATTGTTTTTTATCTTAATGGAAGAAATAACTAGCAGCACATCATACCCTCCAGTGGTATGCAGGATATCATGATGATATTACATAATTAAGTTTACATTATTATTATTTTCTTATTAACAATTTTCTTCAAAATTAATATGTTAGTTCTATCAATTGAAAAATTCAGCATTTGTATGAGATTTTTCTTCATGCTGTATACACCATCATACTTCAAGTACATGTTTCTCTTAAGTTTACCATTGTATATATGTAGCTTTCAGTCAAGTACTAGACAGAAATTTAACTTTATTTTAAATTACTGTTCAGCACAAACAAGATGTAAGTACTGAACAAAGGTACAGTATATTATATATTTATTAAAAAATGTATATACATCAGTAGAGAAATAATTGACCTTAATTTTCATCCTGTACATGAATAGGAAAGAAGTTTCTTCTAGATTGATATAAAAATATGCTAAATGAACATATTAATCCAGTCCAGATATGAATGCACTCTTGTGAATCCACCATACTGATTTTGATTTCCACATCCTGCAGGACTTCCCCAGCTTACAATTCCTTCAAGTATCCACCGTCTCTCTTTGACAGACTCATCAAGAAACACAATCGGTCCACCACTGTCACCACTACATGCATCTGCTCTACCTTCTTGAAAACCTGCACAAAACATATTATCTGTGACTGTGAGAGGAAGGTCTTCTTTTTCATAACCCTCTTCACATACTTTACGGGGAACAACAGGTAAAACAGCTTGTTGAATCGTCTCAGAATAGGAGTTGTTCTCATTCATACCCCAGCCAGTAACCTAAATATAAGAATATACTGCATTATACTCCTGCGATGAGTCTCTAACTCCATGGAGATCAGATGTTAATAATACAAGTAATACAGAAGTTTAATATAAATGCAAATATACTAATTTTATTACTATGTTTCATATCAACTCAAAATTTTTCCATATGGTACAGTTTTTCTATGAAAATATAGTTTTTTCAGTAACTAATCTTTTAAACTGGCTTTTCTAATATTAACTATTAAAAAAATGCAATACCATTAAGAAAATCACAAAAATTATAATGAATAGTAATTCACTTTAGTGGACTGATCTTCTTCTGGCAGTAAAGTATACATCCTTAAAGAGACAGGTGGCAAATTTCACCCCTACACACACACACATTCAAAACTTTTTCTGTATGTCATTGCTACATACTAATGATATCAATTAGTATTGATATCATTAGTATGTAGGGGTGTTAAATGTTTATTCCTGTATTCTGGGAAGTTTTTGAAATATCTCAACATTACTCTATGCAAGATCTAATCCTTTTTTAAGACAGCTATATTCTGTTGTGTAACCTACATTTTTTTAAATACATGAACATTAAAAATGGCTTCAGTTTGAATTGCTTATATTTTTCAATAATATGCAGGAATAATTTTTATGTTAATTAGTACAGCAGATTTGGGAGCAAAAAAAATCTATCAGTGTTTCTGTTTATTATGTCATGAATAAGTATTCAGCACTACTTGCAGTGGTGTAAACTTGGCAGCTGTGTTATCTAGTATATCAGAAATGATTCTGATAGCAATAGATTATCTTTTTATCAACTGCATGTGAATTGTTTCCATACACATTATCTTCTGGATACTGCCTTAGAAAATAAATTCAGTTGCAATACCTCAACAGCAAAAAACATCCAAGGAAGCAATTTGAGGAAACAACTATCAAAATGTGTATGAAGGATATTGAACTGTATATGTGCTGAATGTAGTTCAACTCCACAATCCTGTTGGAAGAATTCAATTCTTAAGGGATGAAAGTGTATCACACAGTGCATTGTTGAAGATGTAATCATCATGTGTCATCTCCATCCAGGAGGTTGACTACTATGATGTGACTCATAGTTGACTATGAGAATAAGGATAATGTGATGAGGATCCTATCTCTTCGACATTGTAAGTATTCATGGTTGTAGATCTGTGTTCATGGGGCCACTTTGCCTGTTCTGAGGGACAAAAAAAATCCCAGTTTCTGGGTGAAAAGCCCTCTACCTCTGTATGAGACTGGATAACTCACCTTTAGTAGAACAAGACCAGATAAAAGTTCCTCGCGTCATGGATGGGAATTGAACCCAGGGCTTTGTCTATACTGACTGAGCTACAGAGGCTCAAAGCAGATGTAATGCACCTCCAGTAATATGTTGGAGTTTTGGCAGCCAATGTTCATTTATTCTGCTTGTTAACATAGCCATAGAGTATAAATGCATCTGCATCTCATCAGTAATCAGGTTTTAAAGAACTGCAGGATTTATTTGCAAAAATTACAGAAATGGACCAGGAAAAAATTTTTTTTTTTTATGCATTTAGGATTATGTTAAATATTGGCAATTCTAGTTAATTGTTGTAAAACAGATTTTACAGATTTAAAAGGATACTTAACCTCATTGAAAAGCCTATTCATTGCTAATAGTTAAGACCATCCATACAATTGAATATTCATTAATATCTTGTTCTAGCACGTAATGCCATCTTGTCAAACAATAAGAGAAGTTACCACTGGTGTCAATAACTTCAATTGTGTGTTAATTCACCAGTTTCACCTATACAAGTTGCAGGTGCATTGAATTCAGTATACTCCAGGGTAGGCTGATGAAGGAAGGGGATTCTTTTAAGTGTTGAATAAGTTCCTTAATTTTCCAGGAGGTTTAAAGGTTGCATTAATATTGTATTTAGGTAGTATTCTTTATTTTATCTGATATCCCTTTAATGTAGTTTTATTATAATCTAGTTTAATTTAATTATTAGATACAGTCTTGTGAAAAATTTTGACAGTATTTTTATATACCAATTTAAATAATAATAATATACAGTCAAAAGGCTCAGCTGGAGACCCACACAATCCCATTCATATATCTCCTTAAACGTATTCATTGTTGGGGCCCCTCACAACAACAACAACAACCTGGTAATCCATTCCACTCATTTCTATGTCGATCTTATAGTTTCTATTATATCCCATCTATTCTGCCTGTCAGCTAAACTCTGAAATTCACACACCAATCTATCCTCATAGGGAACATTCCACCTATCACCAACTTGGTCCCTTATCTCTGAAGCCACCTCCAATACTTGCTGATCCCCAAGAAATGCAGCCAACCAAATCTGCACAGTAGTCAACATGTGGTTGAATCATAGCCTTATAAAGAAGGATAATAACTTCTCTATCTTTACTTGTCAGTGTGTTCTTCAACATCCAAGTAATCCTCTAAGCTAGTTTTCCAACCCCTGCCTCTGAATTTCAAATCTCTATCCACCATCACCCCTAGATCCCTAGCCTAATCAATTTCCTGTAATTTAGTACCATCAATCAATGTAATAACATTTAATGAGAAACCATAAATATAACATTCTCCATGTAATACTAGAAGGTAAAAATCAATGGAAAGGGAAAACCTGGTAGAAGAAAATATCATGGCTAGACAATATAGAAAACTGGACTAAACTGTACACAGAGGTCTTAATCAATGCTAGTAAAGACAGAAGTAAATTTGCAAAAGTTGTCACTGAACTCCATTAGTAAATAGCCCTTGAAGAAGTGCCATCAACATGACACAAAATACAGGAATACCTCAATTATCGCGGTTATTGTTGCCACGAAAAATACCGCAATAATCAGGATAAATAATGCGTGTAAAATGGGTGATCAATGCCAAGGATTTTTCAAATCTATTAATTAAATTTTATATATCAAGTAAAAAAGAAATGTGTTAAGTAAAAAATGAAGGTTCATTTAGAAAAACAAGATTATTCTTTAATCTTTATATATAAGAAGTACATGCAGTATATACAATTATTCTTTCTTTGATAAAAATTGGTGTAGAGTTGTCTGGTGGAATTTTTTCTTCGTATAAAACTTGGTAGCATTTTCAATTTCCTGACGAACTTTCAGTGATCGCTCGAGATTAGGATCGCCATTCAAGATTTTTTTCTTTAAAATTTTCAGCAATTCTAAACATTTCATCCATTTCTTTGAGGGTAAATTCCTTCGGCGCCAAGTCAATTTGTTCGTCATTATCATCGATTTGAGCATCGTAAGCACGTTCTCTCTCTCGAGGTCTTCATCATCCAGCTCCTTATCATGTGACTGAAGCAGGTCCTGAACATCACCTTTTTCAATTTCTTTTAGTCCTAGATCGAAGCCGTAGAGTTTGCAGCGTGGTCTAAAATATGGCGAACAGTTGATTCATTTAGACCGTACTCTCTTGCAATTTTGGCTTTGGTTATGCCTGCTTCATACTTGTTTATCATATGCAACTTATCTTCTAAGCTGATCACTCTATATTTCTTCTTGATAGCTGTAGACTTGAAATCATCCTTGTTTCTTTTAGCATTCATTGTAGGGGTAAATAACAAGAGAAATAAATATCCACATGTACTTCAGGCAAAGGCAGATAGTTACTGGTAAGTGGTGAGAAGGCGCTGTCATATAAAAACGAAGCGCTACAAGAGAGCGATAACTGGAGAGTGGCGACTCGAACTGGTTGCATATGTAGTTGGCTACATCTCGCGGCCGTGATAATTCGAATTTGGAGTGCAATAATTGGAATTTTGGTATCAAATTATAAACCGCGATAAATCAAGAATCGCGATAATCGAGGTATTCCTGTATATAACGTGTTCATCTTGAAGTGCATTACCTTACATTTTGTAACATTAAACTGACAACCAATATCCTTTTCTGACACTGCCAATATACACCCTCTGTCCAAAAAGAAACCGAACTTTTTGAAAATAGAATAAACTAGTGGCACCACCTGTAAAGAAAATGAGTTTCAAACAGAGAGTTGCGATTGACTTTTGTGTTAAACTTGGTAAAAGTTTTACCGAAGCACATCAAAAAGCATACAGTGATGAATGCTTATTCCATAATCAAGTTTACGAGTGGTTTAAGCGATTTCAAAGTGGTCGTGAGACGCTTGAGGACGACAAAAAGCAGGGCCGTCCAAAAACTGGACTGAGCAAAGTTAACATCCAAAAAGTGCATGATTTCATCAAAGAAAACTCGAAATCATCCATGAGATTGATTGAAGATGAATTTCCAAAATCAACTGTGCACAACATTTTGACTGAGAGGTTGGGCCTTCATAAATTGAATTCACGATTTGTTCCCCACAAGTTGGCTGATGACCAAAAAATGTATCGGAACACTGCAAGGACCTCGTTAAAACTGCTTGTAACGACTCAAACTTCCTTTAAACAATCGTTACTGGTGACAAAACATGTTTTGAGTATGAGCCCGAAACAAAGTACCAGAGTGCTGAGTGGAGACCACCAGAAGAGGGGCATCCAAAAAAAGTCAAAAGTAAAGATAATGCTGATTTGTTTCTATGATTCCAAAGGCATTATCCACAAAGAATTTATTCTGCCTTGCCAAACGGTCAATGGTGAATTTTATCTCGAAGTGTGAAGCAATTGATAGCGAGAATTTGTTGCATATGGCATGAATATCATGATACAAGCAGCTGGTCACTTTTGCATGATAATGCACTATCTCATCGTTCGAACATGAGACAGTTTTTGAGCAAAAACCAAGTTTGTATGTTGGATCACTCGCCGTATTCACCTGATTTAGCACCCTGTGACTTCTTTCTCTCCCCTCCGACTTCATTTGCTGATGAAAGGAAAGTGATACGGCACCATTGAAAACGTTCAAGCAGCAGTAACCACGACCCTCAACAGTATCCCAAAAACCGATATAAAAAACTCATTTAACGAATTAATTGACCGTGCCAAACGCTGTGTTGAAGCTGAGGGAGTGTATATTGATTGAAATAAATGATTTGAATAATTATAATTGGCCTGTGTTTTATTTTCTATCAAAAGTTCGGTTTCTTTTTGGACAGAGGGTGTATTTAAATCATCCTGCAGAATATCTACATTGCCTTTATCAACTATTGTCCTTCCCAGTTTTGCATTATCAACAAACAAACAACTTTTCCAATATACCACTCCAGAGATCTAGTCTGTAATTTGCTGCTTCTGTCTTGGGGGCCATCTTTATGTAATGGAACTATCTTACCCTCTTTCTGCTCCCTTGGAACCTTGCCAGAGCTGAGACTTAGATTAAACAACTTTGTCAGAAGCATTGCTGGTTCTCTTGAACATTGTCATAGAACATGAGCTGACATATCATCCAGGCCCACTGCTATATTCATACTGATATTTTTCAGTATATTGAGTGTACCTCAATTCTCACATCAGTCTGCAAAATCAGCATCTGAATGATATATCTCTGCAAAGTGATTGTCTAGTAATTGAACTATTTCTTCTACTACTGTCACTTTCCTACCCATCAGTACTGAGTAAAGTTATCTTTCGTAATCATTCTTTCTCTACTTGCTATGTAATGGAAAAAACTCTTTTTGGATTTACTTTAATCTGCTTTATCCTTTCTTACTATACTGTTACTCTTCTTATTTGTGCTTTATACTGCTTTTGGGGATGCTGATAATCTTTTTGTTTATATTCTCTCCACAATGCTTCCTTTTTTTTTGCAGCTCCTACTTTATATTGCTACTACCCATCCAATTAATTCCCTACTCAGTTTATTCTCCTGACCTTGGATATGCAGTCTGATACTTCCTCACGCAAATAATTCTTTACTGCTTCCCGTGCACTAATAACATTAATTTCATGTATTTTCTTATGTTTATCATAATCACCAGCTTTGTAGTTCCACAATAAACCCTTTCTTGACTGAGATTTCCAAATTTTGAGCAACCTTCCAGAATAAGACTGCGTGGTCACTTTCCTAATTAGAGGTAGGATTGCTACTGTAGTTATAGATAGATCTTCTGATGCTATTACCAAATTCAACATGCTCAAATCCCTGGTCCCTCCATAACTTGCTGTTTCAGGTAATTATCCCTTATACAGCAACTGTATAAATTTCGTTTCCATTTTGCCGTGTGCCCTTTCCTGCTTCCAATCTATATCCTCATAGCTGATGTCTCCCATGATAATTGCTCAGTCTGCACTTATTGTACTAATCTGTCTGCACGTCATCCACATCTCTACTTCTGGACACCCAGGTCTATAGCAGCAACCAATAATACATTTTGTCCTGTTGGCATCTATCTCACACAAGACAGCCTCAGATGTACAATCTTCCTTAACTTCTATTTTTGTTGGTGGAATTTTTCAGCTGTCATTAATAATACCTCTCCTCCTGCCCTATTTCCTTTATCTTCTCTGAAAATACAATATCTGTCATCTACCAGATCGTGCTGATACCAATAATTTTTGGCCAAGTTGAGCTGACCAATGCCAAAAATTCCTCTTCCTTATTTCTGATACTTCAGACATTCATGTACATGCATTTCAACATCCCCCCCCCCCCTTGGGCCCAAAGTTACCCTTATGTAATTTAATTTCCAGCCTGTTTAGATTTGAAACCTGCAGAAACTACATCCAGCTATTCACAATCAATCCTACACTCAAACCCATCTATCCCAGTGATGGCTATTTCTGCACTCACACTCATTTGTTCCAAGACACATGATTGATTACTTTCCCCTAATGTGTCTAGTTTCTCTGATTTTGCACTTCCAAACTTTCACTGAACAACGCTTTCTCCAAGGATCTAACTCCAAAACTATTCAAGTGCAGTCCATCAGGCATATACAAGTCCTTTCATCCATCACATTCACCCCACACATTTATAAACTGCATTCCATTCCTCCTGCACAATCTTGTCATTGATTCATTGGTAATCAAGGCTCTTCTCAATTCTGTCCTATCACACCAAGGCAAGCATACTCACAATCTTTACTTTCTCACTCTTAATTTTTCTTTCTTTAATATCTTCTCTCATTGCATATTTCTCATCTTTCAAATCATTTGTGCCTGCTAAAACAATTACTCTGTTCACTTCTTTCGTTTGAAAACTTATAGCTTCACTAAAATCCTTTATCACTTGGGAAACATATTTTCTTCACTTTCTTATTATGCATATTATCATCGCTCCCACATGCAACATTTTCTATTTTCTCCCAGTTTATCGCACTTTTATGCTTTTTCCATTCACTCTTTCTTTCTTTCTCCCTCCTGCTGTACCACAAGCCAATTGTTTCTCTGTTTGCTCAGGCTTGCATTTTGTCCTGTGGAGTCCATGTACGCATGCTATTTCTTTCTGCACTGGCATCTCATCATCCACATTATGCCTAATTTTTATGTTAGTAGTGGTAAGAGTTTACTTGTATATATTGGCCAGTAGGTGTAGCTTATGCTAAACAATGAAGGAAAGACTGTTGAAAGGAAGATGTGTGACAAATGTACCTAGATATGGAAGTGTGTTCTGCTTTAATAAATAACATAAAATGGATTTAATTTACATATATATTTTTATTAGTAAAATTTTTTGTCCTATCCTATATCAAGGGAATCTTCAGTATGACTTTCAAATTAAACAAAAAGAACAGAAATCGGTATATTCAATGATGAAATGTGCATATACATGATGTAGCATATCATGGCCTAATTATATTACAGTTCTAGTAAAAATAACTTTAACAAGATTAAAACAACAACAAAAAAAGTTAATTCTGGAATTTGTGAAATACTATTTCCCATAAGTAATTTAAGTCCATTTCTATTAAAATATGGTTGATGTAGCAAAGTCTCACACGACTCTCTTTGTATAAATGTTCCAAAAGATTATTACTTTTATGAAGAATCTTAATTTTCTTCCCAAGAACTTGCTGTTTTGTGGTGATAGCGTGCTCTGAGTCCTGATTGCTCTGGCTCATGGAACTAAATATTGTCTAAATGTTCATCATGATAAATTAAAGATACCAAGAAATTATATACTGTACTTGGTTTAATCCTTTATCCAAGTGTAAGCAACAAGTTTATGTCTGAATTATTTTCAGGACTGGGGCAACTCGTATAAAGAAGCTAATGACTTGACATCACTTGCTTTAGTATCCCATAATGCAAAGCACATGGGATACTAAGGCAAGTGATGTGAAGTCATTAGCTTCTTTATACGAGTTGCCCTGAAAATAATTCAGGCACAAACAGGTTTGCTTACACTTGGATAAAGGATTAAACCAAGTATATAATTTCTTGGTATCTTTAATTTATAGTAAAACCAAGTGGAAAAACTTCCAACAACTGTTCATCATGATGCATTTCTACTTGTTTGGCTGAAATATGATAATCTACACTGGCAAGGAATTTGATATACTCCAGAGTAGGCTAAAGGCAGACTTATTATCTTTAGCTGAATCTAGCAAAGCAGATCTCTTGTTGATAGGACGGAAGGACACTTGTAGCCCAACAGGTCTAAGCAATTTGGCACTATATTTTCTGAGATATCTTAACACAGGGAATGGTGACATGATGGACCACCTCTATATCACAATTATGATGAGCGGCAGATGACAAGGAAACTCTACAAGTCATAATTAACTTGTTTACATACGATTCAGTAAAACCATTAGTTTTACTGAATCGTAAAAGGAAGGCAGACTTGATGTGATTCATTTCTTGTGACAGCAGTAATTCAGTGGAGCAAAGAAAGTGTATCTGATGTACTAAAGTCTTAATGGTGCCAGATTTTTGATCTTTAGGCTCAGCTAAAGATAGCTATGTGGAAATTTGTTCCGTAAAAGAAGAATTATGTCATCATTGATTGGGATAAAATGAAGGATATGTGCTTCCAGCCTTATGTTTGACACCTACATCTCTAGGCAAGAGGAGATTTCTTTCCCTGGAATTACTCTGACATCAAACATTTCTTGGCATAAACACACTACAACTATTGCCTCCTCCTTGGTATCCAAATCAAAAATCCATTGCCACCTCTTCTAATCTTTCACTTCATATCTTACTTCTGATCTCTTGCTTGTATCACACACACACACACACTGCACTTCCATCTAGAAAAAGTTTCTCCAGTTCACTAACTCCAAAGCCATTCAAATGCAATCCATCATGTCTGTATAATTCCATTCTTTCTCTCAAATACATGCTATACATCCACAAACTGCACTTCCCTTCTCCTCAAACAGCTCTGCTAGCATATCACAATTCTGGTTCTCCATATAAACCCATCATTACCATACCTCAGCAACACATTGACAACTTTTCCCACTATACTTTTATCTTTCTGGCAGAAACTCAAATCTTACTACTCTAATCACTATTCATCTCAACCTTTCAAACTACACACTCTTTAACTCCTTTCAACTCAAGGGTGGCATCTGCACATACATCTGCTCTGACATGCCTTGCTAGAGAGAGCACTCAAACTAGAATTGCCCAACTTTGATTGAAAATATTCCTTTCCCACTCAGTCAAATTCATTTGCTGTCTCTATCGCTCCCTAATGCAACCAACCACTTTGAGCTCTATAATTTTTCACCTTAAAAATTGATTTTCTCCAGTCCCACTTTACCAACAGTGGAATCATCCTCCTAGGAGATTTTAATGTCCACAACACCAACTGGCTTTCCTCCTCCAGTTGTACAGATCTTGCAGGCAGAGATGCTGAAATATTTGCCATCACTAATGATCTCACACAACTTGCTCAGATGCCAACTAGAATACCAGATAACCCGAACCACTCCCCTAACACCCTAGATCTCTTCCTGACCAATGACCCTTCCAAATAAACAGTTAATGTAGTGGGTCCCCGAGGTAATTCTGACCACAATCCAGTGCTCATCTCCTCTCCCATGCAACAACACTTACACAGCCACTTCCATACAAGAATAGTTTGGAATTATAACAGTGCCAAGTGGGATGGCCTCTGTGACTTCTATGCCATGGTTGGACTATTACTTCTTGCCTTCCAACTCAAACACATGCACTGAACTTATCACCAAAGTAATCCTCACTGGCATGGAAACATACATTCTCCATGCTACTCTGAACTGCCTTCCCTAACTAAACCCTGGTTCTCCAAAAGATCTGCCAAAGGTTGAACAAATAAAAAACCAAACATACCATAACTGGCTCAAAACAAGAACTCCATCCTCCTTATACTGAAGCCTGAAATAGATGCAAAAAATAAATAAATAAAAAATCAATGCTTCCAAAACAGAGTTCGAAAGAGCAAAAAGCAGAAAACTAGCAGCCTGTCCAAACGGCAGCCAAGCCCTTTGATCTCTCGTCAAAGAAATTGGCCATAACTTCTGCCCAACACTATTCCCACTCAATCGTACCTAGATGGCTCCATTGCATCATTACCCAAAGAAAAAGCCAATCTTCTGACTTCACACTTTACACTTTGCTTCCAATGAATGCATGCATAACTGACAATGGTAAAAAACTATTACAGGAAGCCAAAATAATTGTTGTGCCCAAACCAGGGAAAGATCCAATAATGTCAAGAATCTATAACCTATCTCCTTGCTTTGCTCCACCTTTAAGCTCTTTGAAAGAATTCTCCTTAAAAGAATTTTCACCACTCATTGTAAGAGTACTCCTGATTGAACAAGCCAACTTCTGGTCAGGAAGAAGTTGCTGTGACCAGGTCTTGGCCCTGACAACACAGATTGAAGCAGGCTTCCAGAATAAACTTAAATCCAGAGTCATTTTTATTGACCTACATCAGCTTATGGAAAAAAGAGCAGGCCCAGATTCCTCTACAACTGTCTCCCACAGGGCTCTGTGTTAGCCCTCTTTACTCTTCAACATCTACATGTCTGACATACCAGCTCAAGCAAATACATGTATGCTGATGACCTAGCGATCCTACACCAGTCTACCTCCTTTACCAACCTGGAAACAACCAGGTTGGTTGTTTCCAGGTTGGCAAAGGAGGTAGACTGGTGTAGTATTATTATTATTACTAACACCTCCAGGGAGTCCAAAAAAGACTTATCGAAGGAGGATACCTACTCCATCTCCACCAATCCATCCACTGCAACTACCTTCATCTTCTACACCAACGCCATCTACTATGACACTATTTTCACAGATAATCACAAACATCCATGCCCACGACGGGATTCGAACCCACAGCCTTTTGGCTGGAGGGCAGATACGCTAACCACTCTGCTAACCAGGCTGGCAATCAATATTCTGGAAAAGAACTTGAAGCAGTGGTACCTGAAGCCAAATCCAACAAAAACTGTGTCTACAGCATTCCACCTAAACAATGCACAGGTAAATCGACACCTCAACCTCTCTTTCTTGGCAAGATGGTAGAACATAAGCCTCACCCAAAATATCTTGGAGTGAGCCTGGACAGAAGCCTAACCTATAAAAGGCAAATCACCAACCTGTCCAACAAAATTAAAATGAGAAATAATATCATTTCAAGGCTTGCGGGGCAGAAGTCCTAAGGTCATCTGCACTAGCCCTCACATTCTTTGCAGCAGAATATTGTGCCCTGTCTGGGAAAGAAGTGCACACTCTAACATCATAGACACCCAGCTAAACTCTACCATGAACATGAGAAGCAGTCCTCTCCTCTGGCCACCTGTCCTATCCAACATTGCTCCACCAAATATATGGAGAAGACAAGCCTCAATTAAAGAATTTAATAAAGTAATGAGCAATCTGCTCTTGCCCCAGACTCTCCAAAATCCACCTAAAATCAAGAAACCCTTTCTAATTCATGGACAAACTCTCTTCAGCTGCCTTATCGTTAACATCTGACATATGGAGAGAACACTGGACCAACAATCTCACAACAAATGGCTTCCTGGTTGAAGATCCCTGTGCTCCACAGCCTGGTTTTGCTCTTCCTAGGAAGATTTCTTCATCTGTCAATAGAATCAGAACTAACCAGGGCAGATATGGCCACCTACTATGCAAATGGAAACTGTCAGAGCACCCTTATTGTGACTGTTCTTCCATAGCCCAGATGATCACTAATGTTGTGAACAACTGTCCAAGGCACCAATTTCATGGTAACCTCCAAGACATTCACGAGGTGACGGATGAGGCCCTGGATTGGCTTTTTGGACTAGACATTGACCTATAGCTACTGTGTATTCTTTTTGCCATAAGAATAAATAAAATGGTAATGCTCCCAACCATTCCAGATGCCCAGCATAAATGCCCCCTATGCCATTGGTAGCTCAGTTGGCAAAGCAGTAGACTGTATAGTGTGTACTGATATCCATAAGTCATTGGTTCAATTCCATTTCCACTCATTTCTTGCTGCCCTGGTTGGCCGAGTGGTTAGGTTATCTGCTCTCCATCCAAAAGGCTGCAGGTTCGAATCCTGCCGTGGTCATGGATGTTTGTGAAAATACTAGTGGTGGTGGGCAGTAAATGGCGCCGGTGTAGATGATGATGGTAGTTGTGGTAGTCGGTGAATTGAGTGGTGGAAACGGAGAGTTGTAGAGTAGGTGCCCGCCCTTGATGAGTTTTTGAATTCTCTGGAGGTGTCATGCAATAATAATAATAATAATAATATCCTTTTGCCAGAAAGAGATCAGAAAAATACTGTCCAAATTAGACACAAAAAAAGTCTCCTGGTCCTGATGGCATTCCTCCAATTGTCCTGAAAGTTTGTGCATCAGAACTGACTCCACGGCCTGGAAATTGGCCTATATTCAACCCATTCCCAAGAAGGATGACAAGTCACTGCCATCCAATTATACCCTATCTTGCTCACATCAGTCCTATCTAAAATAATGGAAAAAATCATCAATTCCTAACTCGTGCACTACTTCAAAGGCACCCACCAAATACAAAAACCACCAGTATGGATTCTGTCACTGCCAATCAACAGATGATCTGCTCGCATATGTCATCCATCTCTGGACAAATGCCATGGAGAAGTTAGGTGAATCTCAAGTGGTTGCATTTAATATCTCCAAAGCTTTTGACTGGGTCTGGCACAAAGGCTTACTAAGCAAACTATCATCATTGGTCTGTCTCAGGATGTCTGTAGTTGGATTGCTAGCTTTCTGTCTGGTTGCACACTATGCACGATGGTGGATGGTTCCTTATCCTTTCACCATTCAACTAATGATGGGGTTTCACAAGGTTCTGTCCTCTCACCAACCCTCTTCCTACTATAATCAATGACCCACTTCGGTTGGCCTCCAACCCAATCCACAGTTTTGCAGATGACAGCACATTGCACTCCTCCCTTACATTTGATAAACCTTACTCTACACAACTCACCTCGACCTACAGATCATCAACCACCACTATCCTCAATTCTGATCTCCAAGCCATCCTCCAGTGGGGTTCAGATACCCTCATCAGTTTCAATGCTAATAATACCCAGTTCTGTCTTATTTCTCATAAAAAAGAACCTTTTCCAAGTATTATTTTTGACAATACCCAAATTTTCAGACAATTTGAATTCTTCTTGGAATTACCCTGACATCAAGCCTCTCCTGGCAAAACACATCACATGAAACTGAGGATGCTCAGTTTCTTTGAAGCTGAGCATCCTCAGCTTCCAAGAAACTAGGATTTCTCTTTCACTCAATGTTACTTCACCCCTGAATAATCGTTAACCTTATACAAACCACAAATCCTCCCAGCTATTGAATACTGCTCTCACATATGGGGTGGGGCCCCCTAAAAGCTCCCTCAAAATGCTTGACTCAATACAGAGGAGAGCAATTAGACTTATTAATGACCCATCTCTGCTTATCCCCCCCCCCCACTTTCTCACAGACATTTGGTTTCTGCAATATGTATATTCTACAAATATATCCATGGGACATGTTCATCTGAAATAGCATCAATAATTTTTCCCACTTAGTACTAAGCTCATTGGAACATGTGCAGCTGCTGCTCAACATCCCTTCACAGTGCACCTTGAAACCCACAGAACAAATTTCTTTTCCTCTTCCTTCATCCCTGCTACTGCTGTATCGTGGAATAGTCTTCCCCCCTGTTGTGTTTCCCAAGGAATACAATATACAGTCTTTTAAATTAAGTGTAAACAAGTTCCTCCTTTCCCACTACCCATATACGGTACTAATGTACTATAGGTTGATCAACCAAACTCTAATGTATGGCTCAACAAAAAAAAAAATATAATAATAATAAATAAATCTTTCACTTTCCTCAATAACCTCCTGATATTTGCCCTTACATTCTCCTTATGTCCACTTAAATCATTTATCCCCATAACCACAACTAATTCTCTTGCTTGTTTCCTCCTCATGTCCAAAGCATAAATTATCTTGCTCAATCTCAGTCTCTCATTAACCAATCCTCTAACAATGGAATCTCCACATGTTGGTATTCCCGAATCACTTGTCACCTATTTTATCCTTTTCCTTACATTCTATTCTTTTGCATACTTTAATTTGTTTCCACTAAACGCAAATATCATTCTGTATATTTCTCATTTCATTTTGAATAACTGATTAATCAAATCTTGCATTCCAACAATTTCTCCTATAGTCTTGCTACATCTTGTTCTGCTGCACCTTATTTCCATTTCCTCATTTATACTTCCTTTGGCTCCCTTATCACTTACCTTTGTTTCTACATTCTTGCATTCTTTCAATCCCTCAGTCTTACTAGCTTTTGTTTCATATCCATTTATGCTATCTTTCATTTCGTTAGGCTGCTTTTCATAACAAAATATTGCACTTCTTACAAATCCATACTTTCTCTTGTCTCCTGTTCAGTCTTTCCACAAACACATCTCTCACATTTTCCCAAGAAATGTCTACAACATTAATGGCATTTGATTTTTGTGGTGATGGCCTAGTCACGCTGGTTGATCCCCGTGTGGTTGACCTTGTGGGGTACCACCACTGTGTTCCGTTCAAAGAAGGTAAGATTCAAAATTTTGATTCATAAAGTTAGTAACAATTCTCCAAGGCCAAAATCACACTAAGTTATCAAAAATAAACAATACTATACTAAAATGTCCTTATGTCTTCTTATGTTCTTTGCCAATTATTATGCAAAATAGCACTTATCTTTTGGAAGTGTCATGTAATAATAATAATAAATCTTTTCCGGAACTCTTTTCTCCACAACTGACTATAATTAAAAGGTTGGATATATATATAGAGTAAGGTGGGAAATAACATACTTAATGCAAAACTGCATGCCTAGATATGCTACAGTATTTAAGTCAACTGTGCCAGTTTTAACTTTTGCAATTACAGGTTTAATTTTGTTAAAGAAATTATATAGTGAGAAAAGCTTTTTTTTTTTTTTTTTTTTTATAGCAGATTATCCATAACATATCTTGTTTTTGTTTTGTTTTTTAATTTTTTTTTTATTTTGCTCCCACCCACAAAAGGATATTTGTAAACTTATAGTACATTTTATACTGTGGGCAGGCTAGGGATATATTTTTTTTCTACTTATTATTTTCCTGATCCCCATGGAGTCACAGGAATCATCATGGGAGGTCAACACTAGTGAACACAAAGTTTATCATACCACTCCTTAAAATCACCCATAGTTTGCATATTCACCACCCTCTTAGGCAATGCATTCTGTGCTTCTACCACTCTACATGCAAAATATTTACTTCTTACCCCTTCTACTCACCACCTCCTTTTGCAACTTCCAGGGATGGCCTCTTGTCCTTGTTCTACCAGATGAAAAATTTCATTGTTGTTAATATGATAATAACCTTTCAACAGCTTAAATGTCTCGATCATATCCACACTTTGCCTTCTATCCGCCGAACTCTGCATGCCCTCAGTCAATCCTCAAAATCAACGTTATATAGTCCTGACATAATTTTTGTTATTCATCTCTGCACCCTCTCCGAATTCCTGTGACCAGATCTGAGCACAGAATTCTAGATGTGGTCTGATCAAAGCTTTATACAATGGGGACAGCACCCTTTTATCTCTCGTGGTCAGTGTTCTCCTCAGCATTGCTGCAATTCGCTCAGATATCTTCATAACCTTTGCAATATGTCCCTGAACCTTAAATTTCTATCCACAATCACCCAGAGATCCCTTGCTTCCTCCACTTCTTCAAGTATAACTCCACCAAATGAGTATGAAGAATCCCTTCTGTGGAGCCCAGATGTTAAAACCTTACATTTAGTTGCATTAAACTGATATCCCCCATGCCTTTGCTCACTATTCCAGATTATTCAAATCCTCTTGAAGAGCCAAAACATCAACTGCTATTACTAATAACTCTCCCAAGCTTCACATCATCTGCAAACAACTGAACATCTCTCTGTAGTCCTGTGACAATATCATTGACATAAAGATTGAACAGCAATGGTGCCAGGACTGAACCCTGTGGAACTCCACTTGTAACCTTCCTACACCCTGATGCTTCACCGCCATATACAACTATCTAATATCTACCAGAGAGCCAATCACCAATCAAATCCACTAACCTGATATCCAAACCAAATCCATATGATGCAACTTAAAAATCAACTTGTCATGTGACACCCTGTCAAATGCCTTGGAACAATGGGACTAGCACACTTTTATCTGTTATGGTCAATGTTCTCCTACTTTTATCAATTTTATATATTGTTTTGCATTTTTCATTTCTTTTTTATATAGTCCAGAAACCCTGCTCTAGAGACCAGACATGGAACTCTCAAGCCATTTCAGGCCTCCAGTAAGCAGCGTTGTGATTTAACATTGGGCAATGACATTCATATTAATACTACCGATATTTAATATCAATAGCATTAATATGAGATAGTTCATATTGCAAACAGTATAAAACTACTTAGAATACATCTGATAGACATAACTTTTATTAACCAGAATACTTGCAACTTTAAAGCCAGTAGGTTTTAAATTTGCAAATAAAATGGTTTGTTCAAGACAGTTCTTACAGAAGAGTTAACTATGTAAATTTAGCTTTATTTTATACAAGAAAATTGTCACTAAAGCCTATAAATTTAAAGCCTTTAGACAAAATTATTTGCATGCTACATTTAAACAAAGAGCAGCATGCTTTGGTAATTGCTGAACAATTATAAAATTGCCAGTAGTTAGAAAAAGGGAAATCTGAATACTCTTGCCTAGACTGTAAATTATTTGACATTTGGGTACTCATCACTACTAGACTTTAGGTGTAAGACTCTTAAACACAGAAACAAATATCACATGAAGTCAATCTTCAAGAAAATTCACAGGAATATTCAGCTTGCAACTTTAAAGCTTGGGTATATATAGGAGAGTAAGTAAAACTCTGTTTAGGAAGTGAATGAATTGTTTTCCTTTTAGCATATGTGAAAAAAAAAAAAAAAGTTTCATCCAACTTGAACACCTCAATGGCATAATTTTGCAATGTGCTTCATAACAAATTATTTTTTTAATGTTATCACCAATATTAAGGCTATATAGTTCAAAATTAATATTATCATTGTGATAATTATATAAATGGACATTTTAGCTCCATCCAATAAAGGTTTAACACAATTTGCAACAACCACAGTAAACTGAAAGGCAATTTTCTCTTTTGGTGTATTAAACTACCTTTAAAAATATTAAAACATTAGATGACGGTATTATTTATGATTACTCTACCACCACCGCCAACAACGACAAAAAAGCTGGTCTGTTCTGTGAGAGTAAAAATGGGTTTCTGAGAAAGGAAAAAAAAACTAATTCTGTATGAGGTTAGCTAGCCGACTTTTACTCGAAAATCTCACAAATGCATTCTAGATGGTGTTGTGTCCCAATTTATGATTATTATTCTAACAATTATCCTTACAAGTGAAATTATACTTATCTTTATCCAACTTTCATCTATGTACGAGATATTACCCAAAATACAAATATTTAAGCTATTTCTCCCCTTAGTGTCCCTAATATTTATATTATACTGCACCTTTTAGGACATTTAGTTTGAGATATTAAATACAAAAACAAGGAGCAATTACCAAAATATGTCCGAATGTGAAACAATATTGCAGTCGTGACACTTTATCTCGTTACTCATCTAAATATTCTCCCCTCCCGCATGATTAGGTTCGTACATTTTCAAGTGGTGCATTGGGCAGCAATTTCAGACAGCTGTATTATCACTGAACAAAGGTTTATTAAACTCATTAGCATGGTACAATTCAATTTCTAATATATATAACTCAATTCAATACTGAGAAAACATTTACAAAATAACATTAGCTAATCACAAGTATTTGGCTAAGATCCGATATGGGTATTGCGATCTACCTTTTTTCCGATTGTACTTTCCTGAAATGAACTAATCTATAATCTGTCACTCCTAAGTTCTTTTGGCATTAAACTGGGCTTTCGCAATCTTTACCTATCGTACTTGAATTAAGGACACACTTAGAATCATCTATAGAATGGCTGCGAAACTCACCACGTGGGCACTGACTTCTTTACAGATTTCTATCTCTCGTTATTGTCACAGAATGATGAAACACATAGACAATACTTTTTTTCTTTCCTTTAGCTAAATGGCAGTCCTCGTTTCTTACCATAGGAATACGGAATCGAAATCCCGCTCACTTTTGTTCCCTTGTTGTGTCGGACAGAGATTAACTCCAACCCCGCCACTCAGGAAAACCGCATGAAAAACCTATACGAAAAAGCTTGTGAAGAAACTATCCGGGAAAAAGCCTTCCGGGGGGAGGTTCCTAACCCTTTTATACCTTGACCCTTACTACCTTCTTTAATTTATTTTCTCCGCCCCTTACTGGAGTTGACTTCACCGACCAATTAGGGTGGCGTTTTTCTGCCAAACATCATGCGGTCAGCGAGCACGCGGCGACGTCTCAATTCGGGACTTGACCCTGAGCGATAGTCTATTGTTTTTTGCTAGCCTCTAAATTAACCCCCCTTCCAAATTTTCTAAGAATTTACTTAATATTTTAATCTTTAATTTCAAGTGTTAAACTAGCCTCTCTCAACAAACACTTTCTGTTATATATTTCACTTGGATGCAAGAATATTTTTCTTTCTTTAAATAGTTTATATATTAGTTCTTATACACCATGTTACACCATGATAACTGGAAATTCTACATTCTTAAGGTATCAGGTTGTAACAATGGAACCCAAGTCTTTCCAACCAAAGAACATAGTACTGTGTTCTTTGGCCAGAAAGAACACAGTACTGTACTGCAAGAGCAGTACAGTACTGTGTTCCTGTGTACTTGTGACTTGGAGATGTGACTTATTTCATATTATTAATTAAATAATGAACACTAAAACACTGTCAATGAAAAGGTAATTTTATAAATTGCTATATACACTAGTGACCAAAATTGTGGAAACCTTTTGGAAAAGTGTATTTTTGAGATTTGATGGCTCATAACACCTCGTTTTTTGGTGTAATACCATAAAATTTTATATCAATGGAAAGATAATTTAATCAAGAATGTAATGCAACAAAGTTTGTTCAATTATCTGTATTCTATGAAAAGTTATAGCAAATAACCAGAAAAAAGAAGCACAGCTTGCCTAGGTTGATATGAAGTAGCTTTCCTTCATTTGAATGTAGCCAATGAGCATGAGTGTTTAGAGAGCCAATCAGGTGTCATCTTGTTTTGGCAACGAGCCAATAAGGTCACAGTAGGATTCAGCTATTGATATCATGTATTGGAACTGAGAGGAGGAGGACATTTGTCAGTGTGTTATGTGATTGCTATTGAGTTGGTTTTTTTGTGTTCTTTCATTTAGTGAGCTTGTCAAATGTAATAAAATTAAAGAAATGGTGCAAAGAGTTGACTGGTCACCCAGAAAGCGAGTAAAATAGTACTATTAAGTGGACAAGGCTACAGTTATGAAGAAAAATTGGTGGAAACTTAACCAAAGGTGACATTTCTAAATTTTTGAAGAGGTATAAGGAGACTCAGTGACTACAAAACCAGACTGGTAAAGGCAGGAAAAGGTGCACAACAGCAAGTGATGATAGAAGAATTGAGAGACTGTGCCTACGTGACAGAAGAAAATCATCTGGGTGTATACAAGATGAAATGGTGCAATACAATGTGAAGTTGAGTGCAAGGACTGTTCGGCACAGACTGCAGGAATTTGGTCTAAATGCTAGAATTCCATGAAAAAAAGCCATTTTTATCTCTCAAATAAAGGTTGAAAAGATTAAACTGGGCTAAAACCCATGTTAACTGGACAGCGGAACAATGGGACAGTGTTATTTGGAGTGATGAGACCAAAATCTCCTGTTTGGTAGTGATGGCATAAAATACGTAAGGAGAAGAATCGGAGAAGATTTGCATCCTGATTGCATTACACCTACCATGAAACACCCACTTAGTGTTATGATCTGAGGTTGTATGACATCAAAAGGTGTGGGCAGAATTTGCATGATTAATGGGAATATAAATGCCCAAAAATACATAAATGAAATACTTGAGCCCAAACTGAAGCCTTCTGCACGTGATCTTTTCCAAGATAATGAAGCATTTATATTTCAATAGGATTCAGCTCCATGTCATGTTGCTGCTGTGTGCAAAAAGTGGTTTCAAGATAATCATATTCCACTGCTGGATGGCCTGAGAATAGTCCAGACCTTAACCCAATTGAAAATCTATGGAGCCGACTAAAGAAACTTGTTAGTCAGAAGCAATAATTCAATCTTGGTTTCACATTATAACAGCTGCAGAACTATAAAACTTGGTTCACTCCATGGGAAGGCATTGTAAGGCCGTAATTAACGCTAAAAGTTACCCAATTAAGTATTACTATTATTACTATTACTATTATTACGGGCAACTCCAGGGAGTCATTAGACTCATCGAGGGAGGCCCCAAATCATATTCATCACAACTATTTGACATTCATACAGTATCTATCATACCTCGCCTTAAACTCATTCACTGTCACAGCATCCACTACAGACTCAGGGAGCGCATTCCACTCATTCACTACTCTAAAAGTAAAGAACCCAGCTCTAACACCTTTACTAACCACACTTTTGCCCAGTTTCCATGGACTGCTGTTCTAATAAAAATATCCTTCATAAAAGTTATTGCATTACATTCTTGATTAAATTATCTTTGCATTGATATATAATTTTTTGGTATTACTCCAAAAAAAAGTGGTGTTATGAGCCATCAAACCTCAGAAATACACTTTTTCCAAAAGGTTTCCACAATTTTGGCCATTAGTATACTAGTATTATGGAGATGAGGAAAGCATTAAAGTTAAAATATAAAATTCTTGAACTGCAAAGACACATAATGAAGCTCAGCTTTGTGTGAAGTAGGATATGGACCAGATGTTATTTTTTACCACATAAGTCTTTCATAAAAAAGACATTTTTATGAACTAGAGGCACTTAGGATATTACAGAATCTTGATGTGAATCTAAGTGACTGGATTATTATGCACAGATTTTATTATCTGGTTTCCATGATGGGGGAGGAACAGAAGACAGTGTGTCCTTATCATTATAGAATTTTCTTTTCAGAAACAAGAAATTAACACAACATATATCAGAACTCTGGAATGCAAATTATGAAGAAAGAATGAGGAAATGTAGAATGGTAGAACTTGATAAATGAGAAGAGATGTGCTGTGACAGAGATACTTTAGTTGGCAAAAAATTTTTATCGGCTACATATGGGAAAGAGTCTGAGGTGCCAATTATACTCGAGTGAGATCTCTCATAATAAGTCTACTGACTACATTGAGGTTTGTTAATAATAGCATGAATAATTCTTGTAGATAGGCTTATATGTTGGTAACAACATGACTAGTAAATTATTTAAGGAATTTACAACGTATACTGGAATATTATTAAAAGAAACTTTAATGAATACTTCCTATATTTCGGCAATGTCACATTGCCATCTTCATGGGAACATAACTATGACACGTGCATGCAGGCACTACATGAGGCAGAAGAGAGAAAACTAATGTTGTTCCTAGAGTCCTAAAGCCCCCCCCCCAGTGGGCTATACATCTCATTTCACTAGTACAGCCACGCTGGTCTGGCAGACCATGCTCTGGATACCTGCCACAGAATACGTTGGAAAAAGCCACGTTAAGACACTGCAGCAAATTTAAATATGAAAGACTGTTCATGGAATCAGCCTCAGCTCTAAAAAAACTTTCCAAACCTCAACAAATTTGGGTGCATGAGACTGCCCCAAATTTGGGAAGCCTGTATCGTGAGAACTTCAGCCCAACAGCCAAGACAATCCATTATAGCTTGCTAGGGGACACCTTTAGGACTCTAGGAGCAACATTAGTTTTCTCTCTTCTGCCTCATTTACTTTTTGTAGTGCCTGCATGCACGTGTCATAGTTATGTTCCCATGAAGATGGCAATGTGACATTGGCAAAATAATAGTATTCATTAAAGTTTCTTTTAATAATATTCCAGTATACGTTGTAAATTCCTTAAATAATTTACTAGTCAAAAGCATGAATAATAATAATTTTCATGCTGAAGTTGAGCCACATCTTTTCTACTTAAAATTTCCTCTCATTCATTCAGTTTAATTCATGTTTATTATTACACACTACAACTGTCCCCTTCTTCCCTACACCTGATCATGGGTAAAAATCTGGGTGCCTTCTTGCAGTTATCTTGAGATTGTTCCAATATTTTGATGAAAATGCTGGAAGTAATCTTCCAGGGAACTTTCAGGAAATAGCATGAATTACTGCATTCTTCAGTATTTAATCTGTTCGTTTACTGTAATGCATTCAGTAAGGATCTTATCTTATGCTTTGATTTCTTGTGAAAATGCAGCTAAGCTATACTGTAATGTATACATACGTATCATGATTGACTTATTATACTAAAATGAATTCAGTAAGGAACTTATCTTAGTGCTTATCTTATGCTGTGATTTCTTGTGAAAATGGTAAGCTGTTATTATAATTCAATATGACTTATGATTCATAGAAAACTTTTAAAATACACTGAGTGGCCACTTTATTAGGAACACCTTCCCATTTTCTGAATGGGGAGGTATTCCTAATCAAGGGGCCACTCAGTGTATAACGATTTCATTTATATAATAAAAACATTTTGTTGTTGATTTTTTTTTTCCAGTTTTCTTATCAGAATTCTGCTTTATAAAAGCTTTTTCTCTTTCCCCAAAAAATTACTTTGAAATTTATGACTGAATTAGTTTCCATTAGATTTTCATTTTAAAAAACAGAAACTTTGAGCTGTTTGTATATTTCAAAAATGTGAACTTTATAATGGATGAATACAGCAAAATTACATTCATGCAGCATAAAAATTTACCAGAAAACAATTGCTTTAGGATAGAAGTGACTGTGAGCCTCCATAGTTCAGTCATTATAGATGAAGCCCTTTGGTCGAAAAGACCTGAGTTCGATTCCCATCAGTGATGTGAGGAACCTTTATCTCTTTTGACTAAAGGTGAGATAGCTGGTCTTATATGGAGTAGAGGTTTTTTTTCACCTGGAAACTCGATTTTTTCGTCCCCCAGAACAGGCAAACTGGCCCCATGAACACACATGGATTACAGTCATGAATAAGTCCCAGCCATATGCCAGTCCCCCTGGTAGTTTCCCCCCCTAATAAAATTAGGGAGGGGGAGAACTACCCTGTAAAAAAATCTCACCAGGAATACTTCGTGGACAATGCCTACAAAGTCACCTATGGTCAGAAATGACTTTCTGAAAGGGAAAAACCAGGTTAGAAGTGACTAAAAATTTTTGTAATAAATGGTTGAGATGATAATAAACAATTACCAACTTGGAAAGGAAGCTAACAAGCTCCCCTTCAGTGTATACTGTAAATGTCAGTTCTCCTCTTGGTAACTAAGATCACAACCTGATACAAGTCTATTTTGCCTCAGAACAACCTTCACCCACCAATTCTTGTCTTGTGTCCTTTGGCACTACAAGGGTGCCAAATGGAATGATCTCCATGACTTCTATTATTTCTTCCCATGGTTTGAATATTACTTCAATTCTCCTGATCCAAACTCAGGCCAAATAACAGCAATCATCCTCATAGGAATAAAGGCCTTTATCCCTTATTCCACCACAAATTCAAAGCTGCCACCATCCAATGCAGTAAAATAAAAATACTCTGCATACCATGAATGGCTCAAAACCAAAACTCCAGCTGCTTATTCTGCTTATGTTGTAGCTCATAACACCTGTAAAAGAATCATCACCGAATCCACATCAGATTTTGAAATGGCCAAATGCTACAAACTCGTCTCTTATCCAAATGGCAGTCACTCCTTCTGGTTCCTTTCAAGGCCATTGGGCACAACTTTTATCCACCTAGATGGTACTGTAGTCACCTCACCTAAAACCAAAACTAAACTGGCATCACTCTTCTCTTCTAATTCCTGCATTGATGGTGCGAGCAAATGCTCCCTCCACTCTACAAAGAAATTCTCTCTCCATGTCACCCATAGTCTTCGTCTTCTGCCAGAAAGAAATCCAAAGAATCCTTAATAACTCGAATACAAACAAGGCATCTGGTCCTGATGGCATCCCACCATTTGTGTTAAAAACTTGCACACCAAAAGCTAACACACACACACACACACACACACACACACACACACACACACACACACACACACACACACACACACTTATCCTGTGTCCCCTCTTCAATCTATCCTATTCCACTGGCATCTACTCTACAGCATGGAAACAAGCCCACATCCAGCTCATCCCAAAGAAAGGTGATAAAATCCAATTAACAAACTACTGTACAATTGCTTTCATTTCTGTTCTCTCTAAAATTATGGAAAAGGTCATCAACAACTAACTCCTGCACGACCTAGAGACCTACCAACTAATCAGTGACCAGAAATACACATTCCACCATTATTGATTCACAGCTGATCTCACTTTCACCACCCACCTCTGGACTCAAGCCATGGAAAAATTTGGAGAAACTCTTGTAATTGCCCTCGACATTTCAAAAGCATTTAACTTCTCTACCAGCAAAGGCGGATGAAATAGTAACACCAAATTGCACTTTTATCCATGTTATTCAACGGGTGTTACAGAATCGTATCCAGATTTAGCTGGATGTCTATAGACGTCATGGCCGTTGGGGGGGGGGGGTAATCAGGTTTGGTACAGGAGGACTACTTAGCAAACTGCCATCCCATAGTCTGCCTTACACACTCTACAACTGGATTGCCAACTTTCTAACTGGCTGCTCACTATGTTTGATAGTTTCCTTCCCTCAAGGTTCTGTACTTCACCTGCTCTCTTCTTGTATGTAAATAACCTGCTCTGACAAACTTCAAATAATATACATAACTTTGCTGATGACAGTACACTTCATTCCTCCTTTTTGTTTGACAAATCTTGTAGTAATCAACAGTTATCCTCAAGACCTACTATCTACCAATGTCCTGAACTCTGATCTCCTAGCTATATTTGAATGAGGCATGGGCAACCTTCTAACTTTCAATAATATCCATATATCAAAACACAGTCAAATTTCTCTTCTTGGACTGACCTATATCTGCAATGTTTCCTGGCACAAACACATTTCAACAACAGCTTCTGCAGATGCCAACAAACTTGGTATACTTTGTCACATAAGACACTACACATCTTCACAGCTGCTAACTCTATACAAATCTCAAATCTGCCCAACCATGGAACATTACTGACATATTTGGGCTGGTGCACCAAAATCCTCTATAAGTTTGCTCAATTCTCTCCAGAACAGGGCAATCTGGTTAATTAATGATTCCTCTCTCACATATTCACTTCAATCCCTCTTTCATAAACATTCAGTGTCTGCCTTATGCCTCTTCTCCAGATACTTTCATGGCCAGTGCTCTGCTGAGTTGACCATTATCATTCCCCCACTTTCCTCCAAAATCATAAGAATAAGAACTACTGCCAACCACCTTTTTACGGTGCATCTTGAAACTCACTGAAACAACTTTGCTACCATCCTGTTTCATCCTATAAACTTTTGAACTTTAGTACAGCCTCCCTCAGTCTGCCTTCCCTAAAGAATACAACCTTCAGTTGTTCAAAAAAAATAAAAAAATAAAAATGTAAAAAAAATTGTAAACAGATTCTGCATCTCTTATCTTCTTATCTAAATACGATGCTGATCTGCCATAGGTCTTATGACCTTTCATCAGTGGGTTAAATATATATATAAATGTTAATATTTTCTTATAGTTACATATTCTAAATTACTTTATTATTTTTACTATCACTATTCTACTAAATAATATTAAAACATGCTAAAATGATAATGAAAGGCATACCACTCCCAGTTTTCCTTGCACTAAATTTTCTCTACTACTGCGATCTGTAGGAAGGCATACTGGCTGAACCCTTGTTGTAAGTTCCAAAGGAGAGTCTAAATGAATTAATGCAATGTCTGAATCGAACTGAGCAGGATCATAGTCTGGATGAACTAAGATTTCGCGTACCTATAAAAATAAAATTTGAAATTTGATACTTAATCTAACAAATTATGTTATGTGCATATTATATTCAATAATCTAGTACAATTGGAGCTGAGGAGAGGAGGGCACTGTCCCATCCTCAGCTAATTTCAAAATTCCTTTAAGTTCTGTATTGTACACTGTAGCATTTAAACTTTGAAGCATTAAACTGAGAGGAAAACTGTAATAATATGACTGATCAAAGGACACAATGTCAAAGAAAAATATCTATGGCTATACAGGTTGTGTTAGTAGTCATTACAAATTAATTAACTACTGTATTCTGTTTAGACTTGTTTTTGCCATGAATGAAGATTACAAAAATGAGAAATTTAATCCATTTCATGTATACTCTATTATCTAGTGCAGTGCTTCCCAAACTTCTGGATGCCGGGGCCCCCTTTGGAAAAATTAAAATATTGCACGACCCCCCTCGAAAAAAATCGTAATATAGACATATATTATTATAATGTTTATCTTCAATACAAAACATACACAGCGAATATTGCAAAAATCAAACGAAAATATTACATTTATAGCATCTTACATACGCATTTGAAATAGCACATTATCTCATATTTGTATATATTTTGTTATTGTACATTTGCAAAACAAGCACATGAAATGTAAAACGATTAATATAAAGAAAGAATTAAAAACATAAGAAGTTTAATAAAAATTTAATGTGATGGATGTGTTTCACAAAAAGTCAATATCAGGCGAAATATTTGAAACTGCAATTCTTAGATTTCTCCTTTGAAATGAAACTTATATGAATAAACATATATTTACTAATATTCATTAAGCGCCGAAATACGCAGGAAGCAAAATTTATGAACCCACACCAATGTGCAATTTTTTTCCATTAAAATATAAAAAATAACAAAAAATAAATAATAAATAATAAAAATTAAATGCATTTCTTTTAAGATTAAAAACAATTATTTAATCTTAAAACATTTTAAATTTGTTTTCATTATTTCACGGCCCTCCTCAACAAAACCTATGGCCCCCAAGGGGGCCGTGGCCCACAGTTTGGGAAGCGCTGATCTAGTGCTTGTATTCTATTATCTCTATTATCTATGCTGACTTATAATTCTAAAAATACATCTTTAATAATGGTAATACAAGATCATAAAATATTCATTCAGTGGAAGTATATGCTAAAAATGGAATAATTATTCAAATGCTGGTTTAGATTTTAGAAAAACCACCATGTGTTATTATTATTATTAAATCACATTATTACTTACTACATATTACTTACCTGCATGTTAATGAGATAGCAGTGATACCTTATCACTGCAAACAGTTAAAAGGGCAGTAGAACTCTTGAAGAAAGACAAACCTCTTTGAGGGTTCTACTGCTTTCTCTCTCTCTTTCTCAAGTATCGTTGATCTTCATAATGCAATATATTTAAGCATTTGTAGAGTTAAATTCACATAAAATATGATATTTTTATTTCAGTAAGTGCAACTTTTTCTGTTTTATTTTTAGTACAGCAATCCCACCTATGAGAGGCTGATGACCTGTACAATGCTGACACTGTGAGTGGATTAGGATAACAGGATAAATACATTATGTTTTGAATGCTTTTGGTGGGAAGCACTAATTATAATAGTCTAGTCCCTTTCAGTAGAGGACTAAGCATAAATGATGTGTGGTTTAAAGTTGTATTGTAAATTGATGGTGACTGGATACAGCATGGGTGACTGGAACTTCTAAACTGAGTAGATATGGGACTAGTAGAGTGTAAACAGTTGTGTGTGTGGGGGTGAGGAGATGGCAGTAAAAATATCACCTGAAGTGGAAGATTTTAAAACGAGGTTAAGGCAACTATGTTTATATCTGGATAAATTTGATCTCTTCATGACAGAACCTAGCCTTTAGCTTGTGTAAAAGGTATAGAAGTTATAAGCCTGAGTCTGACTTAGAATTATATTTTAGCAAATAAATACATTAACACCAGCAGAGGTCCCTAGTAAGTATAGAAGAACAGCAGACCCAAGATATTCACATAATATATATGCCAGTATTCAATTACAAAACCACTCACAATACTGCTGAGCTGTTCACAGTTTATCAATGTCATATGTCATATCCTGGAAACTGCAAACTTGACTCTTTTGTTCTTTTTCAACTCATTCAACAACTCTTTAATTTCTATAATAAAAGAAATAATTCATTTCAAGTCATTCATTACAATACAATCATATCTCCTGCTTGCATATCGGCTTTGTCAAGCATAAATCTTTTCACCTGGAAAATAGTTTTCCATTGTCATTCATCTTACATGTCCCCAGTCATGGAATGACCATACATCACCATATCCTTTTGCACTCATTTCTGCTTTTTCATATCTTCCTTTATTTCTTCTTGTATTTACTTTTCTTTCTTGCTTTTCCTACTACTTATCAAGGGCTTTTCCAGTCTCTCCAACCTCATTTTTAAAGGCTAAAGTTATGCATTTTGGAATGAGAACATTGCATGCAGAGTAAATTTCCATTAATATAATTTCTAAATTATATTAATGGCTGTGGTAATTCAGAACAGACAGATGAAGTTTAATGGACACTGCTACAATTATTAAGTTATCGCATTGTATAATTGCAATGCTGAAGAGAACAGTAACTTACAGGAATAAAAAAGTTATTCTTATACTTTACAAAGCTTTGATAAGGTCATATGTGGACTAATGTGCTCTGATATGATCACCTGGATTTCATGGTGATGAAGAGACAATCAAAAAGATCCAGCTAAATGTAACTAAGATGATATATATCTCTATGGAATTGGGAGTCATGTTGTCTAGAAATGGAGAATGTTAAAGAGCTGAGGAGAGAAAAGAAACTACTGTCCGACCACAGATCTGAGATCCTAGTCTGCCAGCATGCTAAGAAGAGTCAATTCATGTTGAAGGGGAAAAAGATAATGTACGAATTGGTCACCAACATGCAAAATCACGTGCTTTATACGTAAAATTTTCCAACTGTTATACAAGCAAAATAGTTACCACTTTAAAAACTACAATGTTCATAAAAGAAAAGTTAATTTTCCCGATGTGTAATAATAAACAACTCATCCCACAAGATGGATTGATTACTCTATTATTGGAATGGATTCTCCTTCTTCTGACATGCGCAGAAGTGTCAAAGGATCTCGTATCTGTGGGCATACAGTAGCAGAGAAAACTTGAATTCCGTGATCCAAGATGTTACATTATTATTACATGACACCTCCAAGGAGTCCAAGGACTCATCAGGGGAGGGCACCTACTCCACAACTCTCCTTCTTCACCACTCAATCCACCAACTACCACCACCATCATCTACACCAATGCCATCTACTGCCCACCATCACTAGTATTTTCACAGACAATGACAAACATCCACGCCCACGATGGAATTCGAACCCACAGAGAGCGGATATGCTAACCACTTGGCCAATCAGGTTGGCAATTCATATAATACAAAGTTGTTATATGTATATCATTATTTGCTCTCCAAGGATAGCAGATAACAAAATTAATACAGTGAACAGAAAACAGTGAAATTAATATCGATATCAAGCCTTCATAGTTGCTATATGCTCAGAGCGAATATCCAAGATATTTAAATTTTGTCACTCTTCCCCATTTATAGAAAGTGCTGAATTGAGAAATGGTTTCTTGCTTATGACCATGAATTTAGTTTTGGTGATATTTTTTCTTACTTTATAAGCATAATATAAACATAAATTGGACACAATTTATAAACAACATTGTAGGTCATTCAAAGTAACTTACCCCTCTGATCTGTACATAATCATCATCTTTTTCATCTTTTCGATAATACTTTCCAAGATAGATCCTAAACTCACTTGGTTGAATAATTACGGCAGTAGCAGTATAGGTGACACAATGTGCTGCAGTTATAATCCAGTTTTCATTCAAAACACTGCCTCCACATAAGAGAAACCATAATTTGAAGTCTGGGATCCATCGTGAAATGCCTGCTTGCCAGGGCCACTGGCCAATATCTGTTGCATTGCCATTAACGATAAATGGAGCTCTTGGCGAATCGGACTGACCACAAACTATATATATATTAGAAAAAAGATATTAGAAACTTTATCACATCATCGAAATATAATATGAATTAAATTTTAGACTTTTTAAAAAAGTGTCGTAAGTAAAATATTTATATGAAAATGTCTATTTTTTTTTTTTTTTTTTTTAGATTTAAGATTTTTAAGATACAGAGGTGGTGCTTAAAATGTAAGAAATACATAAGATGTATACAGTGTCCCCCACCATTCTTTTCTGGGAATTTATTTTTTATTTTTGGAGGGATGCATTTATTTGCCATTTTTATCTTTGTAACAAGTTTTTCAGATTTTAATTCCAACCAGAAGTGTTCAAAATCATGAGAAATCAAACATAACTGTCAAAAAGATAGTAACCAACCTTGCCCTGCCTTTTTATATTAGGATATCATTAGAACACGAGTTCATGAATGTGAAACAGAATGAAAAAATAAAAGATGGCATAAATGAAAGAAACTGAAACTAGTGAATAAATTGAATAATCTAATCCACTTCAATAAATTGAAGTGGATTAGATAGGATAGCAGATGTCTAAGTTGGATTAGTGACTGGCTGTCAGATGTGTATCAGAAATTTGTATATGGGGATGCAGTATACTGAAAGAGTAAGGTCACTGTAGTGTGCCACAGGGGGGCCAATTTGGGATTATTATTGTTCAATTTGTATGTTAATGATATTGGGATGGGTTTAACTGGTGATGATGTGCAACTGTCTACAGATGATACAGATGATGATGCAAAATTAGGGAGAGTAATGCAGAAGCTCTCTTATAGGAAACTTGAATAGATTGCATGAATGACAGTAAGTGGATCTGTCAGTTTAAAGTGCAAAGTCTAAGGATTTAAAATTTAGTAAGTAATGATGGGATTCAAAGTATACAGTAAGGGAGAGGAGAAGAGAGATCTGGGAGTAGTGGTAGAGGACCTGAAATTCAAGGGCAGCATTGCAGAAGTTGTAAAGACGTCACATCGGATAATGGCAATGATGCAGAGGACCCCGACATGCAGAAATAAAGAGGTTATGATTCCACTATATAAGCCTTTCATCAAGCCTTATACGGATCACTGTGCACAGATTTGGTCACTAGGTTTTCATGGTGATGAGGATATGTTAGAAAGGTCCAGAGAAGATTCACAAAGATGATGAGTGGTCTTTGGAATGTGGAGTATGATTGATAGAATGTTATTGTTATAGTTATTATTCGTGACACCTCCAAGGAGTCCGAAGACTCATCATGGGAGGACACCTATTGTACAACTCTCCGTCTCCACCACTACACCGAACCTCTACTACTAATCATCAACATCATCGCAATCTACTGGCCACTACCACCACCACAGGTAGTATTTTTTGTCTGTAAATTGCGTGTGTTCTGAAGGGCAGATTTGTCTATATGTGGGATGAAAGACCTGAGTTTCCAGGAGAAAAAAACCCTGCTACCTCAGTATGAGATCGGCTAACTCACCTTTGATTGAAAACGTCCATATAAAGTTCCTCCTTTCATAACAAGAATCGAACTTAGGCCTGTTCCAATCGAAGGGCACACCATCATTCTTCCAATTGCGCTAAGGAGGTGCTTATATGTAAATTCTCTTCTATGTAAATTGAAATGCTTTGTAAATAGGAAGGGGGGGGATATGATTGAGACATTTAATCTAGTCAGAGGTTGTTATCAGGTTGATATAGAGGAGATTTTTCATAGAATGGGAAAGTGGTGTAAAACAAGAGGCCATTGCTGGAAACTGAAGGCGGGTGTGAACAGAGGAGTGAAAAGACGTTCTTTGCTTGGAGAGTGGTTAGTGAGTGAAATGCACTGCCTGAGTGTGTTGTGAATGTAGACACATTACATTGAATCAGTTCAAAGCAAGTTATTTTGAGGCACACATGTTAACAATAATGCTTATAACACTCCCACCTACAAAAAAAGATTGAATTAGATATGCTGTGATACCTTGCTCTGGAGAAAAAACATCGCACTTCAAGTCACTCTTTACATCACTGTAAGCGAGGTGATGTCATCATAATGAAAGGCAATGAAAATCAACTATCAATTAAAAACTTCATAAACATTTATGCTACAGTGGATTCAAACTCAGAGCAATTTCACATGGATGCTTATGACAAATGTAGCAACTTAGAAAAAGAAAAATCGTGCCAATAGTGTTGCCATCTATGGTTGAGGCCATGAACTTTTCAGACTACCCACTTACATCATAGCCAGAACTGGCACTAGGGTCTTTGCCGCCTGCATGCAATTTCTATCTAAGCGCCCCTGTAACGATCCGGGTGTGTGTGGTTCTTTTACGATAATAAAAATTTAAATTATTTGAAATTTGTTAAATAAATTTTGCTAGAATAGCCACACGTTGGTTCGCTAAATGTAACGAACCAGGGTGTTGATAGGCAGGATAATCGTTAAAAACCTGAATATTCAATAAATTCTCAAAAGTTAAAGCAAATTTTGATAAAGCCACTTCACTTTAATCGTTGAATGTAATGATACGGGGATTATAGCCTTCTCACTGACCGGAATCATTAACAAAATTAAAATGAATTTTAATTAAAGTTAAAATTTATTTGAACTAAAGTTTAAAAAATTCTTGTGTTTTACAAGTTACTAAATTCTTAGTAACTTGTAAACATTTTTTAATCATTTTTATTATAAGTGGAACTATCTTTTAGGAAAATAAAAGAAACTCAAGATAGATGAGAAAATAAGAAAAGAATTCAGAAATAATTAGAACATTTAATATAAGTATTCAAAAAATAACATCTTTACAGAATAACAGAAAATTAATTAAATTACATAAATATACTTAAAATTTTAGGGTTTTTGATTTCATCTTCACAAAATTAAAAATAAGGGTCTTAACATCTAATTCCGCACATATATCATTTTCAATAGCTATTAACGCCAAACTAACAAGCGTTTTTTGTGACATACTTGTTCTTAAGTAGGTTTTAATCAATTTCAACTTGGAAAAGGAACGTTCACCGCTCGCTACACTAACAGGTAAGGTTAATAGTATTCTTAAAGCAATTGAAAAGTTAGAGAAAGATAAATTATTCGACAATAAAATTAAGAATATCGAAAGGGTTTTGAATATTTAAATTATCCTTCCGAAAAATATCCTGGAAAGCACATAACTCGTCATATAGTTCTATTGCATTTACGTCTTTATTGTCGCTGTCCTTCAAGATATTCTCTAAATCGTCACAATTTTTTCATAAATCTTCATTATTAATTTGTAGTAATCTATACAAGAAATTGAAATGATCATAATATGTTTTTAGTTGTTCAAAACGTTTTATTACCGAACACATTGCAACGTCTAGAAGTGTATACTATAAAACACATTCACTCTAAATTTATCTTCTGGTGATTGTGGCGTTTCGTCATGATGCTCGTAGTCAAATTGTCGTGTCTTTTTTTTTTGTCGTCAAACTTCTGTTACACCTGATATCTTAAGAATGTAGAATTCTCAGCTATCATGGTGTAACATGAAGAATAAATAAATTAAAAACCCTGCATAAATGATAATAGATGAATTATTTAAAAGAAAAATTCTTGCATCCAATAAAATATAAAAAAAATAAAGGTGTTTGTTGAACTAACTAACAAAAAAGAAAGAATATATTAATGTTGTGATATGATATAAGAGAGAGAATTTAACTAAATAAGACAGAAAAGGATTAGTCATAAGAGATGGTATGTGAGAGGCTAGAGATTAAAATATTAAGTAAATTCATAGAGAAATTTTGAAAGGGGATTAAGTTAGAGGCTAGCACAAGAAAAACAACAGAAAATCGCTTAGGGTCAATTCCCAGACTGAGAAATCATTACAGGCTCGCCAATCAAATGACGTTTGGCAGAAAAACGCCACCCTAATTGGTCGGTAAAGTCAAGTCAAAAAAGGGGGAGCGGAGAAAAGAAGTTAGAGAAGGTGCCGTTAGGAGAAAGGGTATAAAAGGGTTACCCCCCCCCCCCAAAAAAAAGGGGACTCTTTTTCGCTTTTGGTTCTGTTCCAGGAGAGTTCTTCGCGAGCTCTTTCGTATGGATTTCACGGTGTTTTCCTGAGTGGCGAGATAGGGGTTATATCTCCGTCGTCACAACACGGAAACAAAAGTGAGCGGGATTTCGATTCCGTACTTCCTATGTAAGAAGTGAGGAATGCCATATAGTCAAAGAAAAGAAAGCATATTCTTTGTGTTTCAACTCCGGTGTCAACTATGAGAAAGGGAAAGAAGTAAAGTAATCATGTCCACGTCGCGAGTTGTACAGCCCTTATATAGATGATTCAAAGTGTGTCCTAAGTTACGAGAGGTTAAGACCGCGTAAGCATAGTTCAATTCCAAAAGGAACTTAGGAGAAACAGATTATCGGAGAGGTTATACCAAGATAGCTCGATCAGGAAAAAGGTAGAGGCCCATATGGAAAATTCAAGAAAGAAAGGTACTGTAAAATATATCTCGTGTTAACTAAGATTCGTCTGTATTAGTTATCATTATTCTAATACTGAACTGTTGAAGTGACCAAGAAAACAATACTAGGACTTTAGTATATGACAGAATATAATGAAAGTAAGCTTACTAATGTTAATATTATATGAGTAATTAAGTGTCCTGAGAATTTTGCATGTCTAATATATTGTATAAGAAAGTTTAAATGTCATAGTTATGTGTCAGTGTAGTAAATGGTTTAGTTAATCTACTTAAGTTTGGATAGTTAAATAGTGTGAATTAATCTTATATGTCCGTGTCAAATGAATTTATGTGTTGAATGTGTATGGCGGCATGATCGTAATACCCATTATAGGATCATAGCTTAATTATTTATAATAAGCTAATGTCAGTTTGTAAATATTTAGTATAGCATTGAATTGAGTAATAACTAATATTTGAATTGTACCATGTTAAGGAATTTAATAAACCTTTTGTCCAATGATAAAAGTTGCCTGAAATTGCTGTCCAATGCACCACTTGAAAAATTACGAACCTAATCACGTGGGAAATTAATGTGTTAAGAAACGAGATAAAGTGTTAAGAAACGAGATAAATGCAACTTAGTTACACTTTCTGACATATTTTAGTTCTTTCTCCTTGTTTTTGCATATAATATTTTAAACTAAATGTCCCAAAAGGCGCAGCATAATACAAATATTAGGGATACTAAGGGGAGAAATAACTTATATTAATATTATAATAATTAGATATTAGTAAAAATTTTGGTGATATTTCGAGCACAGATAATAGCAGAACATAGATAAGCGGAAATTATTAGATAGAATAAAAATCATTAAATGGGACACAACACTTCTGTACCAGTTTTAAATTCTTGTTCTCCATCCACCTCTTCACTCAGTTCTTTTGCCATTTTTAGAACTTCTTTAAAATTTGTATCTGATCGATACTCTTGTAAGAACATTTTTTAAGTTTTCGATAGATTCTAAAGCAAGTATAATGTTAATATTTTTGTCTTGAAGCATCTTACTCACAGGGATTATTCTGTTAAGTAAATCATGCCAAGTTATAAGAGAGCAAATAAATTTGTAGTCCTTTATTTTAGCTCATAATGTTTGTGCTTCATGCTGAGTTTCTTTATTAAAATTTTCGTTATTTAAAATTTCAAAAAGTGCATTGTAAATTTCTCCTAACTGATATCGTAGAGGGGGAGTGCATTAATTTTACTTTCCCATCGTGTTTCTGATGGTTGTTTTCAATGTTAAATTTTTTATGAACTTTAAAATGATTGCCCAACGTTTCTAAGAGAATGAAAAGAAATTGTATATTTCTTGAATAATTGCAAAGAAACTAATTGCATTTACATTCACTTTGGCTGCATCGTTAATGATTAAATGTAGAGTATGAGCAGCACATGGCACGTAAAAAGCTAGAGGATTTTTGCTCAAAAGCAAATTTTGGAGCCCATATTTTTTCCTTTCATATTTGCCCTGTTGTCATAAACTTGACCTCGCATGTCTTCAATGGGAATGTTCCGTTTTTCCAGTTGTTCCATTATTGTTGCACATAAACCACATCCTGTGGAATCTTGTATATCTGCAAAACCTAAAAAGTTGTTTCTGATCTTGACAATTCCATTGTCACAGGAAACAAAGCGAATAATAATGGTCATTCATTCTGTTTTACTTGCATCAGGTGTGCAGTCTAAAATTATGGAATAATATTTAGATTTTCGAATTGATAATAAAATTGTATCCCTGATTGCATTATTTAAAGTTTCCAATATTTCATTTTGACTATCTTTACTCAAATAGTGTACTCTATTGTTTCTCTGTAGAGCCCTTTCAACATGATTTTCCATAATGGGATCAAACTTCGCAAACAGTTCGACTAATTTTAAAAAAATTTTCCATTATTCCTTTCATATAATTTATCAGATGATCTGGAAAAAGCTAAATTTTGGCTAAGGAATTTTATAATTTCAATCAAGCGTTTTAAAACACTCGCCCAATGTTTCTTTTCCATTTCATGCATATCTTTGAGTCTGGCAATCAATAGTAGTTTTGTTTTTTAAATTTTTATCAAGTTCCTTCCATTTTAAGAAATTTTTCATGTGAGTTAAACTAGGCTCATAATGTCTATGCAAAGTTGTACTTACATTTTTCCAATCGTTATAAACTTCTACAAGACTACTTGATTCAGTAGGTGCGAAAAGTTTGCAACAAAAGCAAAAAACAGAATTTAAAATTTCGGAATAAATGAGCCATGTTCTTGGCACAAGCTCCCTGTTTTCCATTTTTCTATTATAATATGTGTCGCCAATTTACGACCATGTGTATCTCTGGGATATATTATATTTTTCTTTTGAACAGGCCCCATTTCAATTAAAACAACTCGTAATTTTTCATCAATATTTCCCCATTCACCTGGATCTTCTACATTTACAGAGACTAACAATGTGTTAGTTTAGTGGTCAACTACAACTAAATCTTCTCCTAACTGTTTTTCACTTAAATCATGCATTTTGTTCAATAGTTGCAATAGTACCTTCATGCAAACTGGATGATGTGCACGGTTCTTCAACTCTGATTTCTGATGTATCGAGTTGGTTACAATCTGCATCAGAATATTTTAATATATTAACAAATTTATTAAGAGCCCCAGTTTGTTTCTTAATATCTGCTTCTTTTGCAGCATGATGCTTACCATTTTGTGCACCGGATAACTTTTTTTAAAAAAATTTTTGATTCCTTTATACCCACAAGAAATTATTACACAACACGACACAGAGACGAAATAATAGTCCGCACTGCGCTATTGTCAGTAGCCTACTGAGATGTGTACCATATGACTGGTTAACTAGCAACAAATGTTTTGTATGAAAATTCGTTTCTGCGCATAAAAAACGTTCACCGTTTCACTTTAGATAGACTGCAGTAGACACAACATTCTGCAGGCAAGCATGTTCTCACTGTAAAATTGCAAAGAGGCGGCAATATACAATTTTTTTAAAATTTTTATTTGGTGTATCCGGCCTTATTTATTTTAATATTGATCATTCTAAGAATTTTTTGTTTTTATGATAAAAATTTTGTTTCTTAAAAATGAAATTATGAACCGTGCCCCGGTGGCGGCGCCCACTTCGTAGCGGCGCCTGCATGCCTGCTTCTGCCGGCCCTGATCATAGCAGCTGGAAACTGGAATTGTATTGAAAATCCCACATTAGACAAAATAGGAGGATGCCCCAGGAGTGGAAAAGTGGGATATGCACAGTTAAAAACATGTCTTGACAATGCTCACCTAGTAGACATATGAATTATTCGCAATCTTAATTTCCAGGCTTACACATACATGAATCAAGGTATTGGTACTGTTTTGATTGAATTTATATCTCTTCTTCCCTTATAATATAAGAGGATAATTCATTTTTGATCTTTTCAGCTAAATTTCAGACCCTCTGTTCAACTTGGAATAATGCTACCTTAAATTGGAATATGTGGTTAAAATCCAAACAAATAGTAAAACAGAATATGACGAAATGGGGAAAGGAACAGGTCTTCCTCAAAAGAAAAAAGTTGAAAGACCTGTATAAAGAGAGAAGCTGGTTCGTAACAAACCAATGCAATGGTATAAAATGTATCGACATCATTTGAAACATTAACATAGAGAGAGAGAAACAAGTAGAAGAAAGAAATTTTAAAATAAGAAAGACATCCTTAACTCGTTTCATAAATACTACAAAAATCTGTTTGAAGACAACAGTACTATTGGAAATTATAACTCTTGGAGCATTAATAGCTTTCCTGTTCATATCCAAGATTGGTTTGACAGACACATTGCAGCATCTGAAGTTACTACAACCTCAGCCTATAAAGAATGCCAGACATGAAAATCCCCAGGATCAGATGATCTAGGGATAGAACTTTATCACAAGGCCTGAGATTTTATTCTTCCAATTCTAGTTATACTATTTAATTTCTTTCTCTCATTAGGATACATGCCAAGTGAATTTGTAGCAGGCCATACCATCCTCATTCCAAAACTTAATAAAGATCACACCTTGATCAGCAGCTAGAGACCTATTTCTCTATCTAACTGACTACAAGATATTTTTCTGCATTATCAATAACAGGTTCAAAGTGGGAATGAGATACATAATTAAAAGCATACAGGTGTATGGAGTTTCAGGCGAAGCAGTAGAATTTAATCCATTTCTGCTTTGTGATCTAATCCGCTTAGTTAATATGAAAAAGTAGTCGATGGCAGTACTATCAGTATACTTACTCAAGCATTTGATAATGTCCAGCATCCCTTTATGTTCCACATCCTCCAGCAAATTGGTGTAGGTAAAAAGCTGCTATTTGTTATTAAAGAACCTATGCCAATTCAACTATCTCCCCCCCCCCCCTAGTTAATGGGTTCCTGTCAGACTTGGTTAAAATTCGAAAAGGAGTCAAGAAAGGCTACTACCCTCTTAGTCCATTGCTCTTTGCACTGATTCTTGAACCTTTCTTACAGGAAGTTGACAATACATATGCTGTGCGAGAAAAAAAAACAGTTCCTTCAACTAAAAAGGAAAATAAGGTATTAGCATATGATGATGCGGTCGGAACATTGAAGGATAATGATTCCATATATATATATTTTTGTATTTTGGAAAAATTTAGCAAAAGCAGCGGATTAATTATTAATGCAGACAAGACAAAATTAAAAGTTTTTGGAAAGTGGGATCTTAGAATCATTCCCTCGAAGAGAGAACCCATCATTATACCTGGAATTTCCTCCTCCACTTACACAATATTAACAGTTCAAGAGCTTATGACTGGAAAATAGAGCCACTTTCCTTTTATTCTAAAGTCATGTACTCAAAACCATAATATTTCCTGCTCAGTTGTACATAATAAATATTATACACATCACAGAAGCTGAAGAAAAGCAATTATATAGTAAGCCTGTGCAATTTTTTTGGTCTAGCCGATACCAAGAAGTTAAAAAGGAATTTCTACAACTATTAAAGAAGCATGGAGGATTTGGGCTATCAGTCTTAAAATTCTGCTATTTAAACAATACAGTTTCAAAAATCCATAAAATATTGCAGACCAATCACACATGTGCAGACTTTCTCCGGTACTACCTGGGGTTTCATCCTCCCCTATTTGGAGTAAATGATTATAAAGGTCCAAAAGGTGAAATTGTTCCTGAATACTACAACAATCTGTGCTTAACTCTAAGACTGCTATAACACACTGGCATTGACACTCTTTCCATTAAAAAAAGTAAAAAATTTTGTAAAGAAATCTTTAATCTCTTTTGCCATGAACTTCCACAGTTGGGTACTGACAACAGCACTGTTTCATAACTTATTGAAGTTCCAAGGATACCCTAACAGGCAGAATCTTGCTTGGAAAATTGCATATGGCTGCCTTCCAGTCAATACAATCAAATGGAGATATTAACGGGAAGAAAAAAAAACCTGTTCTGTTGTAAGTAAATGGAATGCCCAACATGCATCATCTGTTCCAAATATGCAAGGCAAGAGGGCAGCTGTTGAATGCATGTTCTACTGTTTCTAATCGGTAACATTGGAGATCCAATCTGTGACCACTGTTACTGATTGGAAACAGTAGAACATGCATTCTACAGCTGCCTTCTTGCCCTGCATATTTGGAACAGATTATGTAATGTGTTGAGCATTCCATTACTCACAACAGAGCAGGTTATTTTTTTTTTACAGTACGCATTCACTGTAAGCATTTGATCTTTATAATTAATGAATGAAAATACCATTTATGGAAGGTTAAAAAGAAACATGGATTTGAAAACCAGCAATATGACATCCAAATGCTTTATAACATTATATTGTGGAAATTTTATTGTTCAGTCAGACGATTTTTGTACTTACAATTTCCTGGAAGCATTCTAGGAGATATTAAATTTTTGACTAGGTGGTGTAGACCTGCACATTATGTAATATTCACCAGGGGGAGATACAAATTTTGCTATGAGAGGTTTTTAAATAGTTTGATCATCTTAATTCAATGTAGTTTTATAGTCTTTTACAGGGATGACTGGAAAACAATCCCAGGCAGAGGAGGCCAAATCAAGGCGGTTAACTCAGATAAGGTTCACCACCTGGGTATCAGTCATCTTTGTGCTTTAGTTTCAATTGGTCTTTTGGTCATTCATCTACATGAGATTGGTGAAAAAGTAAAACTGATAGCCTTTGGCTATATAATGACATAATTGTGGTGAAATGAGGCGGAGAGCAAGGATTATGAATGATATTCTGGCTGAAATGTGTGAGGAGATGGGAGTACAGTTTGTTAATGTGTGGAATGAGTTTGAGGGACGAAGTGAGCTGTATGGGAGCGATGGACTGCATTTGAGTGGTTATGGTGTGAGTCGCTTGGAGAGACTGCTGCTGGAAAGTGGAGAAGTGAATAGAGAGAATGAATCAGATCGAGAGGGGAGTGATGTGGAAGAGCAGGAGAGTAAGACAAGAGAGATTGAAGGAGTGGAAATGAATGGGGAAGTGAGTGGTATGAGTATAGAAAATGAGAGAATGGGTGTGAAAGAGGAGTAGGGAAACGGGGAGGCTCAGGGTGGACAGGGATACACAGCGTGAGAAAGGTGGATGCTCCAAGAGGAGGGGAGAGCATGTGTAGGCAGGAAAGTAATGGGATGATCAGAGATCAAAAGGAAACAGATGGAATTGCAAAGGGTTCTAAAATGAAGAAGCAGAAAGGGAAATGGCCCCAGTCCAGCATGGAGAGATCACATCGAGTGAGTGGTATCAGTGGAACTAGCTGTAGATCCAGAAATGAGTTGTTGTGTTTGTATACGAATGCTAGAAGTATAAGAAACAAGGCGGATGAAATGGTTGCACTAATTGCGTCTGTGCATCCAGAGATTGTCGGAATAAGTGAGACTTGGTTAGATGAGGATGACATCTTGACAGGAATAGAGATGGAAAGGTATGATGTCTTTCGTGAGGATAGAAGGGGTAAAAAGGGAGGGGGGAGTGCTATTGATGATAGAGAAAGAGTTATGTCCATACAAGGTAGAGATGCAAGAGGGAAATGGGGCCAGTGGTTTTGAGGCAGTATGGTGTGAGATAGAGGTGAATAGAATCAAATACTTGGTGGGATGTTGTTATAGACCTGGTAATGTGGATGGTGGTGATAGTGAAATGTATAGTCAAATAAGCCAAGCAAATAAGAAAAGGGTGATCATTATGGGTGATTTTAATTATGGCAATATAGACTGGAATGAAGAGATAGCAACTGGAAGTAAAGAAAATGAGTTTCTTGAGTTTTTGAGGGATAACTACCTCAGACAGTATGTAACAGAGGGAACAAGAGGATTAAGGGTCTTGGATTTGGTCATCTCATCGGAGGATGTAATTATCAATGAGGTATCAAATCATCCACCAATTGGCGAAAGTGACCATGAGGTGATTACTTGGGTGGTTGCCAGCAGTGCAAGAACCCCTCTGAAAAAAGGGTATATGTGGAACTACAAGGGGGGGTGATTATGAAGAGCTCAGGAGACAGCTTGCAGGTGTAGCATGGAATGAGGAGTTAGCTGGAAAAGAGATCGCTGCAGCTTGGGGGATTTTCAAAAAATATTTAGTAGATGCAATGTCTAAATGTATACCATGGTTGAAAAGGTTAAATAAGGTAGGTGTGAGATGGATGAATAAAGAGATTAAACATGCAATACAGAGAAAAAGGGCATTGTGGAGGCAGCATAAGAGAAGTGGAAGTAACCAATTTCATGAGGTCTACAAAGACCAGGCAAGGAGGGTGACTTGGTTGGTGAGAGTAGCTAAAGAGAGGTATGAACAGCAGTCAGCAAATGAAGCTAAAAAGAATCCTAGAGAGTTCTTTCGATATGTAGCCAGCAAAAGAAAGAAAGATTATGGAAGGATGACATTGATTGGAGGAAATGGTATAAAGACAGCTGTTGCAGAATGTGTGGTGGAGATACTTAATGAGCAGTTCATAAAGATCTTTCAATCTTGTGAATGTGACTTCATGGAGAGTTTAAGAGCAGTTGATGATGGGGAGGAGAGACTGACTGTAAGTGAGCAAGAGGTGTTTGGGGAGTTGAGTAAACTAGATGTAAATAAGGCTGTGGGACTTGATAATATATCACCGTGTATTCTGAAGGAATGTGCCAGAGAGTTGACACCTGCCTTGACATATTTTTTTAATACGAGTCTTGCACTTGGTCAAGTCCCTAAAGAGCGGAAGGAGGACAAGATTGTGCCACTTCATAAAGGAGGTGATCGAACTCAAGCATCAAACTACAGGCCTATCTGTGTGTCAGGTGTTGTGGTTAAGTTGTTGGAGAAGCTTGTGAGAACTAGGATCCAGAGTTGGGTTGACAACAATGGTATAATCTTTGATGGACAGCATGGATTTGCTAAAGGGAGGTCATGTTTTAGTAATATACTTACTTATTACAATAAAGTGACTGCTTCCTTGGACAGAGGAGAAGGATACACAGTAATATACTTGGATTTTGCAAAAGCTTTTGATAGAGTACCTCATGATAAGTTGACAGTCAAACTAGAGCAGATGGGGTTGGATATTAGATTAGTGAATTGGATTGGAGACTGGCTATCTGATAGGTATCAACAAGTTGTGTATGGGGGTGCAATATCCAGGAAAAGGAAAGTCACTAGTGGAGTGCCTCAGGGATCTGTTTTAGGGCCATTACTATTTAACTTGTATATTAATGATATTAGCGAAGATTTGGATGGAGATATTCAGTTGTTTGCAGATGATGCAAAGTTGGGAAGAACCATAAAGAGTAGTGAAGATGTTGTGGCCTTGCAAGAAGACTTGAATAAATTGAGAGATTGGGCAAGCAAATGGGGATGTGAGTTCAATGTTGCAAAATGTAAGGTTTTAAAATTTGGAAAACAAAGATGGGATGCAGAATTTATGCTTGGTGAGAATATATTGTTGGAAGTAGAGGAAATAAGAGATCTGGGGGTGATAGTGGATAAGGATCTAAAATTTAGGGGACACATCGCCAAAATTGTGAAGACAACACAAAGACTTCTAGGAATGATGCAGAGGACACTGATGTGTAGAAGTAGGGAGATTCTTGTTCCATTGTATAAGGCTTTGATTAGGCCACACATGGACTATTGTGCCCAGATTTGGTCAACTGGTTTTCAGAAGGATGAAGAGATGTTGGAAAGGGTCCAAAGGCGACTGACTAAGGTAGTTTCTGACCTCTGGAATGTCGAGTATGAGGAAAGATTGAAAAGATGTAATTTGCAGAGTCTAGTGGAGAGAAGGAAGAGGGGAGATATGATAGAGACCTACAAGTTGGTAAGGGGTTGTTATAGGATCAATATTGGAGAAGTTCTACAGAGAATAGTGGGAGATCAGGGGAGAACCAGAGGTCATCCCTGGAAACTGTATAAAGAGGGTGTGAGTAATGGAGTGAGAGGCAGGTTTTTTTCGTGCAGAGTTGTGAATGATTGGAATGCCTTGCCTGAGAGTGTGGTGTCTGCAAGGAGTTTGAATGTGTTTAAGATGAGAGATAAAAGGACCTTCTAGATGAGTCTTTGACTCCATGAGGTCTTGTTTAATAATAATAATAATAATAAAAGAAGCTGAGACTTTTCTCTCTCATACTATCTACCTGTCTTTTCTTTCTCCTAATACAAACAGGCTCTCTTGCACCCCTATACTAACTACTCTAGACTTATGATGAGCACCCCTTTTTCACCTCAATAAAGGTTGAAACCAGTCTTGGTAGTGGCCCTTTCCATAATGCATAGCATTACATGTCTGTAAGGATATATGCTTTGCATTGTGGGATACTAAGGCAAGTGATGTGAAGTCATTAGCTTTTATATACGAGTTTCCCAATCTTGAAGTTACTTCAGGTCCAAACTTTGTTTGCTTACACTTGGATAAAGGATTAAACCAAGGATATAATTTCTTGGCATCTTTAATGTATATTATAACTGAGTGGAAAAACTTCCACCTTTTGGAGATGATTTCTTCAAAGTATATTATTATTATTCCTGACACCTCCAAGGAGTCTGAAGACTCATCGCGGGAGGAACCTACAACTGTCTCAACCACTAACATATTAACAATCTAACATATTATGATAGATGTATCACAACTGATAATATCTCTTAAGATTAAGGACAGTTAGAAGCAGTTATAGAAATTTTTTTTTCACTTGATTATAAATTAAATTAAAAATGCCAATGAATTATATTCTTGTTCCTTTATCCGATAAGTGTAAGCAAACAAAGTTTGCATGTAACTTTAGAGACTAATGAAGAAACGTTAGTTTCTAAAGTTTCTTCACAACTAGGCTACTTGTATAGAAGCTAATGACTTCGCATTAATTGTTTTAGTATTCCATAATGCTATGCATTATGGGAAGGGCCACTATCCAGACTGGTTTCAACTTTTGTTTGAGGTCTCATCAGGGGGATTCAGATCCAAAAGAGATACCAAGGTTGATGTAATGCAAAAGTTATATATATTCCCAATATTATGCACACCCAAAAGGACATGAGCTTTGCATTATGGGATATTAAGGCAATTAATGTGAAGTCATTAGTTTCTATATACAAGTAGCCAAGTTATGAAGAAACATCATACAAAACTTTGTTTTCTTACATTGGATAAGGGATTAAATAAGAATATAATTTATTGGCATTTTTAATTTAATTAAGTTAGAAGCAATAATGAGATGAATGTTTTTTTTAGATACTCAGTATTTAAAAGTATAAAAAAAAGTCTATATTGTGGGTATTGTGTTTAACTAATACCTACTACCATAATTTTTCTCAAATCTTGGTATAATAATAAGGTTCTACAATGGATAGTTGTACATTCAGTGTATATACACTCAGTCTTTCACCCCCCCCCCACATTGTTGTTATTATTACAGACCTCCATGGAGTCAAAAGACTCATTGTGGAATCATGATAAGTCTTTTGAAACTGCTTCTCATTCCCTTGTTTACATCTTCCTTATATAACTTGCCTGGTATGGTAGCCTGGTTGGCCGAGTGGTTAGCGTATCCACTCTCCAGCCAAAAGGCTGCGGATTCGAATCCTGTCATGAGCATGGGTGTTTATGATGGTCTGTAGAAATGGTTGGCGGTAGAGGATGTTGGTGTGGTTAGCTGTACTTGGTGGATTGAGTGGTGTTGACGGAGCTGGCCCTTCCTCGATGAGTCTTTGGACTCCCTGGAGGTGTCACGTAATAATAATAATAACTTTCAGAGATGCCCCCCCCCCTTGTTCTACCATTATCTACCTCTATTCTACAATAAACTCCCTTCATGTTAATCTAACAACTCCTCGGTAACTTACTTGTCTCAAGTATATTCCCTCCCCTTCTGTCCACAAAGCAGTGTAAATTGTATTCCTTCATTCTGTCTACATATTCCACATTCCCATTCTTGAAAGCCAAGTAATAACCAGATCTGTGCATAGTATTTCCATATGGAATGACCAAGGCCTTATAAAAGGGAACCATAACTCTCACCTTCAAGTCTTTGTCTGCCACCATTAACTGTGCATACCCTGCATTCCATCCTTGCCCACCAAATTTCAAGATCTTATGATTTTCAATATTAAACTGCCAGCTATGCTCATTTCTCCACTCACACAGTCTATTCAGATTTCGATGGTCTAGTGGGCTGAGTGGTTAGCATATATCATCCATCACCCTACTTATTAGAGGTTGAAATGGCTTCAAAAATTACCACGTTTTGTCTATACAGTAATGGAACTGCATTATCTAACATTAGCCCATCTAAAGCCACTGGCATATATAGTAATAATTTGACTTTTGCGCATGATTACAGGCAGATAATCAATGGGCCACACAGGAAAATATTATAAACATAGTGACAATCAGATCTTACCTTGCACAATGAATCGTCAGAGTCTACAGAGATTCAATAATGATCATAAACTTTAGCCAGCCTGGCTGGCTGAGTGGTTAGCGTATCCACTCTCCAGCCAAAAGGCTGCGAGTTCGAATCCTGCCGTGGGCATGGATGTTTGTGATTGTGTGCGGAAAAACTAGTGGTGGTGGTGGTCAGTGGTAGATGGCATTGGTGGAGTTGCAGACAGTTGTAGAGCAGGTGTCCTCCCTTGATGAGTCTTTGGACTCCCTGGAGGTGTCAAATAATGATAATAATAAAATCAATCAATACTATAATATTTTGTTTTCAACTTCTTGATATACATTCACTATTGTTTCAGATGATTATTGTAGGAAAAGCATGGTTATGCAATCAAATGTGTGTGTGTGTGTGTGTGTCTATCTGACAGAATTTGAAATTTATACTCAAAATAGATACATACTTGGGATACATGTTGGGGAATGACCACTCCAATTTCCATCTGACTGACATCGACGTGAAGAAGAACCAATAAGACGGTAATAATGAGAAGGGCAGTTATAACCAGCTCTTGTTCCAACTTGGTAATATCCTTCAGGAAGAGTAATATTCTGTGCCTGTTCCTTTGAAGCAGATGCACCATTACTCATATGTGGTGGTAAAGTAACAGTTAATCCAACTGGCAGGCGTGCCGTTCTAATCAAGAGAAATATTATTATTACTAATAATATTATAGCATAACTACTGGCATTTGACAATGTATAATGGAATTACATAATTTTTATAGTAAATAATATTTTCTCTTATTGATATTAATAATACTGATATCAGTAGTAGTACCTGAAACACTAAAGATTGCATTAATCACTCCCATACATTAGGGGTCAGAGAGTGCTTGACCTAGTAATTACATCTGAGGATTTGGCTGTAACAAATATGACCACATTGCCACCAATCGGTGAGAGTGATCATAGGGTCTTAACTTGGGAGGTGGCTAAAGGTGTAGAATTTTCAATTAAGACAGGGTACATGTGGAATTATCGGGCTGGAAAGTATGACAAGCTTAGGAGTTTGATTGGTTCAGTGCCATGGCATGTACAACTGCAAGGACTAGAAGTTGATAGTGCATGGGAGGTAGTTAAGAAGTGCTTGCATGAAGCAATGGCTGACTGTATACCTAGAGTCCGAATAATAAATCAAGTAGGGGTTAAATGGATGAATAACACCATTAAGCTTGAGTTGCAAAAAAAAAACAACTATGGAGGGAATTTAAGGAGAAGGGTGACCGGCAGGCACATGAACGGTATAAAGCACAGGCCAGAAGGGTGACGAGTGTGGTAAGAAAAGCAAAAAAGGATTACGAAAGAACATTGGCCATGCAGGCTAAAGAGAATCCTAAACAGTTTTTTAGATATGTAGCAAGTAAAAGGAAAAATGTACATGGCAGATTGATTTTAAAGAATGCCGATGGTAGGGAGGTAACTGAATCAGTTGAGATAGTTGAGTTACTGAGTGAGCACTTTGCAAAAGTATATCATCCAGGTGGTGACATTGCAGAAACGAATAAACCAGTAGATTATACGGGAATTGTGGTTAATGAAGTGGAGGTGAGTAGTCTATTGCATAACCTCAATGTCAATACATCTGTGGGATTGGATGGTATACCAGCTCGTGTTGTACGAGAAGCAGCTAAAGAATTGTCAGTACCCTTGACCATTTTGTTTAATTTGAGTCTTGGGTCTGGGTTAGTCCCGAGCGGGTGGAAAGAGGGGAAAATAGTTCCACTGCATAAAGGTGGTTCCAAGACTGCTGTAGTAAATTACCGACCGATTAGCATATCAGGAATCATTGTCAAGGTCTTAGAGAAAATAGTCAAGAGGAAAATACAAGATTGGATAGAAGAAAATGGGATACTGTATCGGGGACAGCATGGTTTTGTGAAGGGTAGGTCATGCCTCAGTAACTTGCTCACGTATTATAACACAGTGACGGCTGAACTGGATAAGGGTAATGGGTTTACGGTGATTCTACTCGACCTTGCCAAGGCCTTTGACAGGATTCCACATGGAATTCTAATCAGTAAATTGCAGCATATGGGAATGGACATAGGGTTGGTGAGATGGATAGGAGGGTGGTTGACGGAGAGATATCAGAGAGTGGTTTACTCGGGAGTAGAGTCCACAAGACGGCCTGTGACTAGTGGTGTGCCACAAGGATCTGTTCTTGGACCACTGCTGTTTAATTTGTTCATAAATGATATAGGAAATGATCTGAGAGGAACAGTTCATTTGTTTGCGGATGATGCGAAGTTGGGTAGGGCAATAGTGAATGCAGATGACGTCAAAATTTTGCAGGATGATTTGGATAGATTGGAGGTCTGGGCTAAGGAGAATGGATGTCAGTTTAATGTGGCAAAATGTAAGGTTATGCATTTTGGGGTGAAAAGATTGGTGGCAGTTTACTGCATTGGTGGAACCATGCTCCAGGAAATTGATGAGGCACGAGATTTAGGAGTGTTGGTAGATAAGGAATTGAAATTTAGGGGACACATTGCAAAAGTGACCAAAACAGCTCATCAAATCACTTGGTTGCTGAAGAATACGATGACAAGCAGAGACAAACAGGTTATTGTTCCTCTGTATCGAGCCTTGATAAGACCCCATCTAGACTACTGTGCTCAGATTTGGTCACCTAGGTTTCTTCTTGATGGGGAGGAGGTGGAGAGGATCCAGAGGCGAGTGACCAAGATGATAGCAGGTCTGTGGAATGAACCGTATGAGAACAGGTTGAGGATTTGTGGGTTGCAAAAATTGGTTGATAGGCAGAGGAGGGGAGATATGATTGAGACATTCAAATTACTGAAGGGTTTCTATAAAATTAATTCAGAAGATATTTTTGAGAACAGGGCTGGTTGTGGGAGGACTAGGGGACATCCATGGAAACTGGGCAAAAGTGTGGTTAGTAAAGGTGTTAGAGCTGGGTTCTTTACTTTTAGAGTAGTGAATGAGTGGAATGCGCTCCCTGAGTCTGTGGTGGATGCTGTGACAGTGAATGAGTTTAAGGCGAGGTATGATAGATACTGTATGAATGTCAAATAGTTGTGATGAATATGATTTGGGGCCTCCCTCGATGAGTCCAATGACTCCCTGGAGTTGCCCGTAATAATAGTAATAATAGTAATACATAAACACGGAAAAAGAGACATAAGTAACTACAGATCCATCACTACATTATTGGTGATCAATCATATCATGCAGCACATTGTCTATTGGAAACTCTTCATGTGCTCATGTGCGTGCACATGTGCGTGCACACACACGCACACAGAAAAATTCTACATCATCCCAAAAAAAACACAACATGGTTTTCAAATGTTGTTGTTCCTTTATTCTTTTGAAAACCATGTTGTGTTTTTTTGGGGTGATGTAGAATTTTTCTGTGTGTGTGTGTGTGCGCGCACGCGTACATGAAGAGTTTCCAATAGACAATGTACTGCATGATATGATTGATCACCAATAATGTAGTGATGGATCTGTAGTTACTTATGTCTCTTTTTCCGTGTTTATGTATGGGAGTGATTAATGCAATCTTTAGTGTTTCAGGTACTACTCCTGGAAGAATTCACAGACCTAATAAATGCTGCATTAGATAAAAAAGACTAACATTAGTTGTTTTTATTGACCTAACAAAAGCATTTGATAAACTAACACACAAAATCTTGTTGAACAAACTAACAATATTGGAATCAGAGTACATCTACTCCTGTAGTTCAAAGCATACATGGAAAACAAAGCACAATGCACATATAGGATAGATGCACAGCAGAGAGCAACTGGAGTACCACAAGGAGCTGTTCTTTCTCTGATTCTGTTTAACATATATGTACATGACATTAACCAACTTCCCTTAAAAAGTAATATCTTCACTAAATATATGAAGAGCCAAAGGCTTCAATTGGGCGACGTAAAATTATTTAAATTAAGGGATATTACATCCCATATTGTTTCACAGCTGAAAAAGAAACTCAAAGAGTTTCATGCCAAATATAGAAACTCTATAAAGTTCAGCGAGTCCAAGTGTTAGCAAATACCTGGATAGTGCAACACATAACTGATTTGGTAGTGCAACACTGAGGCAACTCATAGTAAGGGTGGAGTAAACTCCGATCACTATTCTTGGTATTTACCCATAATGTGAAACCCAGCTCCTAGGAGCTGTGTTACTGTTCTACATTATGAGAGAAGGTCACTACCCAGACCGGTAGTCACTACCCACACCTTCTTGCCAATTCTTATAGTAGGGTATGTAAGCTTTGTTCGCTACAAACTTGGTATTATCTAGGTCTAGCTACTCACTGATGAGACCTCAATAAAGGTTGAAACCGGTCTGGGTAGTGACTTTCTCACATAATGTAGAACAGTAACTTAGCTCCTAGGAGCTGGGTTTCACATTATGGGTAAATACCAAGAATAGTGATCAGAGCTTGCTCCACCCTTACTATGAGTTGCCTCAGTGTTGCACTACCAAATGGGTTATGTGTTGCACTATCCAGGTATTTGCTAACGCTTGGACTTGCCGAACTTTATATAGTTTCTATATTCGGCATGAAACTCTTTGAGTTTCTTTTTCGGCTGTGAAACAATATGGGATGTAATATCCCTTAATTTAAGTAATATCTTCAAATATGCAAACAACATGACCATAGTGTCCATTCACGATGATTCAAACACAGCTTGCACAAATATGCAACACAACATCAATCTGATCACTAGCTGGCTAACTGAAAAAGGCATAATACATAAACCTTAAAAAAACGAACCTAATGATTCAAAAACCCATAGAAACTAAGCATCTCACTATCCAACATCCATGCTCCTACATGCAAAGCATTGATCCTAAAACCCACAACTATCACACAGGTGAAAACAATACGTTACTTGGACTTCATATTGATGTTGATCTAAGTTGGAATAGCCATGCAAATTATTTACACAACAAACTCAGGATAATAGCAAGCAAACTATACTGATTAAAAGAGATTGCTGTCACATACATAAAAATAGTAATTTATAAGGCATTATGTGAAAACATTTTAAGATATGCAGTTACTTCACACATATTCTGTACAGACTACAAACTTAACAGATTATAAATTTTGCAATATAAAATGGCAAAACTCATATTCTAGGAACAAAGAGAAGATCCCACACTTATACGGGGCACCATGACAGAACAAAATATTTAAGGTAAAACACTTATGCCACTACACAGCCATGCTAAAACACTACTTGAAGTTCAACTATAGAATAACCAGAACAGCCTATCAGATAGCAAGACCACAGTCAAATTAAATTACATAACATACAAGTACGAGGTAGTCCAGAAAGTAAGTTTCGTTTTTAAATATTTTTACTGCGGTGCTGCAATTGTAATGGTGTGCATGCATGCTGAGTTTGTTGATTTGTTAGCAAGGTGTTGGTACCATTTTCAGACATTCTCGCAGTGCGTGCACTTCGTGGAGTGTGTTTATGATGTCTAAGAAAATTGAATCGCCTGCTGCATATAAAATCGAATCATCCACTGCATGTGAAATTAGGTAAGTTATCCATTTCTTGAATGCAAGGAATGTTAAAGCAGCTGAAATTCATCGGCAAATTATTGAGGTTTATGGAGAACACGCAATGAGTGATTCAATGGTATGAAGATGGGACAGGTGTGCACGATGATGAATGGAGCGGGCAACCATCTTTAATGACTGACGATTTGGTGCGTTCAGTTGAAGAGAAGATTCAACAGAATAGGGAGATTCACTATGACATCACTCTTGCTGAAATTTCCAGAAGTTTCACGTTCATGTCTTCATGAAATTGTGTTGGAGAAACTGAATTATTGGAAATTGTGTGCACGCTGGGTACCGAAGTTGCTTACAGAACAACACAAAGTGAATCGGCTGCCAGTATATTGGAATTCTTGACACGCTACTATGAGGATGGCGATGCTTTCCTGAGCGGACTTGTCACCAGGGACAAGACTTGGGTGCCGCATGCAAACCCTGAATCCAAACAACAGTCCATGGAGTGGAGGCACACCTCATCACCAGTCAAGACGAAATTGAAGACAATGGTTTCTACTCGGAAAACCATGTGCACCTGTGTTTTAGGAGAGACAAGGAATTTTGCTGGTAGACTTCTTGAGTCAAGGCTCCACAACCAGCATGAGTATGTACCAGTGGTGCACCCAAGGAGGGAGCCAAGGGGCCCTGGTCCCCCCAAAAGAAAAAGGAAAAAAAAACACTAGAAAATTTTCCAAAAATCTTTTCCTAATTAAAATTCTTATATATGTGTCTTATATTTCTATACTACTTATGAATTAGCAGTCACATAAAGTGGGAATACCAGCCGCTGTGAATGCAAGACGAACGAAGTAGTGCTCTTGCGGATGGAGCACTAGTTTGCCCGAGTCGAGCCAGAGGAGATCACGGGTATCATGTATTGGCAATCACTGCAGATGCTCAGTCATAGGTCATATGTAATGTAGTGTGCATTCTCAAATCGTCTACTCAACTCAGCCCCCCCCCGATTAAATCTTGAGTGCTCAGCCCCCCCTCTAAGATTAAATCCTGAGTGCGCTACTGGTATGTACTGCCAAACCCTTAAGAAACTGCATTGTGCAATTCAGAATAAATGACGTGGCATGCTTACCAGGGGTGTTGTTTTGATTCGTGATGCCTGCCCACACACGGCAAGCATAACACAACAACTTCTCGCCACCTTCAGCTGGGAACAATTCCATCATCCCCCATATAGTCCTGACCTTGCAGCAAGTGACTTTCACTTGTTCAAACATCTGAAATCTTTCGTTGGTGGCTGGCAGTTTCACGATGATGAGGTCAAAGAAGCAGTCAATACTTGGTTTGCGTCACAAGTGGCAACCTTCTATGACGAAGGTAACTAACTCTTGGTACCCCGTTATGATAAAGTGCCTGAACAATGGCGGAAATTATGTAGAAAAGTAGTGAAAGATGTCTACTTTAATTTCTAATAAAGTTTGTTTTGTAAGTATATTTTTGTTTCTCTGACAGCCCATCGGAACTTACTTTCTGGACGTCCCTCGTATAATAATCATTACAAAAAGCCACCTGGAGCTTCTACATACCTGATATGATCCAACAAACTGCAATTCAATAAGAGAAACCTTAGAAACCCTACAGAGAGCTGAAACTAGCACTACATAGATATTATAGCGAGATGAAAAATTACACCAACTCACACAATGAAGTTTTCTCAAATACCAATATAGGGACAGAATCACCCTATTCATCCCACCTTCAAAAAGGTTAAAACATGCATTTAATGCAGGAGTTGTTTTTCGGGACATGTACTTGCTTCCACATGCTAACCAAAAAAAAAAAAAGCATTTCTATATATATATATGTTTATATATGTGTATATATGCATACATATAAACAGTTAAGTCAATGCCTAGCTTGTCATGGAAGAAAACCATGTGTATATATGCATACATATAAACAGTTTAGTCAATGCCTGGCTTGTCATGGAAGAAAACCATGAAACCATTGCCATCTAATAATATCTTCCTCAGATAAGCTCAGCACAAGCTTTGAGGAAGACAGCAGAAATGCTGCCAGAACAAACAGAAAAAAAAAAGAAAAAAGTTCAGTGCAGCAGATAAAACAGTCATGAACATTTATCAAAATTGCATGTTCTCAGTATTTTTCATTGAACAGAAAATGTAATAATACAGTTTTAACTGTTATGTTAAAAAAACTTCAGAATATTTAAAATTCAGAATTATTCGGAATTATTCAGAATTAAAATGAACATTTATCAAAATTGCATGTTCTCAGTATTTTTCATTGAACAGAAAATGTAATAATACAGTTTTAACTGTTATGTTAAAAAAACTTCAGAATATTTAAAATTCAGAATTATTCGCATATTTTTTAAAAAATAGTAGTACATGTAAAGTACCTGTATGCACATTAGTGTGCATGTGTATATTGTAAATATTAATAAAGTCTGACAATTAACTGAAAATAAAAAAAGTAGTAGTAGTAGATCTCTATGAAGTCAAAAGACATTCAACATTTCGACACTCAATACACTCTCCGGTAATGCATTCCACTTGCCATCCATTCTCCATGCAAAGAACTCACTCCCATGCTCACACCCTCCTTATGAAATTTCCAGGGATGGCCTGTATCCTTGTCTATCAACATTTTATGAATAATCTCTTCCTCACATTAACCTAGCAATAGTCCCTTACCAACTTATATGTCTTAATCATATCCACACACCCCCCCTCCTCCTATTCACAAGGCTCTGAATATGGCATTCCCTCAATTTTTCCCCATACTCACATTCTACAAACTGAAAACCACCTTAGTCATTTTTCTCTTGACCTTTTCCAGTATATCCTCATCCTCATGAAACCAGGAGCCAAATCGGCATACAATAATCCATATAAGGCAAGTGGAATGCATTGCCTGAGAGTGTATTGAGTGTCGAAATGATGATTAAATGGAATGGAACCATAACTTTTTGTTGCTTCTGCATGTCAAGCACCTCCTCATCATTGTATAATTCAATGTGATAATATCATAACTCGATACTGCATATTTTGAAGGAATGTGCGAGGGAATTAACATGTGCCTTGACATATTTGTTTAATATCAGACTTACACTAGGTCAAGTTCCAAAGAAGTGGAAGGAAGGCAAGAATTGTACTGATTCATAAAGGAATTGACAGAATTCAAGCATCAAATTATAGGCCAATGTGGGGGACTTTCTTTTAGTACCTTTCTAGCACTTTAACTACTATTGTAGTTAAAGTATTGGAAAGGCTGGTGAGAATCAGGATCCAGAATTGGGTTGACAATAATGGTATTATTTTTGATGGACAGCATGGATTTGCAAAAGGGAGGTCATGTTTTAGTCATCTACTTACTTATTACAATAACATGACATCAGCATTGGTTATGGGAGATGGATAGATACACAGTGGTATACTTACACTTGGCAAAGGCTTTTGATAGATTACCACATAATAAGTCAATAGTGAAATTAGAGCAGATAGATTTGGATATTAGATTAGTGCATTGGATTGGAAAAATATTAGTCGATAACTGATAGTTATTGACAATAAATTAAAGATGCCAGGAAATTATATTCTTGGTTTAATCCAAATGTAAGGAAACATAGTCTGGAAATAGTATAAACAAGTGGAAAGTTATTCCATCTGATTAAACTATAAATTAAAGATGCCAAGAAATCATATTCTTGGTTTAATCCTCTATCCAAGTGGAAAAACTTTCAACATCTTTCTCTAATCCAGAGTATTTTATCAATAAGGTGTGACACCTTTTGGCTACTTGTATATTGAAATATGATTTCTATATTACTTCAACCATTTAGGTAGTAACCCTTCCCATAATGTATAGCATTATACATGTCTGTAAGGATATATGCTTTGCATTATGGGATGCTAAAGCAAGTGATGTGAAGTCATTAGCCTATATATATATATATATATATATATATATACGAGTTACCCAGACGTGAAGTTACTTCACTTGGATAAAGGATGAAACCAAGAATATAATTTCTTGGCATCTTTAATTTATAGTATAAACAAATGGAAAACTTTCAACTAGTTGTTGATAAGTTGTGTATGGGGGAGCAATAACCAGAAGAGGAAAGTCACTAGTGGTGTGCCTCAGGTGCCTGTTTTAGGGCCATTGATGTTTAACCTATATATTAATGATACTGGGAAAGATTTGAATGGGAATGTACAGTGTTTGCAGATGATGCAAAGTTGGGACAAACTATGAGGAGTAGAGCAGATGTTGTGGCCTTACAAGAAGACTTGAATAGACTAAGTGAATGGGCATGGGAGTGGAAATACCAGGAAGTGCAAATAGATCTTGGGGTGATGGTGGGTAAGGATCTAAAATTTAGAGGATATATTACCAATTGTGATGACAACATAACGAATTTTGGTAATGATGCATTGGACAACACTGACTTGTATAAATAAGAAGATTCTTATTCCATCGTATAAGGCCCTGATTAAGCCACATACGGACTATTGTGCACAGATTTGGTCACCTGTTTTTCAAAAGGATGAAGAGATGCTGGAAAGGATCCAGAGGCAATTGACTAAGGTAGTTTCTGATTTCTGGAATGTTGAATATGAGGAAAGGTTGCGAAGATGCAATTTACAGAGTCTAGTGGATAGGAGGAAGAGGGGGTGATATGATAGAGATGTACAAGTGGTAAGGGGTTGTTATAGTATTAACATTGAAGAGGTTTTTCATAAAATGGTGGGATATTGGGGGAGAACAATCAGTCATCCCTGGCAGATTTATAAGGAGGATGTGAACAAGGAAAGTGAGAAGTAGGTTTTTTTGCATGGAGAGTTGTGAATGATTGGAATGCATTGCCCGAGAGTGTGGGGTCAGCAGAGAATTTAAATCAATTAAGGCACGATAGTGACTATTAGGATAATAATAACAACAACAACAAAATTAAAACTAACTATCATCACCCTGATGGAGTAATTTCAAAAGAAAGTGAGATATCTTCAATACTAATATACAGAGAGTTGAATGCTTAAAACCACATTATGGAAAAAAAAAACATTCTCTTGCTCTCTGTAATAGCTAAAATAAACTGAAAAAAGCAGAAGAGATGATTTCTTTGTATAGGAAAAACTGCTCACATCCTGGTTTCAGGAAATAATAAAAAATGATTAAGAAATGGCACAGAGGAACTTCAGGGATTTCAATATGTATTTAAAACCTTACTATCATTTTCATACATCCTATATAAGATAAATATTTGCATAAGAGTGTAACACAAAGTTTGATTTAAAGGTAGGAATGCGGGGAAATTCGGATGAGGCATAAAAGTGAGAGGAAGGAAATTTTTTTTTTCTCAAGGCACATGATTTTTTGGAACCTCGGAGAAGAATTGATAAGAATTGACAAGGTCAGTTGGCCATAAAGGTAATACAATAAATATCAACTGAATCTATAAAAACAATTCAAATACCTGATATCACTATTATTCCTAAGCATCTTGCAAAAAATGTAATCAAAAATAAAACATTTTATCTTGTTATAAGCAGACAGATCAAGTAAAGTTATTTTATAAAATGAATTTTATTTTATTTTATAAAAATTAAGTTTCCTGAATAATATACCTACAAATTTATTATTATTATTATGTGACACCTCCAAGGAGTCAAAGAACTCATCACAGGCAGGCACTCTACCACACACATCTAACACTTTCTCCTACTACAAAAATCACAAATCTCTTTTTTTTTTTGTTTAACATGTCTGTTAAAATGTAATTTTTAACGAAAATGTGTTTAACAAACAACATGCAACTCTTAACAAACTGGTTATAGACCAAGAAATGAATTGTTATGCTTATTTTTGAATGCCAGGAGTATCAAAAATAAGGGAGAAGAAATTGTTGCATTGACTGAGTTTGTATGCTTGAAAATAGTTGGAATAAGTCCAACATGGTTGGATAAGAATAACATTTTGATGGGAATAGACATGGAGAAATATGATGTTTTGCATGAAGACAGGAAAGGCAAGAAGGGAGGGGGGAGAATTGCTGCTGGTGATAGCAGGGGAATATGTCCGCACAAGGTTGAGATACAAGGGGAAAAAGCTGCAGTGGTTCTGAAGCAGTATAATGTGAAGTGGAAGTTGATTAAATGAGATATTTGGTGGGGGAAGGGGGTTGCTGCTACAGCCCAGTGAATGTGAAAGGTGGAGACAAAGAAATTTATAGGTAACTTGGCTTAGTGAGCAAGCAAAGAATGATCATTATGAATGATTCCAATTATGCAATATTGATTAGAATGGAGAGATAGCATCAAGAAATAAGGAGAATGAATTTCTCAAGTTCTTAAGGGACAACAATCTTAGGCAATATGTAACAGGGGGCACACAAGGGTTAAGAGTCTTAGATCTGGTTATATCATCAGAGAATGTGATTGTGAATGGAGTGTCTAATCTTCCCCCAGTTGGTGAGTATGACCATGAAATTATCACCTGGGTTACAGCCCAGTCTTATAAGAACTTCTATAAAAAAAGGAATATATGTGGAACTACAAGGCTGTGATTATGAAAATCTTAGGAGACAACTGGGAGCTATAGCATGGAAAGAGGAGTTGAGCGGGAAGGAGATAGATGCTGTGTGGGTGATCAAAAGCTGTTTAACAGCAGCACTGTCTGAGTGTATTCCAAAGGTGAAAAGGCTAAATAAGGTAGGAGTAAAATGGATGAATCCTACCTTGTTTAGCCTTTTCATCTTTGGCTGTCAGATAAGAGATTAAGCATGAAATCTGGAAGAAAGCACTGTGGAGGCAACACAACTCATCAATGCCCAGAGTAGTAGAGCATATTGTGGCCTTGCAGAAGGGTCTGAATAGACTATGTGGGTATGCAAATGAGTGGAGAAATCAGTTTAATGTTGCAAAGTATGCAAAGATTGGATGTAGAGTATACAATTAATGGAGAAATTTTGAAGGAGGTGGAGGAGATGAGAGATCTAGTAGTGATGTGGACAGAGACTTGAATTTAGGTGTCACATTGCTAAAATTGTAAAAACATCCTAACAGATTATGGCAATAATAAGGAAGACACTGACATTCAGAAGCAAAGAAGTTATGGTTCCCTTGTATCAGTCTTTGATTAGATAACATATGGACTACAGTGCACAGAAAATCTAATGGTTTTCTTCATGATGAGGTTGCTGGAGAGGTTCAGAGAAGATTTATTAAGTTAGTGTCAGGTCTATGAAATGTCAGATATGAGGAGAGGAGGAAATGCAACTTACAGAGCCTTGCGAATAGTAGAAGAAGAAGAGGAGGAGGATATGATTGAGACATATAAGTTGGTGTGTGTGTGTGTGGGGGGGTTGTTACAAGATTAATGTGGAAGAGATTTTTCATAGAGTAGAGAGAGGGGCAAGAGCAGAATTATAGGTCATCCCTGGAAGCTGTATTAGGAGGGTGTGAGCTGGGGAGAAAGAAGCATGTTCTTTGTTTGGAGAGTGATTGGTGAGTGGAATGCATTGCTTGAAAATGTCGTGAGTGTGGAAACTGTGAATGGGTTTAAGACATGATTTGATGATTTTTTTTTTTTGCATGAGAGAATATGGACCTACAATAATGAGTCCTTTGAATCCATGGAGGTCATATGTTAATAGTAATAATAATAATAATAATAATATACATGTTCTTCACTAAACTCTGATAAATTTTGTTCTCAGAACTTATCAGAGTTTAATTCAGTAAGCTTATACAATATACCATTACATTTATTATTTAATTATTATTTCATAAAAAGAAGCAATTAGGTCATAGATGAGAAAAGAAAAAATACCTTCTACCATAAACACCAGAGCGACGAGCAGCATCAAACTTTGCAGGCGGCACAAATTCAATATCTCCAAAAGCTGGTGTGGGAAGTTTCTTACAGGCTGTTACTATAAAAGTTCATTTAACACAATAAATGAAAGACGTTTTCAGTAAACATTTCTATTATGTGAAAACAAGTTCCTTACAGTGCAAAATTAGAAATTTTAATTTCCTTGTTTTAATAATTCAGAACAACTGAAGCTATGCTCTTGTATTTTTCCATGTGAAAGGATAAACAACATAAACCTTATATCAATGGAAAACAAATTAAAACTTTTTTTTCCCCATTTCCAACTAAAATTACTTTAGATTATTGTAACGTATATTAAGACAGTGAATCCAAATCTACAAGCCAAAAAAATGCTCTCATGCAAGCATTTTTTCATTTTTAACAGACAAATGTGTTTTTCTAAATTGAATATAAAAACTGAATTTAAATTAAGTTAAGGGGATAATACATCCCTCATTATTTTACAGCCGGATACGAAACTCGGAGATCGAAATCTAAGAGTTTCACTGAAGAACCATCGGCAAGTCTAAGCATAAGTCAGCATTTGGGTAGTACAACACTATGGCAACTCGTGTTTTTTTTTTCTCATAATGTAGAAAAGTGTTGTACTACCCAAGTAATGACTTACGCTTGGACTCGCCGATAGTTCTTCGGCATGAAACTCTTAGATTTCGATCTCTGAGTTTCATATCCGGCTGTAAAATAATGAGGAATATATTATCCCTTTAACTTAATTTATGCCGCTGGAAAAAATAGCCTCTTGGCTCTTTATCGTAGTAATAATAATATATGGGTACACCTGTCTGGCAATTCGTTAGCGGGGGTATATTTAAGCTTGGTTCAATTAAACCTTGGTATTCTAGGTCTACCTACTCACTGATGAGACCTCAATAAAGGTCGAAACCGGTCTGGGTAGTGACCTCTCCTCATAATGTAAAACAGTAATACATCTCCAAGGAGCTGTGTTTTACATTATGAGAAAATATTAAGGATAGTGACGAAGCTTGCGCCACCTTTGACATGAGTTACCATAGTGTTGTACTACCCAAGTGATGACTTATGCTTGGACTCGCCGATAGTTCTTCGGCATGAAACTCTTAGATTTCGATCTCTGAGTTTTGTATCCGGCTGTAAAATAATGAAGGATGTATTATCCCCTTAACTTAATTTATGCTGCCGGAAAAAATACCCTCTTGGCTCTTTATCGTAACTGAATTTAAACTCAGTCCTTTACTTTATGAGATGATACTATTTTTTTAAATAAATCTAATACAAGTCTTGAAGTGCTCTTTAAATAAACTGAATAAATGCTGTAGCAAATTTGGTATGAAAATTAGCAACAAAAAGACAAACACTTTAAAAATAGATAGGAACATGGGAAACATCAATGTCCTCAATGGAGAATCTATAGAAAAGTAAGCAATCAGCTCTACCGCTCTACTGACAAGAAAGGAGATACAACACATAATTAAGAATCTTCCTAATAATAAATCCCCTGGGTGCGATAATATCCTGGCTGAGCTGTTGAAAGCTGCGACTGGCTATAATAACTATTTAGTGGAATCCATTCAGGACATCTATAAAATTCAATCAAAAATCAATAAAATTACCTGAAGTTTTTACAACATCTATCTGCATACCAATTTCAAAGAAAAACGATGCACAAAATTGTGAGGATTACAGAACTTTGAGCCTAATACCTATGCATCTAAAATTATTTTAACCATTGTTAACAAAGAAATTGAAAAAGCCTTAATTGGTGAATTGAGTGAACAACAAAAAGGCTTCAGAAGAGGAATAGGAACCATTAATGCTATCCTGGAACTAAAAATACTAATAGAAAGATCACTTGAAAGAAATAGGAATATATACATATGCTTCATATACTTTCAGAAGGCCTTCGACCAGATAAACATAATAAAATGTTCAATATATTAGATAAATTAGACATAGAAGATCATGTACTTAAAATTATAAAAATGATTTACACCAAACAGAAAATGCAGCTGTTTAACTCTGAGACTTCTGAAGTGAAAATAAAAAGAGGAGTTAGACAAGGTTGTATCATTTCACCAAATTTATTTAATATCTATAGTGAGACAGTGATGAAAAAGATTGAAAAATAAAAAATACAGATTAGTATCAATGGTATAAAATACAATAATCTTAAATATGCTGATGATACCATTCTAATAGCATAAAACAGAAACAAATTAATCAAATTACTGCAGCTACTAATCAAAGAAGATAAAGAGTTTGGATTAGATATAAATGCAAAAAAGACGAAAATTAAGAAAATCTCAAAACAAAACAGATCCGAGGCAGAAATATTCATAAACAATATGAAAACTGAACATACCACAGAATACAAATATTTAAGCACCTACTTTACTGCAGATGGAAAGCAAGATAAAGAAATAAAAATAAGAACAGTCATAGCTAAAGATGCCTTCTGGAAAAATAAAGATCTGCTCAGAAGTTCTGTGGGTATCGAGAAAAAGAAAAGAATGAAAAGAACATTAGTGTGGCCAGTTTTCACATATGGAAGTGAAAATTTGGATATTTTCACTTCCATATGTGAATATCTTCCTGGATATTCAAGAAGAGAGTAAGACAACAGATAATGGCCTTTGAAATGTGGTGCTATAGGAGAGCTCTGAAAATCTCATGGACAGAACATATGACAAATACAGATGCCCTACAGAGAATGAGAACACAGAGATCTTTATTACAGGAAATGATCCAAAAAACGATGAGATTGGCAGGATACTGAGAGGTTCAGTAGGACAGAGGGAGGATACTAACAGTTTTAGAAGGAAAAATTATGGGAAAAGGATCAAGAGATAAAAAACTAAGGACATGGTTTGAAGATATAAGATCATGGACAGGATCACATGGCTATGCAGAAACAAAAAGGAAAGCCACCAACAGACAGAACTGGAAGGACATGGTGCTGCACCCTCTCACTGAGGAAGCTACATGAAGAAGAAGAAAAAGCAATCAGCTAATCATCTTTTATTTTCTTCTTATTTCTTTTTTTTTGAAACATGGCCTGTTATGTTCATTTAGTTAAGTGAGTGACCAACAGGATAAATGGTTTCATTAGGAAATTATGGTGACTGAGCAATGATACAGACGGAATGTTAGGAATGATGTAAGACTATTGTTAGCTTACTCAAAGTGAAAATATAAAAGTGCTCACAAGTGGGAATTAATTACTGTGTGTGGGGGGGAGTGTATATTAGCCTCATTCATCAATCAAGAAATCACAAAATCAGTAACACAACAGTGCCATATATATATATATAGACAAGTGATTAGGAAGAAAGAAAGAAGGAAAGAAAGAATCTTTTCTTTTAAGCTTGCACGGTGATCCAAGTACATTTTTGAAAATTATGGAGACAACTACCATGTTTGAGTAAAACTTTAGTTTAATATAACTAAACTCTACATTCGACCTTTATACCAAGGTCATCTTCTGGAGCATATGCACTATATACAGAGAACAAGCTACACTATAATCTATCTGGTTTGTTAAAGTTACTGACCAACCGTTACAACAATTGTTGGCCTGACCTCTAGTGAAAAATAAATAAAAAAATAAATAAATAAAAAATAAAATAAAATAGAATATACATCAATGCTAGAGTCCTATTATTAATATTGTCTGTTGGTTGTATTATTACATTGGACATAACAAGTCTATGTATACACACACACACACACACACACACACACACACACACACACACACACACACACACACACACACACACACACACACACACACACATGTATGTATATATACTATTAAAAAGTTTTAATGACTGATATCAAGAGATAAAGAGATGACATGGTATACTTGAAAAGATACTACTAGTTTACTAGTTTCGTTGAATTGATCAACATCTTCAGGTATCACAATCCAAGAAATATATAAAAAAATTACAGAGACTTAAAATTTCATTAACAGAACAAGTACAAAAGACAGTAGCGTGTTTGAAAACAAAATGCGAGCTTGAGTTCCAAATAAACGTAGACTACGTGCTGTCGTGAGTGCGCCAATACTGAACAGAGGAAACGTGTGCATCAGAGAGAGATTGAAACTTAGGCTGTTGTTGATATGGGAAGAATCTAGAGAAATTTCTCTAGATTCGACAATCTTTCTCTCGAGCTCATCATAGCACACATGGATGTTAGAAGTTTGAGTCCAGTTTACAGTGTTGGCGGCCTTCGTCTGAGTTAACTGAAAAGAGAACGTGGCTAGAGAGAGCGCTAGCTCTAGTCCTGTTGTAGGAGATATCTCCACGGTGTTCTTCCAAATGTAGAAGGATGGATTTAGCAGTCTGGCCATAGTATGGCTTTCCACAATCACATAAAATCTTGTACAATCCTGGAAACTGAGTTGGAAGATGTTTCTCTTTAGGTTTACTAAGTATTGAACGAAGTTTTGGGAGCATAGTAAAGCAAGTTCTGAAGTTAAACTTCTTGAGAATTTTTGCCAGTTTTGGTGAAAGAGAGCTGATGTAAGGCAAAGAGATGAATGCTCTGGGGGAAGAGGGATCTTCAGAAGTAGTTGAGTGACTGGGGGAAAGAAATTTGTCAATTTTATTAGGAGAGAAACCATTATTAATAAAAGTTTTTTTAAGAAAAAGGAGTTCATTTTCAATTTCTGCTTCTTTTGTAAGTAAGGATTTGGCTAGGTGAGCTAAGGTGGAAATAATACCAAATTTTTGTGGGGGGTAGTGATGGGAGGAAGCATGAAGGTATCTATCAGTATGAGTAGGTTTTCTAAAAATTGAGATTTATACTCTCAGCACATCTGGTGAGTTTTAGGTCAAGAAAGGAAAGGCAGTCATCGGATTCCAGTTCGAAGGTAAAAGAGATTTTTTCATGACACTTGTTTAGGTGGCCTAAAAATAAATTGCGGTTGTTGATACCATCTTCCCAGATGAGTAAAATATCATCAATATAATGATACCAAAATTTAGGTTTAAGGGGGAAGGAGTTAATAGCTTTTTCTTCAAAATCGTTGAGAAATATATCTGCGAGAATCGGAGAGAGTGGGCTGCCCATGGCCAGACCTGAGTTTTGTAAGTAGATCTTATTGTCATATTTGAAGTATCCTTACTTTATGCAATGGGAGAGTAAAGTAAAGAGTTTTATAGATAATTTGTTCTTGAGAAGATCAAGGACTTCTTGAGCAGGCACATTTGTAAAGATAGAAACAATATTGAAACTGGCCATTAAATCTGTTTTTTTAAGTTTGATGTCCTTGATTTTTGAAACAAAATCTGCAGAGTTTTTAATATGAGAAGAGGAAATTCCAGAAAGATTTCTTAAAAAACTCGCAAAAAGATGTTTGGAAATGAATTATGATAATAAATATATATATATATATACATATATATGTAAATATATATACATATATTCACAATATGATTATACATGTACATTCCAACCAGTTGGTATGGAAAGGTTTTCTAATATTAGCTAGAAGTTGGCTAGAGTGCTGACTTATGCTGGATCTTATATATTAGGTAGGCTGAATGTGTGCCATCCAGATTCTTGGAATGTTCATGCCACCATTGTTGTTGATATTTGGGTGGTTTATCAGAATTTCGCAGGCTTCGTTAAATTTCCTGCAAAATTCTGATAAACCACCCAAATATCAACAACAATGGTGGCATGAACATTCCAAGAATCTGGATGGCACACATTCAGCCTACCTAATACATAAGATCCAGCATAAGTCAGGACTCTAGCCAACTTCTAGCTAGTATTAGAAACCCTTTCCATACCAACTGGTTGGATGTACATGTATAATCATGTTGTATATATATGTGTATATATATATATATATTAGGGTTACCAAGTAATTTTATAAGCTTGGTTATTTAACTCCTAATCCCAAGTATGCAAACAATTAAGTTTGCGCTTGAAACATAGTTCAAGTCTAAAGATGGTACAACACCAGGGCAACTCATTGTAAAGGTGGGTAAAGCTCTGATCACTAGTCTTAGTATTTTCCCATAATGTAAAGGACATCTCACTAAAAGATGTATATTGCAATACATTATAGGTGAGGTCACTAGACCCTAGTTGATAAGGCTCTGTATTGCTAAAAGCTTGGTATTTAGGGTCTAGCTACTCACTGAGGAGACCTCAAAAAAAGGTTGAAACCGGTCTGGGTAGTGACCCCACCCCACCTATAATGTATTGCAGTATACATCTTTTAGTGAGATGTGCTTTACATTACAGGAAAATATTAAGACTAGTGATCAGAGCTTTACTCACCTTTACAATGAGTTGCCCTGGTGTTGTACCATCTTTAGACTTGAACTATGTTTTAAGCGCAAACTTAATTGTTTGCATATTTGGGATTAGGAGTTAAATAACTAAGCTTATAAAATTACTTGGTAACCCTAATATACAATATCCCCAAGTTAAAAAATAAATTACATCTATATCTCCTCCAGAGATATAGATGTAATTTATATAGATATAGATGTAATAAAAACACCTTGCATTCTATAGGTAAAGTTGATAAGGCTCTGTATTGCTAAAAGCTTGGTATTTAGGGTCTAGCTACTCACTGAGGAGACCTCAAAAAAAGGTTGAACCCGGTCTGGGTAGTGACCCCACCTATAATGTATTGCAGTATACATCTTTTAGTAAGATGTGCTTTACATTACGGGAAAATATTAAGACTAGTGATCAGAGCTTTACCCACCTTTACAATGAGTTGCCCTGCTGTTGTACCATCTTTAGACTTGAACTATGTTTCAAGCACAAACTTAATTGTTTGCATACTTGGGATTAGGAGTTAAATAACTAAGCTTATAAAATTACTTGGTAACCCTAATATACAATATCCCCAAGTTAAAAAATAAATTACATCTATATCTCCTCCAGAGATATAGATGTAATTTATATAGATATAGATGTAATAAAAACACCTTGCAGCAACTTCTATAGGTAAAGTTGATAAGGCTCTGTATTGCTAAAAGCTTGGTATTTAGGGTCTAGCTACTCACTGAGGGGACCTCAAAAAAAGGTTGAAACCGGTCTGGGTAGTGACCCCACCCCACCTATAATGTATTGCAGTATACATCTTTTAGTGAGATGTGCTTTACATTATGAGAAAATACTAAGACTAGTGATCAGAGCTTTACCCACCTTTACAATGAGTTGCCCTGGTGTTGTACCATCTTTAGACTTGAACTATGTTTCAAGCACAAACTTAATTGTTTGCATACTTGGGATTAGGAGTTAAATAACCACGCTTATAAAATTACTTGGTAACTCTAATATACAATATCCCCAAGTTAAAAAATAAATTACATACATACATACATATATACATACATACATACATACATATATATATATATATATATATATGTGTGGTGATCAGCTTTTACTCGGTTGTTGTACATTTGAATAAAATATAGATTTAATGACTATAAAACCGAGATAACATATAAAGATTTTAATGACAAATACTACTAGTTTCGGCATATGGCAGCCTTCTTCAGGTATTTATAAAGGAATACTAATAAACGTTGAATTATTTAAACAAACTGGAAATTACAGGTACAAATTGCCTCACATAATCGATACATAAAAACGTTGTATTTTTTCAAGTTGTTCCAACTGGCGTGCCATTGTTTATTGCAATTGTGCGTGCCAGTTCACGTGAACGCCAATATTGAACAACTGCAGCATGGCTATCTGGGATGTTATAACTTAAATTGTTGTTTAAGTGGACCAGGTTCAGCAGGATTTCTCTTGATTCTACAATTTTCCTCTCAAACTCATCATCACAGCGAAAGATATTTTCTGATCTATTCCAGCAAACAGAGTGGCTTTGTTGGTTATCATTAGGATTATTTGAAAAAAGAATATGACTGGATAACGCCGTTGCATGAGATCTTTTGTAAGAGATGTCTCTCTTATGCTCTTCTATTCTTTGTTCAATAGATTTGTTTGTTTGTCCAAAGTATGGGATATTGCAATCGCACCACAATTTATATACTCCCGGGTACCTAAGGTTGTGATGGGTAGGTTTTGGATGGCTGATTAGAGAATGGATTTTAGGAAGTGTGGTGAAGAAGGTCCTGATATTATATTTTTTAAGGACTTTAGCTATTTTTTAACAAGATGAACTACAAAAAGAAATGAATCACCTCACTCTTATTTTTAAACAAAATGGATACTCTGAAAAAACAATTAAGAAATTTCTTCTGGATCCTCCTAGGCAGTGCACAACAGAGACTATTAATTTTAAAGGAAGCATCTCCATTCCATACATTAGCACAGTCTCCAAAAAAATAGCTAAAGTCCTTAAAAAATATAATATCAGGACCTTCTTCACCACACTTCCTAAAATCCGTTCTCTAATCAGCCATCCAAAACCTACCCATCACAACCTTAAGTGCCCTGGAGTATATAAATTGTGGTGCGATTGCAATATCCCATACTTTGGACAAACAAACAAATCTATTGAACAAAGAATAGAAGAGCATAAGAGAGACATCTCTTACAAAAGATCTCATGCAACAGCGTTATCCAGTCATATTCTTTTTTCAAATAATCCTAATGATAACCAACAAAGCCACTCTGTTTGCTGGAATAGATCAGAAAATATCTTTCGCTGTGATGATGAGTTTGAGAGGAAAATTGTAGAATCAAGAGAAATCCTGCTGAACCCGGTCCACTTAAACAACAATTTAAGTTATAACATCCCAGATAGCCATGCTGCAGTTGTTCAATATTGGCGTTCACGTGAACCTGCACGCACAATTGCAATAAACAATGGCACGCCAGTTGGAACAACTTGAAAAAATACAACGTTTTTATGTATCGATTATGTGAGGCAATTTGTACCTGTAATTTCCAGTTTGTTTAAATAATTCAATGTTTATTAGTATTCCTTTATAAATACCTGAAGAAGGCTGCCATATGCCGAAACTAGTAGTATTTGTCATTAAAATCTTTATATGTTATCTCGGTTTTATAGTCATTAAATCTATATTTTATTCATATATATATATATATATATATACATACATAGACTTGTTGTTGTGTCCAATGTAATTCTGCAATATTAATAATAGGACTCTAGTGTTGATGTATATTCTATTCTATTTTTTTTATATTTTTATTTTTTATTATTTTTTTTTTGCTAGAGGTCAGGCCAACAATTGTTTTAACGGTTGGTCAGTAACTTTAACAAACCAGATAGATTGTAGTGTAGCTTGTTCTCTGTATATAGTGCATATGCTCCAGAAGATGACCTTGATATAAAGGTCGAAACATCGAATGTAAAGTTTAGTTATATTAAACTAAAGTTTTACTCAAACATGGTAGTTGTCTCCATAATTTTCAAAAATGTAAAAGAAAGAATCTCTTGATGTGCTTAGCTTTGAGTGAATGAACAGCTGGAAATTATTCCTGAGAGAAAATGATGTGAGGAGGAAGCTTGTTCCAAAGAACAGAAATGGAAACAAAAATACATGAGAAAACAGAAAATGTTTTCTCATGCATTCACATGCTTAGGAAAAAGCAGAGAAATGATGTTGGTCAGTTTTAGGTTGGAGTAGCATCCATGAATACAAGTACGGTAAAGGAATATGGAAGAAGCAGAATGCCTATGAAAAGTATTTGGAGTGAGTCAGTCAGGGAAGGTAGGAATGGATAATCTCATCTATTAAGCAGACTCCTTTTTCTTCATCAAGCAACTTTAGTGTGATTTCTTGTGCACTGTCCCAAATGTAAGGTTGAGTTAATTTAGGATTTATACAGTGTTAGAAGTCATATAGGTGAGAATTAGTATCCTGAATGGAAGAGGATACCAAATTTTTTGAGACCAAGGAGGATGATAAATGTGATGTGTTTGCATCAGAAAAGGTAAGGGAGAAGTAAAGAAAAATCTGATTTTGGCCAGAGATCTGAATATTATCAAAGGTAAGGGAGAAGTAAAGTGAGACCTCGCTTTAAGAAATAATGTAGGACTCAAATTTCACTAGGTTGTTCTCCCCCTCCCCCTTCCCATTGGAGAATAGTAAGGAGATTGGTTGTGTAAGGCTTTGGTTATGGAATATCTTGACACATCTCTAGGTTTATTAAAGAGGAGAAATGAGGTATACTGTCATCAGGAAAACTATGGATAGGATTTGAGGTTAGTGAGAGAGAAAGTGTGGGCAAAGTATAGTGTCCTAGACTACTCCATATAGACTCCACCCACAGGGGTTTGCATGTAGAATCAATATCTTGATTTTTACTGGTAGATAAATTTCTTCACCTTTTATGAAACCATAATCCTACAAATTCAGAGATCTGAAGTGGCTTGAAAAAAGGTTTACAATTTGCCTCAAGAGTTGAGGTTCCTGGATTATTTACTCCTTAGCATACCTATTATGAGAAGTATGGTAAATGAGGAGGTATACAATGTTTGTTTTTCAGAGGGGGTGGGGAGGATGAACAGGTTGACTGGTGCTTTTGATGTGAGGAATAGAACCAAAACATTTGGCTGGACAGAAGGAGAATGCAAAATGAATATCTGGAGATTACTGAGGAGAGTGAAAGATAACAGCATGATAAGAAAACTGTTTAGCATGTTGCTCAAATATGACAATCAGGAACTGAGGTGATAAGCCAAGATCTCAAAGCTGTGTGAGAAGTAAGAAGTGAATTTGAATGAATTTGGTGTTGTCAACTGGAGAAGTTGCTTGAGTGGAAAGTAATTACAGAAGTGAACAAGAGATATGAGGAAGTAAGAGAATGTGGAAGAGTTGGAAAGATTGGAGAATTGCTTGCAAATAGAGAGATGAGCAGTAGGAGAGAAACAAGAATGAGAGAACAGGTATGCAAGATAGACAGAAAGCAGGTTGAATTAGATGGAGAGTGACACATGGTGTAAGAAAGGTGGTGCTAAAAACTGTAGTGAATCTGTGAAAGGGGGTAGTCAACATAGGAATAGAATGGCCTGAGATGCAAGGTAATAGGTATGGAGAAAATATGGGATGGGTGTTGATAGTACATGGGAACAGCAAAGGGCAGATGTTGAGTAGTCACAATGAAGAGACACTATGGCAGGATTGGTTATAGATACAAAAATGAATTGATGTATTTGTTTATGAATCCTAGAAATACCAGAAATAAGGGAGATGAAATCATTGTCTTAGTTTATTTGCCAGAAAATTGTTGAAATAAGTAAAACACAGTTAGATGAAAATGACAACCTGACTAAAACATAGATGGACAGTATGATGTTTTTCATGTTGGCAGGAAGAGAAAAAAAAAAAGAAAGGGGGAGTGCTATTGATAACAGCCAGGAAGTTATGCCTATACAAGAGGAAAATGCAAGGAGAAAATAATGGCAGTACTTTGAGGCACCATTGTCACTACTTCTCTTATGATGTGAGGTAGAGGCAGAAAGGATGAAAAATTTAATTAGATGTTGATTGTGGACCCGGATATGTGATGTTTATGGAATTCTTGACATACTTGTTTAACATAAATCTTGCAATGGAAGAGAGTCCCAAAGGAGCGGAGAAAAAATAAAATAAAATTGTGACACTTCACAAAGCAAGTGATAAGACTGAGGCTTTAAATTACAAGGCAAAATTATTATTATTATCCTAAGACCCTATGGAATCAAAGATTCATCTAGGTGATCCCTTTGTCATACACACAGCTCGTCATACCTTGCCTTCTCTTCTCTTCTTAAGTATTCTGCAAATGAGCAGGTTCTTCTCTTTAGTAGCAAAAACTTTCCTTCCACTCTCTTCTGTTCTGAGCCTTCTCTTTCAAAGGTGTGTACCTGTATCCATTCAGCATGTCATCTAGCATTGTTTTCCTTACTCTTCCTCTGGGTCTTTTTCCATCTATTTTTCCTTCGATGGCATCACTGATGATTCCATTTCCTCTCAGAATATGTTCGATCCAGTTTCCCTTTCTTCTTTTTATCCTCTTTAATAGACTTCTTTCTTCTTCTACTCTTTTTAAGACCTCTTCATTAGTTATTTTATTTGTCCATTTGATTTGTTTCATCATTCTCCAAATCCACATCTCAAAGCTTTCCAAAATCTTAATTTCTTCTTTCTTCAATGTCCAAGTTTCAGCTGCATAGAGGGCAACACTCCACACATAACATTTTATTAGTCTTTTCTTTAGGTTTCTATCCATTTTACTTCTGAATAAATTCCATTTTCTATTCAAGGCATCTCTTCCCATCGCTATTCTTGCTTTTATGTCACTTTTACATCTTCCATCACTGCTAATCACACTTCCTAGATATTTAAATGTCTTTACTTGATTCAATTTTTCCCCATTTAGTCTGATATCCATATTTGCCTCTTTCCTTGCTACTTTCATTACCTTTGTTTTTTTTTTCATTACCTTTGAATTTCATTCCATAATTTGAGACCAAGGAGGATGATAAATGGACTACAACATCTGTTCAACAGATGTTGTAGTCCTGTTTCAGTATTTGATAATAATGCCTTGTCATCTGCATATCGTATTGCAAATATCTGTCTACCTCCAATCTTTATTCCTTCTCTTGTCTCTGCAGACACCACATTCTAACGCAATGCATTCCAATCATTCACAACTCTGCATGCAAAAAACCTACTTCCTTGTTCACAACCTCATTATACAGCTTCCAGGGATGAACCACTTGTTCACCACTGATCTCCCACCATTTTATGAAAAACTACTTCAACATTGATCCTATAACAACCACTTATAAACTATATATCTTTATCATATCACCCCCCCACCTCTTCCTCCTATCCACAAGACTCTGTAAATTGCATCTTCACAACTTTTCCTCATATTCAACATTCCAGAGATCATAAACTACATTAGTTAATTGCCTCTAGACCCCTTTTCAATACCTCTTCATCCTTTTGAAAACTGGGTGACCAAATCTGTGCAGAGTGGTCCATGTGTGGCTTTCCATTGTATAAGGCCCTTAATCAGAGCTTTATACAATGGAAAAAGAATCTCCTTATTTATATAAATTGGCAATGTGTCCTCTAAATTTTAGATCCTTATCCACCATCACCCCAAGATCTCTTATTTCCTCCACTTCCAAAATATATTTCCACCAAGCATAAATTCTACATCCCATCTTTGTTTCCGAAATTTTAAAACCTCACATTTTGCTACCTTGAACTGGCATCCCCACTCCTGTGACCATTCACTCAGTTTATTCAAATCTTCTTGTAAAGCCACAATAACTGCTATAGTCATCATAGTTCATCCCAACTTTGCATCATTTGCAAACAACTGAATATCCCCATCCAAATCTTCTCCAATATCATTAACATACAGGTTAAACACCAATAGCCAAAAAACAGACCCCTGGGGTACACCACTAGTGAGTTTCCTCTTCTGAGATATTGCTTCCCTATACACAACTTCCTGATACCTATCAGATAGCCAATCTCTAATCCAATGCACTAGTCCGATATCCAATCCCATCCTCTAGTTTGACTACCAGCTTATCATGTGGTAATCTATCAAAAGCCTTTGCAAAATCGAAGTATACTGCTGTGTATCTTTGTGCACTTGAACCACAACAACTGATGCTTGAGTTCTGTCACTTCCCTTATGAAGCAGCACAATCTTGTCTTCCTTCCTTCCTTCTTCTCCTTTGGAACTTGACCCAGGAATGACCCTGGCACATTGTGGTGATATATTATAAAGTTCCACAGCCTTATTAAAATCAAGTTTGCTCAATTTCCCATATGCCTCTTGCTCACTAAATGTCAGTCTCTCTGCATCATCATCAACTGCTCTCAAACTCTCCATGATGTCACATTCACAAGAATGAAAGACTTTTATGAACTGCTTATTAAATATCTCAACTATATCCTCTGCAGCAGTTGTCTTTATACCATTTTCTCCATCCTTTCATAATCATTCTTTTTTTTTTGATGGCTACATATTGAAAGAGCTCTCTAGGATTCTTTTGGCTTCATTAGTTAACTGCTGCTGATACTTCATTTTTGCAACCCTTACCAACCAAGTCTCCATTCTTGCCTGTTTTTGGTAATCCTCTTATGTTGTTTCCATAATGCTTTTTTCCTCTGTATCACATGCTTAATCACACCTACCTTATTTAACTTTCTGATCGTTGGAATACATTTAGACATTGATCTACTAGATAGTTCTTCAATATCACCCAAGCAGCATTGATCTCCTTTCTACCAAACTCCTCATTCCATGCTACACCTGCAAGCTGTCTCCTTAGCTTCTCACAATCACCAGCCTTGTAGCTCCATATATACCTTTTCTTCACAGAGGTCCTCACACTGCTGGCAACTATCCAAGTAATCACTTCATGGTCACTCTCACCAACTGATTTGACATCTCATTTATAATAACATCCTCTGATGAGATTATCAAATCCAAAACTTGAGAAACTTATTTTCTTTACTTGCAGCTGCCATCTCATCATCCCAGTCTATATTGCAATAATTAAAATTGCCCATAATGATCACCATTTTCTCATTTGCTTGTCTAATTTGATTATCCATTTCATGGTCACTGCCATTCACATTACTAGGTCTATGACAACATCTGATTAGGTATTTCATTCTGTTCACCTCTATCTCACACCATACTGCATCAAAACCACAGCTGTTATTTCCCTCTTGCATCTCTACTTTGTATGGCTATAACTCTTTCTCTATCAGCAATATCCCCCCCCCCCTGCCTTTTTACCCTTTCTATCTTCATAAAACACATCAAGCCCTTCCATTTTTATTCCTGTCAGGATGTAAGGTTTTAAAACAAGGATGGGATCAGAAAATTGGTGGAATATTTTGCAAGAGTTTAAGGAAATAAGAGATTGGAGGGAGGGTTGGAACAAAATGTCATTCCTTTAAATTCTATAAAGAGTGGTGAGTGAGGGAATGAGGAACAGATATTTTACATGAAGAGTAGAGATGGTGGATTAGTAGAATGCATTACCAATGGTGAGTAATTCTAATCGTTAAAGGTACCTATGGCATGACTATAAATAATAAATTATACGATAACCACAGTAATTAACTTTAATGAAATGAAAGTGCAGATATTTCATACTGAAAATAACAGTATATCATTATCACCGTGTAAAAACAAGCAAATCAAAGGAACAGGAATACAAACTATATACAGAGTCGAAAGTTTATTTTTCACTTGGTTAGACTATAATAAATTTAGTTTAATACTTTATCCAAGTGTGAGCAAACAAAGTTTGTGCCTGAAAATATCTTCAGGACTGGGGTAAGGTAGTACAACACCGGGCAACTCGTAGCAAAGGTGGACCAAGCTAACATCACTCCTATCTCAGTATCTCCCATAATGCAAAACACATCTCCTTGCAGATATGTATAATGTTATACCTTAAGGGAAGGGCCACTACTCAGACTAGTTTCGACTTTTATTGAGGTCTCTTCAGTGAGAGCCAGGCCCAGAAGTGGAGATACAAGGCAGAAGCAATGGCGAGGTAATAAAAAGGTGGCACACCTTTTGGCAACTCCTATAGGTAAAGATGACCTTGCCATTGCTTCTGCCTAGTATCTCCACTTCTGGGCCTGGCTCCCACTGAAGAGACCTCAATAAAGGTCGAAACTAGTCTGGATAGTGGCCCTTCCCTTAATGCATAACATTATACATATCTGCAGGGAGATGTGTTTTGCATTATGGGAGATACTGAGATAGAAGGGATATTAGCTTGGTCCACCTTTGCTCGGAGTTGCCTGGTGTTGCACTACCTTACCCCAGTCCTGAAGATATTTTCAGGTGCAAACTTTGTTTGCTCACATTTGGATAAAGGATTAAACTAAATTTGTTATACATACAGAGTCGGTGGTTTACCAATTAAAAACTGTTGCCACGTGCTAGAAATTAATATTAATAAATAATATTATTAAAAAACTATTTCTGATGGTTACATAAGATAAGAATCACCCAAACTTTTGGAAAAGAGAGAGACAATCGTTCCGATTCAGATGGTAATGGTGAGTAATTTTCAGAATTTAAGGTGTAGTATGATAGACACTGTAACAGTTCAGATTTTAGTCAAAAGTCTCATCATGAGATGGATTTCTGGTAGTAATAATAAAACAATTTAAAAAAAATACAGGCAAGTACAGTAATAGTACTATGACCATTGTGCTATTTTTAGGCCTTTCCTATATAAAAATAACAGGATGGCCTAATAGTTAAGAAAGGATTAAGTACCTTCTTAGTGAAATTAGTGATTAAGCACTTTATTATTTTTAAATAACTAGTTTTTAAAACATCACTTTTGAAATAGAAGATACTGTAATAAACAAACCTCGTAAGCAACTGGGTTTTGGTGCACTCCAAACTCCACCATCAGTGCAGCTAATTGTGGCAGAACCATTGAGAATATAGAGTGAATCGCACTGATATGTGATTATTGAGCCCTGATATAACCTTCCAGAAATAGCACCACTGATTGCTACATCACCATCTTCAAGTGGTCCAGGATCTTCACATCTACCTGCAAAATAGTACAACAGTAATCTGATTTAAAATTCTAGTAAAGTATTAAAAAGTATTTAAAATATCACATGATTTATGACTTATCTTCTACAGTTGGATGGTTACTACTAATGACATTCATGCTAATAATTATAGTAATCATGAATAAAAACAAATTATGTAAAAAGAGTATCTATTTGCAAAACTCTAGTAATAAATTTAGTTTAATCCTTTATCCAAGTGTAAGCAAACAAAGTTTGCACCTGAAGTATCTTCAGGACTGAGGAAACTCGTGGTAAAGGTGGACCAAGCTCTCATCACTCTTTGTCTCAGTATCTCCCATAATGCAAAGCACATCTCCTTACAGACATGTATAATGCTATGCATTAAGGGAAGGGCCACTACCCAGACCGGAAGTGGTCTGGGTAGTGGCTTTCTCTAAATGCAGAGTAATTTAATAATAAGGTATACCACCTTATTATTAAATTACTCTGCATTTAGAGAAAGATGTTGGAAGTTTTTTTGGCTCCCACTGATGAGACCTCAATAAAGGTTGAAACCAGTCTGGGTAGTGGCCCTTTCCTTAATGCATACCATTATACATATCTGCAAGGAGATGTGCTTTGCATTATGGGAGATACTGAGACAAGGAGTAATGAGAGCTTGGTCCACCTTTACCACGAGTTTCCTCAGTCCTGAAGATACTTCAGGCGCAAACTTTGTTTGCTTACACTTGGATAAAGAACTGAACTAAATTTATTATAGTCAAACCAAGTGGAAAAAAACTTCCAGCAAAACTAGTATTTTGTCCTTGTCAGCAAGGAGTGAGAGTATCAGAGGAGTGAGCAAATGAGGAATGAGCAAATCAGTAAGAGGTGTGATGTATGGTCAGTGATTTGTGGAGTGCAAAACTGAATGTTAGAGGAGTGTATGCCTAGGGGAATGACAGACAGTGTGACCATGGCAATTAAGTGAGATGAGAATGTGGATGAGATGATAGTGATGGTAAGTACAAATGACCTGAGAGATAGTGTGAATCAAGTGGCAACACTTTTGATGTTAATATCTGAGAGTATACAACAGAGGAGGTGTGAGAGAGAAAATAATGAGTATGTTACACAGATATGATAATGAAGAATTGAGGAGAAGGGCAGTAATAATGAATTGTATTATAGCGAAAATGTGTCAAAAGAGAGGCTTAGATTATGTTATTTCTGGAGTGCATTTGAGGATAAAAGAGAGTTACATGAGAGATAGACTGCATTTGAACAAGGAAGAACATAGACATCTGGAAAGAAAGATTATTGTTCTCTGAACAAGGGAGACTGTTGGGCCAGGAAACTAGAGTTGCCAAGGTGAATGGCAGCAGGGATGGGCACCTATGGGTATAGTTGCTTGGGAGATGGGAGAATGTATGGTAGAATTCTCACTGTAGAATCAAGTGGAGAGTGGAGAGAATAATGATAGGTGTAGAAATACTGATAATGCACTGATGTTTCTCCATACAAATGCCAGGAGTATTGGGAATAAAGGAAATGAATTGGTGACACTGATAGCCTCAACTTATGCAAAGATTATAGTAATCAATGAAACATGGTTGGCAGAAGATGTCCTAACAGGAATAGAAATATAAGGGTATAGTGATTACTAACCCAACCACATTCAAAATCTGTGAACTGCTCTCAGCACTGCATGGCTATTTCTGTACATATAATCATTTATTCCTTGGGATGGCTAACACATGCTTGACTTCATATGATCCTTTGAACTTTTTTTTTGATTCTGCACTTCCAATCTCTCACTAACACTTTCTCCAAACAGCTGATTCTAAAACCATTCAGATGCAATCTATTAGGCAAAAAGAAATCCTTTCATCCATAAAATTCACTCTAAACATCACCATCTGGTGTTCCATTCTTTCATTTCTGAGAGTGACGTTAATGATGAGCATAAAAATTTTAGACTTCAGGCTTAGCCTTGGAATATACTGTGTCAAATGAAATTAATGGATTAAACACAGTAAAATTAATTATTATTAGTGTTTTTATTTATTATTATTATTAAACTTTGAAGTTTATTATTAAAATTTTATTAATAAGCTAATATTTCTCTAGTGTCACACATCGTCAGACTATATTGGAGAAGGTAAACAGTTAAAGCATTATATCCTTCCTACATAAAAAATACTTCTGGCTTTGTCTCAAAATTAAAGACATTAAATTGGTTAAGGAAGATCTAATGATGAGTTTAGATGTCAAATCATTGTTTACCACTATACCATTAAAGGATATTCTTCAACTCTCCCATCTTCCTTTTTTGTGTTAGGCCCAAAGGCCTCATAGTCTTCTTTGAAACCTGATCATTGCTTATGATTGAGTGATCAATCCTAACTATTTTGTCTTTTTTCTATGACTATATATTGTATGTGTTCTTCCAGACAGTTAGCTCATTCTTCAGGATGAGAAATTCAAGTTTCCATAAGAGGAAATCCTACCACCTCCATATGAGACTGGTTAACTCACCTTCAGTTGAAAGGTCCTTATAAAGGATTTTTGCATCCTAGATGGGATTCAAAGCCAGGTCTTTCCAACCAGAGAACATCATTAATACTGCTTGAGCTATGGAAGCTCATACAACAACTGAAAATAAATTTTCTTCTGAAGCCTCTGTAGCTCAGTCGGTATAGACGAAGCCCTTTGGTAAGAAAGACCTGAGTTCGATTCCTGTCCATGATGTAAGGAAGATCTAATGATGAGTTTTGATGTCAATTCACTTTTGACTAAAGGTGAGTTAGTTAGCTCTCATACAGAGGTAGATGGGTTTTTTTGTTCCTCAGAGCTCGGGTTTTTTTGTCCCTCAGAGCAGGCAAACCAGCTCCGTGAATACACATGGATTTACAGCCATGAATACTTTATAGGTAAGAACACTTGCCTACAAAGTTCCCAAGAGTTGGACAAGACTGAAGGGTTAAAGCATCATCATCATCATTTGAGAAAGAGGAGTCTCAGAACTGAATAAGTTGTAGAACGTATTTTAGAGCCTCCATAGTGCAATTGGAAGAATCATGGTATGTTGCACCCTTCAATTCGAAAAGGCTGAGTTCGATTCTTGTCATGACGAGGAGAATCTTTATATGGTTTTTTCAATTGAAGGTGAGTTAGCTGATCTCATTTTATTTTGTACTGAGATGGAAAACAAGGCTTAATTTTCAAAAAAGTACAAAACTGCAAATGTTCAAAAAGGATGAACAAAGCACAACTTTGTAACGCAAGAGTATCAGCTGTAAACATACAGACAGACATAAACCTGCGATGCACCACTGTTGCTAACACTTTGCACCTCAGAATCCAACCAGTGAATGTGCAAAAGATGTGCACATAACAATAAAATCTCTAAAAACAATGACTAAGTTTTAGCCTTTTTTTTTTCTATAAATCGGCTTTTGGTTAATACTTTTTGCATAAATAGGTTGTACTTTTTTATTATCATCATTGGGATCCAATGTGCCACTTTTGGTTAATGAATGGATGTGCCATAGGTTGGCCATCCATGCACTAACCCATTCAAGGTTGGGTTCTTGAATAATTACAATATTTACAGATAACTGGAGATAAGAAGGTAAAAATTACTGCAACAGCAAAAACAAAATTGTAAGGCTCTCTTCTTAGAATAACAACATATAACAAATATGAATGGGGGTGCTTAAGGGTAAAAGCTGCATAACTGAGAGGAGACCCCCACATAGCCTTTAAAGGAATGCAGAGAACCAACCAGAACTTCTGACCTAATGTCCAATCCTCACCTTCTCGTGGTGCACCCTGTTGGGTACCTGGATACTGAACAAACGAGGATGGGCTGGCAATTTGGGATTTAGCCGACCAAAATACAAAATGATGGTACAACATGACCAAATTTCATGGAGGCTGGGGCGTCGCCCGACTAAACAAGGCCCCGTTGTTTTCACCAGGGAACCACGGTGAACAGCAAAAAGTCAGCTACTGGAACAAATCTGAAATCACACTCCAACTCAACTTCACCAGAGTTCAAGATCAGTACTATCAACATAAGTAGCCTGAATGGCAAAGAAATGGAGCTAGCTTTGGAATAAGATAAGTACCAGATCGACATAATAGGGGTGACTGAAACAAAAAAGACAAAAACTGGTGAGATTATTTTGAGCAATAAATACAAAATGTTATATTCAGGCAATGACAATCAAGGAAATGAAGGAGTAGCCATAGTATTCAACACTAAATACGAGGCTAATCTTCTTGAATGGCAGGCAGTCTCAGGTAGAGTAATGTGGGCAAATATGAGAATGGAGAACTGGACAATGTGACTTATTTGTGCCAATGTCCCATAGAAGGCTCTATTAAGGTAGAAGTGGAAGAATTTTTTGAGGCTTTAGAGAAAGCTACTGACACAATGAAAAAGGGAGAGTTGGTCCTTGTTGGAGATCTAAATAGCAGAGTAGGAAGTGATTGTCAGACATACAAAAATATTTTGGGAAAATTTGGAGAAAAGAGCAAAGCTAATAATAATGGCAAATACCTGTTGGATTTCTGCTCAGGACATGGACTGGTTATTACTAACACCATGTTCCAACATAAAAATGTGCACAAATTCACATGGAGAGAAGAGGCAAGAAATAACAAAAGTCTCATTGACTATGTTATTGTTGATACTGATGTTTTCTCCCTGGTGCAGGACACTAGAGTGTACAGAGGATTTGAAATTGGAAGTGATCACTATTTAGTCCTGAGCAGGATAAAACTGAATTTCATATTGAAAAGAATAACATGTAAGAAAGGTTTAAAGCGAATAAAAGTTGAGCAGCTCTCAGATGTGAACTGTAGACGAAAATACACAAAGATTATTGAAGAAAAAATGAAAGAGTTTGAGAACAGGAACCAAACCTTGGAGATTCAGTGGCAAGCCTTGAAGAAAACCCTGATTAATTCAGCCAGAGAGACATGTGGTGAGGTTGTCTGCAAGGATAGAAAAATCAGAACTCCATGGTGGACACAGGAAGTTAAAGAGGCAGTGAAGGAAAAGAAGAAAGCATATCAAAAGTTCCTGGCAAATAAATCAGCTTGTGCTCTTAGAGAATACAGAGACAAATGTAAGAAAGCTAAACACTTTGTAAAATTTGCTAAACAAGTCATGTTTAGTCATGTCTACCCATGGGAGGACTTTGGCAAGAACATAGAAAATAAATATCAAGAAGGTGGCAAAATATTCTGGAGATTGTTGAAGAAGCTTTGAAATGGAGGAAAGAGTGCTGTTAAAAGAGATGATAAAGGTGACATGAAAACAGTAGAAAAAGATATCCTTGAAGTATGGAGTAATTACTTCGAAAAATTGCTAAATGAAACAAGCAGTGGTAGTACAGTGGTAAAAAACACTCAACAGGCATACAGTCAGGAATATATATACATACTTGAAGTAGAAAAAAAAGCCATCAAAGGCTTGAAATGTGGAAAGGCAGCAGGAGTAGATGATATTCTACTCCTGCTGCTTTTTATACCACCATACTTCACCAGAAATGCTGAAGTATGGTGGTATAAAAGTCTTACAGTGGCTGCACTGCATAGTTGGCAAATTCCTGATGATTGGAGTAGAGCTCTCATAGTACCCATATATAAAAAGGGAAATAAAACTGAATGTGAGAATTACAGAGGTATTTCCCTACTGAGTGTTCCTGGTAAGATTGATGCCAGTATACTTGAGAAACGGTTGAGAAGAATTGTGGAAGAAAAGCTTGGTGAAGAACAAGCTGGATTCAGGCCAAATAGAGGCTGTCAGGATCAGATCTTCACTTTACGACAAATAGTGGAGAAATCATGGTAATATATTCAGAACGCACACAATTTACAGACAAAAAATACTAGTCGTGGTTTTGGTGGAGGTGGGCGGTAGATGGCTTTGATGGAGATGATTCGTAGTAGAGGTTCGGTGTAGTGGTTGAGACAGTTGTAATAGTAGGTGTCCTCCCACGATGAGTCTTCGGACTCCTTGGAGGTGTCAGGAATAATAATAATAATAACAAAGATCTGTATTTAAGTTTTGTCGATCTGGAAAAGGCATATGACAAGGTGCCAAGAGAGAAGCTATTCAATATGCTACAGTTATATGGCATCAATTGGACATTATATCAACCAATACTTAGTCTGTATTTTAGTTGTAAGTCAGCAGTTAGAATTGAAGGAAGTATAGAAAGATGGTTTAATGTTAAATCTGGAGTGAGACAAGGATGTACATTATCTTCTCTGTTATTCATTATCTATATGGATCACGTTATGAAGAAAAGTGGTATTAAACATGATATCGAAATTGGAGATGTTAATGTCAACTCTTTGCTTTATGCAGATGATGTTATACTTCTAAATAAATCCGCTACGAGTCTGCAAGATTCCCTGACTAAATTTGAATAACTGTTGTAATAAATATGGTATGAAGGTCAGCAATAAAAAGACAAAGACAATGAAAATAGGCAGAATAATTGAAAATGTCAACTGTGTTGTGAACGGAGAACCTGTGAAACAAGTAAAACATTTCAGCTACTTAGGCACAATTTTTAGTAAAGATGGTAAATTAAATATGGAAATAGACAACAGAATCGACAAAGCTGGTATGGTAGGAAGTCAACTGAAGAAATTCATATGGAATGAGAGAAATTAGTTGGAACAGTAAATTAGCTGTATACAAGACAGTATTCAAGCCAATTTTAACTTATGGATCTGAGAGCTGGGTCAAAAGTAAAACACTTCACCAAAGACTAGAGACCACAAATATGAGAGTCCTAAGAAAGATTATAGGTGTGAACAGATGGCATCAGTGGCAATATCATATTAAAAACAAGGATATTAGGAAAGAACTTGATATTGTCAGCATTCAGGAATGCGTTAGCAGAGCTAATCTCAGGTGGTATGGTCACTTAAACAGAATGGGAGAGAAAAGATTAGCAAAACAAGTGTTCTCTGCCAGGTTGACAGGAAAAAGACCCAGAGGAAGAACAAGATATAGGTGGATTGATATGGTACAATGTGCCTTAGATGATAGAAATATAAGATCTGATAATGATAATATTGGAGTCTTGACAAGTAACAGACTGATTTATAGGAAAATTGTAGATAGGAAGTTAGTAATGATGTAAATTTTTCATGTAGTACTATCATATCCTGTACATCCATTGAGGGTACATGGCAGGAATTGATGATGATGAATGATACTCTCTATCAGAATGGTAATAAATGACATAATGAGTATGAATTTTATCAATGATTAGAAATGTGACCAAATATGAAATCCTCAGTATAATAAACTCAGAAATACAAAACTTTTTGCATATGATATTTTTAAAATCATTAATAATAATCAAACCTGCTTCTCTAGAAGTAATATCCAATATGCAGCTAAAAGCTACTGGGGTGTTACAGTCCTCAGCTCTCCAAACTGCTGCAGGTGGAGCATTAAGAACAAGGCACTGATTAGATATTTCTTCATTTTCTGCAAAATTCTCAACATCAAGGAAAATTTCATTTGTTTTCTCATTTTCAAAAAAGTGAGTCATATTATGGCTGATTACATGAGCACCTACCCATACAGAAGAAATACCTGAAATGGCAGAAAATATAAAAACAAATAATTCCATTTTAGTTTACAAATGAATTCACAATAAATTTCATAAATAATTAATAAATAAATTCTCATCACATTATGAGAACTAATCATAAATTCAGATTAATCAGAAAATTAAGTGAAAAAAAAAACTTCTATGAAAAACTCCATAAATGGTTATTTCTTCTATTGTGTTTTATGTTATTCTTCCAAATGGGAGAATTGACATGATTATACATGGATCTTCATGGAGTCAAAAGATTCATTGCAGGAGACCTATGCTAACCATTCATACAATATTTATCATACCTCTCGTTAAACTGATTCACCATTGGAGCAATCCCTATCCTCTGGCTATCCATTCCACTTATTCACCACTATATAAGCGAAACATTTAGTCCACACACACTTACTAACTATACTTTTTAAACAACTTCCAGAGTTTACCACTTGTTTTTACCGAACTTGTCATGTATTGAAAAATTCTTTTGTGTTAATCTTATAGAATCAATTTAGTAATTCCACGAGTGAAGAAGAAGAAGAGGACAAATTTGGTGTAAAGTGGATGACAAACAAGATCAAACTGGAACTTCAGATGAAAAAGAAGTTATGGAAGAGATATAAGGAGAGGAGCAGATGCATGAAGAATATAAGACTCAGGCAAGGAGAGTGACCAGTATGGTAAGGAACGTGAAACTGGAATATGAGAAGAGATTGGCCCAAAGACCCAAAGAAAATCCTAGGGAATTTTTTAGCGCTATGTGGCCACTAGGAAGAGCAATGACTGTGGAAGAATGATTGTGGGATAAAAATGGAAATAGAGTGACTGAAGCAGAGGACATAGTGGAATTATTCAATGAACACTTTATTGGAGTATTTCATCCTGGAGAAGTAGATTTTAATACTAGAGGGATAGGGCAGGTTCAAGGTTTAGAGGTGCAAGAGGAGAGTGGGTTCCAAATACTGAGTACTCTGGATGTCAGTAAAGCTGTGGGACTGGATGGTATTTTGCCATGGGTTTTGAGAGAATGTGCTAAAGAACTGACAGCTCCATTGACCTGGTTTTTCAATGAAAGTCTGCCTATAGGAGGTACCCAAGGAATGGAAGAAAGGTAAGATAGCACCATTGCATAAGGGTGGTAGCAGACTGGAAGTGTCTAATTATAGGCTAGTTTGTATTTCATCAGTAGATGTTAAGATCTTGGAGAAATTAGTGAGGGGACCATATACAGCATTGGGCAGATGAGGGTAAGGGGTGCTCTTGCTTTAGTAATAGGATTGCCTTTTATAATAAAGTGACAAGACCAGTTGATGAGGGAAAGGCATATACTACCATTTTTTTGGATTTTGCAAAGGTATTTGACAGGTGTCACATTATAAGTTGATATTTAAGTTGCAGCACATAGGTTTAGATGTCAGATTAGTCAATTGGATTCAGGATTGGTTGTTTGATAGGTATCAGAGAGTTGTGTATGGTGGGGCAATATCAAAGATGCAGAAAGTTACAAGTGGGGGTCCCACAGGGCTCAGTACTGTGAGCTGTATTATTTAAACTTTATATCAATGACATAGTCAGTGGATTGTAGGAGGATATTCAGTTGTTTGCAGATGATGTGAAACTGGGAAGGGTTATTAGTAATAGTGCAGATGTGGCAGCCCTGCAAGAGAATCTGAATAAACTAGACAGATGGGCAAATGAATGGGGGAGTTTTCGGTTTAATGCTGCAAAATGTAAAGTCTTGAAGTTTGGGATACATCAATAGGAGGCTGCATACTCAATTGGAGGAGTATACTGGAGGAAGTATGGGAGACAAGAGATCTGAGGGTGATGATTGATAGAAAACTGAAATTCAGGGAAGATATTGTAAAGGTAGCGAAGGTAACTCAGAGGATTTCTACAATACTGAGAAGGGTGCTGACTTTAGGAAATAAAAGAGTTATCGTTCCATTGTATAAGATCCTGATCAGCTCACACTTAGACTACTGTTCTCAAATTTGGTACCCAGGATTTGAAGGGGATACATTAACTATGGAAAGGATACAGAGGCATATAACAAAGATGGTTTCAGGACTGTACAACATTAGTTATGAGGATCGGCTGAAGGAATGTGGACTACAGAATTCAGTAGATAGAAGAAGGAGAGGTGATATGATTGAGATTTTTAAACTGTGGAGAAGTAGTTACATGGTTGACACTGGGTAGTTCTTTTGCTTCATGGAACAGAGGGAAGGAGTGATTACAAGGGGCCATCCCTGGAAGTTACGAAAGGAAGCTGTGAGAAATAGGGATGAGGAGTGGTTTCTTTGCATGGAGGGTGGGTGAACCATGGAATGCATTGCCTGATAGAGTGGTGAGAGCAAGAATTGGTCAATGAGTTCAAGGAGTCCACATTTCTTCTGTCAATCCTCATAACTAACATTGTACAGTCCTGAAACCATCTTGTTATCTGCCTCTGTATCCTTTCCACAGTTAATTATAGAAATTATAGATATATAAAATTATAGAAATTACAAAATTTAAAAATTATAAAAATTACATACATATAATAATATCTTGGACTGTGTGAAGTTAAACATAATGGTGAAGAAATTCGAAATTCTTCAATTAAAAAATTGAGACATACTATATTATAGAGGCCAAGATAAGGAAAGATTCAGTGGAGTTGGATTTTTGATCAACAAAAAACTGAAGAACAACATAATAGACTTTGACAGTGTATCCGATCAAATAGCAAGTATTGTTGTTCAAATCTCAAAAAAATTCACTCTTAAGATCATCCAAGTGTTTGCACCAACAATAAGTCATACTGACGAAGAAATTGAAGCCTTCTATCATGATGTATCCCAACTCTACAATAAAGGAAAACATCATTTCAGAATTGTAATGGGAGACTTTAATGCTAGAATTGGTATACAACATTCAGATGAAAGCTCAATGGGAAATTTTGGATATGGCATTAGAGATGACAGAGGAGCAAGGTTAACAGAATTTGCAGAAAACCTGTATATCATGAATTCCTTTTTCAAGAAAAAAACACATAGAAAGTGGACAAAAGTCCAAATGGAAAAACTGAAAAAGTGAAATTGACTTTATCCTTAGCAATAAGAAAAACATCTTTCAAGACTGCTCTGTTATAAACACCTTCAATATTGGAAGTGACCATCGTATGGTATGCAGTAAAATACAAATAAACTGCCAAAAAGAAAGAAGAAAAATGTTTCAGCGATCAAAGCAAAACATAGATGTATACAAACTCAACATTAAAAAAGATATATTCCAACATGAACTAAACAACTGATTTAAACATCTTATTATAGATGACAATGCTGATCTATCAGAAAGTAATGACATTATTCTTTCTTTTAGGCTTGCACGGTGATCCGAATGCATTTTTGGAAATTATGGAGACAACTACCGTGTTTGAATAAAAACTTTAGTTTAATATTACTAAAATTTTACAATTCGACGTTTCGACCTTTATGTCAAGGTCATCTTCTGGAGCGTACAAATATACACAAGAAACAAGCTATACTCCAATCATACTGGTTCGTTAAAGACACTGACTAACCGCTACCACAATTGTTGGCCTGACCTCTGGTGAGAAAAAAAAAAAAAATTATACATCAACGCTAGAGTCCTATTATTTGTGTTGTCTACTATATACATATATTAACATCATTCATTTTTTTTTTTTTCTCACCAGAGGTCAGGCCAACAATTGTGGTAGCGGTAAGTCAGTGTCTTTAATGAACCAGTATGATTGTAGTATAGCTTGTTTCTTGTGTATATTTGTACGCTCCAGAAGATGACCTTGACATAAAGGTCGAAACGTCGAATTGTAAAATTTTAGTAATATTAAACTAAAGTTTTTATTCAAACACGGTAGTTGTCTCCATAATTTCCAAAAATGCATAATGACATTATTACCCAAAACCTTTTACAAAGCTCACTTGAAATAGCTGGTACCACAGAACAAAAACAAGACAAAATCTCTATAGCAACAAAACAGCTTATGAAGAAACGATGAGAAATGAAACAATTAATTAACCTACAGAATAAAATTGAATACACTGAATTGTGCAAAATGATCAGAAAACGTATCACAGAAGAAATAAGAAAATTCAATTGTAAATTCATACAACAAATAATTGAAAACAATTGTAGTTTCAAAAAAGCCAAACAGCAACAAACAGATGGTTGCAGTCAAACTACAGGACGGGACCATCATCTGAGATAGATATGCTATAGCAAAAAGAGTTGAAGAATTTTACTCAATGTTATATCAGAATGATGAATTAAATGAAGAAGAAGACAACTACGGCACAGCTGAACTATCACGGATTCTACCAGAAGAAGTTATGTGGAGCATTCAAAGCTTGCAAAATAGGAAAGCTTCAGGTGAGGATGGAGTTATAGCTGAACTACTAAAAGCAGGTGGAGAAATAATCTACAAACTCTTAGCAAAACTATTTACTTTATGCCTGAAGAAAAATTATGTACCAACAACATGGAAGAAGGCTATCTTAATTCTGATACATAAAACAGGTGAGATAGAAGATTTGACAAACTACCGACCTATCAGTGGTTTACAAAGTGTTTACAAAAGTCTTAGCTCATAAGCTTTGTGTGACTCTAGATCTAGCACAACCAAAAGAACAGGCAGGCTTTCGAATGAGCTTTATTGTTATTATTATCCAGGCCTGCATGGAGTCAAAAGACTCATTGTGGGAGGTCGTTTTTAGGAAACACAAAGTTTATTATACTGGCACTCCTTGAACTCAATGACTGTTCCCACTCCAACCACTCTCTCAGGCAATGCATTCCAAGGGTCAACCACCCTCCACGCAAAGAAACCACTCCTCACCCTCTTGTGCATTTGCGCATAGCCTCCTTTCATAACTTCCAGGGATGGCCCTTGTCATCGCTCCTTCCCGCTGTTCCAACAAGTGAAAGAACTTGCCAATGTCTACCTGTAACTGCCTCTTATTATTATTCCTGATACCTCCAAGGAGTCCTAAGACTCATCACGGGAGGACACCTACAACTGTCTCAACCACTACACCGAACCTCTACTACGAATCATCTCCATCAACGCCATCTACTGCCCACCTCCACTACAACTGGTATTTTTTGTCTGTAAATTGCATGTATTCTGAAGGGCCAATTTGTCTGTATGCGGGATGAAAAACTCAAGTTTCCAGGAGAAAAACCCTGCTATCCACATATGAGATCGGCTAACTCACCTTCGATTGAAATCGTCCAGATAAAGATTCCTCCCGTCACAACGAGAATCAAGCTTAGGCCTATTCCAATTGGAGGGTGCAATGTACCGTCATTCTTCCAGTTGTGCTACGGAGGTGCTATTAACAGTTTAAAAAGTCTCGATCATATCACCTCTCCTTCTTCAATCCACCAAACTCTGCAGTCCACATTCCCTCAGACGATCCTCATAACTCATATTGCACAGTCCTGAAACCATTTTTGTTATCTGCCTCTGTACTTTTTCCACAGTCAATTTATCCCCTTCAAATCCTGGGGACCAAATCTGAGAACAATAGTCTAAGCGTGGTCTGATCAGGGTCTTATACAACGGAATGATAACTCATTTATCTCTGCAGGTCAGCATCCTTCTCAGTATTATCGCAATCCCCTGAGTCACCCTCACTAACTCTGCAACATGGTCCCTGAATTTCAGTTTTCTATCAATCATCACCCACAGATCTCTCGTCTCCCCCTACCTCCTTTTGATCATTTTGCTGTATTAAACCGACACCCCCCCCCCCATTTATTTGCCCATCTATCTAGTTTATTCAAATCCTCTTGCCGGGCTGCCACATCTGCACTATTACTAATAACCCTTCCCAGCTTCACATCATCCACAAACAACTGAATGTCCCCTTGAAATCCATTGACATAAAGGTTGAACAATACAGGTCCCAGTACTGAGCCCTGTGGAACCCCACTAAAAATCTTCTGCTTCCTTGATATTGTCCCACCATACACAACTCTCCAATACCTATCAGCCAGCCATTCCTGAATCCATTTGACTAACCCGACATTTAAACCTATGTGCAGTAACTTAAATATCCGCTTATCATGTGGCACCCTGTCAAAAGCCTTTGCAAAATCCAAAAAAAATGGCAATATATACCTTTCCCTCATCAACTGTTCTTGTCACTTTATTATAAAAGGCAATCATATTACTAAGTTGATTCTTACAGATAACATTATCCTCATCTGTCCAATGCTGTATATAGTCCCCCACTCAATTTCTCCAAGACCTTAACAACTACTGATGACACACAAACAGGCCTATAATTAGACACTTCCAGTCTGCTACCGCCCTTATGCAGAGGCACAATTTTACCTTCCTTCCATTCCCTAGGTACCTTTCCCGCAGCCAGAGTTTTATTGAAAAGCCAGGTCAATGGAGCTGTCAGTTCTTTAGCACATTCTCTCAAAACCCGTGGTGAAATACCAACCAGTCGAACAGCTTTACTGGTATCCGGAGTACACAGTATTTGAAACACACTCTCCTCTTGCACCTCTAAACCCTGAACCAGTCCTCTCCCTCTAGTATTAAAACCTCCTCCAGGATGAAAGACTCCAATAAAGTGCTCATTGAACAACTCCACTATGTCCTCTGCATCAGTCACTCTATTCCCAATTTTATCCAGCAATGTCATTCTTCTACAGTCGTTTCTCTGCCTACTGGCCACATAACTAAAAAATTCCCTAGGATTTTCTTTGGATCTTAGTGCCAATCTCTTCTAATATTCCAGTTTTGCCTTCCTCACCATTCTGGTCACTCTCCTGGCCTGTGTCTTATATTTTTCGTGTATCTATCCTCCACCCCTCTCCTTATATCACTTCCATAATCTTTTTTCAACTGCAGTTCCTGTTTGATATCGTTTGTCATTCACTCTACACCAAACTGTGTCCGCTTCTTCACCCGTGGAATACAGCTTACTAATGCTGCTAACAAATATTCTTTCACAATTTCCCAAGCACTAATGATATTCTGGCCTTCCAATTCTGCCCTCCATGGAACTGCCCCTAGTTGATACTTAAGACTACTATAATCACCTGCCTTATAATTCCACATACGTTCCCTTTTCTTTGATACCTAAGACTATTATAATCACCTGCCCTTATAATTCCACATACGTTCCCTTTTCTTTGATACACCTGCATGTCTGTTCATCTTCTAAGTCAAAACCACATGGTCACTCTCTCTCTAACTGGTGGGAGAGATGTCATCTCACTTATCAGCTCTTCTGATGCTATGACCAAACCCAAAACACTTGAACCTCTTGTTCCCTCTATCACATGCTGCCGAAGACATTTGTCCCTCAAGAATTCCAGAAATTCTATCCCCTTCTTACTACTTGCATTTTCCTCTTCCCAGCTTATACTGCTGTAGTTAAAATTTCCCATAACAATCATTCTTCTTGCACTTGCCAAGCTCAACTGCCTAAACATCTCCTGGTCGCCACCCTCTGTGCTGCCTGGTTTGTAGCAACACCCCACTTAATATCCCGTCTTGCATATCTCTACCTCACACCATATGCTTTCAAAACCATTTGTGTCACTGCCTTCCAAATCCTCCACTCTTAGAGGACATAAGTCATCACTTATCATAAGCAGTACTCCACCATCACGTTTTCCTTTCCTATCCTGCTGAAAAATGCTGTACCCTGCCACTTCAATTCTGGTTATTATATCATTCTCCATCAACCACATCTCAGAGATCCCAATAATCTTTGGCCAGGTTGATGCTATCAGCACCACCAATTCATCTCCTTTATTTCAGATACTCCTGGCATTAGTATATAGCAGTGGTTCTTAACCTGGGGTGTGTGTGTGCACCCCTGGGGGTGCGAGAAAGCATTCCCAGTGGTGCAAGAGAAGTTTCTAAATTTTGACCCAGATTCGATGGATGACAGCTATTTAATAAAAGACGATCTTATTGAAATATGAGCCAATGCATGTATTCAAATGGAATTTGAAAAACTGGACTTAGAACAATTCTGGTGTACACAGTTAGAACCTATCCACAGCTGGCAAAAGTGCATTGCAGACACTTTTGCCATTTGCCACCACCTACCTGTGTGAAATGGGATTTTCATCACTTTTGCACATAAAAACAAAAGCCAGAAATCGCTTAAATGCAAGTGATGACTTACGCGTAGCTCTTTCAAAAAAAGGAGCCTCGCTTCAAAAGTATTATTATGAATAAACAACATAGCCATTAAAAATTGAGATATTGTTTGTATATATATATGTAAATGTATGTGTTTATTTTTCAATAAATAAATTATCTTGCAATAGATGCAATTTCCTAAATAAAGAAATAGAAACACATTTTTCAAGGGGGTGCCGATCACTAAAAAGGTTAAGACCCACTGGTATAGAGCATAAAAATGTCACTGCTTCTATACCTATCATTGCCCCCTCTTGACCCCCCCCCCTCTGGGCTCAATGTTACCTGATGTCGCTCCCTTTCCCCCAAGCACCCATTCCCACAAGAGGCCACCCCCTGCTACCAACCACCCTGGGAATTCTAGTTTCCCTGCATTGACAACTAACGCATTCAGAAAACAGCAATCTTTTCAGATGCCTTCATCCTTCCTCATTCAAATGCAAGCAGTCTCTAGCATACAGTTCCCTTCTGTCCTCAAACGCCCTACAAGCATCCACGTAGTCCAATCCTCTCTTCTGACACATTCTGGCTATTATGCGATTCAATATTGCTGCTCTTCTGCTCAGCTCATCACTATCATACCTGGACAACACACACACAATCTTCCCTCTCTGCATTTTCTTTTGCACAACTTCAAGCAAGAATCTCAGATCTCTCGCTGCCCGATTTTCACTGCCTCTCAAGTCATTCGTGCCCACCATCACAATCGTTTCATCCATCTTTTCACCCCTCTTAATTGCCATAGCCACATTTTCTATCATCCCTCCAGGCAAACACACCTCTGGCATCCTATCTTGCACACCAGAGATCATCGAGTCTCCATACATCACACCTCTAACCACTCTGTTCCTCGATTGCTCACCTGCATCTCTCTCTCTCTCTCCCCGCTAGCCCTTTCTCTCTGTGTTTCCCTACTTACTTACCTGCTATCCTCGCATCACTCTGTCCCTGGTTCCAGCACTCCCTCGCATTCTTCTCATTTCCTCTCTCTGACTGTTTTCATTCTCCCCTCCTCTATCATTCCCATAACTCTCTCTCTCTTCTACTGTTTCCATTCTCTCCTCTTCTATCATTCCCATACGTCTCTCTCTCATTCCCTCTCCTCTACTGCTCCTAGCATTCCCATACCTATAGTATGGGAATGCTAGGGCTCTTAGCATTCCCATACTAGAGCTCCTAGCTAATAAATAATGCTAGAGCTAGCATTCCCATACCTCTCTCTCATTCCCTTTCTTCTACTGTTTCTATTCTCTCTTCTAGCTTTCCCATACCTCTCTCTCTCTCTCCTTCCCTCTCTTCTACTGTTTCCATTCTCTCCTCTTCTAGTATTCCCTCTCTCTTACTGTTTCCATTCTCTTCTTCTATCATTCCCAAAACTCTTTCTCTTCCCCTACTCTGATTCACAAGACATTCCACCTCCTCTTTTAGCTCATCTATCTCTCTCTACAAGTCAGTCACTCTTAATCGAAATTCATTCTCCGAAACAAAACCATCTCTGAAATTTCCAGAGATGGTTTTTCCAGGAAATTTTCACAGTCACTCATGCCTTGCACACTATCAATTATTATTTTCTCATTCATATTTCTTTCTTCATTCTCTCCTATCACACTGCTCGTCTTCCGATATTGATTTCCTGTTCCTGGAGGAACTAATTCAGTTATCGATATATGTTTATTTCCTCCCACTGCCTGCATTTTACGCATATATGCACTCCCCCCCCCCCTCTCACCAGCCACATATCCAACTCCCGAGATGCATGCATGCCACAACTTTAGTAGAATGGACCATATTCAAATTGTATACAGCAGATTATTGAACAGTGTAATGAATATCAATTAGCACTATGTCTTGGTTTTATTGACTATGAGAAAGCCTTTGATTCACTTAAAACTTGTGCAATACTTAAAGCATTACGAAACAAACAAGTGCAGAAGCAATATATCAGGAATCAAATTAGCATACACCAATACCACAGCAGCAATTCATTTCATTGGAAACATCACTACTGTGGGAATACAGAGAGGTATAAGACAGGGTGACACAATATCTCCAAAAGTATTCACGGCGTGCCTAGAAGAAATATTCAAACTTCTTGATTGGAAAGGGAAAGGCCTAAAGATAAATGGAAGATATTTAAGCCATTTACGCTTTGCAGATGACATAGTTATCTTTACTTCAACTGTGCATGAATTACAGACTCATATCCATGAACTGCAAATTGCTAGCAAAACAGCTGGCCTAAAGATAAACCTAAAGAAGACCCAAGTTATGTTCAGTAGCTATGTCCAATCAGAAATAACAAAATTCAATAATGAGGAAATTAAACAAGTAGATCATCACATATACTTAGGACAACAGATATCAATGAAACAAAATATCATGGACAAAATTAAAAGGCACACGATGCTTGGATGGAAAGAATTTGGAAAATTATATATAATATGGTGTCCTCCCGCGATGAGTCTTCGGACTCCTTGGAGGTATCAGGAATAATAATAATAATAATATTCAAAAACCAACTACCATTATGCCTTAAGAGAAAAGTTTTTAACCAATGTATTCTTCCTATACTGACATATGGCTGTGAAACATGGACACTGAATTCAAATATGGGCAATGGAAATTTAAAAATTAAGAACAACACAATTTAGTATGGAAAGAAGTATGCTTGGTATCATAAGGTATGCATTGGATCACAAAAGGAATACATGGATAAGAAATCAAACCAAAGTCTCTAACATCATAGGAGGAGTGAAACATCTGAAGTGGCAATGAGCTGGGCATAATTTCTCAAAGAGAAGATCAACGATGGACAAAAGAAGTACTGGATTGGATTCCAGGAGAGGAAAAATAACCACGACATTGACCTAAATCACGGTGGATTGATAATATCAACAGATTTGCAGGAGTGACATGTAAAAGGAGAGCCATGGACAGACAATTTTGGAGTAATCTTGGAAAGGCCTTCATCCAGCAGTGGATCGACAATGGCTGATAATGATGACAACGACATATAATAATAATAGTAGTATTTTTTTTTTAATTCAATGATTTTTATTATTAAAATTATGATTATACATTATGCATTTACAAGACATGTTGTTCTGTTTTTTTGTTTAATTTTCCTTTTTTTGTATAATGTATTATAGTATGCCCTTGTTTTAGAGATCTTCGCTTGGAGCTTTGCCAAGAATAGTCGATTCATGCTGAAGGGGAGAAAGAAATGAATGACATACGAATTGGTCGCCAACATGCAAAATCACGTGCTTTATAGGTAAAATTTTCCAACTGTTATACAAGCAACATAGTTAACTACAATGATCATAAAAGAGAAGTTAATTTTCCGACATGTAATTATTACTATTACTATTATTACTATTTTTACGGGCAACTCCAGGGAGTCATTAGCCTCATCGAGGGAGGCCCCAAATCATATTCATCACAACTATTTGACATTCATACAGTATCTATCATACCTCGCCTTAAACTCATTCACTGTCACAGCATCCACCACAGACTCAGGGAGCGTATTCCACTCATTCACTACTCTAAAAGTAAAGAACCCAGCTCTAACACCTTTACTAACCACACTTTTGCCCAGTTTCCATGGATGTCCCCTAGTCCTCCCACAACCAGCCCTGTTCTCAAAAATATCTTCTGAATTAATTTTATAGAAACCCTTCAGTAATTTGAATGTCTCAATCATATCTCCCCTCCTCCGCCTATCAACCAATTTTTGCAACCCACAAATCCTCAACCTGTTCTCATACGGTTCATTCCACAGACCTGCTATCATCTTGGTCACTCGCCTCTGGATCCTCTCCACCTCCTCCCCATCAAGAAGAAACCTAAGTGACCAAATCTGAGCACAGTAGTCTAGATGGGGTCTTATCAAGGCTCGATACAGAGGAACAATAACCTGTTTGTCTCTGCTTGTCATCGTATTCTTCAGCAACCAAGTGATTTGATGAGCTGTTTTGGTCACTTTTGCAATGTGTCCCCTAAATTTCAATTCCTTATCTACCAACACTCCTAAATCCGATGCCTCATCAATTTCCTGGAGCAAGGTTCCACCAATGCAGTAAACTGCCGTCAATCTTTTCACCCCAAAATGCATAACCTTACATTTTGCCACATTAAACTGACATCCATTCTCCTTAGCCCAGACCTCCAATCTATCCAAATCATCCTGCAAAATTTTGACGTCATCTGCATTCACTATTGCCCTACCCAACTTCGCATCATCCGCAAACAAATGAACTGTTCCTCTCAGATCATTTCCTATATCATTTATGAACAAATTAAACAGCAGTGGTCCAAGAACAGATCCTTGTGGCACACCACTAGTCACAGGCCGTCTTGTGGACTCTACTCCCGAGTAAACCACTCTCTGATATCTCTCCGTCAACCACCCTCCTATCCATCTCACCAACCCTATGTCCATTCCCATATGCTGCAATTTACTGATTAGAATTCCATGTGGAATCCTGTCAAAGGCCTTGGCAAGGTCAAGTAGAATCACCGTAAACCCATTACCCTTATCCAGTTCAGCCGTCACTGTGTTATAATACGTGAGCAAGTTACTGAGGCATGACCTACCCTTCACAAAACCATGCTGTCCCCGATTCAGTATCCCATTTTCTTCTATCCAATCTTGTATTTTCCTCTTGACTATTTTCTCTAAGACCTTGACAATGATTCCTGATATGCTAATCGGTCGGTAATTTTCAACAGCAGCCTTGGAACCACCTTTGTGCAGTGGAACTATTTTCCCCTCTTTCCACCCCCTTGGGACTGACCCAGTCCTGAGGCTCAAATTAAACAAAATGGTCAAGGACACTGACAATTCTTTGGCCGCTTCACTTACGACACGAGCTGGTATACCATCCAATCCCACAGATGTATTGACACTGAGGTTCTGTAATAGACTAGTTACCTCTACTTCATTCATCACAATTCCAGTATAAGCTGTTGGTTCTTTCATTCCTGCAAAGTCACTACCTGGATGATACACTCTTGCAAAGTGCTCGCTCAGTAATTCCACAATATCGACTGATTCGGTTACCTCCCTACCCTCAGCATTTTTTAAGATCATTCTACCATGAGATATTTTTTTAAGATCATTCTACCAATAATAAACAACTCATCCCACAATACGGATTGATTACCCTATTATCGGAATGGATTCTCCTTCTGTTGACATGCGCAGAAGTGTTGAAGGGTCTAGAATCTGTGGGCGTACTATAATAATAGTTACTGTAGATGGTAATTTATAGTTGCAGTTGAATAAGACTACATTTTTTAACATTATTTATAGTATAAAAATAAGTTATATATATATATTTTACAATTTTTGCTTTTAATGTATTTAAGTGCTGTAACTATAGCACTTAAATACATTAAAAGCAAAAATTGTAAAATATAATAAATGGATTTTTTTTTCTTTCTTATATAATAAGAAAAGTCTCAGCTTTTCTTATTATATAAGAAAGCATTATAATAAATGTCTCAGCTTGCATCCCTGAAGCTTTTTAGTAAGCTTATCTGTGAAGTTTTGATTGACCAACCTAATCTTAACCATAATAGTAGCATAAAATTCCCAAAAATTTGGATGGCACACATTCAACACACTTAGTTTCCAGCAAAACCTGACTTTAGGACTCTAAGCAAATGTTTTGCTTTTATTGGGCACAATCCATACCAGTTGGTTATAACTTATATGTATACTTATATAAGTAATGTTTTTTTTTTGTTTTTATCTTTTATTTATTTTTTTATTTATTAATTTTTTCCTTTTTTGTAAACAGGTTGCTCTCCAGCTTAATTTAATTTTGTAACCCACTTGATGATGATAATAATAATAATCGAACTCTAGCTTTCATGTAAGCTTTTTTTTTTCCACCAGAGGTCAGACCAATAGTTGTAATGGTTGGTCAGTAACTTTAGCATGCTATGTAGATTGTAGTGCAGCTTGTTTCTTTGTATATATGTGTATACTCCAGATGATGACTTTAATGTGAATTTTGAAACGTCAAGTGTTTATTTTCGTTTATATTAAAGTTTTACTCAAACATGGTAGTTGTTTCCATAATTTTCATAATGTATTCTGATCACCATGTAAGCATGAAGGAAAAGCAATACTGATGAAACACAAACCGGTCTATAATTTGACACTTCCAGTGTGCGATACATGTACAGAGGGATTCAAATTTAAAACTTGCACTGTACTGTCTCCTATACCTCCTTCAAAGTTTCCTCAACCAAGTGCATACTTTACATACCATTGTTACTTACCAAACTCCAGAAACTTACACTTTGCAACACTGAACTGTTACACTTACCTGCTCATTCATACAATCTATTCAAGTTCTCTTGTATGGGCATAACACCTGCTTAGCTACTCACTGTTCTTCCTAATTTTGCATGTGCTAACAGTTGCACATCATTAGTTAAATGTGCCCCAATATCATTAATATATAAGTTGAACAACAATATTCCCAAAGCACACCCTTGCAGCACACCACTAGTGGCTTTCCTATTTTGGGATACTGTGTCCCCCATATACAACTTTCTGATATCTATCTGACACCCAATTGCTGATCTAGTTCACTAGTCTGTTATCCAATCCCATCCATTTCAGTTTATTTAACAGCTTGTTATGTGGTAGTCTATCAAAAGCTTTTACAAAACCCAAGTATACTGCTGCATACACCTTTCCCTTGTCCATTATGTTTGTCACTTTGTTATACTTCATAAGTAAGTTGGTAAAACATGATCTCCCTTTAACAAATCCATGCTGGTAATCACAGCAAATACTACTATTATCAACATACACTGCTTGGAAGAAGTCAATACACACCCACGGGCAAGGTGCATCATGCCATGTAATGAGTAACATGTTTGTAGCTGGTTTAAATTGAAGGAATATGATGCTTCCAAGTCAGTGCAACTGTGTCCGAGTGTGGCTGCGAGAAGAGAACTGACTGAGTTTGAAAGAGGTGTTGTGATAGGATACCATGTTACAGGTTTATCTGTTTGGAAAATTGTTGACAAATTGAATGTGACTGTAGGGTGCAACGAAGGATAACATGTAAAACCACCATTCGTCAGATGATACGTTGAATGCAGCCAGTGACTAGAACATGAATCTGAACAAAAACATTCAGAAATGAGGTTCACAACCTACATTATCCTACAATCCCTATATTACCTCAACCAACATGCAAAGTCATCTTCAGTGGTGCAAAGAGCGTGTAACAGTGGGATGTGGAAGCTTCAAAAGCTGTGCTATGAAATGACAATTCACACTACACCCTCTACCAAGCAGATGAGTGGGTGTGGCAGATGCCCGGTGAATGTCTCTTACCAAAGTGCGTAACACCAACTATGAAATTCGGAGGTTGTGAGGGTGTGATGGTATGGTCCTGTTTTAGCTTGTTTGGCCTCGGACTTCAGTTTGTGGTACCATGAGCATTGAACTCTGAGAGGTATCTGAACCTTCTGGACAATGCCATGCTTTCTACTTCGAGGCATTTCAACATAACTGACCATTGTCTCTTTCAGCAAGAATGCACCATGTCATAAGGTCACTGCTATAACTGCATGGCTTGTGAATATGAATATCACCATACTTGACTGTCCTCCACAAAGTTCTGATCACCTATTGAATGTGGGATGACTGGTTGGATGTGGGAGTGTCAGGTGAGGTCAAGGGACATCCACTCCATAAACAATTCAGGAGCTGATCACATGCCTACAGGAAGAATGGTCCAAAATTCCCATTGATTGCTATTGTACACTTATGGAAAATATGCCTTATAGGATTGCTGCAGTCATCGCAGCAAAAGGAAGTTCTACATCTTATTAAGGTTGGTGGCATGGCTGTTTGTTCCTCACACTATGGTGTCCATTCACTTCTTTTCGTGCAGTGTATTTCTGTATCCTAGTTCTCACTAATCTCTCCAATACCTTAACCACAACTCAAATATACAGATTGCCCTATAATTTTCCACTCACAGCCTTATTTGTACCCATAGGAATTAGCATTGCTATGAGTGTGACATGTCAATTTTGCACAATTTTTCTATTTTCTCCTATTTCATCTACACTTGAGCTTCTCTTCTCATGATTTTACCCTTCTAAGGATAAAACACCCTTATAAACTATTACCTGAACATCTCAACTATGTCCTGTGTAGCAGTTACTATTTTACCATCTTCATCCATTAACGTCATCTTGCCATAATAATCTTTCATTCTTCTACTTGCAACATCTGAAACACTCAAGGATTTTTCTTGGCCTGATTTGCTTATTTCGGCTCACAAGTCAATTAGTAAAGATAGCAAAAGTGACTAACTGAATCACCTTCCTGGTCTGCTCTTTATACTCTTGATGCAATTGACTGTTACCATTATTCATCTCATGCCTCCATGGTAACAGTGGGATGTGGAAGCTTCCTCTTCTTCCAGATTTCATGCATTTAACCCTATCTTAGTCAGCCTTTTGAACTTCAGAATACATTTTCATATGACATTGTTAAATATCTCTTCCCATGTCAGTTCCCATGCAGAATTTATCTCCTCCTCTCCTAACCTCATTCCATGCTATAGCTCCAATCAGTCTCCTAAGTTTTCATAATCATGAGCCTTGTAATTCCATATATATCCTTTCCTCACAAAAGTCTTCTTATGGCTGGCCACCACCCAGATGATCTCCTCACTCCCACCAACTGGGAGAAATGTGACACCCCACTGTGAAATTATTAGATCGAAGATTCTCAATCCTTGTATGACCTCTCTTACATGCTGCCTAAGATAGTTGTCTCAAGAACTCAATAAATTAATTTTCATTATTGCTGAGGACTGGCCATTCTCACAGGGTTAACCTCGGTCTGTAAACTGACGTAGGTTAGACCTCTGTACCCTTGAGGGCACGTGGGGATATGACAATACAATGACAATTCTCATTATACCTCAATGCTGTCTCTTCATTCCAATCTACCTTCTTGCTCGGTCTCCTCATGTCTGAGAACTCGTGACCCTAGTCACAATTTCTTTCTGTCCTTTATTGCAGCAGTGGCCAACTCCAAAGTAAGTCTGGTGATCTTTTTAATCTGGTCCAACCATCTTGGTCTTGGGCAGCCTCTTTTCTTTGTCCTTCCACTTTGCCCTGGATGAAAACTTTTTACAAGTTGTCATTTTCATGTCTTGAAATGTGATCAATATATTTGAAAATTCTTTCATTTACAAGTCTTTCATTTATTTGCCTCTTGATTTTTAGTTGACGTATTATACTTTCATTAAACCTTTTGTCCATCCAGGAGACTCTCAACATCTTTCTCCAGCACTACATCTTGAAGTTCTTTATCTTGTCATATCGTTCTTGTTAAGTGTCCAAGATTCAACACCATAAATGAAAATCGAAAGCACCAAGCTATTGACCAGTCTTGATTTAGTGGTGATAGAAATGTTTCTTTCTTTCCATATTTTCTGCAATCGCACCATTGCTGATCTCTTCCAATCTACCTACCATAATTAAAATTACCCATACTTCCTTTGTTTGCTAACCAAGTTGCTTATACATTTCTTCATCACCACCCTTCACATTCGCTGGCATATAGCAGCATCTGACTAAATATCTCTTCCTGTCAACATCCATATCACACCATACTGACTCAAAACCATTGCCACTGTTTCCCTCTCAGATCTCCTTTTTTGTGCAGACAATTTGCCTGCTATCATCAACAGCACCTCCTCTCCCTCCTTTCTTTTATCCTTTCTGTCCTCATAAAAAACGTCATACTCTTTCATTTCTCCTAAAAAATTACAGGGCCCCTAAAAAGAAAAGATGATGACATTTCTCTTGCAGCCTAGTACTAGTACTTGTGTAGCAGTATTGAATTTGTCTTTAACTTCTTTTAATAATAGTAGTTCTAGTTCATCATCAAAATGTGTAATATCCACTTGTTGGTTGTGATTTCCTCACACCTAACCATTGCCCATCACGTTATCACTATTTGCCCTTTCTACTGTCTCAGATTCAAACTACACATCTTACATCCCAGTCTCCTATACTAATCATCCTTGTACATATATTCACTACTACTTCCAACATTCACTTTCCTAATACTCTGTCTGCTCTGACTTCCTCCCGTTTCCCTATCCATATTGTATCCTTGTTCTTATCATTATCTCTCATGCTACTATCTATTCTCATTTAACCACTTAGGTCTCGCCAGTTCCTCTCTCCTGATACATCATTCATTGCTCCTTCTTGCAGCAACACTCTCTCACTGACTCACACCAAATCCATTAAAATGCAACCTGCACACTTTGTACAAATACTCCTTCCCTCAATTGCATCCCATACATTTACAAGCTGCACTCTCTTCTCTTCATATAGCTCTGCTAACAACATATTATGCATAATCTCTGCTCTCTGTCTCAACAAATCACTATCATATCTTGGCAACACAATGACTAACTTTCCAACTACACTCCCCTCAGCAACCTACTGATATTCATCTTCGCATTCTCCTCATATCCCACAAAGTCATTTGTTCCGGCAACCACTAACTCACTGGCTCGTCTGCTTCTCATATCTAATGTAAAAGTTATCCTGCTAATTCTCCCTCCTGAAACACGCACCTTATGGAATCTCTCATTTATCATATCTCTAATAATGAAATATCCATACATTGCTATTCTTGAGTCATTAATCACCTTTTTTTTTTCTACTTTCCTTCATCCTAATCTTTTGCACTCTTTCATTCTACCTAACTTCTCATCTTACTACACATATTTTTTATATCACTTTTCATTCTGATCAACTTATTTTTCAAGACTTGAATCCTGGCAATTACACGATCTGTTTTTCTGTCATTTGTTTATTTCACCTTATGACAAACTAGCAGTTAAGTTGGAACAGATGGAATTGGACAGTATGTTAGTGTGTTAGATATGAGATTGACTGTCTAATAGGTATCAACAGTTTGTGTATGGGGGGGAAGGTAATATACCAGAAGAGGAAAGTCATTAATGGCATGCCCAAAGGGTCTCTTTTGGGGCCATTACTGTTTAATTTGTATGTAAATGACATTGGAAATGGCTTAAATGGTGATATTTGCAAGAGGAACTAAATAGACTGTCTGAATGGACAAATGTGTGTTTAGGGGGGGGGGATGTCAGTTTAATGTTACGAAGTGACAGTATGTTAATGTGTTAGATATGAGATTGACTGTCTAATAGGTATCAACAGGTTGTGTATGGGGGGGGGGGTATTATACCAGAAGAGGAAAGTCATTAGTGGCATGCCCAAAGGGTCTGTTTTGGGGCCATTACTGTTTAATTTGTATGTAAATGACATTGGAAATGGCTTAAATGGTGATATTTGCAAGAGGACCTAAATAGACTGTCTGAATGGACAAGTGTGTGTGTGGGGGGGGGGGAAGAATGTCAGTTAAATGTTACAGGTTTTAAAATTTGGGAAGCAAAGATGGGATGCAGAATATAGGATTGTTGAAGATATTTTACAGGGATGGAAGAGATGAAAGATCTGGGGTGATGGCGGATTTGGATTTGGAATTTTGTGGATATTTTGTTAAAATTATGAGGACAACACAGAAGATTATGGGGATGATTCTGAGAATACAGACATGTAGAAGTATGGATGTTTTGAATTCCATTGTACAAGACTTTGATCAGGCCACATATGGATTACCGCACACAGATTTGGTTGTCAGGTTTTCAAAAGGATGATGAGATGTTGGAGAGGGTTCCAAGATGATTGACTAATTTGGTTTCTGGTCTCTGAAATGTGGAATATAAGGACACATTGAGAGAATCAAATTACAGAGCCTAGTAGATAGAAGGAAGAAGAGCTACATGATCGAGACATATAAGTTGGTAAGAGATAATTACCAGATCAGAGTGGATGGGATTTTTCATAGAATATCTGAAGACAGGGGGAACAAGAGAGGCCATCCCTGGAAGCTGTATAAGGTGAGTGTGAACAAGGGGGTGAGGAATAGATTTTTTTCATGGAAAGTGGTGGGTGATTTGAAATGCATTGCCTGACAGTGTAGTGAGTGCAGGGACTGCGAATGCATTTAAGTTGAGGTATGATGAGCTGTACATGTGCGGGTGGGACCTCCCACGATGAGTCTCTTGACTCCATGGAGGTCTGTTGATAATAATAATAATAAGAAGAAGAAGCACTGACAAACAGGACCGGCTCCACCGACGGTGCAAGACGTGCATTTGCACGGGGCGGCAAAGTTGGCATAAACTATACGAAAAATAAGGGAGAAGGGGTGGCAAAATATGCTACTGCACGGGGCAGCAAAATTCCTAGGGGCGGCCCTGCTGACAAATAGAGTGCTATGTTAGTTGATAAACACAAGGTTGTTGCAGTTTTGAGTGCAAAGTTATAGGGGGTGGATAAGATTCAGGATCAATGAGTGAATGTCAACAGAGGTTTGAAGTTTAAAGACCATTGCAAGTGATGCAAAGACTACATCACATTCGTGCTATGATAAGAAGAGCACTGACAAGTAGAGATGAAGCATTGAGACCCCCCCCCCAAGTGGAGTCTCAATGCTTTATATACTGGTACACAATTCAGATTCTGTGGTTAGTTTTGTGCCACTATACAAGGCATTATTCAGATTACACATGGTCACATCACTGGAATTCTAGTTATGGAGAGAGGTTCAGGGAATGTACAGGTTTTAAAGAGCTGACAGACAGACATTTAAGTTAGACAACAACATGGGAAGAAATTTATTTTTAAACAATGTTAGTTACATTTTCATATAATAATTCAAGATAATTATCAATAATTTTTCAGATTAATGATCGAACCCATGGTTTTAAATTTAGTGGAGTGAATTGAGATATACTTTTTATATAGCTAAGAAGTCTGGTCCTAGAGAATAGTGGCTGAAGAGTTTAACACAAGACATCTGGAAAGAAGGCTAGTCATCTACAATCTGGTGTGAAAGCTTGTCTGCAAATTTAATGAAACTGGATCCATAGTAGAAAATCTTGGTCAGACTGCCCTTGCATGGTTGATGAGATGGTGAATGATGTTACTGCTAAAACCATCATAACCACCAAAAAGAAGTCTATCCAGTATGTGAGCTTTGAACTCACATACTGGAATATACCAAGTACCAAAAAGCACTGTGCATGACATTTTCAGGCAGCAAATGTTTCATATTTACAAACTGCATTTACTACATCATATGACAAAAGATGATCTAGACTGGAGAGTGGAAGTGTTCTAATGGTTTCTGACTAGAATTGGAGAGAAACAACACTTTTTTATGTGGAGTTTTATTTTTAGATGATGCAAACTTTCATGTGAATGGAGTGGGTAAATATCAGCAAAACTACTGGTACTGATCCATTGAAAGTCCTCACTGGATTTTCCCAACCAAAATGCAGGAGGCCAGAAATGTGACAGTCCGATGCAGATTATGTACCATGTACATGATTGGTCCCTTTTTTTTTCCTGGAATAGTAACTTGTGAGACTTAACACAAAATATGTTAAAGAAGATGATAAGAAGACTGCATTCTATTTGCAGCCAACCAAAATAGTTTATATAGGTTGGTGCACCCCCCCCCATTTTTTTCAAAGCCAGTTATCAGCTGTTAACCAACATGTTTTTTTAACCAATGGAGAGGAATGAGAGAATCAATTGAATTATCCTCAAGATCTGCTAACCTAAATCCTCTTGACATTTTTCCTGGGGCTTTAATAAGGTCAAAGTTTATTTTGCCAAAATTCAGGGTACTTGGACTGCAAAGGTTTCTGGAGGTTTAAGGGAAACTTCCCATCAGATCATCCATTTTTGGTAGGCATATATGGCTTGTCAAGGCCAAGTAACTTTGCTTCTTTGAATCCTGATTACTTCTTCTGACTGGGCAATTAATCTATCATGTGTTCTTATGGGCAGTATGCTTGTAGCAGGGTTTCCCCATTCCCACTACAGAGGTGGCAGGGACTGACTAACCCACCTTCAGCTGAAAACACCATTATAAACACCATCAGAGTACTAGTGAGAGAACGTTTTGGGAATGATAGAAGAGGAGAGAATAGAAGCAGTAGGAGAGAGGGAATGAGAGAGAGGTTTGGGAATGATAGAAGAGGAGAGTATAGAAGCAGTAGGAGAGAGAGGTTTGGGAATGAGAGAAAGGTATGGGAATGATAGAAGAGAAGAGAATGGGAACAGTAAAAGAGAGGGAATGAGAGAGAATTATGGGAATGATAGAAGAGGAGAGAATGGAAACAGTAGGAGAGAGAGAGGGAATGAGAAGAATGTAAGGGAGCACTGGAACCAGGGATATAGTGATATCAGGAAGGTAGGTAAGTAGGGGAACACAGAGAGAAAGTGTTAGAGGAGAGAGAGTGAGGGATGCATGGGAGCAATCGAGGAACAAGGTGGTAAGAGGTGTAATGTATGGGGGGATTCAATGATCTATGGTGTGTAAGATAGGATGTGTGAGGAGTGTTTGCCTACAATTGGGATGAAAGGGAAGATGAGATGATTGTGATGGTAGGAACAAACGACTTGAGAGTTAATGTAAATTGGGCAGTGAGAGATATGAGTTCTTGCTTGAGGTAGTACGAAAGAAGACACAGAGAGGAAAGATAGTGTGCATGTTTCCTAAGTATGATAGTGATGAGCTGAGCAAAAGAGCAGTAATATTGAATAATGTAATAGCTAGAATGTGTCAGAAGAGAGGATTGGAATATGTGGATGCTTGGAGTGCGTTTGACGACAGAGAGGAATTGTACGCGAGAGACCGCTTGCATTTGAATGAGGAAGAATGTAGGTATCTGGAGAGATTGCTGTTCTGAATGAGTCAGTGTGTCAATGCAGGGAAACTAGAATGCCCAAGGTGGATGGTAGCAGGGATGGGCCTCTTGTGGGAAAGGGTACTTGGGGGATGGGGATGACATCAGGCAACGTTGAGCCCAGTGGAGTTTAGAGTGGATAATGCTGGGTATAGAAATAGTGGCATTTTTATGCTTTATACTAATGCCAGGATTATCCAGAATAAAGGAGAGGAATTGGCGGCACTGATAGCATCAGCCTGGCCAAAGATTATTAGGATCACTGAGACGTGGTTGACAGAAGAGGATATAATAACAGGAATAGAAGTAGCAGGGTACAGCCTTTTTCGACAGGATAGGAAGGGAAAGCATGGTGGTGGAGTGCTGCTTATGATAAGTGATGACTTATGCCCTCTAAGAGTAGAGGCTTTGGAAGGCAGTGACACTAATGATTTCGAAAGCATATGGTGTGAGGTAGAGATATGCAAGACGGGATATTAAGTGGGGTGTTGCTACAAACCATGGAGCACAGAGAGTGGGAACCAGGAGATGTTTAGACAGTTGAACTTGGCAAGTGCAAGAAGAATGATTGTTATGGGAGATTTTAACTACAGCAGTATAAATTGGGAAGAGGAAAATGCATGTAGCAATAAGGGAATGGAATTTCTAGAATTCTTGAGGGACAAATGTCTTAGGCAGCATGTAATAGAGGGAACAAGAGGTTCAAGAGTTTTGGATTTGGTCATAGCATCGGAAGAATTGATAATAACTGAGATGACATCTCTCTCTCACTAGTTGGAGAGAGTGACCATGTGCTTTTGACTTGGAAGATGAATAGACATGCAGGATTATCAAAGAGACGGGAACACATGTGGAATTATAAAGCAGGTGATTATAATAGTCTTAGACATCAACTTGGGGAAGTTTCATGGAGGGAGGAATTGGAAGGCAGGGATATCATTGATGCTTGGGAAATTTTGAAGGAATATTTGTTAGCAGCAAATATTCCTTCAATAGTAAGCTATATTCCTTCAATATTCCTTCAATAGTACGCTATATTCCACAAGTGAAGAAGAGGACACAATTTGGTGTAAAGTGGATGAAAAACAGTATTAAACAGGAACTGCATGTGAAAAAGAGGCTATGGAAGAGATATAAGGAGACAGGTGAAGAGCAGATGCAGGAAGAATATAAGACACAGGCCAGAAGAGTGACTAGTATGGTAAGGAAGGCAAAACTGGAATATGAGAAGAGATCGATCCTAAGATCCAAATAAAATCCTAGGGAATTTTTTAGCTATGTGGCCACTAGGAGGAGAAATGATTGTGGTAGAATGACACTGTGGGATAAAAATGGGAACAGAGTGACTGATGCAGAGGACATAGTGGAATTGTTCAATGAACATTTTATTGGTGTATTTCAATCTGGAGGAGTAAATTTTAATACTAGAGGGATAGGGCAGGTTCAAGGTTAAGTGGTGCAGGAGGAGAGCGTGTTCCAAATACTGAGTACTCTGTATGCCAGTAAAGCTGTGAGACTGGATGGTATTTCACAAGTTTTGAGAGAATGTGCTAAAGAACTGACAGCTCCTTTGACCTGGCTTTTCAATGAAAGTCTGGCTATGGGAAAGGTGCCCAGAGAATGGAAGGAAGGTAAAACAGTGACATTACATAAGGGCAGTAGCAGACTGGAAGTGTCTGATTATAGGTCAGTTTGTGTGTCATCAGTAGTTCAGATCTTGGAGAAATTAGTTAGGGACTGTATACAGGCATTTGACAGGGTTCCACATGATAAGCTGCTATTTAAGTTGCAGCACATGAGTTTGGATGTCAGGTAGGTCAACTGGATTCAGGATTGGCTGTCCGATAGGTATATCAGAGAGTTGTGTATGGTGGGGCAGTTTCAAGGAGGCAGAGGGTTACAGGTGGAGTCCCACAGGGCTCAATACTGGGACCTATATTGTTTAACCTTTATATCAATGACATTGTCAGTGGATTGCAGGGGAGAATGGCCAGTTGTTTGCAGATGATGTGAAACTGGGAAGGGTTATAAGTAATAATGCAGATGTGGTAGTCCTGCAGGAGGATTTAAATAAGCTAGACCGATGAACAAACGAATGGGAGTGTCAGTTTAATGCAGCAAAATGTAAGGTCTTGAGGTTTGGGACACATTGATGGGATGCTGCATACTCTATTGGAGGAGCTATACTGGAGGAAGTAAGAGAGACAAGAGATCTAGGGTTGATGATTGATAGAAACCTGAAACTCAGGGGACATATAATGCAAAGGTGGTGAAGGTAAAACAGAGGATTGCTGCAATAATGAGAAAGATGCTGACCTGCAGAGATAAAAGAGTTATCATTCCATTGTATAAGACCTGATCAGACCACACTTAGACTATTGTTCTCAAATTTGGTCCCCAGAATTTGAAGTGGATAAATTAATTGTGGAAAGTGTACAACAAAGTCAGTTTCAGGACTGTACAATGTTAGTTATGAGGATTGGCTGAAGGAATGTGGACTGCAGAGTTTGGTGGATAGAAGAAGGAGAGGTGATATGATTGAGGTTTTTAAAAACTGTTGAGAGGTGGTTACAGGGTTGACACTGGGGAGTTCTTTTGCTTGGTTGAACAGCGGGAAGGAGTGATGACAAGGGGCCATCCCTAGAAGATACAAAAGGAAACAGTGAGCAATAGGGTCAGGAGTGGTTTCTTTGCATGTAGGGAGGTTGAACCATGGAATGCATTGCCTGATAGAGTGGTGAGAGCGAGAATGGTCAATTAGTTTAAAAAGTTGTATCATAAACTTTGTGTTTCCTAGGTGGGACCTCCCATGATAAGTCTTGATAGACTTGTGTTTCCTAGGAAGAACCTCCCGTGATGAGTCTTTTAACTCCTTGGAGGCCTAAATAATAATAATAATAATAAAGGTTTATTTTGCATCTTAGATGAGATTTGAACCTAGTAAGAGTTCAAACCTACAAAATGTAGGTTTGAAACAGCACCATCTAATGAGATGGAATCCCAATAGAGATTCAACAAAGATCAAGGCAACCATAATATTATTTTACTTACGTACTTCACAAAAGTTATATTAATTTTATACACTATCATTTATTTGTCAAAGCTTCTTTTAAATTGATTATTATTCATTTTTTTTAAATCTTCTTTGGAACTTTCATAGTACAAATATTCTATTATTATTTTTGTTGTTATAATAACCATAAGAGTCAAGAACTCATGGTGGAAAATTCATTTGGAATTAAAACTTGTTTAGGTGCTCAATACAGTCAATAAATTATATATTTAGTTTAATCCTTTATCCAAGTATAAGCAAACGAAGTTTGCGCCTGAAGTATCTTCAAGACTGGGGAAACTCGTGGTAAAGGTGGTATAAGTTCTCATCACGTGCCTTAGTATCTCCTATAATACAAAGCACATTTCCTTGTGGACATGTATAATGCTATGCATTAAGGGAAGGGCCACTATTCAGACCGGTTTTGACCTTTATTGAGGTCTCATCATTGGGAGCCAGACCCAGTGGTGGTGATATCAAGGTGGAAGTAATGGAGAAGCCATATTTACCTATACGAGTTGCCAAAAGGTGTCATACCTTTTTATTCAATTACTCTGGATTAGAGAAGGATGTTGGAAGTTTTTCCACTTAGTTAGGCTATAAATTATATATTTAGTTTAATATTTTATACAAGTGTAAGCAAACTTGGATAGTAAAGCAAAAGGTAAGCAAAAGTTAATAATAAGGTGTGACACCTTTTGGTAACTCGTATATGTAAATATAACTTCTCCATTACTTCTACTTTGGTATCACCACCACAGGATCTGGCTCTCACTGATGAGACCTCAATGAAGGTCGAAACCAGTCTGGGTAGTGGTCCTTCCCTTAATGCATAGCATTATACATGTCTGCAAGGAGATGTGCTTTGCATTATGGGAGATACTAAGGCAAGTGATGAGAACTTATACCACCTTTGCAAGTTGCCTCACTCCTGAAGATACTTCAGGTGCAAACTTTGTTTGCTTACATTTGGATAAAGGATTAAACTAAATATATAATTTAAAGTCTAACCAAGTGAAAAAAAACTTCCAACATCTTTCTCTAATCCAGAGTCATTTAATAATAAGGTGTGAAACCTCTTGGCAACTCATATAGGTAAATACGACTTCTCCATTACTTCCACCACTGGGTCTGGCTCCCACTGATGAGACCTTAATAAAAGTCAAAAGGCAGAAACAAGTAGAAGAAAGAAATTTTAAGGTAAGAATACAACAGCACTTAGCATATAGCACTTCAACTACATTCTTCAATAGACAATTTACAAAATTTCGGAAAGAAAGGATTATCACTCAAATCTGTGTTGATGGAGAAAACATGTCCACCATTAATGACATCCTTGACTCCTTTCAAAAACACTACAAAAATCTGTTTGAAGACTATAGTACTGTTGGAAACAGTACTATTTTTATATATTAGATGGGTTTGACAGCCCTATTACAGCATCTGAAGTTACCACAGCCTATAGAGAATGCCAGACAAGAAAATCCCCAAGGCCTGATGGTCTAGGGATAGAACTTTATTGTGAGGCCTGGGATTTTATTCTTCCCATTCTAGTTGCAATTTTTAATTCCTTTCTTTCATCAGGACACATACCAAGTGAATTTGTAGCAAGCCATACTATCCTCATTCCTAAACCTAACAGAGATCATGCCTTTATCAGCAGCTGGAGACCTATTTCTCTATATAATACTGACTACAAGATATTTTTCTGCATTATTGATAACAGGCTCAAAGTGGGAATGAAATATATAATTAAAAGCGCACAGGTGTATGGAGTACCAGGTTGAGTAGTAGAATTTAATCTATTTCTGCTACATGATCTAATCCACTTAATTAACACAAAAAAGCAGTCGATGGCAGTGCCATCAGTAGACCATACTAAAAAGGAATTCTTCAACTATCAATGAAGCATATACTTCCAGTCTTAAAATTCTGCTATTTAAGCAATACAGCTTCAAAAATCCATAAACTATTGCAAACTAATCACACATATGCAGACCTTCTCTGGTACTACTTGGGTTTTCATCTTCCCCTGTTCGGAGTTAATGATTATAAAGGTTCAAAAGCTGAGGTTGTTCCTGAATACTACAACACTCTATTCATATTTGCAAATTTAGGGACACAAAACACACGGGTTGAAATGATTATTTTACTAATTATTAATAAAATAACACTTGACGTTTCGACTCCTGTATTGAGGTCATCATCAGAAGGATACATGTGTATAGGGAACCAAGTTACATGCTCTTGCACTCTATAAAGGTAAATTAAATCTACACTGTTAATTAATCTATTTCTTAGCCTGACCTCTAGTGATAATTAAATAAGATAAAATAAAAAAAAAATAAATACATAATAAAAATTAAAAAAAATTAAATAAAAAAAATGTAAATAATTAATAAATGAAATAAATAAAAAACTACAATAAACTCTGCTAAAGTCCTCATGTACTAAGATTCTTCTGGATTTGTACAGTTCAGATTGTTATACTACGATCTTCTTCAGGACTTGTAGAGTTCAGTTGCTATTGAATGTTAAGGGAAAAAAAAAACACTTCACAAAGTCTTCTTGTTAGAAGAAACACACGTATAAACCACAGTGAAAATTATTTAATTGTAAATATTTCATCCTAAGTATCTTAGGACATCATCAGTACAGTATTTAAACAAATATAGGAATAACATACAGTCAGGGCGAATGATTACAATAGAATCTCATGAAACATGCATAGCGTGCTAAAGTAATACAAGGAAAAAAAAAAAAAAAAAAAAGTTAATTATTTAATACAATTTTGTATGATAATTTCCCATACTTTAGGAATAGTAAGAATCATTGCGGTTTAGGTTTGGTCTGTGTAGTAGGGCTTCAGAACTTTCTTTGTATAAACGTTCATGTTTAAATGAAGATCTATGTAAAAGTTTAGCCTTTTCCCAATGGATCCTATGGTTTGGATTTTCAATTCCGTGTTGAGAGAGGCCAGATTTCTGCGGTTTAAAAAGACGAATGTGGTCTTGATGTTCCGAGATGCGTTTCTGAACAGACCTACCTGTCTGTCCAAAGTAAGATAATTTGCATGAGCATGGAATCTCATAAACACCAGGTAACATCAAGGGTGAGAATTTGTCCTTAGGAGAAGGTAATAACTGTATGTTATTCCTATATTTGTTTAAATACTGTACTGATGATGTCCTAAGATACTTAGGATGAAATATTTACAATTAAATAATTTTCACTGTGGTTTATACGTGTGTTTCTTCTAATTATGAACGCCCCCACAGGTTTCGTTATTTAAAAAAGTCTTCTTGTAGTGGGATTTTTTCTTTGGCTTGTTCTGGTTGCAATAAAGGTTGCAAATGGGTCTTCCACATTCTTGTAATGGTTAGACCATCATTTTTGTTCAGATTTGGATTATGCTTGAGCATTTCACATGCTTCTTTAAATTTCCTCTTGATCCAGGTTTTGGTGCGGTGTGGGGACTTGGTATTTTCCCAATCAATTCTGTGGTATGTTTGGAAAAATACAAAGTCCCTAAACCTCACCAAAACCTGGTTCGAGAGGAAATTTAAAGAAGCATGTGAAATGCTAAAACATAATCTAAATCTGAACAAAAATGATGGTCTAACCATTCCAAGAATGTGGAGGACCCATTTGCAACCTTTATAGCAGGGGTGTTCAACCCATTGATCGCGAAGCGATTTTTGGTCGATCTTTTGTGTATTCCTCCTTACTTACAAATTTAATTAAAACTGAAAACATAATATTTTATTTATCATTATTTTGTATTATTTTTAATTCGCTTTAAGTTTATTGCTATTGTTTGTTTATTTTTCGTTAAAATTGTCAAATCAGTAATTTTCTTATAAGTCCGGGTAAATGAATTAATTTGGATCAGTGGAAGTTCAAACAGTGAGCCGAGTGAATACGATTATAAGCAAAGCGTAAAAACTCGATTGTAGCTTAAATATTAAATATTCCAAAGCACATTACATCAATTTTTTACTTAGGTTAAGTCCCATGTGAATACTGTAAAAAAAATAAACTTTGTTTATCTCAGTATAGTTTGTATTAGATGTTTTTGTAAATAACTCTTTTGAAGCTAACTGTATATACTGCTTTAATAAGAATATGTTAGAGTGTTTTTGTTTTTGTTGCCGAAGCTGTACATGGCAGCATTAGAAAGATTGTTATTGAAACTTGTATGTATGAGAAAGGCTTGCAGGCTCTAAGTGTAAACATCTCTGAAGTCAGTTAGAAAAAGTTCATACAACTTTCCGATGGCCGGAAACTTACAATCAAAAGAAAAGAGAACAAACGGCATGCCAAACTTGAAACTTAAGATGAAAGACTCATACCGATTTTTTGGGGGTTGTCAAACTTCATGCAAGGTCTCAGAGGAGGCCTAATAAAAAGATACTGAATTAAGCAGAAGGGGTCCCTGTGTTTTCATTACAATTTGATGAATCAAACGACTTCACTGATATTGCTCAGTTAATGGTATTTATTCGCATGGTATTTCTAGATTATTCATAATAAAATTAGTTTAATCTTTTATCCAAGTGTGAGCAAACAAAGTTTGTGCCTGAAAGTATCTTCAGGACTGGGGTAAGGTGGTACAACACCAGGGCAACTCATTGCAAAGGTGGAGCAAGCTACCAACCCTCCTATCTCAGTATCTCCTATAATGCAAAACACATCTCCTTGCGGATATGTCTAATGTTATGCATTAAGGGAAGGGCCACCACCCAGACTAGTTTCGACCTTTATTGAGGTCTCTCTTCAGTGGAAGCCAGGCCCAAGTGGAGATACCAGACAAAAGCATTAGCAGGTTATCTCTACCCATAGGAGTTGCCAAATGGTGTGCCACCCTTTTTTAATAAATTACTCTGGATTTAGAGAAAGATGTTGAAAGTTTATTTTTCACTTGGTTAGAGTATAATAAAATTAGTTTAATCCTTTATCCAAGTGTGAGCAAACAAAGTTTGCACCTGAAAGTATCTTCAGGACTGGGGTAAGGTGGTACAACACCAGGGCAACTCATTGCAAAGGTGGAGCAAGCTACCAACCCTCCTATCTCAGTATCTCCTATAATGCAAAACATATCTCCTTGCGGATATGTCTAATGTTATGCATTAAGGGACACCATTTGGCAACTCCTATGGGTAGAGATGACCTGCTAATGCTTCTGCCTGGTATCTCCACTTGGGCCTGGCTCCCACTGAAGAGACCTCAATAAAGGTCGAAACTAGTCTGGATAGTGGCCCTTCCCTTAATGCATAACATTAGATATATCCACAAGGAGATGTGTTTTGCATTATAGGAGATACTGAGATAGGAGTGTTGGTAGCTTGCTCCACCTTTGCAATGAGTTGCCCTGGTATTGTACCACCTTACCCCATTCCTGAAGATACTTTCAGGCGCAAACTTTGTTTGCTTGGATAAAGGATTAAACTAATTTTATTATACTCTAACCAAGTGAAAAATAAACTTTCAACAAGATTATTCAAAGTAATGAAGAACTTTTGAAAATTATACCATTATTGGGAAGGACTAGGGGAGAAGACATTTTTTCGGCATTTGATGAATTTGTGAAACAACACAAACTTCCGCTTTTTAAACTCGTGTCTATTACTACTGATGGTGCTCCTGCAATGATAGGTAATAAATCAGGCTTCATTTCATTATGTAAAAACGATGACAAATATCCAGATTTTTTAACGTACCACTGTATTATTCACCAACAAGTACTGAGTAGTAAAAGATTAAACACAAAAGATGTTTTGGATATTACATTTATAATTGTAAATTCTGTTCGAGGAAAAACCCTGCAACAGCGGTTATTTAAATTACAGGCAGATGATGATAGGGAACTTCTGTTGTACAATAATGTTCGCTATTTCAGCAGAAGTCAAAATTTAGAAAGATTTCTTCTATTAAATAACGATATAAAAAATTTTCTTGATGAAAAAGGAAATATTTATCCACAATTGAGTGATAAAATATGGTTGTTACACTTATCATTTTTAGTAGATTTCTGTACGAAATTAAGCAATTAAAATTTAGAGTTACAAGGCAGAGATAAAAATTTAATTGACATATTAAGTTCAATAAAAACTTTCCAACAATAACAATACTTACTTTTATTAAAGAAAAATATAAATGACCACGAATTTAGACATCTCCCATATTTATTAAAAGTTTTTGAACAAAATCAAGAAATGCTTCGCTATGATTTGAAAGAATTTATTCGTGAAACAAAATTAGTTGAGGAAGAAATAAATTAAAGATTTTAATAAAACAGAAATGATTTTATCAATTTTATCAACATCTTTTATCAATGATCCATTTCAAGAAAACTCGAACATCACAGAAATTTCAAATAAAATTAGTGGGCTGTTTGATATAAACCAAGCTGAAGAAGAACTGAGATAATAAACATTCAGAATAATTTACATTTCAAATCAATAAACAATGAAGTCATTTGGAAGTATGCACATGAAAAATTCCTAATATTAAATGATATCGCATGAAAAATTCTGTCATGTTCCGGATCGACATACCTGTCAAAATCTGCTTTTTCAAATATGACCGTCATAAAAAAAAAATCAATTAAGAAACCAAATTACAAATGATCATTTGGTTGATCAAATGATTGATTGTCTGTGATTGGTTACTTCTTCATATCAACTTGACTATGAAAATATTGCGAGGTCCAAACAATGCCAAATTTCACATTAATTTTTTTTTTTTTTTAATCAACCAGCATTTCCTGTAACTAGTGAGTTTGTAATCAATCTGTTGTTTTTTTTCTAACTTTGGTTTTTCCAAAATAGAGAAATAAATATTTTATTCCAATATATATATATTTTTTTTGTTGTATTAAAATAATTAAAAGTGATAAATAAATTTTTAAATACACAAATAAAGTTTTTAGTTGCATATTTTTTTTAGTTGTTTATTTGTGCGTAATCAGATATCAGGTTGGGGGAACGTGATCTATATAAGAGAGTAGATTGTCAAATAACTTATATATAAGAGAGTAGATTGTCGAATAACTTATATATAAGAGAGTAGATCACTGAATAACTTTTTATAGAAAAGCAGCTCGTGTAGTAAAAAAGGTTGAACACCACTGCTTTATACAACCAGAACAAGTCAAAGAAAAATCCCACTACAAGAAGACTTGGTGAAGTGCTTTTTTTTTTCCCTTAACATTCAATAGCAACCTGAACTGTACAAGTCCTGAAGAAGATATGTTATGATGTGTTATGAGAATCGACTGAGGGAATGTCGACTCAGAGTTTGGTGGATAGAAGGAGAGGTGATATGATTGAGACTTTTAAACTGTTGAGAAGCAGTTACAGGGTAGATTGGAGAGTTCTTTCACTTGATGAACGGCAGGAAGGAGCAATGACAAGGAGTCATCCCTGGAAGTTACGAAAGGAGGCTGTGCGCAAGAGGGTGAGGAGTGGTTTCTTTGCTTGGAGGGTGGTTGAACCTTGGAATGCATTGCCTGTGAGAGTAGTTGGAGTGGGGATGGTTAATGGGTTCAAGGAGTAGTATGATAGACTTTGTATTTCCTAAAAACGACCTCCTACGACGAGTCTTTTGACTCCATGGAGGCCTGGATAATAATTATAATAATAATAATAATAAAAGATCGTAGTATAACAATCTGAACTGTACAAATCCAGAAGAATCTTAGTACGTGAGGACTTAGCAGAGTTTATTGTAGTTTTTTATTTATTTTATTTATTAATTATTTAAATTTTTTTACTTAATTTTTTTTTAATTTTTAATTTTTATTATTTATTTATTTTTTTTATTTTATTTTATCTAATTATCACTGGAGGTCAGGCTAAGAAACAGATTAATTAACAGTGTAGATTTAATTTACCTTTATAGAGTGCAAGAGCATGTAACTTGGTTCCCTATACACATGTATCCTTCTGATGATGACCGCAATACAGGAGGCAAAACGTCGTGTTATTTTATTAATAATTGGTAAAATAATAATTTCAACACGTGTTTTTTGTGTTCCTAAATTCGTAAATATGAATGCTGATCATTGTGAAACCTTAAAAGAAAGAGTCATTACAACACTCTATGCTTAACTCTAAGATTTCTAAAACACTCTGGAATTGACATTCTTTCCATTAAAAAAGTAAAATTTGGTATAAAGAAATCTTTAATCTCTTTCACTGCAAAGTTCCACAGTTGGGTACTGACAACAATATTTTATTTCATAACTTGATGAATTTCCAAGGATACCCTAACAGTAAGGATCTTGCTTGGAGAATTGCATATGGTTGCCTTCCAGTTAATGCCATCAAATGGAGTTACTTTAACATCGGAGATCCAATCTGTGACTGATTGAAAACAGCAGAACATGCATTCTACAGCTGCCCTCTTGCCCTGTGTATTTGGAACAGATTATGTAATTATGTGTTGGGCATTCCATTACTTACAACAGAACAGGTTATTTTTTTACAATACCCACCACCTGTCGGCAATGGGAAGAGGACAGACAGGAAGATCTGGAGAAATACGCATGGCTGAACACCAAAAAGACGTACAATACAAAAGAGAACAAAAAACGGGTCTTGTTTTCCATACCACTTCCACTGGACACGATGTACTCTGGCAAAAAATGACGATGTCATACATAGAAAACAACAGTTATATAAGAAAATTTAAAGAAGCTGCTAATATGCTAAAAAACCCAACCCAATGCAATAAAATCAAGGTTTAATTCTCCATCAAGTGTGGTCAGCTCTAATAAAAAATCTACCTCAATCTGAGCTCGGACTGTATGAATGAGAACAAGCACACGTGACATCATCCAGTATTGTTCAACGTGAATAACGTTAGATATCTGCATTCTGTTATTTGAGTTTTATGAATAGCCAGACAGTTATGATTTGTATTTATTAATTCTCTTGTTTAAACTTTAAGTTATACTATTTACCCCCTGAAGATGTAAATCCTACGATTTACGAAACTTGTTGGGAACTATTATTTCAGTGTTTTATAGAACTGAATAATAAAAAAATGTGGTGTAATCACCGAAATATGTCTTTTGAACCAATTAGCCACAGAAGTTTACACCTGCAATGGGAAGAGAATTTTGATTTTTATAATTAATGAATTAAAATACCATTTATGGAAAGTTAGAAAAAAACATGGATTTGAAAACCAGCAATATGACATCCAAATGCATTATAATATTGTATTGTGAAAATTTTATTCTTCAGTCATATGTTTTTTGTATTTAGAAAGAAGCATTCTAGGAGATATCAAATTTATCACTAGATGGCGTAGACAACCACATTATGCAACATTCACCAGAGGGAGATAAAATTCTGTCTATTCTTGCATGAGAGATTTTTTAAATAGTTCCATCCAGGGCCGGTGTTAGGCTGGACGTCGCCTGCCTGCAAAGCTGAAATGGGCACCCCAAAAACAAATGGCAATTTATTTATTTAATTTTATTTTTATCATAATCATGTGGAAAGAATTTACAAGAATTTTTTGTAAATTTGTAACTTTTTCTAACTGTAAATTTGCAGCAATTATATTTACTTGCCTAATTATTATTACTTAATTTGTTTACAAAAATTTAACGAAAGAATGAAACTTCATACTAACACTTCGAAACGGCACCCGCTTTGTAGTGACGCCCGCCTGCAATGCAGGCCTGCTTCCGCCGGCCCTGGTTCCATCCTCTTAATTCAATGTAGTCTTATAGTCAATTGCAGGGATGACTGGAGAGCAATCACAGGCAGAGAAGGCTAACTCAAGGCAGTTAACCCAGATGGGGCTAACCATCTGGGTATCAGTCATCTTTGCACTTTAGTTTCAATTGGTTTTTTGGTTGTTCATCTATATGAGATTGGTGAAAAAAGAAAACTGATAGCCTTTGGCTATATGATGATGTAAAAGAGCTGAGGCCTTTTCTCTCTCTCTCATGCTATCTATCTGTCTTTTTTTCTCCTAATACTATCAGGCTCTCTTGAACCCTATACTCACTACTCTAGGCCTATGATGAGCAACCCTTTACTTTTTCACCTCAATAAAAGTCAAAACTGGTCTGGGTAGTGGCCCTTCCCTTAATGCATAGCATTATACATGTCCACAAGGAGACGTGCTTCGCATTATGGGAGATACTAAGGCAAGTGATGAGAACTAATACCACCTTTACCACGAGTTGCCCCAGTCCTGAAGATACTTGAGGCGCAAACTTTGTTTGCTTACACTTGGATAAAGGATTAAACTAAATATATAATTTATAGTCTAACCAAGTGAAAAAAAAATTTCCAACATCAATACAGTCAGTCCTCAATTTACAATGTGTGAGACTTGCAACAACTCATTCTTATAATGATCATTGCATTAATACATGCACTAAATTTTACCTTATTCTTGCAACCCACGGATCAGGGTGTTATTGTGGCTTTCAAGACATATTTTTAAGAAATTCTTTTTCTTAAACTATTGCTGCTACTGAGGGTGAGAAAGCTCTTGACTTTGAAAGTAATATAATATCTTGCATTGTACAAAGATATGTTCATACATTCACAGGATTCCATGAAGACCAATCTTACAAAAAGTTAATGACAAGATTGGGCTGATAGCTAAAGAGTTTGAGTTTGAGAATGACAATGAGGATGTAGAGCAGTTGGTGAAAGCTGAGGAAAAAAAAACAAATGAAGACATTATAGAGTAGGACTGTTGTCTGGATATATTCCATCCCTTGTATTCCAGTGTGTTATATTATAATATCATATAACACACACACACTCTTATATGTTAAAGGTATGACAAAAATTTAAGTGCATAATACAAACCTATCTTGTGTTAATTATAATGACAAAGTCTTCTATTTTAATGACTCACTCCAAATACATAAAGAAACCAGAACATTTTTATGAAGAAATTTTTGTGGATCATTTGACAGCATCATTACAGTTTTTGAAATATGATATCATTGGAACAGGAATGGGATGGCAAGGGATTTTAATGGCATAGTTAAGTCTAAAGAGATATATGAAGTAAATTATGGTAAAGTTATGTGGGCATGGAAATGTGAAGAAATCCCAACACAGAGAAGTTATGTAAGTAGGACAGGTTATAGACAAAAAATGAATTGCTGTGTTTATTTACAAATGCCCTGAGTATTGGAAATAAGAAAGAAATCATTGCATGGATCGAGTTTATTTACACAAAAATTGTTGGAATAAGTTATTATTATTATCTTCAGACTTCCACAGAGTCAAAGAAAGACTCATCATGGGAGGTCCCACTAACACACACAGCTCATTATACCATACCATAAATACATACACATTCTCTGCAGTGACTACACTCTCAGGTAATGCATTCCAATTATTCACCATTCTCCATTCAAAAAACCTGCTTCTCACACCCCTGGTCCCACCTCCCTTATACAGCTTTGAGGAATAGCCTATTTTCCCCCATCTTGCACCATTCTATATAAAAAAAAAACCTATTACCAACTTTGAGTTTCTACTATATCCTCCTCCTATATGCTATACTCTGCAAATAGTATTTTCTCAACCTTTCTTCATACACAACATTCCAAAGTCCAGAAACCACCTAAGTTAATAGCCTCTGTGCCCTTTCCAATATCTCTTCATTCTTTCAGAAAACAGGTGACCAAATCTGTGCACAACAGTCCATATGTAGCCTAATCAAGGCCTTATTACAATGGAACTATGACTGCTTTACTTCTTCAAGTCAGTGTCCTCCACATCATTGCCAGAATTCGTTGCCGGTCTTCACAGTTTTAGCAATGCACCTCCAAATTTAGGTCCCTGTCCACTATCACACCCAAATTGCATATTTATTCCACCTCCTCCAATATACCCCCACTAGTGCTTCGCAACATTGAATAGTACTCCCACTCCTGTGTCCATTCACTCAATCTATTTAAGGTCCACTTATAAAGTCATAACTATCTGCTCTGTTTCTCATAGTTCTTCCCAATTTTGCATCATCTGCAAAGATGCATCATCTGTATCACCATTCAAACCTTTCCCAATATCATTAACATACAAGTTAAATAGCAACAGACCCATTAGTGATTGTCCTCGTCTTGAATATTGCTTCCCCATACATAACTTACCTATAAAGTAGCCAATCTTTAATCCAATGCACTAAAATATCCAACACCATTCATCCTAGTTAACAATCAGCTTATCATGTGACATCTAAGTACACCGCTGTATATAAACATCTCTCTTGTCCAATGTGGTCATCACCTTGTTGCAGTACATAAGTAAATTGGTAAAACATTTGTCACATTTTTGTCCTTCATAAGAAATTTTGTAACACATGACCCCTTTTTAGCAATCCCGTGTTGATCATCAGAAAGAGAACACTGCTAGTTCAGCATCCTAACTCTTACCAATCTCTTCAACACCTTAACTACACTCCCAAACACACAGAAAAACTTCAACATTAATCTGATCAAGTCCCATTACCAACTTATGAATTATTACTACTGTATCCCCCTTGTCCTCCTCCTTCTGCCATGCAGTGATGTCATCAGGATTTTTTGTTGCCTTACGGACATCAAGTTTGGTTAATTCCTCATATACCTCCTGCTTCCTTACTATCAATCCATCTTCTCATGTTCTCTCTCTAGATTCAAGCTTCTTGTGATATCATCCTTATAAGGATGAAGGAGCTGCCCTATATAAGGCATTACTAGGACTATACATGGATTACTGTTTTCAAATTTGGTAGCTTAGTTTTCATTGCAATGCAGAAACACTAGAGAGGGTCAAAGACAAATGACCAAAGTGCCTCTGGAGTGTTTGTTATGCAGAGCAGTTGAAGGAATGTGGATTACAGTTTCACAGATAGGAGAAAAGAGGGAATATGAGAGACTTCAAGTTATTTAAGGGATTCCACCAGATTAATACAGAAGGAATTATAAAAAAAGAGTGGATGTTAAATGGGAAAAAGAGAGGCATCTGTGGAAGTTGTATAAAAATGTGGAAAAGAAGGGTGAGAGAAGTAGATTTTTAATGTGGATAGCTGTTGCTGAATGGAATTTCTATTGTATTGTGAATGTAGGGAGTGTAAATAATTTCAAAGTTCATCACGATAGACATTTTGCTGGTTGAGTGAGTCTCTCACGATGGTCTGCTGACTCCATGGAGGTTACTGCAATAATAATAATAATATCCTTTGTAGCAGTTAGCAATCTACCATTTCATCCATTAACATCACCTTACTATAATCGTTCTTTTATTTGCACATACCAAAAGAACTCCCTAGAAATTTTTTTTGGCCTGATTAGCTAATTTTTGTCTATATCACATTTTGCTGTGCTTACTGAGTCACCTTCCTGGCCTCTTTGTACTCCTCATGCAATTGATTATTACCATTATTCCTTGTGCAGTCTCTACGGTACCTTCTTCATCCAGATTGTATGCTTAATCTTTTCATTCATCCATTTTACACTGATTTCTTTAGCTTTGACCTTAGGAATACATTTAGAAATGCTGCTACTGTAAAACAGATCTTGATCACTGTCCAAGCAAAATTTATCTCCTTTCCACTTAATTCCTTATTCCATGCTATAGCCTAAACTACTGCCAATCACCTGGACTATACTAAACCTTATTCAGACTACGTCTATCATACCTCTCCTTAAAACTTATTTGCTGACCAAACATTCATGACATTTCCAGCAACCAATTTAACTCATTCACTACTCTTCATGAAAAAACTACTAGTCCATATGCTCATGCTAATCAAATTATTCTTCTTACAAAACTTCCCGTGGTAACCAGCTTGTTTTCTTCCATCATCATACACTGAAAAATTTCTTTTATGTCTCTCTTATAAAATTCATTTAACTTATACGTTTCTTCAATTCCTTTCTTTTTCAACTACCATATTAGTCAAATTTTGTAAGTCCTAAATTTTCAATCTGACCTCACAGGAAGATTTTACAGATCAGTTAGTATCTTAATCATTTATCTCTACATCCTCTACACTAGTTCCTTCCCCTGCTCACAAGAAACAGGTGGCCAAATCTATGTACAGCAGTCCAATTCACCATCAGAAAGCCTTAAATAATAACTTCCTTAACCCACCTTTATTAATTATTGTCTTCCATCATTCCCAAAGGCTGTGAGGTCAGCCTAGTGGCATTGCGCTTCACAACCATATGCCTGGGGAAGGAGTGTCCTGGGTTCGATTCCCGTCACCAACATGAGGAGCTTAAGGATCTTCCTCAGCCATAGCCAAGTTAGCCAGTCTTGGGCATGGACAGCAGGGTTCCCCCCCCCCCCCCCAGTTTATCTGGGGTTTTTCATCTAACCGGCCCCGTGAACACACGGATCTACAGCCATAAATACTTAATCCCCCATGAGGGGGGCTCAACTCACCCCAATAGGGACAGGAGAGAAAAGGGAGGAAACTCCATATGAATAAATAAATAAAATCATTCCCAAATCCACAGTCTCTTCAGTTTCTTGTAGTACAGTTCCATCAATATAATAACTAGCTGTTTTACCCCTCAAAACAAGTGTGACCATGTACAGAGCATATTGGCCACTTGCTCTAATTTAACTCTATCATACATTATTTTCTTATGTCTGTTCAACACCCACTGTCTTGTCCACATCACTAGATTCATATAATCAGACTTTATTTCAATTTATGTAGTAAGCACACATGCATTATCCTTTCAAGTGCTTTGCAAAGTGCAGCAATATCATGATTTGCTAGTTTCTTTATCTAACTCAACTGTGACTTTATAACAGAAAGTGAGTACATTACTTATTGTTCACAATGATGTGCTGCTGCCATAGAGCTATCATATTCCTATCCATCAATTCCTGAATTAGGGCCTTAACTAACTTCTCTAGTACCACCACTCCTGAGATACAGATTATCTTTATTATTTATTATCTTTATTTTTATATTTATTATATATATATATATATATATATATATATATATATATATATATATATATATATATATATATATATATATATATATATATATATATATATATCTCGGGGGGACCCTGTAAACCCCTAGAGAGCGCATCCCCTGGGTGGCAGATAGGGGGAGCCCATCATGTGTGTGTGTGTGTGTGTGTGTGTGTATGGTGGGGTGGTCCGAATATACTGAATAAGGACTCGTGGACCAACAGGGCCATAAGGGGCAATCATCTTGATTGTAAGGGAAGCGGCACTCCCATGGACCCCTAGCTGGATCTATCCTCTCCTTCTACTACTTTGAGGAAGATCCACTTACTTTAATCTTTCCTATAAGGCCTTATCAGCCAACTCTTCTTATTTTATGACCCTTATGCTATTAGAGTACTCGAGGGCCATGGGGTCTTTTCATTTCTGGCCTTACAACTATGCCCTCTCTATAAACCTTACTATAATTCTTCTATAATCTACTCTTTCCCCCTTCAATATACCCTATTCCTCCTATGGGTTTAAATTCGGAAGAAGGCTACTTCTGAAGCCTTAAGGTAGCAGCCCTACCACTGAACTATTCCATCGTCAGGCTAGTCCCCTGACATGGAGAACATAATTCTACTAGTAAGCTGACAGAACAAGATAATCGGATTAAATCTATGGGAAACGACCCTGGAATGGAAAAGGTAAAACAAAAATGGAAATGACAAAATATAATATACATAGCAAACTGGAATGTAAGAGGAATAGCATATAAAGAAATAGAATTAGACCAATTATTAAATGAAAGAAATTTTAAAATAGCAGTAATCACTGAAGCAAAAAAGAAATTAAAAGGAACCATGAGAACTGAAAATTTTAATGTGATATACAGTGGAGTCGACAGAGACCAAAGAGCACAAGTAAGAGTCATGATTTGGATTCATAACTCCCTTTCAAAACAGTTAAAACATTATAAATTATGGATTGAAAGAATAATAGAAGCTAGAATAAAAATAGATAGAGGCTAATTAAAATGAAAAGCCAAACGGCTAATTTTCTGGCAACTTAATAGTTATTAAAGGGATAAAAATCCTATGTTTTTATATAGCCAGTAAGTGAAACTCAAGATCGAGAACTACGATCTATGAGTTTCAATGTCGAAAAACTATCGGCAAAGGCAATTCGTTCGATAGTTTTTCGGCATTGAAACTCATAGATCGTAGTTCTCGATCTTGAGTTTCACTTACTGGCTATATAAAAACATAGGATTTTTATCCCTTTAATAGATAGAGGCTATTTAACAATAATTGGTTTATATGCCCCAGAAGAGGGAAGAGAACAGGATAAGATTGATTTTTATAATCAGCTACAAAACATATATAATAAAATAAATAAAAATGATTACGTAATTTTAACAGGAGACTTAAATGCAAGAATTGGAAACACAAAAATTAATAATAATATATGAATACCTGGAGAATATAATCTAAACAGGAATGGTAAAAAATTGATTGACTTTGTAGTTTATAATAACCTAAAAATAATGAATTCCTTCTATAAACATAAAGACATACATAAATATACAAGGGCAGCAAGAGGATGGAAATCAATATTAGATTACTTTATATTAAATGAAAAGACAATAAAATTTTCACTAGATGTTAGAATTCACAGAGGATATGAAATAAACAGTGACCACTTCCTTGTTAAAATAAAATTAAGATTACCACCTAAATGGCTACAAGTAACAAGAACAGAAAGAAAAATTGAAACATTTGTTTATAAAACTAGACTATTGAATGACAAATGTACAATGGCTATATGAACAAAGAATTAACCAGTATCTAGATAAAATAAAACAAAATGAAGAAATAGAAATAGAATGGCTTAATATAAAAACGATACTAAATGCAGCAGCAAATGAAAGCTTAGGAAAGACCAAAAAATTCAATAAAAGAAAAAAACTGAAGATCTGGGATGATACAATCAAAGAAATAATCAAAAAGAAAAAAGAAGCCTATCACAAATGGTTAAGTAGTAAAAGATTAGAAGATGAAATAGAATATAAAAGAATAAATAAAATATATATATTTATAAAGGATATAAAAGACATAGAGAATCATGGAACAAATTTGTTTCTAATTTAGAACATGATTTATATAAAATAAGACTCAATGTATATACAATTTTGAAACACTTAAATGCAGATACCAAAGAAAACATAAAATTAAACACTGAATTGAAATTAGAAGAATTTCTAAATTACTACACAGAATTGTGGACAGACAAATATTTTAAAAAACAACTGGCAAACAATTAACAAAAATGAAAAGGAAATAACTAAAGAAGAATTAGAAATCAGCCTGAAAGAAACAAGAAACAGAAAATCACCTGAAGAAGATAAACTAGGTTCAGAACTATATAAATATGCAGGAACAAGATTCAAAGAAAGACTCTTATTATTTTTAAATAAAATTTATTCAACTGATATCCCGCCCCCCAATAGAATGGAAAAAAGCAATTGTGATTCCTATCTTTTAAAAAGGTAATAGAGAGGACCCTGAAAACTATAGAGGTATCAATATACTAAATTCCTGTTACAAAATACATAGGAGAATCTTAAATAGCATACTAATGAAATATTCCGAAAATTTTATTTTTGAAGTACAGAATGGATTTAGAAAAGAATGATCATGGATAGACCCGGCCTTTTACCAAAAATTAATAACAGAGAAAATAAGAGAATACAATTTAGAAACACATATTGCATTTATTGACTTTGAAAAAGCATTTGACAAAGTTAAAAGAAACATATTATTTAACATATTAAAAGAAAGACAAATACCAAATAATATCCTAAAAGCTATCACAAGTATATATGAAAATAATCAAATACAAATAAGATTAAATCACGAGCTATCATATACGAGAGAGATAAACCAAGGGGGTCCGACAGGGATGTCCCCTCTCAGAAACTCTTTTTAATATCTACTTAAATGAAATAATAATAAAATGGAATAAAAAATTTACATCAAGGAATTAAACTTTCTCCTACAGTAAACTTAAACACTCTCCTCTTTGCCGACCAAATAATAATTACAAATTCTGAAGATAAACTACAGAAAGCTATTTTAGATCTAAATGAGATATCCAAAGATTATGGTATGATAATATCAACAGAAAAAATCAAAAACTATGGCTTTTAAAGGACAAGATCCAGCAAGAACAAAAATAGCATAGATAACAAGATCTTAGAACAGGTGAATTCATTTAACTACCTAGGATGTACGATCACATATGAAAATGAAAAAGATATAAACGCAAAAATTGCAAAATATTTAAAAATAAACAGGTGTAATTAACTCTATATTTAAACCAAACCTAGTTCAAAAACAAACCAGACTAAAAGTATACAATACATTAGTCCTACCAGTCTTAATGTATGGAAGCGAAATCTGGACAATAAAACAAAAAGAGAAACAAAGATTAATTAACAATTAACAACAGCAGAAATGAGGTTTATGAGAAAAACTGCAAAGTATACCCTATTTGATCACAAAAGAAATGAAGAAATTATGAAAGAATTAAACCAAGAATCCAGTAATGGAAAAAATTAAAAAATATAAACATAAATGGATGGAACACATTCAAAGAATGAAAACAGAAAGATTACCAAAACAAGCTTTAAAGTACAAGCCATTAGGAAAAAGAAAACCAGAACATCCTCTTAAACGATGACTTCTAAGGCTGGAACGGGCCATGCTAGGCCTAAATCCTTGATACGCATGATGATGATGATGATGATATATATATATATATATTGTGATTGTTCATTTTTACTTAGTAGAAAATATTATAAATTAGTTTAAATGACTGATACCGAGAGATAAAGAGGTGACATGGTTTATTTAAAAAGATACTACTAGTTTACTAGTTTCGTTGAATGGATCAACTTCTTCACGTATCACAATCAAAGAAATATACAAAAAATAACAGAGACTTAAAAATTGCATTAACAGTACTAGTACAAAAAGACAGTAGTACATTTTGAAAACAGTAATGCAAGCTTGAGTTCCAAATACTTCAAATATGACAATAAGATCTACTTGCAAAACTCAGGTCTGGCCATGGGCAGCCCACTCTCTCTGATTCTCGCAGATATATTTCTTAATGATTTTGAAGAAAAAGCTATTAACTCCTCCCTTAAACCAAAATTATATAGATGACATATTCCTCATCTGGGAAGACGATGTCAACAACCTCAATTTATTTTTGGACCACCTAAACAAGTTTCATGAAAAAATAACTTTTTTTTTTGAACTGGAATCTGATGACTGCCTTCCCTTTCTAGATCTGAAGCTTACCAGATGTTCTGAAAGTATTAAAATCTCAATTTTTAGAAAACCTACTCATACTGACAGATACCTTCATGCTTCTTCCCATCACTACCCTCAGTAAAAATTTGGTATTATTTCCACCTTAGCACACCAAATCTTTACTAATAGAAGAAACAGAACTCCTTTTTCTTAAAAAGACTTTTATTAATAATGTTTCTCTCCTAATAAGATTGACAAATTTCTTTATCTCCATCACTCAACTGCTTCTGAAGATCCCTCTCCCCCCAGAGCCTTCATTTCTTGCCTTACAATCAGCTCTCTTTCACCAAAACTGGCTAAAATTCTCAAGAAATTTAACTTCAGAACTTGCTTCACTACACTCCCAAAACTTTGCTACATACTTAGTAAACCTAAAGAGAAACATCTTCCTACTCAGTTTCCAGGAGTCTACAAGATTTTATGTGATTGTGGAAAGCCATACTACGGCCAGACTGCTAAATCCATCCTTTTACGTATGGAAGAACACCGTAGAGATATTTCCTACAACAGGACTAGAGCCAGCACTCTCTCTCTCTCTCTCTAGCCACGTTCTTTTTTCTGTTAACTCAGATGAAGGCTGCCAACACATTGTGGACTGGACAGAAACTTCTAATATTCATGTGTGCTATGATGAACTTGAAAAAAAGATTGTCGAATCTAGAGAAATTATCTTAGATTCTTCCCATATGAACAACAGCCTAAGTTTCAATCTCTCTGATGCACACATTGCCTCTGTTCAATACTGGCGAACTCGTGACAGCACGTAGTGCTGTCACGAGTCTCTCATCTGATTTATCCTGAAAACTTTGAGTATATCTGATACTGCTTCCCTGAAGCATGCCCCTTAACCATTTCTCATAAATCTTTCTTTTAAGGTTACACAGTGATCAGCACTCATATTTGTAAATTTAGGGACACAAAAACACACATGTTGAACAGATTATTTTATTAATTAATAAAATAATCTGTTCAACATGTGTGTTTTCACTAATAAAATAAAACTTGACGTTTCAACCCCTATATCGAGGTCATCATCGGGAGAATACAACTGTATAAGGAACCAAGCTACATGCTCATGCCCTGTATACCGGTAAACTAAATCTACGTAGTTAATAAATCCTTTTTCCTAGCCTGACCTCTAGTGATAAAAAAAAAAAATTAAAATAAATAAATAAATAAATAAAATAAAATAAATTAATTAAAAAAATATATATATATTATATATTATAAATAAATAAATACAACTACAATAAACTGCTAAAGTCCTCATGTATTAATATTCTTCTGGATAGTTCTGATTGTTATAAAATGATTTCTTTCAGTTGCTGTTGAATGTTCCAAACACTTCACCAGGTTGTCTTCTTGTAGTGGGATTTTTCTAAGGCTAGTTTAGGTTGTTATACAGGTTGTAGATGGGTCCTCCACATTCTTGAAATGGTTAGGCCATCATTTTTGTTGAGATTTGGGTTGTGTTTGAGCATTTCACATGACTCTTTGGTGCGGTGTAGGGACTTTATTTTTCCAGTCAATTCTGTGGTATGTTTGGAGTGCATGGTCAGAAAGGCCAGTTTTACCAAAATAGAGGTATTTAATGTGTCGTTTGTGTTCGTCTTGTCTGATTGGGATAGTTCTCCCCGTTTCCCCTATGTATGGTATGTTACATGTGCATTGTATTTTGTATACCCCTGGGTGTGCTAGGGTGTGGAAGAGGATCTTTAGAAGAACTGAGTAGGTGTCTTAACTTATTTGGGAGTTTAAAGGTGGTTTTAATGTTGTATTTGCGAAGTGTTCTGTCTATTTTTTCAGAAATACCTCTAACATAAGGAATGGCAATAGCATTCTTGAAATCTTTTTTGTTCTTACTGGTATCTTTATGGAGGATCTTGTGAATAGTTTTTTTACTGTATCCATTTTTGATAAATGTTTGTGAAATGCTCAAACACAACCCAAATCTCAACAAAAATGATGGCCTAACCATTTCAAGAATGTGGAGGACCCATCTACAACCTGTATAACAACCTAAACTAGCCTTAGAAAAATCCCACTACAAGAAGACAACCTGGTGAAGTGTTTGGAACATTCAACAGCAACTGAAAGAAATCATTTTATAACAATCAGAACTATCCAGAAGAATATTAATACATGAGGACTTTAGCAGTTTATTGTAGTTGTATTTATTTATTTATAATATATATATATATATTTTTTAATTAATTTATTTTATTTTATTTATTTATTTATTTTATTTTATTTTATTTTTTTATCACTAGAGGTCAGGCTAGGAAAAAGGATTTATTAACTACGTAGATTTAGTTTACCAGTATACAGGGCATGAGCATGTAGCTTGGTTCCTTATACAGTTGTATTCTTCCGATGATGACCTCAATATAGGGGTCGAAACGTCAAGTTTTATTTTATTAGTAATTAATAAAATAATCTGTTCAACACATGTGTTTTTGTGTCCCTAAATTTACAAATATGATTTCTCATAAATGGTAACATCTTTGGACATGGCAATGCTCTAAGTTGCATATTGATCTTTCATAATCACTAGCTGTGTGTGTGTGTGTGTGTGTGTGTGTGTTCCATATCACTCTGTAGTTTTATAATCAGTGGCTTTCTAATTCCATACCTGTTTCTTAAACCAATCAATGAACAAGTTAAGAAACAGCCACTTCTCAGGTCAAGACTTCATAATCACTCTCTCAACTGGAGGCAAAACAACAGCAACATAGTTAATGAACTAATCCTCTGACAATATTACCAGATCAGACATTCAAAAACCACAAATTACCTACATCACATGTTTTAGATAATTATTTCTCAGTAGTCATATAAATGGTACCTCCCCCTTCTCTGAGCTTTCCGTCCTCCTGTTTATATCTAATAGTTTAAACTTTCCATAATTGCGAGCTTTAAAATTTCATGATGTGTGTTCATCTGTATTTCTTTTGCAAGAACTGACTACAATTTTTCTTCCATCATAAGCAACATTTCTTCCCCATTGTGTTTTCTCTATACTCCCTGAAAATAAAATATCCTTTATATTCTCTCAAGCTAACTAATGCCAATAACACATCCCACATTCCTTGATCTTTCCTATTCTCACACTCAACTGCCTCAAGATTTACATTCCAGAGACCTGCCATCACCTTAATCAATCTTTTTTTAGATCCCCTCCAATATGTCTTCATCCCCTTAAGGCAGGGCTGTCCAACCTTAGGTAATGTGAGGGCCGCATTACAAAAAAATATTTGAGGGCAAACGAACGACACTAATCACATGCTCACGTTCCTCATGAGCGCCTAAAAGCATGTGTGTTGGAACAAAACAGTATAAGAACGCTTCTTTGACACACCTAATATTTGAAAAACACGTGAGTATATAGTGATGTAAAAATACCAAATAAAATTACCAACATCAAGATTATCAATTAGTGATAGAATTAAAATACCTAATACGCATTTGATTCAAATTATTTTATTTTTTCGCTTGTGAAAATCAAAACCCACAGGCATGCCGCACAAAATTACACCGCAGGCTGGATCTGGCCTGCCGGCAGCGTATTGGACAGCTCTGCCTTAAGTATGATCAGGCCTTATACAATAGAATCATAACCTCCTTACTTCCACATTTGTCAAGATCCTCTTAATTTGTTTTGATGTCCTCATAGTTGCTAGTTTCAACAATGTGACCTCTTAACTTTGGGTCATTGTCCACCACCAATTTCAGATCCCTCATCTCCCTCCCCTTTAAAATTTCCCCACCAACTGTCTACTCTGCATCCCATCCTTGCCTACCAAATTTCAAAAATTCTTATTTCAAACAATGGCCAAGCAGCTCCACTCACTGGCTCACTCACACAGTCTGTTCAGATCCTCCTGCAAGACCACAACATTCCTCATAGTTCCCCAACTATGAATCATTTGCAAACTGCATATCTTCATAAACTCTGCCATGGGATCCTTAGGGGTCTTTACCCAAGCCTGGATAAAGGAGGAGGGTCGGTCAGATAAGTGTTGATACTCTGACTGTAAAGAAAAGGCACGATTGTTATCTGATGCCTGTGCATACACGATCAACAGTTAAAACATGCCGGCTCAGATGAACAAGATACGTGAGACCAATCAAGTGATTGGGATTGGATTGAAAAGTGAGATATTCAAAGGAAACAGAAACTGAAACTGAAGGAACTATTATCAGTAGGGACATGAAATGTACAGACTCTTTGGATGTCAAGAAAACTAGAATTACTCTTCAAGGAAATGAAGAGACATCAACATGATATACGAAGACTGGGGGGAGATGCGATGGCCATCATCAGGAGATATAAATGGATACGAAGTCATATGGTCAGGGCATGACACCAAGCATGAAGCAGGAGTTAGCTGCCTTCTTAACAAAAAAGCTAGCGAGGCACTGCAGGTTACAAACAGTCAATGAACAAATCATGGTAGCAAGATTTCAAACAAAGCCATTTAACATATCAATAGTCCAGATATATGTACCCACATCTGACAGCACAGATGAGGATACTGATTCATTTTACAAAGATCTGACAGAGACAATAGAAACAATACCAAAAAAAGATATACTAATTATTGAAGGAGACTGGAATGCCAAAGTTGGAATAGAAAATGATTGGGAAAGTGTCATGGGAAAATATGGTTTTGAAGAAAGAAACAAACGAGGTAAAAAAATGTTAGAATTTGCTGTGGACCAAGAGATAATGATCTGTAACACAAGATTCCAGAAAAAGAAGTGTAGAAAATGGATGTGGCGATCAAATGATGGGAAAACCAAGAACATGATCAATATGATTGCGATTAAAAGAAGATGGATAACATCAGTACAGCAGTGTAACCTTTCAAGGAATGGACAGAGCAGAAAACTAGGTAGGTATACAAAATGATTAGCACCATTAATATAAGATGGCAACCAAAACAGATCACAATTTAAGATGAAAAAGGCAAAGTACTGAAGAATAAAGATAAAATTGTACAGTGGTGGACAAGATACTACAGTGAGCTATATATAGAAAAACGAGATTAAGATGGAGTTGGGAAACTGATTGAAGAATTGAAGCAGACATCACCACCAGGTAATGGGTATAACATATACATTTTAAGAGGAGAGATAGAAAAAGCAATAAGACAGTTAAAACACTGGTAATGATAACATCACTGGAAAAATGATTAAATATGATGGCAAAAGTATGTACAGAAATGCACCAACTATGTAATGTGGTATGGAAGGAAGGGAAAATGCCAGAGGAGTGGATGAAATTGATATTAGTAACATTATACAAGAAAGGAAATAAGCTAGAATGTAAAAATTATAGAACAATTGCTTTGACAAGATGATGATATTGACAGAAAGATTGAGAACACAATTGTAAGCATAACTCACAGACGAGCAAACCGGATTTAGAAAAGATAGAAGTATAGTTCAACAGATTTTGACAATGCAGTTAATAGCAGAGAAAGCTAGGAGAAAAAACAAAAACATATATACTTCCTTTGTTGATTGTCAGAAGGCATTTGACAACATCGAACAGAAAGTGGCATTAGCAATGATAGAATTCTATGGAACTGACAGAAAACTAATAGCCATATTAGTTTTCAAACAAAAGATACAAGTGGATGAAATTGATATAGAAAATGTAGAACAATTCACATATTTGGGAAGTAAAATGACATATGACTTGGACTGTAAAAAAGAAATAAAGATCAGAATTGTAAAGGGAAGAACGAATCTGAGTGTCATAGACAACATATGTGGATGCTTGGAGTGCATTTGAGGACAGAGAGGAATTGTATACGAGAGACCACTTACATTTGAATGAGGAAGGATGTAGGCATCTGGAGAGATTGCTGTTCTGAACAAGTCAGTGGGTCCCAGGAAGGATGGTAGCAGGGGTAGCCTTTTGTGGGAATCAGTATGACATCAGCTAACACTGAGTCCAGTGGAATCTAGAGGGGATAATGCTGGGTATAGAAACAATGGCATTTATATACTTTATACTATTGCCAGGAGTATCTGGAATAAGGGACAGGAATTGGTGGCACAGATAGCATCAGCCTGGCCAAAAATTATTGGGATCACTGAGACGTGGTTGACAGAAGAGGATATAATAAAAGGAATAGAAGTCGCTGGGTACAGCATTTTTCGGCAGGATAGGAAGGGAAAGCATGGTGGTGGAGTACTGCTTATGATAAGTGACAACCTATGTCCTCTAAGAGTGGAGACTTTGGAAGGCAGTAGCACTAATGATTTTGAAAGCATATGGTGTGAGGTAGAGGTGGGCAAGACAGGATATTTAGTGGGGTTTTGCTACAGACCCAGCAGCACAGAGGGTGGGGACAAGGAAATGTTTAGACAGTTGAGTTTGGCAAGTGCAAGAAGAATGATTGTTATGGGAAATTTTAACTATTATAGCATAAATTGGGGAGAGGAAGATGCATGTAGCAATAAGGGAATTGAATTTCTAGAATTCTTGAGGGACAAATGTCTTTGGCAGCATGTAATAGAGGGAACAAGAGGTTCAAGAGTTTTGGATTTGGTTATAGCATCAGAAGAGTTGATAATAACTGAGATGACACCTCTTCCACCAGTTGGAGAGGGTGACCATATGGTTTTGAATTGGAAAATGAATAGACATGCAGGAGTATCAAAGAGACAGGAACATATGTGGAATTATAAGGCAGGTGATTATAAGAGTCTAAGACATCAACTAAAGGTGAAGTTTCATGGAGGGAGGAATTGGAAGGCCGAGATATCATTAATGCATGGGAAATTATGAAAGAATATTTGTTAGCAGCAATGGTAAGTTGTATACCACGAGTGAACAAGAGGACACAATTTGGAGCAAAGTGGATGACAAACAATATTAAACAGGAATTGCATGCAAAAAAAGAGGCTATGGAAGAGATATAAGGAGACAGGTGAAGAGAAGATGCATAAAGAGTATAAGACACATGCCAGAAGAGTGACTAGTATGGTAAGGAAGACAAAACTGGAATATGAGAGGAGATTGGCCCTAAGATCCAAAGAAAATCCTAAAGAATTTTTTAGATATGTGGCCAGTAGGAGGAGAAATGACTGTGGAAGAATGATATTGTGGGATAAAAATGGGAATAGAGTGACTGATGCAGAGGACATAGTGGAATTGTTCAATGAACACTTTATTGGAGTATTTCATCCTGGAGGAATCATTTTAATGCTAGAGGGATTGGGCAGGTTCGAGGTTTAGAGGTACAGGAGGAGAGTGTGTTTCAAATACTGAGTACTCTGAATGTCAGTAAAGCTGTGGGACTGGATGGTATTTCACCATGACTTTTGAGAGAATGTGCTAGGGAACTGACATTACCTTTCACCTGGCTTTTTAATGAAAGTCTGGCTGCGGGAAAGGTGCCCATGGAACGGAAGGAAGGTAAGATAGTGCCATTACATAAGGGCGGTAGAAGACTGGAAGTGTCTAATTATAGACCAGTTTGTGTGTCATCAGTAGTTAGTAAGATCTTTGAGAAAGTAGTGAAGGACTGTATACAGCATTGGGCAGATGAGGGTAATGTTATCTGTGAGAGTCAACGTGGATTTGTGAAGTGGCACTCTTGTTTTAGCAATATGCTAGCCTTTTATGATAAAGTTACAAGAGCATTAGATGAGGGAAAGGCATATACTGCCATTTTCTTAGACTTAGTGAAGGCATTTGACTGGGTGCCACATGATAAGCTGATATTTAAGTTGCAGCACATGGGTCTGGATGTCAAATTGGTCAACTGGATTCAGGATTGGCTGTCCGATAGGTATCAGAGAGTTGTGTATAGTGGGGCAGTTTCAAGGAAGCAGAGGGTTACAAGTGGGGTCCCACAGGGCTCAGTACTGGGACCTATATTGTTTAACCTTTATATCAATGGCATTGTCAGTGGATTGCAAGGGGATATTCAGTTGTTTGCGGATGATGCAAAGCTAGGAAGGATTATTAGTAATAGTGCAGATGCGGCAGCTCTGCAAGAGGATTTGAATAAGCTAGATAGATGAGCAAATTAATGGGGATGTTGGTTTAATACAGCAAAATGTAAGGTCTTGAGGTTTGGGAAACATCGATGGGACACTGCATACTCTATGGGAGGAGTTATACTAAAAGAAGTAGGGGAGACAAGAGATCTGGGGTTGATGATCGATAGAAACCTGAAATTTAGGGGACATATTGCAAAGGTGGTGAAGGTAACACAGAGGATTGCTGCAATAATGAGAAGGATACTGATCTGCAGAGATAAAACAGTTATCATTCCATTGTATAAGACCCTGATCAGACCACACTTGGACTACTGTTCTCAGATTTGGTCCCCAGGATTTGAAGGGGATAAATTAACTGTAGAAAGGGTACAAAGACATAACAAAGATGGTTTCAGGACTGCACAATGATAGTTATGAGGATCGGCTGAGGGAGTGTGGACTGCAGAGTTTGGTGGATAGAAGAAGGAGAGGTTATATGATTGAGACTTTTAAACTGTTGAGAGGTGGTACAGGGTTGACACCGGGTAGTTCTTTCGCTTTGTTGAACAGCAGGAAGGAGTGATGACAAGAGGCCATCCCTGGAAATTATGAAAGGAAACTGTGAGCAAGAGGGCGAGACAACATAAAGGCTGGTGTGGAATGGGGGTTACAGAAATTGCAACACTGGGCACTGTACAAAGAAAGGTGGAAGAAGATAGTGGAGGCATCGGACACCAATGGAAGTGCACCCATGGTTTGTGATGATGATGATATCTTCATATAAATCTATCGCTTATAATAGATTTATATCTCCATATAAATCTATCATTTGTAATTTTCTGTACCAATCCTATTCTTAAAATCTTCCTGTAACAAGTTTTTTCGATTGTCAAAATTCTTTGACAATTCCTTATTGATTACGCACGTTTCAGGTCCATACAGTACACTGCTAACGATGCATATTTCGAGTACTCTTAATTTCGTTTGCAGGCTGATCGCTTTACTTTTCCAGATGTTATCCATGGACTTCAGATTTGTTCTTCCCTTTACAATCCTGACTTTTATTTCTTTTTTACAGCCCAAGTCATATGTCATTTTACTTCCCAAATATGTGAATTGTTCTACATTTTCTATATCAATTTCATCCACTTGCATCTTTTGTTTCATGTTCTTCTCACCAAATATGAAGAAAAACTCTCCTCTTAAAATGTCTTCCATTGTCTTTGTTTTTTCCAAGTTCATAACAAGTCCAAATCTCTTCCCTTCTTCATTTAAGTTTCAGTGTTTTTTGTAGTTCTCTTTCGTCTTCTTCAATAATAACAATGTCAGCTGCGAATCTTAGATTGTTAATTCTCATCCTGTGTACTGATTCCTTTTACATCTTCCTTCGTTTTGTCCATTGCTCTCTTTCTAAATGTGCAATGAAAATGCTTGGTGATATTGGGTCTTCCTGTCTTGTATCTCTGCTTGTTGAAAACCATTTTCCAAAATCCTCATCTATTCTATTTGCTGCCATTGCATTCTCTTAAACATCTTTTAATATGGCTATTAGTTTTCTGTCAGTTCCATACGATTCTATCACTGCTAATGTCACTTTCTGGTCGATGTTGTCAAATGGCTTCTGACAATCAACAAAGCAAGTACATATGTTTTTTTTTTCCCAGCTTTCTCTACTGTTAACCTCATTGTCAAAATCTGTTGAATTGTACTTCTATTGTTCCTAAATCCGGTTTGCTCATCTGTTAGTTATGCTTACAATTGTGTTCTCAATCTTTCTGTCAATATCATCATCTTGTCAAAGCAATTGTTCTACAATTTTTACTTTCTAGCTTATTTCCTTTCTTGTATAATGTCACTAACATCAATTTCACCCACTCCTCTGGTATTTTCTCTTTCTTCCATACCATATTACATAGTTGGGGCATTTCTGTAACTATACTTTCACCACCATATTTAATTATTTTTCCAGTGATGTTATCGTTACCAGGATTATTGTTGTGTTTTAGTAGTCCTATTGCTTTTTCTACCTCTCCTCTTAAAATGTTCATGTCATACTCATTACTTGGTGGTGATGTCTGCTTCAATTCTTCAATCAGTTTCCCAACTCCATCAAAATCTAGTTTTTCTTCATATAGCTCACTGCAATATCTTGTCTGCTGCTGTACAATTTTATCTTTATTCATCAATACTTTGCTTTTCCATCTTAAATTGTGATCTGTTTTAGTTGCCACCTTCTATTAATGGTTCTAATCATTTTGTACACCTCCCTAGTTTTCTGCTCGCCATAGTGCTGTTCTATATTATTGCATTGAGCTTCTAACCATTTCATCTTATCCATTCTGACTGCCTTTTCCACTTCATTACATTTTCCTCTATTTGTTCTGATGTATCCCTTCTTATCCTCAACATTCTTTCTCCTATACTAACTTACCTGTTTAATCATCTTCTTCTTGATCTTGTTTTCTTCTGGTACTGTTTCTTCAACTGCGTCTTCAATATCACCTTCATTTCTCCTTTCACTCTTAAATTTGAATTTTTTTTTCTTGTTCCACAATTTTTAGTTTTTCCTCTAACACTGTTCTGTACCTTTTTCCTATTTCTACTCACTTATTCTTGCTGTATCTCTTTGTTTCTGATGATTGGATTTATATTTTAAATCTGTATCCATTCCTTGAAAAGTTTGACATTACTGTCCCATCATTTGATCACCATGTCCATTTTCTACACTTCTTTTGCTGGAATCTTGTGTTACAGATAATCATATCATGGTTCACAGCAAATTCTAACATTTTTTCACCTTGTTCGTTTCTTTCTGCAATACTATATTTTCCCATAATGCTTTCCCAACTATCATTTTCTATTCCAATTTTGGAATTCCAGTCTCCTTCAATAATTAGAATATCTTTTTTTTTTGGTATTGTTTCTACTGCATGACTCATGTTAAACATTTATGCAAAGGGATGCTATTAAATAAATTCATTGGAACATTTCCTTAATACCCATGGTGATATGTGATTGAGTACTACAGCCTTGTTAACATCAAGTTTACTTAATTCCTGATATCTCTCACTCACTCTGTACAGTCCCTTCTTCACCATATCCATAATGGGAGATTACTATTGGTTTTTTCAGAGAGAGAGAGAGAGAGAGAGATAGAAAGAAACAAAGTTGCTTGGATGAGGAAATTAATTGCCAATAAGGTTCATCTCTGTGAATTTTTAACAATTTTTCATTTTCTTTACTTATTGTAAATATAGTTGGTGTTGTCATCATGTGGGGGTTCCCCTCAATTTTCCTCATCAGTCCCTTAGGACTGGTTGAGATTGTGCCCTCCAAATGAGGGACTTCTAAGGATGTAGTTTTGACTGTAGATCTGTATGTATGTTCGCAGGGCTGGTTTACCTGTTCTGAGGGAAAAAAAAAAAAAAACCAGTTTTGAGGAGGAAAAAACCTCCTACCTCCGGATGAGACTGGCTAACTCACCTTTAGTCGAAAGAGACCTCTAAATATCTTGGGCTGATTAACTTGGAATTACTTGAATTTGGGCTGATTATGTTAATTTTACATAATAAATATCTTTTGGTCTAAACTGACGTTTCAGCTAACTTATAACAAATAACTGACATGCTAAAAAAATCTACATTCAAAAAACAGAATAATTTTGGATACAAGTACAAAATCTTTGTCAATCAATGTAATATTAAATTAATTAAATAGTAAAACAAAAATAACAAGAAATAAAATGAAATTAACTTAAATGGCAATACAAAATAATACACAATTAATGAAAAGCATGGAAAAATAGAAATACCTGATACTAAATTAAGATAATATCAATAATACAAATGTAATTAAGCTATTATAGTACAAAGATAATAAAAACACTGTAAAATGACTAGAAAATCAACTGAAACTTGAAGAACTTTTTTTTTCATTTCATCAATGCAAGTTTTGAATTCCTTGTTCATTTTCTGATAGAATTTTAATATTCTTCATCTCGAGTCAAAATGCATGTGTTCTTTAAACTCGTTCAGTAACCTTATTTCTATACTTCCCATAATTTCAGGCAATGTATTCTGCTTACCAAACCACTCTTCATGCAGAAACAACTTTCTCCTCACTCCCTTGCTCATATTCTCCTTACACAACTTCAAGGAATGGCTTCTTATTTTATCTCTGTCTCGTTCTATTCTATAAAAGCTGTTCTACGTTCATCTTCTAAAAAACCTTTTGCCAAGTATTTCAGTCATATCTCATCATCATTATATCACCAGGCTCTATGCAGGCATTCCCTTAATCAACCTGCATATCATTTCAGAGACCTGACACCACTTTAATTATTCTTTGTGAAAGCATACAATTTAATCTTTCACTCCTTTGGGACTCTACATGGCAAGGCATGTTAAATATGTATGTCAATGTTGGTACATCCCTGGAAACATCTCTTAAAACATGTGGTGATATGTCACTGAGTCCTGTTGCTTTATTAACATCAGGTTTATTTTATTCCAATTATACCTCATTTCTCAATTGCTCTGCATGATATCACACTTATGAGGATGAAATGCTATGATGAACTGTTCATTAAATACTTAAATATATTTTCTACAGTTGTCATAATCTCTTCCATATTACATGCTTAATGCACCATTTATCCATTTTAGATTCACCTTATTTAACCTCATGACTTTTGGAATACTTTCAATCATTGCTCCCATTAAATATTTCTTGACCAGTGTCCAAGCAGCACTGATATCCTTTCCACCTAATGGCTCATTCCATGCTATCGATCTTGATCCTGTCTCCTGATCTTTCTATAATCACCAGTCTTTTGTACATATAACCTTTCTCCACAAAAGCTCTCATATAGCTGGGCATCACCCAGGTATATGAGAGCCATACTGGGTGATGCCCAGTATGGCTCTCATATACCTGGGTGATGCCATACTGGATAACATGTACTGATGTTATCCAGTATGTAACAGAAGATACATACATAAGAACTAAAGTCAAAGTTCTGTTCACTGCATCAAGATTGCCTTGTGGTCATTTTTTTCCAAGTGGATGCAGATGGGTCTATAACCAGTCTGATCCATGGCACCTTTCAACTGCTACTTCTCCACACCTAATCTTGATGCAGTGATCAGATCTTTGACTTTTGTTCTTATGTATCTTCTGTTACATACTGGATAACATCAGTACATGTTATGACTGTTTTTATTGCTCAAAAACAGTCATTTTCTTTGCTCCTAGATTTTTATTTTTATACTGATCCCTTTATATTGATTTTATATAATCATCTGCACCCCACACATGGCACCATCAATGCCACGTGCAGGGTGCAGAAGAGGACTGAGATAGAAGTTTGTTGATGTTTTTTTTTTTTTTTTTTTTTTGAAGATTGCAGGTAGTTTGGGAATACTTCATGATGAAGGCTGTTCCAGAAGAAAGAGGTTGAGGGAATAAAAGAGGAAGAGGAGAAACAGGTTTGGTGTGTGTTCACAGTTGCACAATAAAGGAATAGTGCTCTTGTATTAACTAGTGCAACAGAAAGTGGAGGAATGATAGTTGTGAATTCAGTGGAGCAGTGACCACGGAAGTACCCATAGAATAGACACAGTGCTGAAATACTGCATCTGTGAGTAAGAGAGCAAAAACTCTCAGAGAACCAACCAGTTCGAATGACAAAAGTAAAGAAAAAATTCTGTAATTCTCGCATTCAGTTTTATTTCCCTTTTTATATATGAGTACTATGAGAGCTCTACTCCAATCATCTGGAATTCGTCCATCTGTCCAGGTCTTCTGAACTATGCAGTGCAGCCACTGTAAGATTTTTTATACCTCCATACTTGAGCATTTCTGGTCAAATATCATCTACTCCTGTTGCCTTTCCACATTTCAGGCTTTTTATGGTTTTTTTCTACTTCAAATATGGATATGTATTCCTGACTGCATGCCTAGTCAGTGTTTTTTACCACTGTGTTGTCATCACTGCTTGTTTCATTTAGCAATTTTTCAAAGTAATTACCCCATACTTCAAGGATATCTTTTTCTCCTGTTTTCATGTCACCTTTATCATCTCTAATTCCTCTTACAGCACTCTTTCCTTCATTTCTGAGCTTCTTCAACAACAACAATCTCATCCAGTCACATTGCCTTGTTGATAACCAGAGTACTTAGTATTTGAAACACATTCTACTCATTCATTTCTAAACTTTGAACCATTCCCCCAATAAAATGATAATTAAACAACTCCAGTATGTCCTCTGCATCACTCACCCTACTCCTATTTTTGTCTAACAATGTCATTCTTCCACAATCATTTCTTCTCCTACTGGCCCCATAACAAAAACAATTCCTTTAGATTTTCCTTTGATCTGAGGGCTAAAGACAAAACTAGCACAGCAAGTTTTGTCTTACTGTGCTAGTCACTTTTACTGGCAATTCTTATATTGTTCGTGCATCTGCTCTCTATTCTCTCTCCTAATATACTTATTCCATTACTTCTTTTTCATCTACAGTTCCCATTTGATATTGTTTCTCATCCACTTTACACCAAATCATATTCCCTTTTTCATTGGAGGTATGCAACTTGTCATTGCTGCTAATAAATATTTCTTCACTAGTTCCAATGCACTGATGATATCTGGCCCTTTCCATTCTTCCATAAGTGGAACAAACTTTGGTTGCTTGGGAAAAAATCCTTTTACCCCCACTCACATAAAGCTGGGATTGATGAAGCAATTTATCAAGGAACAATATCAAATGGGAACTGCAGATGAAAAACAAGTAATGGAATAAGTAAATATACTATATCCTCTACTTCTACTGCTGTCATTATATCATCTTCTGTCAACCATGTTTTAATGATCCCAATAATCTTTGGACAGGCTGAGACTATCAATACTACCAATTCATCTCCTTTGTTCCTGATATTTTTGTCATTTGTATAATGAAACATCAATGCATTGTCAGTGTTTCTATACCTACTATTATTATTTCCTCCAGACTCTATTAGACTTTGCATTCCCAATTCTCCCAAGTGACTAAATTTCTCCAGATGCCTAAATTCTTTCTCGTTCAAATGCAGTTCATTTCTTGCATACAGTTCTCTTCTATCCTCAAATGTATTTCAAGCATCTGCATTATCCAAGCCTCTGTTTCAACTCATTCTTGTCATGGCATTCATTACTGATGCTGTTCTCTTCAACTCTACATTATCACATCTAGGTAACATTCTCACTATCTGCCTTCTCACACTCTTCTGCTTACAACCTCAAGCATTAGCCTCAGATTTTTGACCACTCAATTCACACTACCTCTTAGGTCATTATATCCATCATCACATTCCTCCAGACAATTCCTCCTCTGCCATTCTATTTTGCACTCCATGAATTATTGAGTCTCCATACATCACACCTCTCACTGCTCTGTTCCTTCCTTACTCCTGCATCCGTTATTTTTGTTCTCTCTCTCTCTCTGACACTTTCTTCTTGCATTCCTGCTTATCTGTTTTCACTTCATTTTTCCATCCCTAGCTCCTGCTATCTTGCCTTTCTCTTGTTCCCTAACTTCCCCCTGGTTCTCCTATTCTCTCTCTCTTCTTGTATCATTTCCATACTTGCTCTCAATCCCACTCCTGTTTGATTCACATTAGCCTTCCTAGTCTCCTAATCTTTTCTTTCATGCTACTGAACTCATTATTTTTATGTTCTCTCAGTACATCTCTCTCTCTCTCTCTCTCTGCAAGTAACGTACTCTCACTTAAATTCACCCACCCTACTCATTACCATCCTCTAAATCTACTACACTCCCTAATGTTATATCCCTTTCCACATGATGCTCATCTTTCTCACTCTCAATCATACTAATCCTCTGTCTCACTCAGTCAGCATCCATTTCTGACACACTACTACTGAAGTCAGTTATGCTAATATCCATGTTGCTGAGCTCTTCCTATTTCCTACATTTTACACAGAGATGCATTCCTCAATCTCTTACCGGCCACATTCCTTATAACTTAATAACTCCTAGACTACTGGTAAAAATGTATAATTTTGTTATTTATGTTAGGCATATTTCATGAAAAAAGAAAATAAGTATAAATAAATAAATAGTTCTAGTTGCAAGTGTCCAGCTGAAAAATCAAAGCAAGAGCAGCCACCATTGGTTTCTTTGCCAATTCCTTCAAAATACATGGAGCAATTTCATTCAGTTTTTAATAAGCCCCAGATCTAGAACTTGGTAAAAATAAAAAAATTCCCTTATTTATGTTACATATATTCAACAAAATATGAAAGTGAGTTTAAATAAACAAACAATATTTGTCTGATTGCTTTTTTTTTTTATTTCCTCATTAAAGAGAATTACAAATGTTACTTTTGGCGAATGGCCTTAGATCTACTTGGCAAGGTGATAGCACTGGCCACATTATATGGTGGGTCTGTCTCTGAAAATTCATCAGTATTAATACCTTTCTGTTGTAATAGAGGTAATAACGTCTTCTCAAGAACTTCAGGATTTAATGATGCAAGGGGAGCACCAAGATTGTTACACGTATTTTTAGCTTTTTCCCAAGCTTTCTGCTTAGTAGCAATATATACACACAAGTCATTAACTTTCAGCCAGCCATTTGGACACTCTAAAGAAATAAAATGAAATAATGATGATATAGTTAAGAAATTGTCAAGTTAAAAGCTATCTTAAAAAACTGCATAATTATATTGAAAAAATAAATAAATAAACCAAAAATAAACTATCAAATGATAGTGATTGCAAAATCTGCAATTCAGAGATATTCAAATAAAATGTTAAAAAGTATTTAGATGGCTGAGTGTCACAAATCTCAACTTAATTACAAATTATTAGTAAACACCACCTTCATGGAGTCCTAGGACACATCATAAGAGGTCACTTTATCTACTACGTCTATTAACTTTCATGTGTTTTCAAGGAAACTTACTTGGCTTCTTCAGGATGAAAAATCTGAGTTTTTCAGAAGGAAAAACTCTATCACCCATGGAAAAAACCTTTAAATAAGGACCAAGAGGGGATGCCATTTTCATTCCTATAATAAAGTGGGATGTTGGTTTTGCCCTATTAATATTACCCTTTCCATTGGTCTTATAGTGTTTTAAGACAAATGGAAAGGGTATAGAATGGGATATAAAGGAATTTACATCCCATTCTGGAGAGATTGAGGGGAGAAATTGCAACTGTTATGTGGTAAGAGCAGAACTGATTACAGATACAAAAATAGCTTACTGCTTTTTTATAAATGCCAGGAGTATTAGACAGAAGGAGAAACAAAACTGTTTCATTGATTGAGTTAATTTGCCTGCAGATTTTTGGTATAAATGAAACATGATTGGATGAGAATGATATCTTGACAGGAACAGAGATGGAGGAGAGGAAGGGAAGAAATCATGCACAACACAAATCATGACAAACTCAAGAATATCAACCTTTATTACCCAAATGCTGATCTATAAACTGTAATACTTCAACAGATTAGGAATACTTTGTTGATTTCAATGTTAGTAAAATGCAATCCTGCCTTATTTCTCACAAAAAAGAACTCTTTTCTGTTAGTTTTACTTTGACAACACCTAAATCTACAGACATGATAAGATCTCTCGCTCTCTCTTGGGATTATGCTAACAACAAATGTCACCTAAACATACTATAGATATTGCTGTCTGAACATCCCAAAGAATTAGATTTTCTCTTTTGCTCAAGGCATTACTTTACATCTAATCCAGGGTGTTGCAATCCACTAAGCAATGCCTTGTGATGTAAGATTAGTGATCAGAGCTTGCTCCACCTTTACCACGAGTTGCCTCGGTCTTGCACTACCTGTGGGATCAGCTAGTCTTGCATCAATTGCAGGCGCAAACTTGGCATTTTGTCTGTTTGCTCACTTGGGAAATGGAGTAAAACCAGGTTTAAAATTGCTTGGTATCTTTAACATAATTATACCCAAGCTAAAAATACTTTCTACATTTATATCTCCTCCTGAGATTTTTATTTAATAAGGTTAAAACACCTTATGGTAACTTGTTTTGGTAAAATACTTATAAGCTCTGCATTACGAAATCTTGGTATTTCTAGCCTGGCTCCCACTGATGAGACCTCAATAAAGGTCGAAACCAGTGAGGGCTATTATGAGTTCACTCTCTTAAGGTTTTTGCCTTAAGGGAGCAATTTGAGTCTCCGGAGAAAGTGTTCTCCGGCACGGCCCGGTGAGGGGCTTTGTTGGTGAATGCTTTTCTTCAGAATTTGAGCGGTTCTGCTCGGTGGTGGTGGAGGGTGGAAGGCCATCACTGAGTGGAGCCAACGCTGAGATGGACGGTCCTTCGCCCACAATTGAATGGCCTAGGGATCGTCCGAATTTTTAGAGACGGCTTTACTTATTCATAAGGTCGAAAACGGTCTGGGTAGTGGCCCCTTGCCTTTAATACAAAACATCATACATCCCCTTCTTGGAGATGTGTTGTGGCATTAAGGGTAAATATTAAAATTAGTGATCAGAGCTTGCTCCACCTTTACCACGAGTTGTCTCGGTCTTGCACTACCTGTGGGATCAGCTAGTCTTGCATCAATTGCAGGTGCAAACTTGACATTTTGTCTGTTTGCTCACTGGGAAATGGAGTAAAACCAGGTTTAAAATTGCTTGGTATCTTTAACATAATTATACCCAAGTTAAAAATACTTTCTACAATGCCTTGGAGTAACAAGTTGGGAAGGTGGCAAAAACTGGCAAAATTTTATCCCAACTCATAAAAATACCATCTTTAAAAACATTTTACACATTTTCTTGAATTTATGGATGGAAAAATAGTACTTGCATAGGGGCGACATATATCCTAATAATAGTCCTGCTTTGATCAGCTATTAACTTTATGCAAATCACAAATCTGGCTAGATATCTAAAACTCTTCTCACATTTGGAGTGGTTTCCATAAGACCTCCCTAAAAATACTTGATTCAATAAAGAAAAGAGGATTTAATGGATATATTTTATAAAAAGAGCTATATTTAATGGATCACATTCATAGGAATTCAAGTTTCTGGGCCATGACAGCCTCTTAAGACTAACATGAAAAGGGAAGGTGGGATGGGATATTCAATGGATGTAATAAATGGAATGCATTGCTTGAGAATGTAGTGGGTACAGAATTAAAGTTGCGCAACTTTTAAAGATTACTATTATTATTATCCTAAGATCCTATGGAATTACAGACTCATGTAGGAGATCCCTTTGGTCATACACACAGCTCATCATATGATGCCTAAAACAAATTCAAATTCTATAGAGGCACCACAATCTCAGGCAATGGATTTCAATCACTGACAACTCTCCATGCAAATAAACCTGCTTCTCACTCCCTAGCTCACACTCTCTTAGTAGGCAGCTTGTTTTGTGTGTTAAGGCTTAAGTGCTGGTAGGATATGTTAGAGGTTTAATGGAGTATTGACAGTACTAGGAAAAGATTAAAAACTAATTTTAATGCTTCCAATATTTTGTCTCAGTCAGTGAGACATCTTCAGGGAGTACAACTAAGACTTGTAACACACACACACACACACAAAATAAAACTTAATGAAACACGTGGGTGACTCTAAAGTCCTATCTAGGTGGTGCGTCCTCTATGAGCATTTGTAGGCAGCTTAGGATGTAAACTGGGACCTCTGATGATTACTGCTTCCCAAATTTTGGGAAGTTTTACGCATCCGTGTTTGTTTAGATTAGGATGATTTCTGAGTGCCACTGCAGATTCTAAAAATAGCCTTTCCTTTTTAAATTTACTATGATGGGTGGTTTTCTTCCAGAAGATACTGTGGGCTGTATCCAATACATGGTCAGCAAAGCCAGATTGATCATAGTCATGATTGCAGATTGTGTTCATCTAAACAAACAGTGGCTGAGCTACCTGTCTGTCTGAAATAAGCCGACTTACAGGAACAGGGGTACTTTATATATTCCGGATGCAGAGAAAGGAAGGAGCTGATCTTTAGTAGAACAGATAAGGATAGGAAGTTTCTTGATGAGGCTTAAAAACTATAGAGGTTGTATTTTTTTAAATTTTTTTAGCATCCTGGCTATTTTTTCTAATGTGCCAGGGACATAGGGGATGGTGACGGCATTTCTGAAATCCTTCTGAAGAGATGGTCCAGGAATGAGGGAGGAAATGATTATATTTTAATTCTATAATCATTGTAGCCATAGGAAGATGTTGCATATATGGTTGATTTCAGTTGAAAGAGAGGTTCCACTGGAACAAAGATTATAGGCTCTATTGGTTAGAGTTATAATGATGCTGCATCATTGAGAGGGGTTGATAGTGAGAAAGTTTGTGAATGTATCTGCCTAAGTGAGTGGATTTTCTATATACAATGAAGGAAAGGCTACCATTTGGAAGGCGTGTTTACCAAGGTGTCTAGGTTCCTAGACACCTTAGTAACAAGCCTTCTAAATGACTAGCCAGTCATCACATTCTTCTTACAAAAATCAGAGATACTATTAAATCAAAATAATTAATTTAACAAGATCAATTTTCATTTGTTTTACCGCTAACAAAATAACATGAATTTATTATTATTATCAATAGATCTCCATGAAGTCATGAGACTCACAGCTTCCAGGGATGGCCTCTCATTCTCCTCCTGTCTCCAGATATTCTATGAAAAATCTCATCCACATTAATCAGGTAATTACCCCTTACCAACTTACACATCTTGATCATGTCTCCCCCTCTTCCTTCCATCCACTAGGCTCTGTAATTTGCGTTCCCTCAATCTGTCCTCATATTCCACATTTCAGAGACCAGAAAACAATTTAGTCAATCATCTCTGAACCCTCTCCAACATCTCATCATCCTTTTCAAAACCTGGCAACCAAATCTGTGCACAGTAATCCATATGTGGTCTCTGATCAACGCCTTGTACAATGGAATCAAAGCACCCTTACTTCTACATGTCAGTGTTCTGTACATCCTTCCCATAATCTGCTGTGATGTTCTCATAATTTTAGCAAAATATCCATGAAATTTCAAGTTCCTATCCACCATCACTCCCAGATCTTTCATTTCTTCCACCTCTTCTAAAATATCCCCATGAATTCTATACTCTGCATTCCATCTTTGCTTACCAAATTTTAAAACCTTATGCTTTGCCACATTAAACTGACATCCCCATACACTCACCTATTGACAGTCATAGGTTCTCTTGCAAAGCTACAACATTTGCTCTACTTCTCATAACTCTTCCCAACTTTGCATCATCTGCAAACAACTGCATAGCACCATTTCCGATGTCATTTATATACAAATTAAACAACAATGGCCCCAAAACAGACCCCTGAGCCACTAGCAACTGTCCTCTTCTAGGGTATCACTCCCCCATACACAACCTGCTGATACCTATGAGATAGCCAATCTCCAATCCAATGCACTAACCTACTAACCAGTTCCATCTGTTCCAATTTAAATACTAGTTTGTCGTGTGGCAGTCTATCAAAAGTTTACAAAATCTAAATATACTACTCTGCATCCCCTTGTCCAATGTATTCATCACCTTGTTATTATAAGTAAGCAGATTATTAAACACAATCTTCCTTTAGCAAACCCATGAAGTCGATTAAAGAGAATTCTACTGCTGTCAACCCAGTTCTGAATCCTTGTCCTCACTAGCTTCTCCAACACCTTGACTACAACTCCAGATAAGCAGATTAGTCTATTGAAATTTCTCTGTTAACTGTTCTAGGTGACATTTATGCAGGCATACTTGAAAAGAGGCTGAAAATATTGAAAGAGAAACTTACAGAAGAACAAGCTGGGCTCAAGCCAAACAGAGGTTGTCAAGATCAGATTTTCACTTTATGACAAATAGTTGAAAAATCATGCAAATATGACAAGGATTTGTACTTTAGTTTTATGGATCTGGAAAATGCATATGATAAGGTGCCCAAAGTGTTGTTGGGAAAGTCGTAGGCATGTGGCCCAAATATGATAACAGGCAGGGCAAATGAGAATAAGGAAAGTGGTAACGTATGTGAAAAGTGTCAGGATAGATTAGAGCGATTAGAAATGGGAGAACAAATGTCGGGACCGTAGTAAAAGAGCTTCCGCAGGAGTTTATGAAAATCGAAAGTGAAATGAAACATCTAGAAGAGGATATTAAACAGCTAAAGGAGAGATTGGCTGATGATAAGGAGAAGGAGGAAGTTAATGTTATAAATAAAGAATCAAAGGATAGTTGTATATCAGTGTGTGGGAACTCGATCATTAGAGGTGTGACTACTAATAAAGTGCACAAAACGTGCTTTCCTGGTGGAACAATAAAGCAAATAAATGATGCGTTGCAGAAAAGGAAATACCGGGCGTCAAAATTAGTGGTAGTCGTGGGCACAAATGACTTAGTTGGGGGGGGGGGAAGAAGAATGTGATAGAAACTTGAGTTATTGCAGCAGGTAAAGAAGAATAGTATTCTTGGGAAAGTCATAGGCATGGTGCCCAGATATGATAATAGTGAATTGAGAAGGAGAGCAGAGATAATGAATAGTAAGATGGCTGAGTTGTGTGAGGCAAAGGGTGTTCAATTTGTAAATCTGTGGAGTGAATTTGAAGGGAAGTTCAAATGGTATAAACCTGATGGATTACATTTGAATGGGTTTGGTGTTGGGCATTTAGAAAGACTATTGTTTTCTGAGAAGGTAAAGAGTCAAGAAGTTAATGTAGCAAATGATCAGAGTTTACCTGTGGAACAGGATAGCACAAATCAACAGATTGCACAGCAGAAGGAAGATGGATATGAGGTTGAAGATGTGGTTGCAGCAGAAGCACAAGGTGATGGAATGCATAAAGGTGAGGATGAGATAGGTAAGAATGGAAATCACAATCAGGATCAAAGAAAAGGAAGTGGTCAAACCAAAGAGAGAGGATGTTAGTGCTGGTAGGATGGCCTTAAGCACACAGCAATTGTTATGTTTATCCACAAATGCAAGGAGTATTTGAAACAAGAGAGCTGAGTTCGTGGCATTGATTGAGACGGTAAGTCCAAAAATAAGTGGAATAAGTGAAACTTGGTTGTCTGAGGAGGATGTGATGTCGGGAATAGAATTAGAAGGATATATAATTTTTCCAGAAAGGATAGACATGTGAAAAGAGGAGGGGGGGGGACAATGCTGTTAATGATTGCAGAGGAATTGTGTCCACAAAGTGTGGAAGTTGATGGTGCATGCACAGATTTTGAATCTGTGTGATACAAAGTTGAAATAAACAGGTTAGTATATCTGATAGGATGCTGTTATATGGCAGAGAATGCAGAGAATACTGATTGTGAAATGTTTAGGCAAATTAGTTGGGCACATAAAAAGAAGATGATCCTGATGGGGGACTTTAATCACAGGAATATAGACTGGAGGAGGAGGAGGAGGAGGAAGAGATAGTGTATAGGAACAAGGAGAGCAAGTTTATGGAATTTCTGAGAGATAAGTATCTTAAGCAGCATGTGATTGAAGCAACTAGAGGCTTTAATGTTTTGGATTTGGTGATAACTTTACAAGATGTAGTTGTTAATGAAGTGTTGACACTGCCACCGGTTAATACTGCTGCCAGTTGGTGAGAGTGATCATGAGGTACTTGTTTAGGAAGTGATAAAACAAGAAAAGGTCGCTACCAAAAATGGATACATGTGGAAGTATAAAGAAGGTGATTATAGGAAGTTCTGTAGTCAGTTAGCATCAGTACATTGGGTAGATGAGCTGAGTGGAAAAGATGTTGAAATGCATGAAAACTCATAAGGCAGTATCTGACAAAAGCAATGTATGACTGCATACTGAGGGTTAAGCGAGTAAATAGAGTGGGAGTGAAATGGATGAACAGTGAAATCAAGCAAGCTGTGCTGGAAAAAAAATGTTATGGAGGAGGTACAAGACAGTTGGTGCTGATCAGATCCATGAAGAGTATAAGGTGCAGGCTAGAAAGGTAATGAGCATGGTAAAGAAAGAAAAGGTGCAATATGAGAGAAGATTGGCTGGTCAGGCCAATCTTCTCTCATACTGAGGAAATTTGAGGAAATTTTTCTGCTACCTGGCAAGCAAGAGGAAGAATAATTATGGCAGACTAACATTGGTGGATAGTCATGACAGCAGACTAACAAATGCAAAGGATATAGTGGAATTACTGAACGAGCACTATATCAGCATATATCATACTGGTATAAATTATCTGGTACAATATATAGAAGAGAGGCAAGTATTAGGAGAATTGGAAGTGAAAGAAACAGAGGTATATCAAATGTTTGTTGGGTTAGATGTGAATAAGGCTGTAGGAATGGATGATATATCACCATGTATGTTTAAGAAATGTGTACCACAGTTGGTTATGCCTTTGACCTGGTTATTTAATGAAAGTCTTGCAGTGGGTAAGGTTCATAACGAGTGGAAAGATGGCAAATAGTACCACTCCACAAGCATGGTTCTAAGACAGAAGTCTCCAACTATAGGCCAGTCTGTATAACTGCAGTTGTGGTCAAGATGTTGAGAGATTGATAAGGAATAGAATACAGAATTGGGTTGATGGACATGGCATTCTTTATGAAGGTCAGCATGGATTTGTAACAGGTAGGTCCTGTTTCAGTAATTTACTTGCATTTTATGATAACGTAACGAGTGTGTTAGATAAGGGAGAATCATATACAGTGATATTCTCAGACTTTGTAAAAGTGTTTGATAGATTACCACCTGATAAGTTGGTGTACAAGCTGCAAGGATAGGAATGGACAGTATATTTATTAGATGGATCAGAGATTGGCTCTCTCCGAACGATACCAGCAGGTTGTGTATGATGAGGCAGTGTCTCAAAAAAGAAGGGTGACTGGTGGCATGCCCCAGGGTTCTGTTTTTGGGTCCCTCCTGTTTAATTTGTTTGTAAATGATATATCATGGGGACTGACTGAGGATCTTCAGTTATTTGCTGATGATGCAAAGTTAGGAAGAATTATAAGTAGCACTGCTGATGCTGAATCCATTCAGGAAGATTTAAATAGACTTTTTACTTGGACAGAAGAGTGGGGTTGTAGTTTTAATATCAATAAGTGCATGGTGTTGCATTTTGGAGTGCAGAAATATAAGGCTATGTACTATACTGATGGTGCCGTACTGCAGGAAGTGGATGAAATTAGAGATTTGGGAGTGATGGTTCACAGTAGACTGAAGTTTAGCGGGCATATTGCTAGGGTTGCAAAGGTTGCACATCATAGTGCTGCTATGATAAGAAGTATTCTAACATGCAAGGATAAGGAAGTGGCTGTGCCACTGTATAAGGCACTGATCAGACCACTCTTGGACTATTGTGCTCAGATCTGGTCACCTGGTTTTCAATGTAATGTGGAGACATTGGAGACTGTCCAGAGACAAGTGACTAAGACAATATCAGGAGTTTGGAATGCTGACTATGGAGAGAGTGAAGCAATGTGGATTGCAGAGTTTGGTGGATAGGAGTAAGAGAGGTGATATGATAGAGACGTTTAAGTTAGTGAGAGGATTTTATCAGATTAATCCAGAGGGGATTATAAAAAAGAGTAGAAGGTGAGAAGGGAAGAACCAGAAGTCATTCCTGGAAGTTATGAAAAAGTATGGTGAAGAAGGGTGTGAGGAGTAAATTTTTTACATGGAGAATTGTCAGTGAATGTATTGCATTACCAGAATGTGTTATTAATGCAAGGAGTGTTAAGGACTTTTGGATTCTATATGATAAATATGTTGTCAGTTGAATGAACCTCCCACGATGAGCCTGTTGACTCCATGGAGGATGTAATAATAATAATGAAAGAAAAACTTTTCAAAACACTACAATTACATGGTTTAAATGGAATATTATACTGAAACAATACATAGTCTGCATTTAAATTGTAAGTCAGCAGTTAGAATTGAAGGAAATACAGGAAGATGGTTTGATGCAAAATCATGGGTATGATAAGGGTGCACATTATCTTTGCTCTTATTCATCATCTATATGGATTACATTATGAAAGAAAGTGGCATTAAACCTGATATTAAAATCAGGGATATCAAACTTAGCTCTTTGCTTTATGCAGATGATGTACTCCTAACATACCCAATTCAATTTTCCAGTTTTCTATAAATAAATAAATAAATAACATAATAGCTGTAACAAACCTGGCATGAAAATGGATAAAAAGACCAAAACTATGAAAATAGGCAGAAACATAGAAAGTATTAGTTGCATTCTGAATGGAGAACCTATAGATCAAGTAAAATATTTCATCAATTTAGGCATGATTTTAGTGAAGATGGCAAATTAAATATTGAAATAGATAGAATAAGCAAAACTGGCATGGTGAGGAGCAAATTGAATAAATTTATGTGGAATAAGAGAAAAATTAACTAAAACCACCAAACTAGCAGTATACAAGGCAGTGTTCAAACCGGTTTTAAGTTATGGACCTGAGAGTTTGGTTAGAAGTAAAGCATGAGATCCAAGATTAGAACCACAAATATGAGAATTCTCAGAAAAATTAAGAGCCTTAACAGATGACATCAATGGCAGAATCATAATAAAAATGAAGACATTACAAAGGAACTTGATGTTGTTTGCATTCAGGAATGTGTGATCAGGGCTGAAACAAGATGTTATGGTTGCTTGATGACAAGTGGTGGATTAATTCAGTCAGAAGTGCCTTAGAAGAATCAAATGTTAGATATTACAGTATTGGAGTACTGACAAGTAATAGAATAAATTTGGAGGGAAAATGGTTAATTGAAGATTAATAATAATGTAAACTTGATCATGTAGTGCTGTCATAGTAGCCTGAATACCCCTTTAAGGGTACATATCAGGAAATTGATGATAATGATGTATTATTATTCTCCATGAAGAGATGCACAACCCTTTTCAGTAATTGCACGTCCTTTTCTGCCAATTTATGCAACTTGCCTAATCGTTTTTTGGATTTATTTTTGTTATAATTTTTCTTACTTCTAATAGCATCAGCCAGCTGATCTCAAATGCTGTATTTGTGGTACAGTCATGCTAACTGATTAACTCATAACTGGTTGATGACCAGTATAATAGTTTATGATAAACTCCTGCTGAAAGTTGGTAAACTTTAAACTTCTCTTCCCTTCATCTCATATCTTAAGGTATAGAGAAAAAGGGAAGAGAAGTTTAAAATGTTTGTTTAAAGTGTGTGGTTTGCTAATAGCAGTGCACAGTATTGAAAAAAATAGACGGATCAGATCTATCTTGGTGACTCATTCATTGTGACTTATCAAGACTTTGATTCTGTGATTATGATATTCACTGACTTTGTGTTTGGGACTTCTCTGGAGGTAAGTACCTGTTAGTCTAAATTTATTCTCTTTCTCTTTTCTTTGCATTACTGGTGACCAACAGGTGATTCCCAGTGGGAAAGCTCAGAGTTCAAGCATTCACAAAATTCAAAATTTCTATGATTTCTTGCAGAAGAAATGGCCCAACTGACTGCATGTTGAGCTTGAGAGGCCAATAGTCACTCCACACATTGAGAACAGACCAGAGTCTCAGGCTTTGTATTCACAAACTATCTCGGTTTAACTTAGAAAACAAATGAGGAACACAATGGGTTCCTCAATTGGTTCATGAAGTCAGCAGGAAAACATAATACAAGGAACGGAAGTAACATTTATTGAAACTGCATTCTCAAGGAAAGCAGAACCATAATAAGGAAAGAGTACTTCTAGTTATCCTGCAAGCGCTGTGGAACAATGGACAGCAGTGGCCCATAGGCCTCAAAAACTATAAAATAAATTTTATTAAACCAGGAACACAGATGGGATCCAAATACAGTAGCAGACTGACTACAGCACGCTTACTAAGTTTTTAGATGATAAAAACGTCCAATCCCACACATTCCCTTTAAAAAGTAGAAAAAAATTTCATGGTGAATCTGTGCAGTATAATCTGGTATAAATAGAATCTGTGGAGGGAGTTACTCAGGAAGTCACAAGAAATCTCCAACTGTAGACTCAGCCCTGTTAAAGTAAACCATATGCTCCGAGCAGATAAATGGGCAATGCCTCTCATCCTGGTGGAAATCGGTAAACAATAATCAAGAGATCTATGACCTAAAAACTATCTGTGATCTGACTATAAAATCAGAACCATTATTATTATTACACCCTACATGGGGTTAACAGACTCATTGTGGGAGGTTCATTCAACTGACAACATATTTATCATATAGAATTTTAAAATCCTTAACACTTCTTGCATTAACAACACATTCTGATAATGCATTCCATTCACTGACAATTCTTCACGTAAAAAATCTACTCCTCATACCCCTCTTCACCACACTTTTACATAACTTCCAGGAATGACCTCTGGTTCTTCTCCTCTCACTTCTACTCTTTTTTATAATCCCCTCTGGATTAATCTGATAAAATCCTCTCACTAACTTAAACGTCTCTATCATATCACTTCTCTTACTCCTATCCACCAAACTCTGCAATCCACATCGCTTCACTCTCTCCATAGCCAGCATTCCAAACTCCTGATATTGTCTTAGTCACTTGTCTCTGGACAGTCTCCAATGTCTCCATATCACACTGAAAACCAGGTGACCAGATCTGAGCACAATAGTCCAAGAGTGGTCTGACCAATACGTTATATCATCAGTGGCACAACCACTGATGATGGAAGGCATCAGCTGGACAATGCCACTGTTGTTCAAAAAATTTGGCCACTAGCAATGCTGCTGCAAGGCTGATTTTTGCTGTGCTAAATGCAGAGAAATAACAACAGCTTCCTGCAAAAAATCAAAAACAGAGTCAGCTAAATGCGCAAACTATGGTGGATGACATCCTGTAATTTACAAAGGGTGCAAACTATACTTGGTATGGTATAGTTTGCACCAAAGTTTGGAAAAACCAAAGTTTGGTTTTTCCAAACCAAAGGCCCTTGGAAAACCAAAGGGCCTTTGGTTTGATGGAAAACCAAAGGGCCCCAGCAACAACTGCATGGGCACCTACAGTAAATACTGATATCTCCCACCAAACCACAGAGGCACATGCCCATCAAAACAAAAAAAAAAAAAAAAAAAATCTCAAGTGCCCACCCAAATCCAGCAAAATTGCAACTAGCAGCCACTTCAATTGAAAGGTTAACTGAGTTCTGCAAAGCAAACTGCTCTTGATTTCAAGAGAAACTCTGTGAGACATATACAAACAACCCTTACTGCAATAATCAATGGTTAACAAATGTAAAAGGGCCAAATTCTCTACAGAGAATTTGTTTTTATTTTATTTACTTACTGTTTTATTTACTGCAGGTGCCCATGCAGTTGTTGCTGGGGCCCTTTGGTTTCCTTTTGATGGATTTTGGACAGCCTAGTATAGTTTGCACCCTTTGTATATTACAGGATGTCATCCACCGTAGTTTGCGCATTTAGCTGGCTCTGGTTTTTATTTTTTTCAGGAAGCTGTTATTTCTCTGCATTTAACACAGCAAAAATCAGCCTTGCAGCAGCATTGTAAGCGGCCAAATTTTTTAAACAACAGCCAGCTGTCCATTGTCCAGCCTTCCATCATCATCAGTGGTTGTGCCACTATATAAGGCACTGGTCAGACCACTCTTGGACTATTGTGCTCTGGATGGTCAACAGTTTAGGAAATAAAATGCATGAACTACAAGAATTTATGGCAAGTTACAGTGCTGATGTAATCTTTGTAAGTGAAACACACCTCTGACTGGCTAACAATCCAGGACTCAGGAATTATGATCTATACTGCAGTAACAGGACCAATGGCAGTGTGTGTGTGTGGGAGGGGGGAGAAGCACAACCATCTTTGTTAAGCACAATACAGAACACGATAAAATTGTAAATCCAGCCACCCAACACAGAAATCATGGGGCAGGGAGTTCCACAGCACAAATTCAGGTACCCTGAAAATATACTCCATATATCACTCTCCAAACATACAATTACTGGAAGCAGCAGCCTTAACTGAAATTTTGGACACGAACCAAGCAGTGCTAGTAGCAGAAGATCTGAACACCGAACACAGAGCCTGGAACAGCAGAACTACAAGCTGAAACTGTAGAACCCTCAATGACTTTGCTGCTGCCAGGAATGTCATGATTCTAGGGCCTTCAGACCCCATGTACTACAGTGAGGCAGGACTTCCTGAAGTCCTCCATATAGTAATACTACAAAATATTGTGCAACACTACCAAATAAGTGCGACGGAGAATTTCAGCTCTGACCACAACCAATCTTTATTCATACTGGGCTCACAGCACTAAAATATCCCGGATCAGCTCTCAACCACTGAAGGAAAAAAAAAAAACACTGATGACTCATTTTCAAGCTTCGAAAAGGAGATAACAATAGTAATAACAGCTGCCACTGTGAATGTGCCACACACACACACACACAAAAACACACAAACAAACTTCTTGTGCACGGAAACTGGCAATGTCTCTCACCAGGCTCTTTAATTTAAGCCTCAGCTGTGGTAGAGTTCCAAGAAACGCTAACAGAGCTGAGAAAAAGAGGAAAGAGGGCAAAATAATTTCTATGCATAAGGGATACCCTAAGATTGAGGTATCAAATTGTAGACCAATCAGTATCTCAGAAGTGGTGGTGGAAAAAAAGGGAATTCAGAAATGAGTGGATAAGAATATGGCTTTGTGACTATAGTCGGTCATGTCTTACTAATTTACTAACTTTTTATCAACTGATTTGGATAGAAGAAACAGCTACATGATGATTTTGCAAAGGCATTTGACAGAATACCACATGGAACTCTGTTATGCAAATTAGAACAAATGGGGGTTAGATATGACACTGGTTATATGGATATGAGGGTGGGTAATTGGTAGCTTCTGCTCCTCTACATACCAAAAAGTGGTATGTAGAGGAGCAGAATCAAGGAGCATGCAGTGAATAGGGATGTACTGAAGGTTCTTTGCTGGGGACATTTACAGTTTAATTTGACTATGAATGATATAGGAAGTAATCTAAAGGTAAATATTCAGGTGTTTCCTGATGATGCAAAATTGGGCAAAGTAATAGTTAATTAAAGTAATGCAGAGAACTTGCAGAATGATTTAAAGAGGCTGTCAGTATGGGCAAAAGATAATGGGTATCAGTTTAATGTGGAGAAATGTATAGTTATGCATTTTGGAATAAATAGATTACAAGCTGCATACAACATTAATGGAACTGTACTCCAGGATATAGATGAAACTAGGGATTTGAAGATAGTAGTAGTAGTAGTTTAGAGGGCATATTGCTAAGATTACCAAGGTAGCTCATTAGGATAACTTGGCTATTGAAGTACAGACAAAAATGCTGTTATTCCTCTTTATAAAGCCTTAATATTTCCATATCTGGATTACTGTGCTCAGGTCTGGTCACCTGAGTTTCTTGGGGATGAGGAAGTGGTGGATAGGATCCAGAGGCGAGTGGTCAAGATTGTGTGGTGTGTGTGGAATGCCTCCTACGAGGATAGATTGAGGGTTTGTGGATTGCAGAAGTTAGTAGACAGGTGAAAAAGAGGGAATATGATAGAAATATTTAAGTTACTTAAAGGGTTTTACAGGACTGATACAGAGGGAATGTTTTATCACCTGGCTACAGGGGAAGAACGAGAGGTCATTCCTGGAAGTTGAGTAAGAGTATAGTTAGTAGGTTGTGTGAGGAACTAGATTTTATTTTAGGAGAGTGGTGAATGAACTGCCAGAGACAGTTGTGAGTGCTTTGTATGTTAATAGGTTCAAGGAAAGGAGATATGATAGATATTGTGTGGATAGTTTGGGTCGCCTGTGATGTCTCAGTCTCCATCAAGGTGGCTGTACAATAATAATAATAATAACACATTCAGATGTGATAATTTCACCATTAATGTATTTTACACTTAAATTAACTAATGTAACTGTAAAATTTATGAATGGTGATATTAATCACATACACTTTGGAAAAGGAGCCATTATGTAGGAGACAATAACCATTTATATAAAGAATATAAAGGGAAGGCTAGGAAGATGACTCAGTTTGTAAGGAAAGCAAAAGTGCAGTTTGAGCAATGCTTAGGTGCTCATGACAACATGAAAAACCCTAGGAATTTTTTTTTTATATGTATACTTTCAGAGGTATCTATGATATAATTATTTAATCAAGCAGTTAAAATCTCTTTTAGATAAAGTCATTAACTTGGTTAATAATACGTTAAAAACCATGCACATATTTTGGAAGGACCGATTTTTGGCTTAGCAAAGATCCATAAAGATTTTCCCTTAAGGTCATATTGTGAAGTGCACTGATTTTATTCTCCTATCCTTCATGTTAAAATATATCTTTCTTATTTTATTAAGTGTCCACTAAATTAAATATGCCAATAAATTATATTATTATTTAATCCTTTATCCAAGTGAAAGCATGCTAACACTTGGATAAAGCTGTGACGTATTGTCATGACTACTTGTATAAGGAGGTTAAGACTTCACATTAATTGCCTTAGTATCCCATAATACAAAACAAAAAACTTTCAGGTGTGTATGATGCTATGCATTATGGGAAGGGGTCAAACGTTACTGGGGTACTGTGAAGGTGCAGAGGTACCTCTCCAAAGACTGAGTGATATACAAATTTTAGGATCACTGTTAAACTCATCAAAATCTCATGAGTAGCTCTACTCAGAAACAGGCAAAAACCTACTGCAAGGCAGAACCAATCTGCTCCATGGAATCAAACCCACTATATAAATAAAGGGAATTCTCCAAAAACTAAGGCAATATCTCAAATCACTTTAATTTCAATGAGTGACCATAAGGATCATTTAACTCATAACTCAGCAATGGTTTCATGCTGTGACAGGCCCACTCCACCATTGAGCGGAGTCCTCAGCAATGGCTGTGGCCAATGTCAGGCTCAGCCCACACTGAGAAGAGCTGCTCATATTCCAGAGAAAAGTATCCACTTCAGTGGCCCAATCTCTGTGGAAAAGACTTCAGCGAATTTCCTACTTCATATTCATATGCTGCATAGGCCTCCAAACTTGGGTGGTCCCTCAGATTGCTCAACAATCGTGAAGTGATTCACATTAAAATTTTGTTTGCTTACATTTGGATAAAGGATGAAACCAAGAATATAATTTCTTGGCATCTTTAATTTATAGTATAATCAAACATTTATCTCTAATGTAGAGTATTTTAGTACCAATGTAACACCTTTTGGCTACTTGTATATGGACATATGACTTCTGCATTACTTGAACCCTGGAATCATTTCTAGGTCTAGCTCCCACTAATGAGACCTCAATAAAGTTCAAAACCAGTTTAGGTAGTGGCCTCTCTCATAATGCATAGCATTATACAGGCTACACATTATGTCTGTAAGGATATGTGCATTGCATTATGGGATACTAAGGCAATTGATGAGTCATCAGCCTCTATATACAAGTAGCCCAATCGTGAAGTGATTCATGTGCAAACTTTGTTTGCTTACACTTGTATAAAGGATGAAACCAAGAATATAATTTCTTGGGATTTTAATTTAATGAGTGACCCAAATGATCATTTAACTCCATGGTGGCTCTGCTCAGTGACAGGCTCATCCTACCCAGTTCTGCTCATATTCCTATTGTGGAATATGAGCGGTTCTGCTTGTATTACAGGGGGTACAGTGAAGAATTATCTGCAGAGGCAACCTTGATAGAGGCTACCCCCCCAATGAACCCAAATTCCCAGATACTCAGCGGCACTCTCAAGGCAGAAACCTCATCATCATCAAATTCCTGCCATGTACCCTCAAGGGATGTACAGGATATGATAGCACTACATGAAAAATTTGCATCACTAACTTCCTATCTACAATTTTCCTCCAAATCAGTATCAGTCTGTTACCTGTCAAGACTCCAACGTTATCAGATCTTATATTTCTATCTTCTATGGCACTTACGTATATCTTGGTCTTCCTCTGGGTCTTTTTCCTGCCACCTTAGCAGAGAACACTTGTTTTGTTAATCTTTCCTTGCCCATTCTGTTTAAGTGACCATACTACCTGAGATTAGCTCTGCTAACACATTCCTGGATGCTGACAAGTTCTTTCCTAATATCCTCGTTTCTAATACAATATTGCCATTGATAGCATCTGTTCATGCCCCTAATCTCTCTCAAAACTCCCATATCTGTGGTCTCTAGTCTTTGGTCAAGTGTTTTATTTCTGACCTAGTTCTGAGATCCATAAGTTAAAACTGGTTTGAACACTGTCTTGTATACAACTGTTGGATCGTAACTTCTTCTAAATCACGTTTTATCGTCTTACGATTCTCTCTCTTTTGGTATTTAACTAGTTGTAGGCTGATATATCAATCGAATATGAAGAAAATTTATCTTATACTGTGCCACTCCATATTCTGAATTGCAAGAGCAATTTAGATAAATCAACCTTCAACTGCATTAGTTATCATAAGCTGATTTTAGGCCGAGGTTTTTATTCTTAATACACAGGGTTCCCGTTAAGATTCGTATTATTTTAATGAACGGTGCAATGAAACAATCAGGCAAATACAAGATTTAATTCAAACAAACTTATTTAATGCAGTGAGACATAAATTACATCATAACACAATATTCCAACAGGGACATTATGATTGAACGAATATAAAGCTCTCAGTAAGATTCTAGTATACTACTCAGCTGAGCTTAAACTTTATAATTAAAGATTATATTTAACAGATCTTATCCTTGTTATTACAAAGAACTTATATCATAACCTTACTCTGATCAAGGTTACATCTCAAAACATTTAAATATCAAATCAGTTCAAGATATTCAGAAGAATACAACTCATGAACATTCAGACATTCATTTGTAATTCTCTAGGCTCAGTTAATCAATTTTAGTTCATATAAGTTTGAGATTCCTAAATTACAACAAATAGGCTTCACAGTATTCTCATTCAGTTAATGAACACTTAATTCAATAACATAACATTTATCATTTGAAGAGGGGAAAAGTCTTAGCACATCACATATTAAATCTTGACTCGCTGAATACTGCAACTAGGAACAATTTACTTTCGGAGGAATTAATTTTCGTTACTTCTCACTAAATATAGTAAAGGTAATCTTACCAGAATATAGCTTCAACACATAAGTAGATCGAACAACAATTTTTTAAGTCCTTGCTGACTTTTATTTTGTAATAACACAGACTTAAAAGAATCTTCCATTTCCATGACTGATTTATAGACTCGGGAGAATATAACCTTTATGCACTTAGTTTAAATTATCTACCTATTTCCTCTTTTTTTTATACGTATTATCCTATTTCCTGCACTATTCCACTGTTAGGCAATAGGAAGCTTTGGTATAAATCCAACTCAGAAAAAGGTAAGCTAAAATACCAAGCGATTCCTGCTCCTTTAAATTCCGTTTTCGGCACGTCAAAATTCCCTTCCAGTCTCCAGCTACCGTTCTCTATACTTCCCTACCCGATTCTGTCTTTACTTTCATTTTCGTATCTACTCCTTCCTTTTTCCCGTCAATAACTGGTTCTCACCAGTTAAGCTCACATCAAACTTGTTTTTCCCTTCGTATATAGTAGTTCACGCTCCAACACGCGCTAGGAGAAATTTGCAGGTTTTCTCACAACAACCAATCAAATGATATCACAAAGAATCTTCTGGATATACTAAAATTACATACATTACAGTTTCTAATATTATTATTAAAAAAATAAAGCAAATAAAATAAATGACACTTTAATATAGAGGCTTTTGATGTCTATAATATATTTATTTAGAAGTATAACATTGTCCCCATAAAGCAAAGAGTTGACATTAACATCTCCAATTTTGATATCAGGTATAATACCACTTTCCTTCATAATGTGATCAATATAGATAATGAATAACAGATGAGATAATGTACATCTTTGTCTTACACCAGAATTACATGAAACCATGTTCCTGTACTTCCTTCAATTCTAACTGCTGACTTACAACTCAAATAAAGACTAAGTATATTGCTTAATATCATGCCTGATTGATACCTTTGGCATATGCAAAAGGCATATGCCTTTTGCAGGTCTACAAAACTTAAATACAGAAATTTCTTATATTCCCATGATATCTCAGCTATTTGTCGTAAAGTGAAGATCTAATATCCTGACAGCCTCTGTTTGGCATGAATCCAGCTTGTTCTTCACCAAGCTTCCACAATCTTTCTCAACCGTTTCTCAAGTATACTTGCATAAATCTTACCAGGAACACTCAGTAGAGAAATACCTCTGTAATTCTCACACTCAGTTTTATTTTTCTTTTTATATAAAGGTACTATGAGAGCTCTACTCCAATCAAGCCTTCTGAACTATGCAGTGCAGCCACTGTAAGACTTCTATACCTCCATACTTAAGCATTTTTGGTCTAATATCATCTACTCCTGCTGCCTTTCCACATTTCAGGCCTTTGATTGATTTTTCTACTTCAAGTATAGATATGTATTCCTGATTGCATGCCTATTTGAGTGTTTTTTTACCACTGTTCTATCACTGCTTGTTTCATTTAGCAATTTTTCGAATTAATTACTCCATACTTCAAGGATATCTTTTTTCTCCAATTATCATGTCACCTTTATCATCTCTAATTCCTTTTATAGCACTCTTTCCTCCATTTCTGAGCTTCAACAACCTCCAGAATATCTTGCCACCTTCTTGATATTTATTCTATGTTCTTACCAAAGTCTCCCCATGACTTTTCTTTAGCTAGTTTTACATAGTGTTTAGCTTTCTTATGTTTATCTTTGTATTCTCTAAGAGCACCAGGTGACTTATTTGCCAGGAACTTTTGATATACTTTCTTCTTTTCCTTCACTGCCTCTTTAACTTCCTGTGTCCAACATGGAGTTCTGATTTTTCTATCGTTGCAGACAGCCTCACCACATACCTCTCTGGCTGAATCAATCAGGGGTTTTCTTCATGGCTTGCCAATGAATCTCCAAGGTTTGGTTCCTATTCTCAAACTCTGTCATTTTTTCTTCAATCATGTTTTTTTGATTTTAATCTACAGTTCACATCTGACAGCTGCTCAACTTTTATTTGCTTTAAAACTTTCTTACATGTTCTTCTTTTCAATATGAAATTCAATTTTATCCTGCCCAATTTCAAATTCTCTGTACACTCTGGTGTCCTGCACCAGGGAGAAAACACTATCAACAATAGCATTGTGAATGAGACTTTTTTTATTCCTTGCCTCTTCTCCCCATGTGAATTTGTGCACATTTTTATATTGGAACATTATGTTAGTAATAACCAGTCCATGTCCTGAGCAGAAATACAACAGGTATTTGCCATTATTATTAGCTTTGCTCCTTTCTCCAAATTTTCCCAAAACATTTTTGTATGTCTGACAATTATTTCCTACTCTGCTATTTAGATCCCCAACAAGGACCAACAGCAGACTTCCTGTTTCAGCAGAAAACTACATCAGTGGGAACCATATCCAGAAGGGATACCAGGGTTGAAGTAATTCAGAAATCATATATTTTCCATATACAAGTAATAAAAACGATGCAACACCTTATTATTAAAATACTCTGGATTATAACTAGATTATAACTGGATTATAACTTGGTTATAAATTAAATTAAAGATGCCAAGAAATTATACAATGAAACATATAAAACTGGGTTTTAATTGGTCAGAGATTTTTTTACAGAGTTATAGCCTACTAGTTTCGCTGATTTGACTGTTGGCTTCGTCTGAGAATACAAAAAGCAACAAAACATTTTAAAAGAGAACAGAAACAAGCTAAAGTATCAGGTTAAAACATAACCGAATATTACATATTATTTACCAATATGTCACCAAGTATGATCCTTGGTGACATATAGAAAACACTCAATGGATCACTCAACACATCAGAGTTCAACTTTGCAGCCAATTATAGAACACACCTGAATAACAATGACTGCTAACATACACACGTCATGCATTTGGTGTAACATTTCTTTTGAATTTTGATAATATTTAGCATTTGGTTATGCTTTGACCTGATACTTTAGCACATTTCTGTTCTCTTTTAAAATGTTTTGTTGCTTTTTGTATGCTCAGACGAAGCTAACAGTCTGCAAAACTAGTAGGCTATCTCTCTATAAAAAATTTCCGACCAATTAAAACCCAGTTTTATATGTTTCATTGTATAATATTAGTGGTCTAAAATAACATTATCATGCCAAGAAATTATATTCTTGATTAATCGTTGATCCAAATGTAGGCAAACAAAGCTTGTGTGTGAAGTATCTTCACAACTGGGCTACTTGCATAAGGAGGCTAATGACTTCAATAATGAACTCTATAGTTCTCCACTTCTGTTTGACAGCTGGTCTCATATGAAGGTGGCAGAACTCCTCCCAGAAATTTGGGTTTTTCATTCCACAAAGCAGACAAATCAGCCATTAGAACACCCATAAATCTAAACAAACCAAACCAAAACAAATCAAATTTCTATCTGATGAAATCAGAGCTTGTAGACTGAGATGGCTTGGAGATGTGGAAAGAATGGCTGAAGAGATAATGGCTAAACATGCATTCAAGATGTGGTCTGATGAAAAGCAACCTAGAGGAAAACTGTGGCAGCTTTGGGAGGATAGCATCCAAAAAGACAGCTAAGAGATGGGAAACCTAAACGGGAATGAAAGAGTTCAAGACATAAAGGAATAAAAGCAGTTGGTATCTTAGAGGTTCAGCAAGCCAAGGAAGAAGAAGAAGAAGAAGAGAAATAATCCAGTTCTGGGTTATAGGATGAATGGGATAAAAAAGATTATATGCTGTGCATATAAAATTTTTATTGCAACATAATATAACACTTTGCCGCAATAAACTGATAGTTTATTTATATCATCGTGCAGGAACTCTACAATACCTACTTTACCTAATGTCCTCCCTAGTTTTGCATCATCAGCAAACAACTGAATACGCCCTTTCAAATCATTTGCTATATCATTAATATAAAAATTAAACAGTAGCTAGCCCTAGTACAGAGCACTGAAGCTAATCACCCTCATTCTTCTAGATTCTACTCCACTGTATACCACTCTCTTGCATCCGTCAGTCAGCTATTCTCTTATCGATGCTACCAGCTTCACATTTATTCCTATTTGCACCAACTCATTAATAGTTTTCCATGTGGTACTTACTCAAAAGCCTTCGCAAATTGAGCAGTATCGTGGTGTAGCTGTTTCTCTTAGCAAATACAGTACTCCCCCACTTTTCGCTATGCTTCGCTGACCTTCCATGTACCTCAAATTCTCGATCAACTAACATTCATGTATTTATAGAAGAAGTGCATGGTGCATCTCTTATATCTGTACTTCTGATATGGTATTCATACTATTAGTGATTATTATTATTATTAATGACACCTCCAAGGAGTCTGTAGACTCATCGCAGGAGGACACCTACTGTGTAGCTCTCCGTCTTCACCACTACACACTGAACCTCTGCTACCAATCATCTATATCAATGCCATCTACTGCCCACCACCACAACTAGTATTTTTTTGTCTGTAAATTACGTGTGTTCTGAAGGGCTGATAAGTCAGTATGAGGGATGAAAAACCCGAGTTTCTGGGAGAAGGGAGAAAAAACCCTGCTACCTCTGTATGAGATCGGCTAACTCACCTTCGATTGAAAAAGTCCATATAAAGATTCCTCCTGTCACAACGAGAATCGAACTCAGTCCTTTTCTAATCGAAGGACGCAATGTACCGTTGTTCTTCCAATTGCGTTACAGAGGCGCTTAAAAAATCAGCTAACGCCTTTTTATTCCCGTACAAGGAGTAGGCAAGGCCATTTTAGCCCTATCTAACTTTTGGAGACTGAGTGGGCAATTAAATATCCACTGGTAGTACCCAATCAGAGACAGCTGGCCCAAGGCTATCACTAATTAAGTGGCACACAGTGAAGAGAGATGGCTCAACGGGTGCCACCATCTCGTGGTCCCTAACACAATCTATTTAATGGCTGAGATAATGTGGGTTCTATGGTTGATTTTACTGAGTTTATGAGATGAAAAACCTGAGTTTCCGGGAGAAAAAACCCGCTTGCCTGTGCCAAAGATCGACTAACTCGGGAAATGGTCGAAAAAAAGGCTTAGAAAAATTTCTAGTCATCGACTAGATTAGAAAGCGAGTCTTCCTTCATGTGGTCAAGCACTGTGTGCGTGCAAACACCACGTCCCCTGATGTGGATGTAGTGATTATAATGCCACCTAAGTGTAGTGATAAAGCTAAAAGAAGCCATAAGCTTCTCAGTTTGCAAGAAAAGCTAGAACTAATCAAACTTAGTGAGGAAGGCATATGCATATGCCTTCCTCACTAACCTTGCAGAACAGTTGGTATAATTGTTAAGAATAAAGCCAAAGTGTAAGAGGAAATTAAAAATTCTATGGCAGCGCATACTAAATTCATTTTATTGTACATTTGTATATCCTAGTGTGTTATTTGGCTTTTGCACACATTCACAAATGATATATAGTGCATTATTTAATTTTTTTAGTGGCCAAAATGCTTTGCAAGCTAAGTAAAGGCTAGGTTCCATTTTTTTGCTGATTTCCAGTGCTCTGATCACTAACCTGGCAAATAAGTGGAGGCACTTGTACAGTTATCACTCTATTATAAAATGTGAGTAAATTACTAAGTCAGGTCCTACCTTTCACCATGCTGCCTACCATAACATATCATATTCCTGTCCACTAATTTGTAAATTCTAACTTTAACCAAATTTTCCAATATCCTGACTGCTACTCCTGATGTACTAATTGGTTGTGATTTGCTTTCAGCTTCCTTTATGTCATGAAACTATCTTGTCCTTTCTTTCCCTGAAAAAATCTTGCTAGAGCTGAGATTTTAATTAAACTGCTTGGTCAGAGGCACTGCCAGTTCTCTTGCATATTCTTGTAATACATGAGCTGATATTCCTTCCAATCTAATCCAACTGCTGTATTCACATTGAGGAGACATCCTTGCAAAGTGATCACTTAGAAACTCAACTATTTCTTCTAGTTCTATTGCTTTTCTACCATCAGTATTGATTAAAATTATTCTTCCACTTACTTGCTACATAGTGAAAAAAAACCAACACTTCAGGATTTTCTTTGGCTTGATTAGCTAATTTGTTTTCATAATCTGATTATCGCCTTCCTTATTGTGCTGTCACCTTTCTTACCCATGCTTTTCATTGCACATAGGCATACTGATCACTTTTTTCTTTATATTCCCTCCACGGTGTTTTCTGTTTTTGCAACTTCTGCTTTATGTTGCTATTCATCCATTTAACTTACACATGACTTGGCCTGTGTAGCTCAGTGGATGTGGCGTTTGCACACCACCGCGCTAGGCCGCACGAAGGAAGTCTTGGTTTCGAGTCTAGTCGGCGACTAGAGGAAATTTTTCTAAGCCTTTTTTCGACCGGTTCCCGAGTTAGTCGATCTCTGGCACGGGCAAGCAGGTTTTTCCTCCCGGAAACTCGGGTTTTTCGTCCTGTAAACTCAAGAAAATCGACCGTAGAACCCACATTATTTCAGACATTAAATATATTGTGTTAGGGTTAGAGACCACGAAATGGCGGCACATTTGAGCCGTCTCTCTTCACTGCGTACCGCTTAATTAGTGATAGCCTTGGGCCATCTGTCTCTGATTGAGTACCAGTGGAGATTGAACTGCCCACTCAGTCTCCAAAAGTTAGATAGGGCTAAGTGGCCTCGCCTACTCCCGTATATACGGGAATAAAAAGGCGTTAGCTGATTTTTTTTTTTTTTTTTTTTATGATTTGTTCTTAAGACTCTGAGTATAGAGTTTGATAATGCTTCCTTCAAACAATTTCAGACCATTTTGCACTACTGACATTCTTTCCTTTATATCTTCTTATGTCATGGCACTGTTTCCAAGCTGCCTATTAAGATTGTCATAATCATTGATTCTATAGTTCACATACATCTCTTCTTTATAGAAAATTGCATTATGCTGTTTTAATTAATTATCCCTTAGTAAATGTATAAATTCCATTTCCAACTCCATATGCCCTTTCCTTCCTCTAATCTTAGTTCCCTATAATAATTGTCTGGTCTGCATTCTTTGTGCTAATCTCTCAATGCACAGCATCTGCATCTTTCTTCCCCTCAATATATTTTGTGCTGTTTGCTTTTATCTTGCACCAGACAGCCTCAAATGAACCATCTCTCTCTCTCTCTCTCTCTCCGTGTCCTTAAAATACTTAACTTTTGTTGGCTGCAGTTTTTCCAGCTATCATTAGTAATACTCCCTCCTTCTGTCCTATGTTCTCTATCCTCTTGAAAATACAATACTCCTTATATGCTTACATTCTCTCCCTATAACAAATCATCTTCTGTCAACCAGATCTCACTAATGCTGATAATTTTTGGTCAATTTGAGCTGACTGATGCTAAAAATTTTTCCTCCAAGTACCTGTATTTTAACATCCCAGTGACAACAATTATCACTGCATAATGGAATTACTGATCCACTCATATTTGAAACTTGTGAACTGTATGCTTATTTCTGCACTCACACTCATTTGTCCTAAGGATAGCTAGATGCATGCTTGACTGTACCTCCCCCTCCCCCTTAATGCCTCTAGTTTCCATGATTCTGCATTTCTAAAGTCTCACTGTAAAAGACTTTCTCCAAGCATCTTATTCCAAATGCGATCCAGACATCTTAATTCTAAATCCATTCAAATTGCATTGAGATGCAATTCAGATGTGTACTCTTAGGCATATACATCCCTTTTCTCTATCAAATTCATTCTGTACACCAATTAACTACACACCATTCTTCGTGCACATTCATTGACTCATCTTCAATCATGGTCATCTTCTTCTCAATTCAGTCCTATCATAATTGCAGCAGACTCATAGGCTTTACCATCTAAGACCGAATAGATCACCTTAAAGCTCTAAGGTGATCCATCTTAGAACTTTAAGAGAGAGATAGAGAGAGAGAGAGAGAGAGAGAGAGAGAGGGAGCAATCTTCCATGACATGCAGTTGAATAATGAGAGAGAAAGCTGACTACTGAGTTAGAAAGGATGAAAAGTAGATAAAAGAATAACAATGTACTGAGAATAACTCAATGATGGACACCGTTAATTGTCTGGAAATGTTAAGAACCACAGTACGTTTTTCCAAATCTTTCCATGGCATGTGCCCAGTGGTGAGTAATGTAGACTAAGAGGAGCCATGCATCTAGAGCAGTAGAATCCATACTGATACTCATTGATTAAATGGTAGGCCTCTGGTAGTAGAGAAGTTGGCTGTTGATGATATTCCCTATTATTTTGGAGAGGACTAAGGTGAAGGTGTTAAAAAAAAAGAGCAGCAGATTTTCATCTCCCTTTTATTCCACACATTGGAATAAGTGTCAACAAGCTGAGTATATGAGATTGTAGAGATGATACAGAACAGGTGTTAGTTCTGAAGCAGAGTATTTGAGGATAGTTGGAGAGATGCCATCAGGATTGGAAAAAGTTTTGGTATATAAATTATTTAGTATTCTTCTGATGTATTTTTGCCTAGATCACACAAGGCATATGGTACTCTGTTTCTAGTATGGTAGGAGGTCATTTACCTTTGTTATCTATAAAGGAGTTGAAGGAGGAAAAACAATGGCAGGAGGTCAGCTTTATCTTTAGGCTGCAACATTGGTGCCATCTGTTTTGATGTGTGTGTGTGTGTGTGTGTGTGAGAGAGGATGAGACAGAAATGAAGGTGAGCAGAAGTTGTGTCTGATGGTCTTTGCAAAGGTCAGAAAGTACAATTTCCATTTAGACAGCAGGTGGGGTTATAGTATTAGTTCTCTCATCCCCATGGGGAGGAGAGAACAAGAGGTCATCTCTGAAATCTGTTAATGAGGGTGCTAGCATGGGGAAGGAATAGTTTTCTTGCATTGTGAGTGGTGGATGATTGGAATACAGTGCAGCAATGTACACTGAATGAGTTTAAGGTAAAAGTTTATTTTTCATTTGGTTAGACTATAATAAATTTAGTTTAATCCTTTATCCAAGTGTGAGCCTACAAAGTTTGCACCTGAACATATCTTCAGGACTGGGGTAAGGTAATACAACACTGGGCAACTCATAGCAAAGATGGACCAAGCTAACATCACTCCTATCTCAGTATCTCCCATAATGCAAAACACATTTCCTTGCGGATATTATTTTGCGGATATAACATTATACATATTCGCAAGGAGATGTGTTTTGCATTATGGGAGATGCTGAGATAGGAGTGATGTTAGCTTGGTCCACCTTCGCTATGAGTTGCCCGGTGTTGTACAACCTTACCCCAGTCCTTAAGATATTTTCAGCCGCAAACTTTGTTTGCTCACACTTGGATAAATAATTAAACTAAATTTATTATAGTTTAAGGTAAAGTATGATGAGCTATGTATATGTGTGTGAGAAAGTAGGACCTTCAAAGAGTAGTCTTTTGATTCCATGAAGATGAGATAATGATGATGATGATGATAATAATAATAATTCATGAAGTTTGATGGTTATCAGTGGGTGAAATCATAAGTAAACTATTTAGAAAATAAAAAACATAAAATACTGCATAACTAACACACATACATACCAGTTGTCCATGTCATCTCACTAGGTACTTGATCAAATCGAAAACTTTCAGCAACAGTTGGAAATCTGAAATTAAACAATTTGCAACATGTAATTTAACTTGGACCAAATGAGAACTTCATAAAAAAAAAAAATGTTTTTGGAAATGTTTAAAAAATATGCAGTAGGTTGGGGGAGTTCTTATTGTTATTTATTATTATTGTAACCACCATGAAGCTATTCACACACTGTCCATCATAAGCTTCTCTTAAATTTATTCACCAATGATAAATTCCATTGTCCTTACTGATAACATATTCCAATTACCATTCACTTTGAAACTATTTCTACTGTTTCTCAATTCCTAAAATCATGTCAATCCAACCTGTGCACATTAATCCAAATGCAAACAGATGCAAATGCCATAAAAGAACAATGACTTTCTTACTCCTACTCACTGGTATCCTTTACTCATCGCTAATTCTTCATGTTGCTATGATCACTAATGCAATGTATACATTACATTTTTCAACTATCTCCATCCCTTGACTCAACTTCCTACAGGCTCACTGATATATGTCTTATTCATTCTCTGCTCACACCACCAATCTATTCAGGTCTTCCCAAAAGAAGGCAGATGTTGTATCATAGTCATTTCTTGTTGGTATCATCTTGTTTGTGTCCCAACTTGGACTCTACAAAGGAATTTGATAATTACCACATTGATGTATAAGCCATAGAGGATCAGATAATAGATTGGTTAGATGGACTGAATATTGGCTTTCTAAAAGATACCAACAAGTTGTGTATGATGGAGCAGTGTCTCAGAAAAGGAAGGTGACCAGTGGCATGCTCATGGCTCTGTTCTTAGGCCTCTATTGTTTAACTTATTTGTTAATGATATTTACAGTGTTAATAGATAGTGGATAAAAGATGGTAGATAGTGGATTCACAAGAATCTTCAAATGTTTGCTGATGATGCGAAGTTGGGTAGAATCATCAGGAGTATTGTTGATGTTAATTCTCTATGAGAAGATCTGAATAGACTTTTAGGTTGGACAGATGAGTGGGGTTTTAGTTTTAATATTAATAACTGCAAGGTGTTATACTTTGGGATGCAGAAATATAACACTACGTACTGTATTGGTGGACATGTCTTTCAGGAAGTGGATAAGATTCTTCGGATCTTTGGGTGATAGTAGATAGTGGACTAAAGCCAAGAGCACATTGCAAAGATTGTACATCATATTGCTGCTATAATAAAAAGTACACTGACATACAGGGATAAGGAGGTTGTGATGCTTCTATATATGGCATTGGTCTGACCACACATGGACTATTGAGCTCAAATTTGTTGCCAAGTTTTCATTGTGATGTAAAAAACAATGGAGAGGGTTCAAAGATGAATGACCAAAGTGATATCAGGACTCTGGAGTGTTGAGTATGAAGTGTTTGAAGGAATGTGGATTAACAAAGTTTGGTGGATAGGAGGAAAAGAGGAGATATGATAGAGACCTTCACATTAGTTAAAGAATTCCACCAGATTAATACAGAAGGAATTATAAAAGGAGTGGATGTTAAGATGGGAAGAATGAGAGGCCATCTGGAAGTTGTATAAAGATGTGGTGAAGAAGGGTGTGAGGAGTAGATTTTCTATGTGGAGAGTTATTGGTGAATGGAATGCATTGCCAGAGTGCATTGTAAATGCAGGTAGTGTAAATAACTCCAAAGCTCATTATGATAGATTACGTTGATTTTAGAAGTTATGGACTTTACAACCGTGTTATAAATAACTATTTTAATTTCCCGATGTTTCGGCTTTCATATTAAGGTCATCATCTGGAGTATATACAAGGACAAGCTCAGTTACATTTCACACAGTAAGCTAAAGAAAGAATGAACTGATCATCGGTTATTCTACTGGCATAACCTCTAGTGAAAAAAAATACAAATAAAATAAAATAAAATAAATTAAATAAAAATACAGATAAAATTACAAATTAATTAATTATTTAGAACCTACATCAAAGCTAAATTCTATTTAGGATAACATGAGAGAAACATTCTTTCTTATAGATAGTTTTCTTACAGTAACAATGATGTCCTATTTTTAACATTACAATTGTTGTAATGTTAAAAATAGGATATATGTTACTTAAATATAAGAGCTAATAAGCTTCATTTCGGCGATATAAACATTATTTAAATTAAGGGGATATTAAATCCCACATTGTTTTAAAACCGAATAAGAAACTCAAAGATTGGAATCAGAGAGTTTCATGCCGAATATAGTAAACTATAAAGTATCGGCAATCACTAGCGTGAGCTAATGCAAGTGACCCTAGTACGTAGTACAATACCGGACAACTCATAGCAAAGGTGGTAAAGTTCTGATCGCTATTCTTAGGTATTTTCCATAATGTAAAAACACATTTCCTAGGAAATGTATGCTGTTATTACATTATGGTGGGAGGTCACTACCCAGACCGGTTTCAGCCTTTTTTGAGGCTTCATCAGTGAGTAGCTAGACCAAATTAATACCAAAGTGTATAACGAAAAGAACGTTATACTCTGCTATACGAGTTTCCAAATAGGTGCACCATTAAGTTACTTAAATATAAGAGCCAATAAGCTTCATTTCGGCGATATAAACATTATATTAAATTAAATCCCACATTGTTTTAAAACCGAATAAGAAACTCAAAGATTGGAATCAGAGAGTTTCATGCCAAATATAGTAAACTATAAAGTATCGGCAATCACTAGCATGAGCTAATGCAAGTGATTCTAGTACATAGTACAATACCGGACAACTCGTAGCAACTCGTTGCTACGAGTTGTCCGGTACTAATGCAAGTACTAATGTCCTACTAATGCAAGTGACCCTAGTACTACGTACTAGGGTCACTTGCATTAGTTCACGCTAGTGATCGCCGATACTTTATAGTTTACTATATTCGGCATGAAACTCTCTGATTCCAATCTTTGAGTTTCTTATTCGGTTTTAAAACAATGTGGGATTTAATATCCCCTTAATTTAAATAATGTTTATATCGCCGAAATGAAGCTTATTAGTTCTTATATTTAAGTAACTTAACGGTTGCACCTATTTGGAAACTCGTACAGCAGAGTATAAAGTTCTTTTCGCTATACACTTTGGTATTAATTTGGTCTAGCTACTCACTGATGAAGCCTCAAAAAAGGCTGAAACCGGTCTGGGTAGTGACCTCCCACCATAATGTAATAACAGCATACATTTCCTAGGAAATGTGTTTACATTATGGAAAATACCTAAGAATAGCAATCAGAACTTTACCACCTTTGCTACGAGTTGTCCGGTATTGTACTACGTACTAGGGTCACTTGCATTAGCTCACGCTAGTGATCACCAATACTTTATAGTTTACTATATTCGGCATGAAACTCTCTGATTCCAATCTTTGAGTTTCTTATTTGGTTTTAAAACAATGTGGGATTTAATATCCCCTTAATTTAAATAAAGGATATATGTTAAAAATAAGATATTAAAAATAGGATACTGTGGGTAGAATATGTTCCTTCCATATGTTTGGGATTTTTAGACCATCATTATTGTTCAGATTGCGGTGGTTGATAAGAATCTTATAGGCCTCCTTAAATTTGCATTCATACCCATGGTTTGGTGTGATGTAAACAACTGGTGCTTTTCCAGTCAATTCTATGTAAAGTGTTCAGGGCATGATCAAAAAGGCCAGCTTCACCATAGTTATTATATTTAATGTGTCGTTTATGTTCCTTTTGTCTGATAGGAATTGTGCATCCTGTTTCCCCTATATATGGTAGATTACAAGTGCAATAAATATGGCATAATCCAGGGTGGGCCAGTGGAGGGAGTGGGTCTTTGGATAAGTTGGGTAAGCTTTTTAATTTTGCAGGAGGTTTAAAGGTGGCTTTGAGGTTGTATTTCTGTAGTATTCTTTAATTTTATCTGATATCCCTTTAATGTAAGGAATGGTTATAGTTTTATTGTAGTCTGGTTTATCTTTGTTTTTTATTGAGGTCTGGTAGAGAATTTTGTTAACAGTGTTTTGGCTGTAACCATTTTTTTAGAAAAGTATTGCTATCAGCGATACATTTCTCAACAACAGAAGCAATCAATCGCCTGCAGGTAACAGTAATGTAGTTAACCTATTCAACCATGCCTTAAACAAAAATGAACTCCTGCTGCTCAAATATCGGAAAAGTTTGCCGTAGTACCCAGATCGATGAACAAACTGGATTTTATTTGTAATACTGAAAGAGGATTAAGATTCATCCCAAATAACATAGCAGATAAAAAACGTTTAGAAACCACCAACATTTTAAATATAAATCATAAGAAAACAATAGCATGCAATCTAACGAAACATGAATTAAGAGCGGTGAAATCATTAAAATCAAATCCGAACATCGTAATAACTAGAGCCGATAAAGGAAATGCCACCATTATTCTAAACCAAACCACTTATTTAGAAAAATTGAGCCTGCTAGTCTCGGACAATAGTACATGCCAACTTGTTAACTATGACCCAACCAATAGAATAAAAAAGAAAACAGAAAAACTGCTTAAATCAATTATTACATGGCCTGAAGATACAGTCAAAAAATTACTTCCGCACTATGCTCATTCTCCGAGAATATGGCCTACCAAAGACACACAAACAAAACTCACCACACCAGCCGATAGTCGAAGGTATACAAAGCCCAAATTATCACCTAGCCAAGAAATTGGCGGCAACCCTCAAGGAGTTGGTAGATCATTCCCCTTCCTATATCAGAAACACACAACACTTCGATATTTTAAGGATACTTGTGACATAAAGATTGTATAATATAAGCACGTAAACACAAGAAATATATATTTAATTAGAATATTTCAGTCTGAAAATTGTAGACCATCTTCAGTGGCGTTACAAGAACAGTTTTAAAAAAATACAAGGTGGAATACTAACAATAGATCATTTAAAAATAGAACAAGCCGCGTGATGTTATATCACTAAGTATTAAAGGGAATATTTTTAAGCAGAGACATGATTGAAATAAAGATATTAATTAATAATTTCAATAATTTTAAATAACATAAAATTAATATGAATTAATGAGTTATCCTGATGCTCTCTAGAAAAAAGAATCCAAGAACATCAATCCTCCATTCATCACAACAAACCCGAAAAAATCTGGATTGGCTCAGCACGGGATAGAAACTAACCACAATATCCTTTGGTCAAAAACTTGCCTCTTACATAGATCCCGCTATAAATTTGAATGTTTATTCAAAGAAAGCGCAGAGGCCTTACTCTATCATCCTAACCTGAATCAGAATGACTGTATATCTGTATCAAAAATCTGGGAAAGTCTAATCAGGATAACTCATTAATTCATATTAATTTTATGTTATTTAAAATTATTGAAATTATTAATTAATATCTTTATTTCAATCATGTCTCTGCTTAAAAATATTCTCTTTAATACTTAGTGATAAAAAATCACGTGGCTTGTTCTATTTTTAAATGATCTATTGTTAGTATTCCGCCTTGTTTTTAAAGCTGTTCTTGTAATGCCACTGAAGATCGTCTGCAATTTTTAGACCGAAATATTTGGCTAATTAAATATCTTTCGTGTGTTTACATGCTTATATTATACACAACACTTCATAAAAATAATCAAAGACATTACATTACATTAGAAAAAGATAATTTATTAGTCAGTTTTGACGTCTCTGCCCTCTTTACAAATGTCCAATCAATAACACAATCCTTCTTTTACAGAACAAATTCCCCACAGATTATCACGGCGCGCTTTGTGAATGTATTATTGTTCTGGTTATTTTGTATGGCAAAATGCTTTCTACCTACAAAAAGAAAGCACAGCTATGGGCTCACCATTATTCCCCCCCCCCTCCCCAATGCTAACTTTAACATGAAACAGTTTGAGCAACGTGCCCTAGATTCCTCTCCTTTAAAACCCAAAGTCTGGCTTAGATACGTTGCCGATATTTTTGCTATCTGGCTGCATGGCTGCCAGACACTAGACACTTTCCTCAGCCACCTAAACAAACAACACAAACACATACAGTTCACAAATGAGATTGAAAAACAGAACATACACTTCCGTTTCTAGATACACTTGTCACATGCCTTCCTTCACTGTTTACTGGAAACCTACACATACTGGCCAATATATACATAAACTCCTACTACCACCCAACACAAAAATTAACACAAATTTGTATTAATGACACAAAAACTAGGTGTCATTAATACTCTTAAAAACAGGGCTTTGAAGATCTGCTCCAATGAATAAGCTCTGAAAGACGAATTTAAAGTTATCAGCAATACGTTTCTAAGAAATGGTTACAGCCAAAACACAATTAACAAAATTCTCTATAAGATCTCAATAAAAAACAAAGATAAACCAGACTACAATAAAACTATAACCATTCCTTACATTAAAGGGACATCAGATAAAATCAACAGAATACTACAAAAATGCAACCTCAAAGCCACCTTTAAGGCTTAAAAGCCTCCAGCAAATTAAAAAGCTTACTCAACTCATCCAAAGACCCACTCCCTCTGCTGGCCCACCCTGGAGTACTGTATTTGTTGCACCTGTAATCTACCATATATAGGGGAAACAGGACACACAATTCCTATCAGACAAAAGGAACATAAACGACACATTAAATATAACAACTATAGTGAAGCAGGCCTTTCTGATCATGCCCTGAACACTTTACACAGAATTGACTGGAAAAGCACCAGTTTACATCACACCAAAACATGGTATGAATGCAAATTTAAGGAAGCCTGTGAGATTCTTATCAACCACCCCAATCTGAATAATAACGATGGTCTAAAAATCCCAAGCATATGGAAGGTGCATATTCTACCCACGGAACCTTTCTCCCTAAGAGTTAACTATAAACAGGACTGTAGATAATCCAGAATCCTAAATCTAATATAACAATTGTAATGTTAAAAATAGGACATCGTTTTTACTCTAAGAAAACTATCTATAAGAAAGAATGGTTCTCTCATGTTATTATAAAGAGAATTTAGCTTTCATGTAGTTTCTAAATAATTAATTAATTTGTAATTTTATCTGTATTTCTATTTTATATATTTATTTTTATTTATTTTTTTTTCACTAACAGTCGAATAACAGTAGAATAACCGGTGATATGATCAAATCATTGTTTTCTTTAGCTTACTGTGTAAAATGTAACTCAGCTTGTCCTTGTATATACTTCAGATGATGACCTTAATATGAAGGTCAAAATGTTGGGAAATTAAAATAGTTATTTAGAACACGGTTGTAAATTCCATAACTTCTAAAATGAATGCTGATCACCACGCAACACTAAAGAAAGGAAAAATTATGTTGCTGGCTGAGTGAGCCTCCTATAATGTGTCTGTTGATTCCATGGAGATTACTAAAATAATAATAATAACAAAACAAGAGAGACATGTTGCTAGTTGAGTGTGACTATCACAATGAATCTGTTGACTCCATGGAGGTTACCAAAATAATAATAATAATAATAACAAATAATAACAAGTGTTGCTTTTCCTTTCCTTTAGTGTTACATGGTGATCATCATTCATTTTACATAAATTATGGACTCTACAACTGTGTTATAAATACTTAATTTAATTTCCCAATGTTTTGACCTTTATATTAAGGTCATCATCTGGAGTATATACACATATATATACAGAGACAAGCTAAATTACATTCACATAGTATGCTGAAGAGACAATGATTTGATCAATGGTTATTCTACTGGCCTGACCTCTAGTGAAATTAAAATAAAATTACAATAAATAAATGAAATAAAATAAAATAAATTGACTACATCAAAACTATATTCTATTTAAGACAACATCAGAGAAACATTCTTTCATATAGATAGTTTTGTTACAGTGAAAATGATATCCTAATTTAACATGACAATTGTTAGATTCAGGATCCTGGATTACCTATGGTTCTATTTACAATTAACTCTTAGGGAGAAAGGTTAAATGGGTAGAATATGTGGCTTCCATATGTTTGGAATTTTTAGACCATCATTATTGTTAAGATAGGGTGATTGATAAGAATCTCACAGGCCTCCTTAAATTTACGTACATACCATGTTTTGGTGTATTGTAAACAACAGGTGCTTTTCCAGTCAATTCTATGCAAAATGTTCAGGGATCAGAAAAACCAGCTTGACCATAGGTATTGTATTTAATTATTATTATTATTATTATTTGAAACCTCCAGGGAGTCCAAAGACTCATCGAGGGAGAGTGTGCCAACAGCATTGAACGATTGATCACCTTCCAACTACTAACTGCACTCAAACTTGCTTAATTTTTGCGAGACATTAGTAGCAATGTGTCATTTATGTTCCTTTTTTTTTTTCTGATAGGAATTGTGCATCCTGTTTCCCCTATATAGGGAAAATTACAGGTGCAATGAATATGGTATACCCCAGGGTGGGCCAGTGGAGGGAGTGAATCCTTGGATGTGTTGAGTAACTTCTTTAATTTTGCAGGAGGTTTAAAGGTGGCTAAGGTTGTATTTTTGTAGTATTCTGTTCATTTTGTCTGATATGCCTTTAATGTATGGAATGGTTACAGTTTTATTATAGTCTTGTTTATTTTTGTTTTTAAATGAGGTCTTGTACAGAATTTTGTTGATAGTATTTTAGGAAGGTATTACTGATAACTTTTTAATTCATCTTTAAGTGCTTGTTCATTGGAGAAAATCTTCAAAGCCCTGTTTTTAAATGTATTAATGACTCCCTAGCTTTTGTGTTGGGTACTGGTAGGAGTTTTTGTGTATATATTGGCCAGTATGTGTCGGTTTCCAGTAAAAAGTGATTAGGATGGAAGTTTCTTTTCAATCTCGATTGTGAATTGTATGTGTTTGTGTGTTTGTTTAGGTAGCTGAGGAAAGTGTCTAGCAGCCATGAAGCCAGATAGCGAAAATATCGTCAACGTATCTAAACCAGACTTTGGGTTTTAAAGGAGAGGAATCTAGAGCATGTTGCTTGAAACATTCCATGTTAGCAATGGGGGGGATAATGGCGAGCCCATGTCTGTGCCTTCTTTTTGTCAGTAGGAAGTGTTTTGCCACACAAAATAACTAGAACGTGGTACATGCGCAAAGAGCGCTGTGATATCGGAGGGAATTTGTCCCGAATGTTATAGTTGTGTCATTGATTGGGACATTTGTGAAGAGGGCAGAGACGTCAAAACTGACTAATAAATCATATTTTTTTCTGTGATGTATTTGATTTTGTTTACAAAGTGTCGTGTTTTTAATATAGGAGAGGGAATGACCTACCAATTTATGGTTTACCGAAGATTCACAAAAAAAAAAAAAAAAAATACTATGGTCAATAGTTGAAGGTATAGACAGCCCCAATTATCACCTAGCCAAGAAACTAGTGTCAATACTGAAGGAGTTGGTAGGTCATTCCCCCCATTGTCTTTTGCCCATACTATCAGCCTATTTAAATCATTCTGCAGGCTGTCTACAGGGCCTTGATTAACTATTACATTATGCAATTTTGCATAATCAGCAAACCACTGAATGTTTTCCCTTCAGATCATTTCCTATATTATTTATGAAAAAGGTGAAAAGCAGTGCTCCAAATACAAAGCTTTGCAGCACACTGCTAGTTACCTTCTTTCTCCTGGATTCTGTTCTTTCATATACTACTTTTTTAGTATCTCTCCATCTGTCATGCTCCTATCTGTATCACTAGCTTCATATTTATCTCCACTTTTTTTTTTTTTTTTTTTTGTATAACAGGATTCCATGTGGTATCCTGTCACATGCCTCTGCAAAATCCAGTAGTATCTTCATGTGGAATCATTCTCTTTATCCAAGTCAGATGCCACCCTACTATAAAAAAGTTAGCAAATTACTAAGGCTTGGCTTATCCCTTACAAAACCATCTTATTCCCATAGCGCATCATATTCTTATCTATCCATTCCTGAATTATTTTTTATCTGTGACCAACTTTTCTAATACTTTTACTACCATTTCTAAGATACTGGATGATCTATAATTTGCTACCATAGTCTTAGAGCCTCCTTTATGCAATGGAACTATTTTGCCCTCCTTCTGGTCATAGACCTTACCAGAGAAAAGAGTAAAGTTAAACAGCCAAGACAAAAACAATGTCATTTCCTTTATGAATTCTTGTAATGCATAGGCTGATAGCCCATCTAATCCTATGACCTTATTGGCATTGAGATTCTGTAATATCCTAATTTCTTACAATTCATCAACTTCTATTCTCACATTAGTGTTTGTCATATATTTCACAGCAGTATCCTTACTTGGATGATACTCTCACATAGTCACTCAGTAACTCAAAAATTGTTTTCTTAATGATACTACTCAACCATCTAACTCTGGTTTATCCTCCTGACCTGGTATACAGTCTGATATTGCTTCCTTCTGATACTCCCCTTGATCATCTCCCATGCACTGCTAATATCCTTCTCATAGATTCTTATGCCATAGCATAACTTCTTCAAGTCACCTCCAAAGCTTGTCATAATCACCTGCCCTGTGATTCCAAATATACCACATGTTTCCACAAGTTTGGGAGCATCATAAGTCAAGAATTCATGATCATTCTCCCCTATTTGGTCATAGGTCAGAAGATCTGATCATATCATAACTTTCATTTCCTTTCAGGCATTAGTTCTTTCCTCCTTCAAATCTCTGTCTGCACAGCTGAAGATCCCTCGTGGATAATGTTGGCAGAGCTGCATGAAGAAAAGAATGATGAATTTGAGAGACAGTTGAAGCTACATAAAATTATTATTATTATTATTATTCAGACCTCCATGGAGTCAAGACTCATCATGGGAGGTCCTTCTTAAGAAACACAAAGTCTATCATACCACTTCTTGAACTCATTGACCATTCCTACTCTCACCACTCTATGAGGCAATGCATTCCAGGATTCAACTACCCTCCATGTAAAGAAATCATTCCTCACCCTCTTGCTCACAGCTTCCTTCAGTAACTTCCCTTGTCATCTCTCCTTCCTGCTGTTCCACCAAGTGAAAGAACTCCCCAGTGTCAACCCTGTAACTTCCGCTCAATAGATTAAAAGTATCAATCATATCACCTCTCCTTCTATCCACTAAACTTTGCAGTCCACATTCCTTTAGCCGATCCCCATAACTAACATTGTACAGTCCTGACACTATCTTTGTCATCCACCTCTGTACCATTTCCACGGTTAATTCATCCCCTTCAAATCCTGGGGACCAAATTTGAGAACAATAGTCTAAGTGTGGTCTGATCAGGGTCTCATGCAACAGAATGATTACTTTTTTATCTCTGCAGGTTAGCGTCCTTCTCAGTATTGCAGCAATCCTCTGGGTTACCTTAGCCACCTTTGCAATATGATCCCTAAATTTCAATTTTCTATCAATCATTACCTCCAGATCTCTTGTCTCCCCTACTTCCTCCAGTACAGCTTCTCCAATTCAGCATGCAGCCAGCGATGTATCCCAAACTTCAAGACTTTACATTTTGCTGCATTAAACCGACATCGACACTCCGTTTGTCTAGTTTATTCAAATCCACTTGCAGGGCTGCTACATCTGAACTATTACTGATAACCCTTCCCAGCTTCACATAATCTGCAAGTAACTGAATATCCCCCTTGCAATCCATTGACAATGTCATTGATATAAAGGTTGAACAATACAGGTCCCAGTATTAAAGCCCTGTAGAATCTCACTTGTAGCCTTCTGCTTCCTTGATATTGTCCCACCACACACAACTCTCTAATACCTATCAGACAGCCAATCCTGAATCCAATTGACTAACACAACATCTAAACCCATGTGCCGCAACTTAAATATCAGCTTATCATGTGGCACTCTGTCAAATGCCTTTGCAAAATCCAAAAAAATGGCAGTATATGCCTTTCCCTCATCAACTGCTCGTGTCACTTTATTCTAAAAGGTAATCATATTACTAAAGCAAGAGCGCCCCTTAACAAATCCATGTTGATTCTCACAGATAACATTACCCTCATCTGCTCAACACTGTATATAGTCCTCACTAATTTCTCCAAGACCTTAATAACTGATGACACACAAACTGGTCTATAATTAGACACTTCCAGTCTTCTACCGCCCTTATGTAATGGCACTATCTTACCTTCCTTCCGTTCCATGGGCACCTTTCCCGCAGCCAGACTTTCATTGAAGAGCCAGGTTAATGGAGCTGTCAGTTCTTTAGAACATTCTCTCAGACCCTGTGGTGAAATACCATCCTATCCTACAGCTTTACTGACATCCAGAGTACTCAGTATTTGGAACCCACTCTCCTCTTGCAACTCTAAATCTTGAACCTGTCCTATCCCTCTAGTATTAAAACCTTTTTCTCCAGGATGAAATACTCCAATAAAGTGCTCATTGAACAACTCCACTATATCCTCTGCATCAGTCGCTCTATTGCCATTTTTATCCTGCAATATGACATTCTTCCACAATCATTTCTCCTCCTATTCGCCACATAACTAAAAAATTCTCTAGGATTTTATTTGGATCTGGTGCCAATCTCATATTCCAGTTTTGCCTTCCTCACCATACTAGTCACTCTCCTGGCCTGAGTCTTATATATCCTTCATGCATCTGCTCTCCATTCTTCTCCTTATATCTCTTCCATAATCTTTTTTTCACCTGCAATTCCTGTTTGATATTGTTTGTGATCCACTTTACACCAAATTGTGTCTGCTTTTTCACTGGTGGAATGCAGCTTACTATTGCTGCTAACAAATATTCCTTCACAATTTCCTAAGCACTAATGATATCCTGGCCTTCCAATTCCACCCTCAATAAAAGTTATGCAGTTGTGGATTAAAGTTATGAATTATATTATATTTTTATTATTATTATTACGGGCGACTCCAGGGAGTCCTTAGACTCATCGAGGGAGGCCCTAAACATCATGTCCACATAACTATACGACATTCTCACAGTATCTATCATATCTTGCCTTGAACTCACTCACCATCATAGCACCCACAACAGACTCTGGCAGCTTATTCCACTCATTTACCACTCTAAAAGTAAAGAACCCAGCTCTAACACCCTTGCTAACCACACTCTTGCCCAACTTCCATAGGTGTCCCCTAGTTCTCCCACCACCAGTCCTGATCTCAAAAATATCCTCTGAATTAATCCTATAGAAACTCTTTAGTAATTTGAATGTCTCAATCATATCTCCCCTTTTCTGCCTATCAACTAACTCAAATATATTCCAATAGATTTAGTGTGAGTCAGCTGGAGAGGATGTTTGGGAAAGAAATCAATAAGTATTGTTTAGAGGAAGTAACATGAAAGGGCAGGACAGTGAGATAAGTGAAATTGAAGAAGTGATTATGAATGAAGAGAAAGGTAATTTGAGAAATGGGAATGAGAGAACTGGAATGCAAGATATTCTGGGAGACAGAATGAGAAGTGGAAGCATTAGTGAATGTATATATATGGAGGGGGGGGGGGTAAAACATAAGAATGGGATGGCTTAAAATGCAGGGTGGATAGTTGATTTTGGAAAACATGTGATAGGTAGTGTAAAGGTGAGCAGCTAGAAACAGTTGTGTATGGAGAAGTCCCAACTGATAGATAGCATGTAGCAAATAGTAACAATGGCTATAAACCCAAAAAAGAACTGCTGTGTAGTATTAGAAATAAGGAGAATAAAACTGTTATTCATTGAGTTCACTAGCCAAGAAATTATGGACATAAGTGAAGTATTGTTAGATAAGGATGACATCCTTTAGGAATAGAAATGGAAGCTATGATGATTTTCATGAAGAGAGTAATGCTATTTGATAGCAGGGGATTTATCTGCAGCAAGTAGAGATGCAAGGGGCAAACGGGAATGGTTTGAGGCACTATGGTGTGCATCAGAAGTAGACATGATGAGATATTTAGTTGGATGTTCCTCTAGGCTGAGAAAGGTGGAAGATGATGATGATGATTACAGAAGGATGATCATTATAAGTGGTTATAATTTTGCTAATACAGACTGAAATGAAGAGATACCATCTGGGAATAAGTAAAAATGTTCAAGTTTTTGAGGAACAAGTACCCTAGGCATTATGTAGAAATCAAGAATTTTGGATTTGATAATTTCCTCAAAAGATGCTATTGTAAATGGAGTGTTGAATCTCCTACTAAAAAAAAAAAATAAAAAATAAAATAAATAATAATAAGGAAATTCTGTGAGGAAAGTTTTTTTATGTCATTTCTGCCCACAAGAGGTTGTTCATGTATAGTACATTGGTGCTGTAGTTGGGCTAAGGATTTTTTTCTCATTTGTTAAATTTTATATTTTTTATTTTTGTAAATAGTTCAGAAACTTTATTCTAAAGACCAAACATGGAACTTTTCCAAGCCAAGTGTGAGAAGATCATGGATGTTTGTGATTGCCTAAAGACAGTCACAAACATCTATGTCCATTGCATATCACAAGCTGTGTTGCATGTGTCCCACAGATAAGTTTACCTTGTTTACCAAGTTTAGAATGAGGGATTTTGTATGATGTAGTGTATGTTCTATGTATTCAATACCAAGAGTGAATAGGTTATGTTATGAAAGTGAGAATGGAGAGAGAGAGAGAGAGAGGGTTCCTCATAAATGTTTTGTGTGTGAGAGAGAGTTCCTCATAAATGTTTCATGTGTGAGTGGAAGAAATGCGAGTCATGTGAAAAGCAGGAAAATGAAGTAATAAATATTAATAACATAAGGAAAGATATCAAAAATGTCTACTTCTGATGCACTATGGTGTGCATCAGAAGTAGACATGATGAGATATTTAGTTGGATGTTCCTCTAGGCTGAGAAAGGTGGAAGATGATGATGATGATTACAGAAGGATGATCATTATAAGTGGTTATAATTTTGCTAATACAGACTGAAATGAAGAGATACCATCTGGGAATAAGTAAAAATGTTCAAGTTTTTGAGGAACAAGTACCCTAGGCATTATGTAGAAATCAAGAATTTTGGATTTGATAATTTCCTCAAAAGATGCTATTGTAAATGGAGTGTTGAATCTCCTACTAAAAAAAAAATAAAAAATAAAATAAATAATAATAAGGAAATTCTGTGAGGAAAGTTTTTTTATGTCATTTCTGCCCACAAGAGGTTGTTCATGTATAGTACATTGGTGCTGTAGTTGGGCTAAGGATTTTTTTCTCATTTGTTAAATTTTATATTTTTTATTTTTGTAAATAGTTCAGAAACTTTATTCTAAAGACCAAACATGGAACTTTTCCAAGCCAAGTGTGAGAAGATCATGGATGTTTGTGATTGCCTAAAGACAGTCACAAACATCCATGTCCATTGCATATCACAAGCTGTGTTGCATGTGTCCCACAGATAAGGCTTTTATTTTAGTGAATATTAGTAATTTTAGTAATATTTTTGCAGACAATTATTTTTAGTTATATCTTACTTATTACAGACAATTATTTTTAGTTATATCTCACTTGTTATAGATTATAATGTTGAATATGTGTACTAATGTGTAAAGGAAAATGGCAGCCAAGGTTTCCTTGTTTACCAAGTTTAGAATGAGGGATTTTGTATGATGTAGTGTATGTTCTATGTATTCAATACCAAGAGTGAATAGGTTATGTTATGAAAGTGAGAATGGAGAGAGAGAGAGAGGGTTCCTCATAAATGTTTTGTGTGTGAGAGAGAGTTCCTCATAAATGTTTCATGTGTGAGTGGAAGAAATGCGAGTCATGTGAAAAGCAGGAAAATGAAGTAATAAATATTAATAACATAAGGAAAGATATCAAAAATGTTCTGGCGAATATGGAAATAGTGAATGCTAGTGCGTGGAATGAGAGCATGAAAGAAGTGGTAGAAAGTAATGTGGGTGATGAAGTGACAGTAAGGAGTGAAATAGCATGCCTATGTAGTATGAAATGATTGTCATGTCATACAGCAGGTGAGAGAAAATGAAAAAAAAAAAAAGTGAATGGGAAGAGTATGAAAGTAGCAGAAACTGGAAATAAGGAGAATGTAATACATGAAGATTTGATGATAAGATGTATATGTACTGAGAAAATGACGAAAGGATGTTTTTCCCAGGTACAAAGATCAAGTATGTTAGTGAATCTGTTAGTTTGCAGAAGGGAGAAGTGAAAGAGATGATTGTTATGCAGGAATAAATGATTTGAAAAGAGATAAATATACAATGAGAGAATATATGAAAGAGTTGTTGAAAGAAGCGAAAATGAAGAGTAAGAAAATAAAGATTATGAGTCTGCTGCCTTTCTATGATAGGACACAGTCGAAAAGAAGGGTCATGATTGCTAACGAGTCAAAAGAAGATTGTTCAGGAGGAATGGCGTGCAGATAATAGATGTATGGAATAAATTTAATGGATGAAAGGGCTTATATATGCCTGACAGAATATATTTAAATTGTTTTGGAGAAAGTGTTGTTTAATGAGAATTTGGAAGTGCAGCAGAAAAACTAGAGATTGTTGGGGGGGGGGGTCAAGTATGTGTCTGGCCACCTCTGGGATAAATAAGCATGTGTACAGAAATGATTATTCAATGCTGAATGCAAATTTCACAGGTTTCTGATTTGAATGGGTTGGTAATGATATCACACAAGGGTAACTGTTATAGTTACAAGGATAAATATGAAGGGTATTGTATTTTCAGGGAGGATAAAGGGAACAGGACAGGAGGTGGAGTATTTCTGATTATAGCTAAAGAATTACAACCAAGAAAATTAGAAGTTAAAGAAGATTTTAGGTCTGGGGAGATGGTTCATTTGAGGCTGTCTGGTGTAAGATAGAGGCCAATATGAGAAAATATATTGTTAGTTGCAGCCATCAACCAGGAAATCCACAGGAAGAGGTAGATGTCATGCAAGAAGATTAGCACAATGAGTGTAAGCTGGACCATTATCATGGGAGATTTCAACTATGAGGACATAGATTGGGGAAGGAAAGGGGACATATCAAGGAAAGTGGAATTTATGCAGTTATCAGTTATTAAGGGATAATTACCTAAAACAACATGTTATAGAGGGGGATCAGGGATTTGAGAGCATTGGATCTGGTAATAGAATCAGAAGATATTATCCATAACTAAGGTATACATTCTACCTCCAACTGGGGAGAGTAACCATATAGTCTTGTTCTGGGAAGTTGCCAAACATGTTAAATTCTCTGTCAAGAAAGGGTTTAGGTTGAACTATTAAAGCTGGTAATTATGGCAGACATAGGAGTCATCTTGGAGCAGTGCCACAGCTTAAGAAGCTACAAGGAACAAGTAGTGCATGGGAAGTGGTCAGAGATTGTTTGAGAGAAGCAATATCAGACTGCATATCCAAGGGCAGGAGGATAAACCAGGTGGGGATTAAGTGGATGAGTAGAGATATAAAGGAAGGGCTGCAGACTGCAAAAAAAGAGAACACTATGGAGGGAATATAAAGAAAAATGTGATCAGCATGCTCATGAGCAGTAAAAGTGCAAGTAAGAAAGGTGATTAGTATGTAAGAAAGGCCAAATCAAATTATGAGAGGAACTTAGCTAAGCAGGCCAAAGTAAATAAGTAAATTCAAATGAGTTTTTTCATTTTATGTAGCAATTTAAAGGAAAAATGACTATAGTAGGATGACTTTAAATAATGCTGATGGTAACAAGGTGACAGAGGCAAAAGAAATAGATGAATTGCTGAGTGATCATGTTGCAAAGGTGTATCCAAGTGGTGACTTTATAGTTGCTGATGAGACAGAGACTAGTATCAAAATTGAGGTAAACGAACAGGAGGTTCAGCATATTGAAAAATAACAATACGAATACAGCAATGAGTCCCTGACCAGGGAGTCAGGGACTCATCGAGGGAGATCACATACTACCAAACCAGCTATCATACTTGTTCTTGAATTCATTCACACTGCTTGTAACACATCACGTGGTAATCCATTCCAATCATGCACCACTCTATGAGAGGAAAATCTAGATCTCACCCCTTCATAGCATTTTTCATTCTCAGTTTCCATGTCTTACTGTCCTTTCTCCACCTTCCATGAAATGAAAAATTCCATCTTATAAAGTCCTGTATGACCCCTTTCAGAAGTTTGTAAGTCTCAAACATATTATCCTTTTTTTTTCCTGTTTGCTATTGTCTGAAGTCTACAAATTCTCAGTCTGTCATACAAATAGTTAGAGAACTAGGGGGTCATTGATGGAAGTTATATAAGGATATGATTAGTAAGAGTGTGCAAACTAGATTTTATCCATGGATTGCCAGAATTAGTTGCAAATTTCCAGACAGTGAATGAATTTAAAGGTTTTATGTATATAAATGTTAATGTGGGTCTCCCATGATCTCCAGACTCCATGGAGATATCATATAATAACTGACATTCAAACCAGCAGTCTGTTGGTTAGAGGCAAGGTATATTAACTACTTTTCAGTCAACCAGGCAGGCAATATTATGGAAAGATAAGGAGACAACCTGGAATTATTGCATGAAATAGCAAGTTGGCAGACAGTAGATTACTGCTGCTTGAGTGCTAGTCAAGAGTTATTTAACTTCAGTAATGCCTGATTTTATTCTAAGGGCTAAAAAGGTTAATAATGCAGATATAAAATAAATAAATGAAGGTATTAAGCATATAATCCAAAAGAAGAAATCATTATGGGAACAGTATAAGGTGAATGGCAATAAGTTGCATGATTGAAAGGGGGGGGGAGTAGGAGGGGACAGTGGAATTGAGGTATATGAGTTGCTGTTAGATTAATATGGAGATGTTTTATATAATTGAAGGAGACAAGGGTAGAACAAAAGGCCATCTCTGCAAGATGTATATGGAAGTAGTGAGTAATGGAATGAGCAAGGTCTGTTCATGGAGAGCAGTTGGTGAGTGGAATGCAGTGGCTAAATGTGGTGAGTGCAGAAATGGTGAATGAGTTTAATGCATGGTTGGATGATCTTGTGCTTGATTCCATGGAAGTCTGATAATAATAATAATAATTACAATGATTATAAAGAGCATGCTAAGAAGATGATTCAGTGTGGATAGAAAAATGTGCAGAATGGGTGGCTATTGGCCAAGCATGCCGAGAAAAGAGTTATTTTGACTTTCTTTCTCTTGAAGCAAGTAGATGAAATAATGGTTAAGGGAGGAATGGTCAGTGAATGAAAATGGCAGGTTGTTAACCTTTTAGAGGATATAATTGAGGTTTTTAGTGAAAAACTCACCAAGATGTTAGGTATTTTCATTGTTATAAGTGTGATATCACATGGAGCTTGAATGTAGAGGAGGGAATAGTGGAGAACAGAATGATGATGAGTGAGTAGGAGTCATTTCTGGAATTCATAAAACTGATGTTACATAATGAGGAATCAAGTAAACTTGGAGATTTATTACCATGTGTATTAAGGGAATGCTTCAGCAAGTTAATGGCAGCCTTGACATATCTGTTTAACAAAAGTCTTATAATAGGGTGAGGGTTTTACCCTCTTTCTGCTCCAAAAGAGCAGAAACTGTTCTACTTCACAGATGGGTGATAAGACTAAAGCTCTGAATTATAACAGTAGGATTTTCTGTGATGGCCAGCGTTTTGTAAAAGGAATATTGTATTTTAGCAGTCTGCATACATATTACAACAAGGTGACAAATGCATTCAGCCAAAGAGATGCATATATAGTTGATTGTCACTGTAGAAAACATAAAAGGCTGTAGGAAAAGATTTCGTTATAATGAAGTTCACTATAGTGAATTTCGTTTATAATTGGATTGTGTCACGGTTGGAACTTTTTGACAGTTTTTGGCAAATCAAACTTGGAGAGAACTTTGAGGAGAAGAACAGATTTTTTGATCTTACAGATGGATATGAATTGACTGCGTGAGTGAGCAAGTGAGTGGGGTAAACAGCTCAATGTTGCACAGTATAAGGATTGAAATTTCCTGGGCAAGGATGGGATGCAGAGTATGCAATTAGTGGTGGCAATTTTAAAAGAGTTAAGGAGCTAGGGGTGGTAGTGGGCAAGGACTGGACATTCAGAGGTCACATTACTAAACCAAAGAGATCAAAATGGATTATGCTAATGACAAGGAGAAATTTGGCATGTAGAACTAAAGAGATTATAGTCTCATTATATAAGGTCTTGTTTGGACCACATATGGATTAATGTGTATGCCAGTTTTGTTTACTTTCGGTACAGTAAGAATATATTGGAGATGGTCCCAAGAAAATTAACTTAAGAGTGTTGAGACACTGGAATGAGTATGAAGACAGATTAAGGGGATGCAATTTGCAGAGCCTTGTGAACAGAGAGTGAGGGGGGGGATATGACGAACACACATAAGTTGGCAAGAAGTTGTTACCAGATTAATGTGGAAGAGGTTATCATACCGTAGAGATAGAACAAAAGGACATCCCCGGAAGCTGAATAAGGAGGGCATGAGTGAGGTGTGTGTGGGGGGGGGGGGGGGGAGTAGATTCTTTGTATGGAGAGAGAGAGAGAGATTATTATTATTATTATTATTATTAAACAAGACCTCATGGAGTCAAAGACTCATCTAGGAGGTCCTTTTATCTCACACACATCTCATCATACCGGGTCTTAAACACATTCAAACTCCTTGCAGACACCACACTCTCAGGCAAGGCATTCCAATCATTCACAACTCTGCACGAAAAAAACCTGCCTCTCACTCCCCTACTCACACCCTCTTTATACAGTTTCCAGGGATGACCTCTGGTTCTCCCCTGATCTCCCACTATTCGCTGTAGAACTTCTCCACCATTGATCCTATAGCAACCCCTTACCAACTTGTAGGTCTCTATCATATCTCCCCTCTTCCTTCTCTCCACTAGTCTCTGCAAATTACATCTTTTCAATCTTTCCTCATACTCGACATTCCAGAGGTCAGAAACTACCTTAGTCAGTCGCCTTTGGACCCTTTCCAACATCTCCTCATCCTTCTGAAAACCAGGTGACCAAATCTGGGCACAATAGTCCATGTGTGGCCTAATCAAAGCCTTATACAATGGAACAAGAATCTCCCTACTTCTACACGTCAGTGTCCTCCTCATCATTCCCAGAAGTCTTTGTGTTGTCTTCACAATTTTGGCGATGTGACCCCTAAATTTTAGATCCTTATCCACTATCACTCCCAGATCTCTTATTTCCTCTACTTCCAACAATATATTCTTACCAAGCATAAATTCTGCATCCCATCTTTGTTTTCCAAATTTTAAAACCTTACATTTTGCAACATTGAACTCACACCCCCATTTGCTTGCCCAATCACTCAATTTATTCAAGTCTTCTTGCAAGGCCACAACATCTTCACTACTCTTTATGGTTCTTCTTAAATTTGCATCATCTGCAAACAACTGAATATCTCCATCCAAATCTTCGCCAATATCATTAATATACAAGTTAAATAGTAATGGCCCTAAAACAGATCCCTGAGGCACTCCACTAGTGACTTTCCTTTTCCTGGATATTGCACCCCCATACACAACTTGTTGATACCTATCAGATAGCCAGTCTCCAATCCAATGCACTAATCTAATATCTAACCCCATCTGCTCTAGTTTGACTGTCAACTTATCATGAGGCACTCTATCAAAAGCTTTTGCGAAATCCAAGTATATTACTGTGTATCCTTCTCCTCTGTCCAAGGAAGCAGTCACTTTATTGTAATAAGTAAGTAGATTACTAAAACACGACCTCCCTTTAGCAAATCCATGCTGTCCATCAAAGATTATACCATTGTTGTCAACCCAACTCTGGATTCTAGCTCTCACAAGCTTCTCCAACAACTTAACCACAACACCCGACACACAGATAGGCCTATAGTTTGATGCTTGAGTTCGATCACCTCCTTTATGAAGTGGCACAATCTTGCCCTCCTTCCACTCTTTAGGGACTTGACCAAGTGCAAGACTCGTATTAAAAAAATATGTCAAGGCAGGTGTCAACTCTCTGGCACATTCCTTCAGAATACGTGGTGATATATTATCAAGTCCCACAGCCTTATTTACATCTAGTTTACTCAACTCCCCAAACACCTCTTGCTCACTTACAGTCAGTCTCTCCTCCCCATCATCAACTGCTCTTAATCTCTCCATGAAGTCACATTCACAAGATTGAAAGATCTTTATGAACTGCTCATTAAGTATCTCCACCACACATTCTGCAACAGCTGTCTTTATACCATTTCCTCCAATCAATGTCATCCTTCCATAATCATTCTTTCTTTTGCTGGCTACATATCGAAAGAACTCCCTAGGATTCTTTTTAGCTTCATTAGCTAACTGCTGTTCATACCTCTCTTTAGCTACTCTCACCAACCAAGTCACTCTCCTTGCCTGGTCTTTGTAGAACTCATGAAATTGGTTACTTCCACTTCTCTTATGCTGCCTCCACAATGCCCTTTTTCTCTGTATTGCATGCTTAATCTCTTTATTCATCCATCTCACACCTAACTTATTTAACCTTCTCACCCGTGGTATACATTTAGACATTGCATCCACTAAATATTTTTTGAAAATCCCCCAAGCTGCATTGATCTCTTTTCCAGCTAACTCCTCATTCCATGCTACACCTGCAAGCTGTCTCCTGAGCTCTTCATAATCACCCCCCTTGTAGTTCCACATATACCCTTTTTTCACAGGGGTCCTTGCACTGCTGGCAACCACCCAAGTAATCACCTCATGGTCACTTTCACCAATTGGTGGATGATTTGATACCTCATTGATAATTACATCCTCCGATGAGATGACCAAATCCAAGACCCTTAATCCTCTTGTGCCCTCTGTTACATACTGTCTGAGGTAGTTATCCCTCAAAAACTCAAGAAACTCATTTTCTTTACTTCCAGTTGCTATCTCTTCATTCCAGTCTATATTGCCATAATTAAAATCACCCATAATGATCACCCTTTTCTTATTTGCTTGGCTTATTTGACTATACATTTCACTATCACCACCATCCACATTACCAGGTCTATAACAACATCCCACCAAGTATTTGATTCTATTCACCTCTATCTCACACCATACTGCCTCAAAACCACTGGCCCCATTTCCCCCTTGCATCTCTACCTTGTATGGACATAACTCTTTCTCTATCATCAATAGCACTCCCCCTCCCTTTTTACCCCTTCTATCCTCACGAAACACATCATACCTTTCCATGGTCACTTTCACCAATTGGTGGATGATTTGATACCTCATTGATAATTACATCCTCCGATGAGATGACCAAATCCAAGACCCTTAATCCTCTTGTGCCCTCTGTTACATACTGTCTGAGGTAGTTATCCCTCAAAAACTCAAGAAACTCATTTTCTTTACTTCCAGTTGGGTTGGGTTGACAACAATGGTATTATCTTTGATGGACAGCATGGATTTGCTAAAGGGAGGTCATGTTTTAGTAATCTACTTACTTATTACAATAAAGTGACTGCTTCCTTGGACAGAGGAGAAGGATACACAGTAATATACTTGGATTTCGCAAAGACTTTTGATAGAGTACCTCATGATAAGTTGACAGTCAAACTAGAGCAAATGGGGTTGGATATTAGATTAGTGCATTGAATTGGAGAGATTGGAGATTGCTGAGTAAAATGTATTGTTTAAGAGTATGCGAGTGTATAAAATGTGATGTATAATTTAATGGATGGCACAGTTTGATGATCTTTTTTGCATGAGAATATGAACCTCCTGTGATGAATATTTTGACTCCATGCAGGTCTGATGATAATAATAATAATAATAATAATAATAATAATAATAATAATAATAATAACAACAACAGTCTAACAACAAGAGTCTTAAGCAATAAAAAATATCATGATTTGTTTTTATTCTTCTGGCTGATTAGAGGACATTCTAAGCAGAATTGCTGATTTTATTTTTTTATATGGACAACACAGTATTTTTGTAAAAATAAATTCGACCTAATCATCCCATGATCAAATAATTTCATAATTTATAACCTAAACTTTATTTTTATTACTGAAAAATTATAAACCTTTTTGTATATGGAAAAGAATTTTTTGAAAAAAAGTGCAGCCATGTTACATAGGCATTAAAATATTTTTAAGGTTGGGGGAGGGGGAGTTAGCCAACTATTCAGACTACATGTCTATCATCATAAAGGAGGTGATCGAACTCAAGCATCAAACTATAGGCCTATCTGTGTATCAGGTGTTCTGGTTAAGTTGTTGGAGAAGCTTGTGAGAACTAGGATCCAGAGTTGGGTTGACAACAATGGTATTATCTTTGATGGACAGCATGGATTTGCTAAAGGGAGGTCATGTTTTAGTAATCTACTTACTTATTACAATAAAGTGACTGCTTCCTTGGACAGAGGAGAAGGATACACAGTAATATACTTGGATTTCGCAAAGACTTTTGATAGAGTACCTCATGATAAGTTGACAGTCAAACTAGAGCAAATGGGGTTGGATATTAGATTAGTGCATTGGATTGGAGACTGGCTATCTGATAGGTATCAACAAGTTGTGTATGGGGGAGCGATATCCAGGAAAAGGAAAGTCACTAGTGGAGTGCCTCAGGGGTCAGTTTTGGGGCCATTACTGTTTAACTTGTTGTCTGCGCTGTTAGCCTAGTGGCTTTGAACCGCAAGCAGGCAAACCAGTCCCATGAACATACGCTTCTACAGTCAAAAATATATCCCCCCAAGTGGCAGACTAGGCAACAGGTCGTTTGGGAGTGGTACTAACAAGAAGTCGCATCTAAGTAACACGCGGACCCTGCATAGGAAGCGGGAATAATGCGTAGTGAAAGAAGAAGACTCTTTAACTTGTATATTAATGATATTGGTGAAGATTTGGATGGAGATATTCAGTTGTTTGCAGATGATACAAAGTTGGGATGAACCATGAGTAGTGAAGATGTTGTGGCCTTACAAGAAGACTTGAATAAATTGAGTGATGGGGTACAGAAATGGGGATGTGAGTTCAATGTTGCAAAATGTAAGGTTTTAAAATTTGAAAAACAAAAATGGCATGCAGAATTTATGCTTGGTGAGAATATATTGTCGGAGGTAGAGGAAATAAGAGATCTGAAGGTGATAGTGGATAAGGATCTGAAGTTCAGGGGGACACAGCCAAAATTGTGAAGACAACACAAAGGCTTCTGGGAATGATGTGGAAGACACTGACGTGTAGAAGTAGGGAGATTCTTGTTCCATTGTATAAGGCTTTGATTAGGCCATACATGGACTATTGTGCCCAGATTTGGTCACCTGGTTTTCAGAAGGATGAAGAGATGTTGGAAAGGGTCCAAAGACGACTGACTAAGGTAGCTTCTGACCTCTGGACTGTCGAGTATGAGGAAAGATTGAGGAGATGTAATTTGCAGAGTCTGTGGTGGCTAGGAGGAAGAGGGGAGATATGACAGAGACCTATGAGTTGGTAAGGGGTTGTTACAGATCAGTGCTGGAGAAGTTCTACAGAAAATAGTGGGAGATCTGGGAAGAACCAGAGGTCATCTCTGGAAACTGTATAAAGAGGGTGTGAGAAGGGGAGTGAGAGGCAGGTTTTTTTCGTGCAGAGTTGTAAATGATTGGAATGCATTATCTGAGAGTGTGATGTCTGCAAGGAGTTTGAGTGTGTTTAAGACATGGTATGATGAGCTGTGTGTGTGATAAAAGGACCTCCCAGATGAGTCTTGACTCCTCCATGAGGTCTTGGGGTAATAATGGTAATAACAATAATATATTTTCAAGCTGTTCATAAGAGAATTAAAAATTTATTTCACTTCGGATTTTGAGAGCAACTATACATTTTTGTTAGTGTAAAACAAGATTGAATGTAGCTACTTCAAAAATGTCACATAATATCAAAACTAGGAATAAATATATTTCTTGTCCAATATGCATTCTTTTCTTTTTCATACTGTAAGACAATACTTCATGTTCAGTCAATCAGTCAAATTTTATTATTTATATACATTGATAACATATACATGTGTATGTATACATTTTAAATGATGAATGGTTTAATGCACATATACAAGTACATAGATTATATGCATAATACTACATAATAATTATTATCCTCATTACATATCAGAGGACCAGAAAGTTAAATAAGGTGGGTGTGAAATGGACGAATGTAGAGATTAAGCATGCAATACAGAGAAGGAAGACATTATGAAGAAAACATAAGAATAGTGATAATAATCAGTTCCATGAGGAGCACAAACAGGTAAGAAGGGTGACTTGGGTGGTAAAGGTAGCAAAAGTGCAGTGTGAGCAGTGGTTAGCTAATGAAGTCAAAAAAAAAAAAAAAACCCTAGGTAGTTCTTTTGATATGTAGCTAGCTGAAAATGAATAATTATGAAAGGATGACAATGGTTAAAGAAAATGGTAAAATGATATAACTGCTGCAGAAGATATAGCTGAGATATTAAACTGGCAGCTCATAAAGGCATGAAATCATTGTGAATGTGACATCATGGGGAGTTTGAGAGCAATGGAAGAGGGGGGGGGGGCATTAGGAGAGACTGACTGTGAGTGAATAAAGAGAATATGGAGAATTAAACAAAGTTGATGTCAATAAGGTTATGGGTGTCGATGATATATTACCACATGTTTTGAGAAAATGTACCAGGGAGATGACAACTGCATCACCATAATTATATATGAGTCTTACCTGAGTCAAGTTTCAAAGGAGTGGAAGGAAGGGAAGACTGTACCCACTTTATAAGGGTGGTGATGAAAGAACTCAAGCTTCCAATCTGTGTGTCAGATGTTGTGGTTAAAGTGTTATAGAAAGTTGATGAGAACCAGGATTCAGAGCTGGGTTGATACTAGTGGTATTCTCTTTGATGGACAACATGGAATTGCTAAAAGAAGGTATGTTTTAGTAATCTGTTAACTTATTACAATAATGTTACAGGTGCATCGAACAATGGAGATGGATACACATTGGTATACTTAGATTTTATAAAAGATTTTGATAGATTGTCACATGATAAGTTGAGAGTGCATTGGATTGGAGACTGACTGTCTGATAAGTATCAGTAAGTTGAGTATGGGGAAGCAATATCCCAGAAGAGGAAAGTCACTAGTGGTGTGCCTCTAGGATTTTTCAGGGCTGTTACTGTTTAACCTGTATGCTAATGATATTTGGGATATTCAGTTGTTTGCAGATGATGCAAATTTGGGAAGAACTAGATGTAGAGCAGATGTGACTTTACAAGAGGCCCTGAATAGACTGAGTGAATGGGCACAGAGTGGGGTTACCATACAATTGGAGCACAGGTAAGGTTTTAAAATTTGGAAAACAAAGAATGGGATGTAGAGTATACACATGATGGGGATATACTGTAGGAGGTGGAAGATATATATATGTGTATGTGATGGTGAATTGGGATCTAAAATTTAGATGCCACATTTTTAAAATTGTGAGGACAACAGAACGTATTCTGGCAATGATGTAAAGAACACTGACTTGTAGAAGTAAGAAGATTCTAGTTCCATTGTATAAGGCCCTGATTAAGTCACATATTGGTCATCTGGTTTTCAAATGGATAAAGAGGTATTGGAATGGCTCTAGAGACGATTGACTGAGATGGTTTCTGGAATGTTGAGTATATGAAGAAAGATTGAAAAGATACAATTTACCTAGTGGATAGGATAAGTTGGTAAAGGGTTCTTATCAAATTAATATTGAAGAGTTTTTCATAGAATGTTGCGAGAAGGGGAGAAGAACAAGATTTCATCCCTGGAAGCCATATGAGGAGGGTATGGGCAAAGGAGTAAGAAGTAGGTTTTTTGCATGGATAGTGGTGAATGATTGGAATGCATTATCTGAGAGTGTGGAGTCTGTAGAGAATATGAATGTATTTAAAGCACTCTGATGAGCTGCGTGAATGACAGAAGGACCTTCCATGATGAGTCGGATTCTATGGAGTTCTGGGGATAATAATCATAATGTACAGAGTATTTATATATATAATGTATTCATGAGCATTGACTCGGTTACTGTGATACATTTAAAAAGATATTTAATGACTAACAAACCGAGAATAAGTTAGAAAACGTTAATGATACAACTAGTTTCGGCTTATTATGGCCTTCATCAGGTATCTTTGTAGGTAGAAGAAACAATAATAAAAGACTGAAGATATTAAGAAAACTGAGAAGCACAGGTTAATTGTATTAGATAATTAAAAATAAAAAACGTTGTATTAAAATTCCAGTTGTTTTATTTACGTGCCATTGTTTATTGTATGCGTGATAGTAGACTCTCGAGAATGCCAGTATTGAACAACGGCAGTATGGCTCTCAGGGATGTTATAGCTCAAATTACTGTTCAAATGCTTAGGATTAAGGACGATCTCCCTGGATTCCATTATCTTTCTTTGAAATTTATCCTTGCAACAGAAAATGTTTTCAGATCTATCTCAGGAAACTGAGTGACCTTGAAAATTATCATGAGGATTGTTTGAGAAGAGAACATGGCTGGATAAGGCACTAGCATTTGATCTTTTATAGGCGATGTTTCTTTTATGCACCTCCATGCGAAGTTCAACAGATTTATTAGTTTGACCGTAATAAGGAACATTACAGTCACACCATAGTTTATATATGCCAGGATATTTTACATTATGATGCTTAGGTTTAGGATGGCTTATAAGAGATCTGATTTTTGGAAAAGTGGTGAATAACGTCCTGATGTTGTACTTTTGAAGCACTTTTCCCAATTTTTGGGAGACCGAACTGATGTATGGGATTGAGATGTTACCTTTAAAATTGGTAGTTTCTGTATTGTGGTGCCTAGGAGGATCTATAAGAAATTTCTTAATTGTTCTTTTATGATATCCATTTTGTTCAAAAATATGTCAGAGGTGATTAATTTCTTTTTGAAGCTCATCTGGATCGTTTAAAATAGAGCGAGCTCAGTGTCCCAAAGTGGAAATAGTTCTGAGTTTCTGTAGTGGAAAATGATGAGAAAGACTGTGAAGATATCTATTAGTATGCGTTGATTTTCTGTACATCGAGATTCTAAATTTTCCAGAACAGCATGAGAGTTTTATATCCAGGAAAGGAAGGGAGTTATCATGTTCTAGTTCTGCTGTGAATTTTATATTTGGATGCTGATTATTTAGATGATGAAGAAAATTCATGAGAGAGTTTTCACCATGACTCCATATAATAAAAATGTCATCTACATAACGTTTCCAAACTTTTGGTTTAAATGAAGAGGAAGATATAGCTCTTGTTTCAAAGTCTTCTATTAAAATATTCGCCAGAATGGAGGATAAAGGGTTCCCCAACGCCAAGCCCTGGTTCTGTTTATAGATTGTATCTTGATATCAGAAGTAGCCAGATTGAACACAATGCTTTAATAAAGCAAACATTTTTTTGGATAATTTATCCTTTAATAATATTAATACTTCTTCAGTTGGTACATTTGTGAATAATGAAATAATATCTAAACTGATTATAATATCATCCTTGTTGATGAATAAATCTTTAATACTAGATACAAAATCTAAGGTGTTGTTGATGAACGATGAAGACTTATTAGAAAAAGACTTGAGATATTTTGATAGTTTGTAGGTTGGAGAGTCAACACCCTCAACAATAGGGTGGAGAGGAGTGTTTTCCTTATGTATTTTTGGAACCCCATAGATACGTGGTATAAGTGGATGAAGGGAGCGTAGAGAGAGACGTAAATCACGAGGAAGTTCACTAGTATTTTGTAGTAAGTTGTTAGTACGGTTTTGTAGTTCCCGTGTTGGATCATCCTGTAATATGGAATATGTGTCACTTTCAAGTAGTAGAAGCATCTTATTATGATATTCTTCAGTTATTATAACTAAATCATACTTATTCAAGATCATGAAAGATATATTTGAAACTAGAATCATTCCAAATCCAAATACGGTAACTTCCTCTATTTTTTTTGGGAGTCTCATCACAAAAGATGAAAGAAGCCAATCGAATATAAAACCAAAAATAAGCTTCGCCAAAAAAGATATAAAAAGATATTTTAGATTTAGTTATAATTTAGCTATATATATATATATATATATATATATATATATATCAGGGGTGAATATTCCAGGTGTGCTAGGTGTGCAGTGCACACCCATGGAATAGCAATATCATCGATATATTTTTGCATTTATTCCTGTTAAAGACTCCTCTAATAGTCTCCTGGCTTCATGTGATTCCTAAAATTAAACATAAACACCATATATTAATGCTTCATGAAGAGGACACTTTTCGGTGCATTATATCACATTTGTGTAAATAGTTGGGTGTGTGTGTGGTCACAAATACTGACACCCTTGAGTCCTTTAAACAGTCATGCAGATGATGCAGTATGTCAAATTCTTAATATTTCAATAGTTTTAAATGGCCCAGAAGGCGAGCTGGGGGGGGGGGGGGTGCACTGAGACAATAACACCCAGAAGTCATTAGTGGCTGTGACTGGTTACTGTGTGAAGCAATTCAATTGAACATTGTCATTTGTCATGAGTTGCTGTTTTTATTTTCTGAGTTTCATCTGTTTTAAGTGTTTGAAATGTCAACTGACATATTTAGGACACTGATATAGACAAGTAATTTTCTATAAATAATTTATAACTTTTTCGTTCATATTTACAATGGGAAACAGTGTTGACGATGTATTGAATGTCCCGTTTTCTACCAGAGCTTTTATACATTTTATGATTATAGTCGAATCAGGTTGTACTTGTGCATAATAAGTTTGTAAAACAAGTTATTTCAGCCTTTCTTTGGTTCAATGCATAATTTCCCAAGTGATTACTTTTTCCGATTTCTGTGCGTATTATATGGCTGTATTTAAGTCGTATCAAAATTCATGTTATCTGTGTCTCACTCTAGTTTTCCCAATGATAATCTAATCTCACCATGAAGAGTAAACCTTTTGTACTTCTCACATAAACGGCATGCATGAAGCATAGCTATTTTTCATTTGACTGTTATGCTTTCCATATTTAAAATTATTGATTATCCATATTGATAAAGTTTCTCAAGTTATCCTACAATTAATGGCATCGAACCAACTATTATTATAGACTTTCATACATCAATAAAAAATGCAATCTTATGTCAAATTGATGTGAATTTTGTAGTGCAGGTTTCATAAGCCATACAACAGTACACCCAACTTAAATGGGCATGTGATGCCACTGATATATATATATATAAGATATTATAATTACATTGTTTTCACTACAAACACTCAGTACAAAATGCAAAGTATGGTCATTTTTTTTCTTTACTTTTATACAATAATAATAACAAGCACAATAATATTAACAGCAGTTGCTATTCATTATATCCATATCCTTTGAAGCAAGTGTTTGGTTTAAATCAGGATTTTTTTTAAGTGTCATTAAAGTATATAATTAGGTTAATGAGAAGTTTTAAATAATAATAGGTAATTTTAGCAGTAGAATAATATGTTTTTTTTTTTGACATGTGGCTCTCATTTATTATTGTTATTTCAAGGGTATCTTCATGATGAGTAAGACTCATCATGGGAGACCCATGCTAGTCATTGTTCAAACAATAGCCATCATAACTCTTCTTAAACTCATTCACTGTAGGGGCGTTCCATTCATTCATCCATCCATCCAATGGTGAATGAGTGGAATGGAAAAATCTAGTCCACACAACCTTACTAATCACACTCTTACAGAATTTCTAGGGGTGATTCCTTGTTCTCCTCCCTCCATTTGTCCTGAATTGTCACATATTGAAAAATTTCTTTTCTGTCAATGTTAAAGAATCTCCTCAGTAATTTGCAAGTTTCTATCATATCTGTCTCCACTGCCTGTGAACCCATAGTTCACAGGCAGTTCACCTTTAATCTAGTCTTCGATGGAGAAGTTCACAGACCTGTGACCAACAAATCTTTCCCATCTCCTGCCATACTCTCCTGCTTTTTCACATCTCCTCTCACTTCCTCAGATCTTTTATTCACCATAATCATTACTCGTACATGTAGTAAAAGCTGCTTTATCATATTCTTGGAAACAAAACTTTTGGCATCTACATGGAGTCAAAAGATTTTTTTCAGGAGGAGTACACTAATCATAATTCATACAATACCTATCATACATTTCCATAAACTCATTCACTGTCACGGAACTCACAGCCAATTCTGGAAATTCATCCACCACTCTCAAAGCAAGAAGTCTAGTGCACACTTTTACACAATTTCCAGGCATGACTCCTTGTTCTCTCCCTATCATCATGTATAGAAACAATTTCTTTTGTATCAATCTTGTAGAATCCCATTAGTAACTTATAAGTTTCAATCATATTGGCTCTCTCTGCCTGTTTACTAAGTTAATCCGTATATCTTTAATCTATCCTCTACAGAAGCATTTCACAGACTTGTCACCAGCTTGGCCACTCATGTCTGAACCCTCTCCACTATTTCCTGATCCCCACAAATCCAAATAACCAAATCTATGCATAGAAGTCAAGATGGGGACAAATCATACATAGCATTATAAAGAGGAATAATAACCTCCCAATCTTTACTTGTCAATGTATTCTTCAACATCCAAGTAATCCTTTCAAGCTATTTTGCAAATTTTTACAATATGCTCTCTGAACTTTAAATCTCTTTCCATGGTAATCCACCAAATCCCTAACTTCATCAATTTCATGAAATCCAGTACCATCAATATGATAAAAAGTATGTAATCTTTTCATTCCAATGTGCATAACATTACATTTTGCAAAATTAACTTGATAACTCTTATTTTTCCATAATGTGAGTTTATTTAAATCATGCTGCAGGGCCACCATTGCGCAATTAGAAGAACGACATTACGTTGCATCATTCGATTGTAAAAGACCTAAGTTCGATTCTTGTCATGACGAGAAGAATCTTTATATGGTTTTTTTCAATTGAAGATGAGTTAGCCAATCTCATATGGAGATAGCAGGGTTTTTTCCTTCCAGAAACTCGGGTTTTTCATCCCGCATATAGACAAAAAAATATTGGTGGTGGTAGTGGGCAGTAGATGATGATGGTAGTAGCGGTTGGTGTAGTTGGTGAATTAAGTGGTGGAAACAGAGATTTGTAGAGTAGGTGTCCCCTCGATGAGTCATGAAATAATAATAATATTATTATTTATTATATATATATATATATTTGTAATTAATTTTTTAACTTGGGGATACTGTATATTAGGGTTACCAAGTGATGTGTTTAAATAACCAAGCTTATAAAATCACTTGGTAACCCTAATATATATATATATATATATGTAGAAGGTATTTTACCTTGGGTAAAATATACCCAAGGTAAAATATCTCAGCTAACGCCTTTTTTTTTTTTTTTTTTTTTTTTTTTTTTTTCCCGTATACGGGAGTAGGCGAGGCCATTTAGCCCTATCTAACTTTTTGGAGACTGAGTGGGCAGTTCAATCTCCACTGGTACCCAATCAGAGACAGATGGCCCAAGGCTATCACTAATTAAGCGGTACGTAGTGAAGAGAGACGGCTCAAATGTGCCGCCATCTCGTGGTCCCTAATCCTACCACAATATATTTAATGTCTGAAATAATGTGGGTTCTACGATCGATTTTCTTGAGTTTACAGGACGAAAAACCCGAGTTTCCGGGAGGAAAAACCTGCTTGCCTGTGCCAGAGATCGACTAACTCGGGAACCGGTCGAAAAAAGGCTTAGAAAAATTTCCTCTAGTCGCCGACTAGACTCGAAACCAAGCCTTCCTTCGTGCGGCCAAGCGCAGTGGTATGCAAACGCCACATCCACTGAGCTACACAGGCTCATGGTAAAATATCTTCTACATTTATATCTCCTCCAGAGATTTTTATTTAATAAGGTTAAAACACCTTATGGCAACTTGTTCTGGTAAAATACTTATAAGCTCTGTATTACTAAATCGTGGTATTTCTAGCCTAGCTCCCACTGACGAGACCTCAATAAAGGTCGAAACCGGTCTGGGTAGTGGCCTCTTGCCTTTAATACAAAACATCATGCATCCCCTTCTTGGAGATGTGTTTTGGCATTAAGGGTAAATATTAAGATTAGTGATCAGAGCTTATGCCACCTTTACCACGAGTTGCCTTGGTCTTGCACTACCTGTAGAATCAGCTAGACTTGCATCACTTGCAGGCGCAAACTTGACTTGTTTGTCTGTTTGCTTACTTGGGAAATGGAGTAAAACCAGGTTTAAAAAAAAAAAATATATATATATATATATATTCACACAAAAGGTTACAAGACCTAGAGCAAATCAGTGCTATGCATGGGCAAGAGGATAAAAAGAAAGGAGAAATATGTTTACATTTTTTTCAGACAACTGAAGGTTGTATTCTTTGGTGGGGAAGGAACAGAAATGGATGGAATGAAAGAGGAGGATGAGAAATTTTTTTGGTGAGTTTCAAGCTGTACAGTAAAAGGGGTGATGGTTAACAATAGTCCCTGTTCTTATGATTTTGGAGGAAATTATAGGAATAACAATTCAGCAGAGTCCATGAAAGTATCTTTACAGGAACTGCCAAGAATAAACTGACTGTCTGTGAGAGAAGGAATGAAGTCAATATGTGAGAGAGGAATCATTGATTAACTGGTTTGTTCTCTTCTGGGCAGAATCGAACAACTTTAGAAAGGATTATGAAGCACTATCCCAAATATGTGAGCAATATTCCATGGATATTCCTAGGAGCAATATTCCAGGGATTTAGAGTTTGTACAGAGCAGCTAAGGTGTGAAGTAATGTTTTGTGTGAAAAAGTACAAGTTTTTTGGTGGCTGCAGAAGCTGTGGTCAAAATGTGTTTGTACTAGGAAAGGTTGGAGGTATAGGTCAGTCCAAGAAGGAAAATCTGATTTTTTTTTTGATATATTGGTATTACTGAAAGTTAGGGAGAAGGGATGTGAGCTCCTTTTTGTCAGATATCAGACAGGACCGAGTTTTGATAGTAATGAAGTTTACAAGGGTGTCCTTTCCACATTGAAATATAGCTAGAAGATCAGAGTTTGGGACACTGGTCATGGTGAATCTTTAAGATTTTAACAATTGAGCACTACAGGGCTTGTCAAAAGGATGAATGGAATGTATTTCATTGACAAAACTATGGATAGGATTTGAAGTCTGTCAGAGCAGGTCATTTAATATACAAGAGGACAAAGCAAGTGAAAGTACAGAATACTTTAGGTACTCCTGCATAGGTAGAGAAATCTGAGGAGAGGAAACTATCCATGATGACACCAGTGAGAAAGTTGGTGATGCACTTGCAGAGTGTAGAAGGCAGATCATAGGATGGCAGTTTGATAAGTAGGCTCTTGTGCCAAACCCGATCAAATGCCTTTGAAATGGCAAGAGCAACTGCATGAGTCTCTCCAAAATTTTTCCATGGCTTGAGTCCAGAGATGGGTGGTAAAAGCTAGAGGGCAGTGGAGTGTGAGTGGCAGAATCCATATTGCTTGTCACTGACTCTAGGTTGTCACAACCTAGAGTCAGTGACCAGAGTTGTGACTAACTCTGGTCACAACCTCTAGATTGTGCAGGAGTTGGTTGTTAATGATCTTCTTCAGAAATGAGAGTAATTGGACAGTAGTTGTTGAATGACTTTTATCACCTTGCATTGGAATCAGCTGGATGTGGGCCTGTTTCCCTGCTGTAGGGTAGATGCCAGTTGAATAGGATAAATTGAGGCAATAAAAGATAGGTGTTAGTTCTAGGACCCAGCTTTATAATACAATAAGTGGGATACCGTCAGGACTGGATGCCTTATTTGTGTTCAAGTTATTAAGGATTCATCACATTTCTTTCTTGGTGAAAGCTATGGATTATATGAAAAGTGCAGTTCTTGGTAGAGTGGAATGAACTTTGTCCAGGTTACCCATGCTGGAATTGGAAGAGAAAAATGATACCTGTAAGTATCTACAGCACGATGAAGATGTATGCAGTCCAATACTGCTTTTCTCAAACAATAATATGTGGTATCATTAATGCTGTATGCTGAGTACAAGGACCCCGTACAAACAGCCCTGAGTACAAACAGCCCTAAAAAGAGCTGCAAATGAGGTTAGGTTCTTTATACATAAGTTTGTTTAATAGGACTGTTATGCATGTATCTTAGTAGTGTTTCACATAGGACTGGGATATCCAGATAATACATAAATTAATGAAGGGATTAATTAACTACTGCACTGGCCTTGATGTGTACATATGTCTACAATTACATGGATGCGAAGCATCCATTGAAGTCAATATAACCTTTGGATATTACAGAAATAATATGGATATAAAGTGTATGATGATGATGAACAGCCTATTTTTCTACCCACTGTAGGGTGAAAGCCTCTTCCATTGTTGGAGGTTTGGGTCTATTACTCCCATGGTGAACCAGTCCATATTGGGAGAGTATATCCATACTTGGGTGAAGGAATGTATGAAGGTGGAAGACAACCACAAACATCCATGCCTATGCAGGATTCGAACCCGCAGCCTATTGGCTAGAGAGCGGATACGCTAACCACTCGGCCAACCAGGCCGGCATAAAGTGTATAGATATATATATTTTATCCATGTGGCTGTTTGGGTGATTAATATAGAGATTAATAAAGAATAAATAACCTGATAACAGTCTCCCTTCCTCCTCCTCCTATTCATGAGGCTTTGCAATTTACATTCTCTCAATCTGTCCTTGTACTCCACATTCCAAAAACCACTGACTACCTTTGTGAATCAGAAAAGATTCATAAAAGTGTATAGTGAAATGTTTAGGGCTTTCATCAGTGAGTCTGTAGACCCCATGGGGATGTCCATGTAATAATAAACACAATAATTGCGGTGGTAGTGGTGGTGGTAGTAATAGTAGATGATATAGATCATATTCTATAGGTGATATGGGTTAAGATAATGTGATCTGGATGTTAATTGTGGAAATATGATTATGGTGTGCCATTATAACTCCAACATCTTCAAATCTAGATTTAGATTTTTGTGAAGACAGTGGGATTATCATGTACTGTTTTTGTTTTGATGTATACGCACATATGTTTCCCCTGTAATCTTCTCAATAAGTGATCATGTGTAGCTTTTCAGTTCTACAGATGTGTTGTGCTAATTGTGTTGGTACCACTTCCATAGTTCTTTTTTTTAGTGTTCGATAATTGGTTAGATGTTTTAAGTTGTGTGGATGACTGCTGATTAGAGTAGCTATCAGATGTTCTCTCATGGTTGCTCCATATATATATTATTGAAATGCATGGTAGAGAGTAGTAGTAGGCCACATTGTGCACTATATGTCTCTATTTTTGCCATAATCATTACTGAAGTAGTTGTTTACAATTACGTAGTGTCTCAGATGTGATATGCTTAAAATATTATGTGAGGCCATTGAAGAATTTGTCAGCATTCTATGTGTATTGGCTCTCCAAAGAGCAGCAGAAATAATTCTTTTGTGCAATGATTCTAATCTGGACAGGCTGTTCAGAATGTTCCCATAGGTTGTTGTGCTGTATCTTAGTAGTGTTTCACATATGCTATGGTAGATAATTTTCTTAGTGTTGATCGGTATCATGTCCTTTACTTGGAACAATTTAGCTGCAATAATGTGAAGTTTCTTATGAAGATTTTTGGCATGTTTGTTCCATTTAAGGTGACAGGAACAGAAACACGGGGGATTCAAACCCAAGTGAATTCGCTTTTTATTCTTCTTTGTAGCACCCTCTTTTCGTATTGGAGGATCTCTCATTGTGCTCTCCTATTCACCCTTACGCGATTGCATCACACTTCTGCTCCTTGAAGAGCGCTCATTTCGCCAAATGCGAGTTCAGCTCGCCTTCCACGAACGATTCCGTTGCAGGCATTACGTCATCGTGGGCAGCAAGCTAGTAATCTTTGAACCTTTGTTTGCACTTAGATTTACATTCTTACACAGAGTATAATTTTGATATCAATAACTTTGACAATATAATTCTACTTAGGCATACAATTTTCTCCTCAACTTTACTTCTTTCTAAGGTAATTGTAACAGGTTTTCTTTTATATTTTGCTTTCTTAACTAATAGTACAAGTATTTCTAGCTCAGAATTGTGTTTCTTGTTAAATCTTGAATGAATGATTTTTTTGTTGAAAGAGTCCCCATTCAAGATCTAACAAATCCCACTGCAGGTGGATGTTTGTGAATGTCTTTAGGTGGAAGATGAGGCTTCCTGCCTTGTATGAGACCCTTCCCACCACTGCCTACTTGCTAGAGGAATAAAGCAGATTGAAAATTTCATGCTTAATCTTTGAGCAGGGTTTCCACTGCATCTAATTTTTAGCCTTCCCGGAGTATTAATGTATTACAGGTTTACCACTTTTCAATGAGTCTCACATTTAAAAAAATATTATAATGAGTGCTAATTTGTTGTTATTGTCAAGTTTAATTTCACATATTTTGTTCTGAGGATACCTGCAGATACAGTATTAATGAAAATATTATATTAATGATATTACAGTGGATAGAGCATGTTGGTCAGCAAGCATATATGCTAACCATGTGGTCAACTAGTTAGGTTAATGGAGAGACAATTGAAAAGATCCAACAGTTGGTAACAGAGATGATATCTGGCCTTTGGAATTGTGCCTAAAAGGAAAAAATTCAGAGAATATGGTCGATTTTGCAGCTTTAGGGAGTTGTGTGTGTGTGTGTGTGTGTGGAGAAAGAGAATTTGTAGTCATCCTTGGAAGATATGTAAAAATGTGGTTAGGAAGTATGTGAGGAGATTCTCATGATGTGGAGAATGGAGTATGAGATGCTATTTGTTGATGAGCTCTTGGACTTCCTGAAGGAGCCTGAATAATAATAATTGTTTTAACATTTGACAGCCTGGGTTGTCAAGTAAATAGCATCTACACTGTGATACCAACAGGCTTTGAGGCATGGGCACTGATCACTATGGCACAGATGGTTGGTGGTAGATGATCTTCATTGCCTGATGCATGTGTGTGTGTGAGAGAGAGAGAGAGAATACTGTTTTGCTTATTGCTTATAACAATAAAATTCTTTTAGATTGCCTTTAGCCTGCATAAACAATTTCTTTACATACTCTGATTTAACTTTCTGCACAATATTCATTACTTTCCTGGCCTGCACTTTATATATTTCATGACTAATCTCATTCTTATTCTCACGATATTCTTTCCACATCATCATCTTCTTGTGGATCTCTTGCTTAATAAGGTATTTTTATTAGTATTCTTTCCTCTATTTTGATCTCTTTCAATAGCCTCTAGAATATTATTATTATTAATAAGATCCAGGTCTCCATGGAATCAAAAGACTAATCGTGGGAGTCCTTCCTAGAAAACATACAAGTCTATCATACCACTCCTTGAACTCACTGACCATGCATGCTCTATCAGGCAATGCATTCCACAGTTCAACCACACTCTATGCAAAGAAATCACTTCTCATTCTCCTGCTCACAACTTCCTTTCATAACTTTCAGGGATCTAAACCTTCCTGATATTTATTTTTTATGTTCTTAGGCAAGATTGTAATAAAAATAATAACAAATCACACTTGCCAATTATTTTCAACTAGAAATGAACTACGTACCACACAAATCTAAATATGAAAAATTTTGCAAAGAAACAACTGAAATCATCCCCAAAAGCTTGACCTTAAACATTGGGCAGCTTTTCTGCTTGCATCAGTTAACAACAGCAGCCAGGATTATGAAAATTTGCAAGAGCAAGTGAGCGTAGTTTTGTAACACTTGAGCTGTAACTCATGGTACTTCCCATGCAGTGTGTTCTCAGAAAGTTATCTCAATGATGCCAATAACAGAGAGATAAAACATTAAATATCAGAGATATAAATATTATCATGTTCACTTCATAAATACATTTAATTAATTCATAACTGCTAATAAACATTGGAATTGCACTACTTAGGATTGAAAGAAAGACTCACTTACTTTTCTTTAATTTAATTTAATATAAATCTGAGGTTGTATAGGGTTTAAATAAAGCACAGTCCAGTAACGTTTTGACATTCTTCAAATATACCAGATATTTTCTTACATATCTTCCTATTACTAAAAAATTTGTGATAATATAGACCATTTAATATTAGCTGCATCTTGACCATGTAAGTGGTAAGCCTACTGCCAGTAGTCCAATCTTTGATAGAATATTGGGTAATATTCATTTAGTAGTAATAAGCTTTGGGTTCAAACCAGATCATGGTATCCAGTTTTTGTGAAACTCTTTGCAGGTAATGTCACAGTTTGAAAATTTATATGGAACTGGCCTTTAACTTATATATATATATAAACCTTAGTAGATATATTTCATTACCAGCATGCAACACTATCATTTTAACTGCTTGTTTAATCGGTAGTCTGAACTTCAGAACTATATGTAGTTTATGAAATTCTGAATTTGTACCACAGACTTTTTCAACCTTTTCTAGATAAGACTGCTATAAAAGTGAAAGTAAAATAAAAAAATAGGACTTACTCTTGTGATGTGACTCCATTCATATGACTACCAAGAAAATTGGTATAGGGTCCATTTTCAATAATATAGACAGAACCACCCGCACTGTTAATTTTTCCAGCATGGATTGCTGCCCGGCAAATTGATGAAGATTCATGATATAGAACAGTTCCCCACACTTTACCATCAGAAGAACCACAATTCTGGGGACAGGTCACCCTGAGAGGGGGGGGGAAAAAGTCAAGTTTTTCTTTAGTCAAATTATATTCCATTATTATTATTATTATTATGGAGTCAAAATACTCATAAAGGGAGGGCTGTTCTAAACCCTACAAAACCACTGATAACACACCTTAAATTAATTTACCATCCATGTTGCCAACCTTTTTTTTTAATACATTTCATGAACATGCTGCTCTCCACATACAAAAGGCCTGCTCTCATTGCCTTGCTCATCATTCCTTCATACAAATGCAGAAGAGGTCTCAATTAAATAGATATTCAATATATCATACATAAATATACAATATTAAAATATTATTTTGAGACAAGAAGAGTCTCAAAAAGCATTCCTAAATGAAAAAAATTTCATTAGGAATGGAATATATCTAAATCTACTAACCAATATTATAATGCTGTACTGCTTATACAGCAATTATAAAATGAATCGCATTACTAAATATAAAACTGCATAAAATTTCAAACAATTTCCAATTAATATTAGCCACTAAGAGATAATATGAGACAACTTGTAATGGAGGAGACTCAAGACTCGAGAATGCTGGATCAGGTTACAGCATCAAAGAACTTAACAGTAACCAATACAGTCAGACTGCCTCTGCTTGTGGAAAACAATTATGTAGTCATGACATGGAAAATGCCAGATGTGCAGAATTTTCAGTTTAGAAGGGGTATATGTGGAACTGCAAGGCAGGCAATTATGACAAACTGAGGATGTCTAGAGAAGTGCCATGGCATAAGAATTTGGAGGGGAAAGATGTTAGTGCATGGGAGATGGTCTAGCAGTGTTTGAAGAAATCAGTATCAAACTATATATCCAGAGTCTGTAGAATAAATAAGGCAGGAGTTAGATGAATGAGCAGCAGCATCAAGCAAAAGTTGCGAGAAAAAAAAAAGTTGTGGAGGGTATATAAAGAAAAAAGGTGATCAGCAAACTTGTGAGCAGCACAAGCAAGAATGCTGATCTACATGCAAAGCCAATTAAGAAAAGAAGCTAGCTGATGACACCAAAAGAAATCCCACAGAGTTCTTTCGCCATGTGGTAAGTAAAAAGAAGAATAACTAATGAGTGCTGATGGTGGAGAGATAACAGAAGCAGATGAAATAGTTGAGTTGCTGAGTGATCATTTTGCAAAGATGTTCCATCCAAGGTGATATACTGCAGTGCCAGATGTGGCACTAACTGATATCAGAATATAGGTAGGTGAATTGGAGGTGCTTTTGATACTGCAGAACCTTAATGCAAATATGGCCATGGGATTAGATAGCACAACAGATAATATGCAAGTTCCTCTGACCAAGCTGTTTAACTCATGTTTCAGTTCTAGGAAGGTGCCTAGCGAGTGGAAAAAAGGCAAAATAGTTCCACTGCATAAAGGAGGCACCAAAACAGAAGTAGCAAATTATAGGCCAATCATTATCTCGGAAGTAATGGCTAGGTACCGGAGTAGCTGGTAAAAGAAGAATTCAGGATTGGGCAGACAGAAATATGATACATTACAGGGGCAACATGGTTTTGGGAAGTGATTAGTAATTTGCTTCCTTTTTATAATAAAGTGACAACTGAGTTAGATAAAGGAAGTGGCTACTCAGTGATACTGCTGGACTTGACCAAGGTATTTGATAGGATATCATTTGGAAGCTCTTATTAAAATAACTTTCACAGCTTATGCATGTAACAAAAATTATATAGAATTTTATTTGAAAACTCTGTTGCATAAATTGGGCAAATGGGTATAGATATAAACTTGGTGATTTGAATAAGAGTATGGCTGATGGAACAAATATCAAAGAGTAGTGTAAAGGGGAGATAAGGGCTGGGCAAAGGCAAGTGACTAGTGGTGTACTGTAGGACTCAGTAATTGCCCTCTTCTGTTTAATTTGTACATTAGTGGTATTGGAAATGATTTAAGGTGAAATATTCCTAGTTTGCTGATGATGCAAAGCTAGGAAGAGCAATAGTCAATGATGATGATGATGCAGAGATCCAACAGGATGGCTTAAACAGACTGTCAGTATGGACAAAGGATAACGGCTGCCAGTAATGTAGCCGAGTGCTAGGTCATGCACTTTGGAATGAAGAGATTATGAGCTCTGTACAATATTGATAAAACTGAACTGCAGGAAAGTAATGAGCCCAAGGATTTAAGGGTGATTTTGAACAGAGAGTTGAAGTTTAGAGAATATATATTGCAAAGGTGGCCAAAACAGCACATCAGATTATGTGGTTGTTAAAAAAACACAATGAGAAGCAAGAAGAGAGAAGTTATTATTTCCCTTAATAAGGGCTTTACTTAAAATACTGCATGCAGATCTACACTTCTGGATAATGTGATTCAAGATTTGAAGATGATGCAAGGGATGAAGCATATGCAGAGTGAAATTAAGAGAACTCTAGATATGCATGGAAGAGTGAAGAAGAATAGAATGAAAGATAACCGTATGAAAGATGTAATGAATGATTTGCAAGCAGGCACTGCGTGGAGATTCAATTATTATAGGTGTGGTGAATGAGAGGATGCATAAAGTTGGTTTTCCTGGAAGTAGAATGAACAGTGCAATTGAGTTATTGGATATGAAGAGAAGGTGAATGAAAGAGTTGGTAGTAGGAACAAATGATTTGGATGCAAACAAGGAGAATGTGAGAATGGATATATACAAAGGAAATTAAAAGATAATACTGTGGTAGGAAAGGTAGTCAATGTGATGCCCAGGTAAGGGCAGTGATGAGTTGAGAAGATGAGCAAAGATCATGAATAGTATGATAGCAGAGATGTGCGAGATAAAAGAAGTATTTGTAAATGTGTTAGATGAATGGGGTTCTGAGAGTGATGGACATTTAAATGTTTTGGCATGCTATTTGGATAGGCTGTTGCTGGAAGGGAGAGTAATGACTGCAGAGAAATGATGAAACTGGAAGAATAAGGTAGGAGAGAGAGAGGGGGGGTGCTTATGAATGAGGAGATGAGTAGAATAGATGGGGAGAATGAGAGAACAGGAGTGCAAGACAGACAGGGAAATTGGAGTCAGGATAGACACTAGAAGACACACTATTCTTTTGAATGTGGAGTAAGAAAACAGATTGAGGGAATGCAATTTGCAGAGTCTTGTGAAAAAGAGGAGGAAAGGGAATATGAATGATATGCATAAGTTGGTATGGGAATGTTTCCAGGTGTTAATGTGGAAAAAATAAATAGGAGGTAGGATTATACAGTTTCCAGGAGATGGAAACTGTGAACAAGAAGGAAAGAAGTAGATTCTTTACATCAAGAGCCTGCGTTAGTGAATGAAATACACTGCATGACAGTGTAGTGAATGTAGACACATTTAATGAGTTTAAAGAATGATGTGACCAGATTTATGTGTGCGGCAGTGTGTATCTCTTACAATGAGTCTTTTAACTCTATGGTGTGGTGTTAATAATAATAATCACGCTTCCATGAAGCCAAAGGATTGTGTTATTGATTGGGACATTTGTGAATAAAGCACAATCATCAAAACTGACTAATGACTTTTGTATCAGGAAATGTATCCTTAATTTTGTTAATAAAATACTGGACATTCTTAAAATAGAGAAGAAGTACCATAAACTCTTTCATGATTCTGCTAATTTGGACCATTGATGCTATCCATGATTTTCACAGAGGTGTATTTTCTTTCTGGGTAAAGATTTGTGGGATTAACTATTTTATTGTTTTTTTTGTCATGTAGTAACTAATTCTAGTAATTCTTTAGTTTTATTCTTTATTTGTCAGTGTGGTCACAGATTACAATTATATAGCTCCTCATCATAATGCACATGTCCATTTTTTCAAAATGATCCTTTCTGTCCTTCAGCCTCCTTCTGTATATTATGGTCTTTATCAAGTTATCATAGTGATAATTTTGAGGTCGCTTGAAAGGACTTATCTTCCATATTAAACAATATTTGCAATGCTGAGGTACTGTGTAATTCAGTCATTTTTGACAGTTTGCAATAAAAACATATCTCCTGTTTTATGACATAGGCCAACAGATTAATTACATGATTCTGGTAACTTCTTGGTAATTAGTAGATTTGTATTTTCTCTGGAAGCAGCCTACTGATCATGACCCAGAGATCATCTTGAAATACAAGGGTGGTCTGAAAGGTTCTTGGCCTAATAATGAAAACACGAATTTATAATTTCAAAATTATTTTTATTTTTTAACATAATCTCCCTTAAGACTAATACATTTATTCCAGAGATGCTCCAGAGCCATTATCCCGTCCCTGTAGTGGTTCTCAGTAAGATCTGAAATACCACTCTACAGCTGCAATCACCTCTTGATTCAAAGAAAAACGCTGACCAGCGAGGAGGAGTTTTAGTTTTGGGAAGATATAGAAGTCAGAGGGAGCCGAATCTGGTGAACAGAATGTATGTTTCAACAATTCATAGTGGAGATCCCTTAATTTTCCCATTGCCAAAACACCTTTGTGGGCAGGTGCATTGTCCTGATGAAAGATGATTTTTTTCTTCTGCAAACCGAGTCTTTTCTCACGAATTTTTTTTGTCTAGTCTGGTTAAAAGATTGGAATAATATTCTCTGGTTATTGTTTTACCCTTTTCAAGATAATTAATAAACAAAATACCTTTAGCATCCCAAAACATCGATGCCATGACCCTTCCTGCTGATGGAACCGACTTTTTCTTCTTTGGCACTGAAAAACCGGCTTCTGTCCACTGTTTTGACTGCTGTTTAGATTCTGGTGTGTAATGTGAATCCAAGTCTCATCCATAGTAATGAATCGATGCACAAAATCTGTTTTATTCTTGTTAAAACGCTCCAAGCACTGTTCAGAGATTTTCATGTGAGTGCATTTTTGATCTGCTGTGAGCAAGCACGGCACCCATCTTATGCAAAACTTTTTTCATTTGCTATTCTTCGTGCAAAACATATCCTGCACGTTCTTTTGAAATGCCTATAGTTTCAGCAATTTCATGCACTTTGACCTGCTGATCATCCAATACCTATCGTGCACTTGATCAATGATTTCTGGTGTTGTTACACTTTATCGATGTCCTTCATGTGGATCATGTTCAAGGCTGGTATGGCCACATTTAAAGGAATATGCAGCCCATTTCTTAATTATTGAAAATGAAGGGGAAGAGTGCCCATAAACTTTTATGACCTTCGAATGAATTTCCTTTGGTGTTAAACCTTCTTTTACGAAGAATTTTATAACTGCACAATATTCAATTTTATCCATTTCAAGGGATACAGACATCTGTATAAAACATAGTACTTGATAGAATGACTTGCAATTTCACATGCATGCTTATGACAGATGTACCAACTTAGAAAAAAAAAATCTTGCTGATAGTGTTGCCATCTATGGCCGAGGCTGAGAAATTTTCAGGCCACCCTCGTAGTATTAGATGAAAGAACTGCTCCCAGTGAGCCTACTGACTCCATGGAGTTTAAAAAAATAATATTGATACTAATTCTAAGTACATATGTGTATATATACATACATATGCACACACACATATGTCATGTTCATATATGTGCGAAGGATGAATGACGGGCAAAGGGCAAAAGTGCAAAGGAAGCTAAATCTAAGTTGAGATCTTAACATAATATCCTATGGCAGATTCCTGAAATTAGAAAAATGTTTCTGCACTGAAATTAAGAAGTCACGTGGTCATAGAGCAAACTATTGTTAGCAATGTCTGCAGGAAGCATGTAACGAATGATCATCCATGTCATCCATATATATGAAGAAGGTTTGACGTGAGCCCAGTGTCAAATAGATGCTAATTGTGGCTTATATAACTTCCAGAGATGTCTTCTTGTTCTCTCCCTGTCTCTCTTCATTCTATGAGAAATCTTTTCCACATTAATAAGTTGGTAATACTCCTTACAATGACTGATATTTGAAGGAAATGAGGATAAGGAAATCCTCATTTCCTTCAAAATCACATGATCAAATCTGCACGCAGCTAATCCATATGCCTGGCAAAAAAACTTACTATTACAGAACTATAACCTTTTTATTTCCATTGTGTCTTACTCAAATTCTAACAGTATAGTCCTAAATTTCAGATCTTTTTCAACCATCATCTCATATCTCTTCAAGATATTTCCACCAACTGTATTTCAGGGTATTTCAGGAGGAGTAGTAAATATTTTGATAGGTGGTAGTATCAATTATGCCAAGTAAAAAAGTTCATATAAACATGTGTGCAATTGTCAATGGATGCAGAAATACAGCTGTTTGAAACTGACAAGTACAATGTATGTGCTGCTCTCTAAATCAGATGCAACCAAGAAGCAGTTATAACTTGATGCAATTTCATATTAGAAGTGTTGTTAAGAATGCTGCACATCTTTAAACATATTAAATATGCTGATATGATGTTCATTTACAGTTTTTGTAATGGAAGTGCTGTTGTTACTTGTAGAGAATGCCATCGACAGTTTCCTAACTGCAGAGTACCAGATTCAAGAGGGTTTACTAGTGTTAACAACAAACTGCATAAGACTGGTACTGTTCCCAGACATTGCTTTTGTTAGGCAGTTCTTGATCAGCACCCAAGCAGCACTTAACTCTTTTCAAGCTAACCATTCATTTCATGATACTGCTCTAAGCTGTTTCAGATTACCAGGCTTTTAGTTCCACATGCATCTCCTTTCTTCACAGGAATTTTCATATGGATAAATGGATTGATATTTAAAATAAATAAATAAATAAATAAATAAATAAATATATAAATAAATAAATAAATATATATATATATATATATATATATATATATAGGTCTTAGGACAGGTTGAGTCCACTCCTAATGAGGGGCTACTGGCATATTAATGCAGCCAGTCGCCACTCCTCTGCTGCATCCGCTAAGGGCGATATTCATGACTGTAATCAGTATGTGTTCATGGGGCCGGTTTGCCTGCTTGCAGGATGATAAACCCCAGATAAACTGGGGAGAGGGGGGGGGGACCCTACTGTCGATGCCTAAGATTGGCTAACTTGACTTGACTATGGCTGAGGAAGATCCTTGAGCTCATCATGTCGTTGGTGTGAATCGAACCTAGGACACTCCTTCCCCAGCCATATAGTTGCGAAGTGCATAACCACTAGGCTAACCACATGTGTGTGTGTGTGCGTGTGTATGAGGGGGTGGAAAGAGGGGGAAATATTTCCACTGCATAAAGGAGATTCCAAGATTGCTGTTGTAAATTACTGACCGATCAGCATATCAGGAATCGTTGTCAAGGCCTTGGAGAAATTAGTCAAGAGAAAAATACAGGATTGGATAGATGAAAATGGGATACTGTATGGGGGACAGCATGGTTTTGTGAAGGGTAGATCATGCCTCAATAACTTGCTCACGTTTTATAACACAGTGACGGCTGAACTGGATAAGGGTAATGGGTTTACAGTGATTCTACTGGACCTTGCTAAGGCCTTTGGATACCACATGGAATTCTAATCAGTAAACTGTAGCATATGGGGATGGATATAGGGTTGGTGAGATAGATAGGAGGGTGGTTTATTCAGGAGTAGAGTCCAAAAGATGGCCTGTGACTAGTGGTAGGCCACAGGGTTCTGTTCTTGAACCACTACTTTTCAATTTTATCATTAATGATACAGGAAAGGATCTGAGAGGAAGTGTTCATTTGTTTGCTGATGATGCAAAGTTGGGTAGAGCAATAGTGAGTGCACAGGATGTCAAAATTTTGCAAGATGATTTGGATAGTTTGGAGGACTGGGCTAGGGAGAATGGATGTCAATTTAATGTGGCAAAGTGTAAGATTATGCATTTTGGGTGAAAAGATTAGCAGCAGTATATCACATTGGTGGAACCATACTCCAGGAGATTGACGAGGCCAGGGATTTGGGAGTGTTGGTGGATAGGGAGTTGAAGTTTAGGGGGCACATCGCAAAAGTGACTAAATCAGCTCACCAAATCACTTGGTTGCTGAAAAATACTTTAACAAGCAGAGACAAACAGGTTATTGTTCCTCTGTATCAAGCCTTGATAAGACCCCATCTAGACTACTGTGCCCAGATATGGGCACCAGGGTTTCTTCTTGATGGGGAGGAGGTAGAGAGGATCCAGAGACGAGTGACCAAGACGAGTGTGGTTAGCAAGAATGTTAGAGCTAGGTTTTTTACTTGGAGAATGCTGAATGAGTGGAATAAGCTGCCAGAGTCTGTTGTGGGTGCCATGACTGTGAATGAGTTCAAGGCGAGGTATGATAGATACTGTGTGAATGTTGAATAGTTGTTCTTGACATGATGTTAGGGCCTCCCTCAATGAGTCTGTCGCCTCCTTGGAGTTGTCCATAATAATAATAATATATATATATATACATATATATATATATATATATATATTTAAATAACACAATAAACAACCACATTTAGATCGAACCTAGGACACTCCTTCCCCAGGCATGTGGTTGCGAAGTGCATAGCCACTAGGCTAACTGTGTGTGTGTATATATATATATATATATATTTAAATAACACAATAAACAACCATATTTAGGTCATTAAGAAACATCAAAAATTTTTAACTAAATTCAATGTGCTTTAAATATAATTACATTCTGTTACTTTCTCTTTGTAGTCTTTCATTATTCAGATATTTCAGTTGCTTTAAATTTTGTCTCGAAGCAAAATATGAATACTATCAAAATAACTATAATTACCTTATAGGAACACCATCACCATCTTTATTAATAACTTCAATGCCTCTTGTGACGCAATCAACGGCAATATCTGCAACTAAATATAGCGCATATTAAGTAAATCATCCAATTTATTGCATAAATAAAAAAATGTATATTGTATGCCCATACTTCAGAAAACCTAGTCTGGCAGACTAGGCAGATTGCCAAGAATAGTCAATTCATGCTAAAGGGGAGAAAGAAATAAAGGATGTATGAATTGGTCATGAACACGCCAAATCACATGCTTTATATGTAAATTTTCCAACTGTTGTACAAGAAAAATAGTTACCCCTTTAAGAACTATAATTTTCATAAAAGGAATGCTAATTTTTCAATGTATAATTATAAACACTCATCCTACGAAACGCATTTATTACCCTAATATCGGAATTGATTTTCCTTTTGACATGCGCTTAAGTGTTGAAGGGTCTCGCATCTGTGGGCATACAGTACTTATTCAAAAATATAGGCTATTGATTATTCATTCTCACACATACTGTTTGGGTGGATATAAATGAAATGGTGAAAGACAACATAATGAAAGAAAGTAGGGAAAAAGAGATGATGAATGAGAGTGGAAATTTATGGAAATTGTATTATGAAAAATGTGTTAAACAAATGGATGTACAAGTTCTATTTTCCAGAAAGGAGGATAAAGAGGATAATTGATGATTTGGATATTAAAAGTTAATGAGCAAGAGAGAGAGAGTTAGTGGTGATTTTGGGAATAAATGATTTTAGTCAAACAGAAGGAGGACGTGAGAATGGACAGAGAAAGTTATTGAAAAGAATGAAAGACAACAGCATGGTAGGACAGGTTGTCAGAGTTACCAAAGTTATAACAATGATGAGTTGAGATGTTGAGCAAGAATCATGAATGGTATGTTGTTTATCGAGCTGTGTGAGAAGAAACAGGTACAGTCTGTTAATGAGTGAGATGAATTTGATGAAAGAAAGAAATTGATAAAAGTCTGGACTGTGTTTAAATGGATTTGATGTGAGTCAAAAGGAGAGACTGTTGTTAAAAGGGTATCTGATGAGTCCTCAATCACATTCAATTGTCTCTGGACCATTTCCATCTCTTCATCCTTCTGAAAATCAGATGATCAAATATGTGCACAGTAATCCATATGTAGCCTGATCAAGGCCTCATACAATGGAATAATAATATTCTTACTTCTACACATCAGTGTCTTTCTGCATCATTGTCTTAAACCATTGCATAAATGTGCCCATTAAATTTTAGATCCTTATCCACTTTCACTTCCAGATTCTTTATCTCCTCTAAAATATCTCTGCTAAATATATATACTCTGCATCCCTTTTACTTCCCAAATTTTAAAATCTTACACTGCAACACTGAACTGGCTAAACCTACTTTGCCTGTTCACCCAGTTAATTCAAGTCCTCTTGCAAAGTCACAATATCTGCTCTACTCCACTAGTTCTTCACATCATTTGCAAACAACTGCATAATCACCACAAATAAGCAATCTGCCTAATGAGTTAATGTGTTAACTTATTAGGCAGATGATGGCTAATCAAATAAAATTAATGTGCCTAATGAGTTCTTTAAAAGGGTGTGTTAATTGAAAACGCACTAATCAGATATAATAACCTATGGGAAAAAAGTATAATTCATTCCTCAAATTTCTTTTTTGACCCTTAATTTTTTTTTTTAATAAAAGAATTAGGGTATGTCTCAGGGCCTAGTTATAGGAAAACTATGAAGCTGAAAGACAATAAAACATATTCAGACTATAAATTTATTATTCTACTTCTTAACAAAGAATTGAGCTAACATAGTTTGGCAGACATTCTGTTTCTTTTTTTTCATACAACAAACTGCATGGCCCTATTGACTCTTTTACTGTTCTGTAAATTTTAATGCTTCTCTCTTCATCAGGGACAGCCTCTAAGCATTGCTAATTAAAAACTTCTTCGATTGTACAAAAAATATTTTCAAATTGTTTCTATGAAATCTCTTTTGGCTGACTGTCAGTAGTTAAATTTTCTTCATATTCTTTAGGATCTTCCCATTGTGCATCTAAATTTAGCAGGTCGGAATCACTCAATTCCTCAGAATGAGATTTAATACCCTTGGACATTATCATTGTCAATCTCATCAAAACCCAGTTCACACCCGATGTTGATAATTTCCTCAACAACATTATCCATTTCATTCGAAAAGCTTCTAAAATCATTTGCACAATATGGAAGAATGCACTTCCAAATAGACTGCATATTGCTAGCAGTAATTTCATTAGACTTTGCAACTTTATAAACCAGGCTGAGATTTCTCTGATTTGGGCAGAAAAGTCTTGGAAGGCATTCACTCTCTTCCAAAAAAAGGCCAGTTTCATGGACATTAAATATTTGTTGATCACAATAGCCCCTTCTTCCACAATCTTTTTCAAAATCTCAGGATAATTTGTAGCCACCTCCTTATCTGCATTTGCAGCTTCGCCTGTGATTTGAACATTATGTAGACTATTTTTCTTTTTAATATATAAATTTTTATATATTATATAGATAGAAAATCTTTCCCATGTGGGGACACCTGTAACCCCCATCGGGCATGTCCCCTGGTGGTGGATCGGGGAATGCTTGTCATAATTTACTATGAAGGGTAGGAGGGAAACAAAATACCTCCCACGGACCAACAGGATAGCACTTCTCTCATAGGCCAGTCTGGGGGCCTCGAAGGTGGCAGCCCCACCACCAGACTCGGGTGCTGAAGGCTAATCTCCCACACACCTTAAAATTTCACCCATTAAAAGAAATAACAAAGAGATAGCCAAACTGCCTAAATGGTTAACGACAGAGCGAGGAAAAAGGTACATGAGATATGGAACATGGAACATTAAAAGTCTACATGGAAAAGAAAACGAATTAATAGAGTAATTTAAAAAATCAAGATTGGATCTGCTAGCAGTCACAGAAACTAAAAAGAAAGTTCAAGGTTGCCAGAAAATGAAAGATGGATATATACTTTTCTATTCAGGGGAACCCAAGAGAATGGGGAAAACAAGGGTAGCTTGCATAATAAAACCAGATCTCAAAGAATATATTACTAAATGGCAACTAATAAATGAAAGGTTGTTGACAATCACTATAGATTTTAAATCAGATAACAAAGTATTCACTGCAATTGTTGCATATGGCCCAAATGATAATGCTAATAAAGAAATTAAAGATGAATTCTTCAAACTCTTACAAAAAAAACAATTGAAGAAGTTCAAAGGCATATCATACTACTAGGAAACCTTAATGGCTGGGTAGGGAATTAAGTAGATGAGGAAACGAAACAAGTGTTGGGATCACACAAGGAGAAATAACCAGGAATAATAATGGAGAAAGAATAATAAATCTTTGCCTTACAAATAATTTAGTAATAGCGAATACTATGTTCAAGCATAAAGAAATCCATAAGTTTACAGGGATGAGCCCAGTAGAAATAAAAAATCTATAATTGACTATGCCATCATAAGCAGATCGTACTGGAAGTATACAAAAAATGCAAGAGTCTATAGAGGTCCTGAAATAGGCAGTGACCACTACTTATTAGTATTGGAAACAATCCATAAAATAAAAGTTGAAAAATGTAGAAAAAGTAGCAAGGAAATAAATGTTAAGATAAAGAACTACAAACTAAAGAAAGAAGAAACAGCCATTGAGTATAAAAGTAAAATAGAAGAGATGAAAGAAGTAGAAAAAGAGATATATGAAGACCAAGATGTAGAAAGCCTATGGTACAGGTTCAAAACACTTCTTCTAGAAACAAGCAAAGAAATTTGTGGTGTATCATTAAATAATAAAAAGAAGAAACATAAAACACCCTGGTGGACTGAGGAACTAAAAGAAGAAATTAAAAAGAAAAAGCAATTGTGGAAGAGATAAATAACATCAAAGCTGCAGGTTGATAGAGAACTATACAACCAAAGAAATAAAGTTAAAACCTTAGTGAAAGAAGAGAAGAGAAAATGCTGGGAAGACTTTGGACATACTTTAGAACAAAATTTTAAAGGAAACCAAAAACTCTTCTATAATGTTTTAAGAAGAATGAGGTCAGAGAAAGAATGCCCCATAAATTTATTTAAATTAAGGGGGTATTAAATCCCACGTTGTTCCAAAACCAAATAAGAAACTCAAAAATCGGAATCAAAGAGTTTCATGCCAAACATAGTAAACTATAAAAGTATCGGTGAATACTAGCGTAAGCTAAAGCACGTAGTACAAACTAGGGTAACTCGTAGAAAAGGTGGGTAAAGTTCTGATCACTATTCTTAGTATTTCCCATAATGTAAAACACATCTCCTAAGAGATGTATGATGTTATACATTATGGTGGGAGGTTAGTCTACCTACTCACTGGTTTCGACCTTTATTGAGGTCTCATCAGTGAGTAGGTAGACCAAATTAATACTAAGGGTATAGTGAAAAGAACTTATATACTTTTCTATACGAGTTGTCAATAAAGGTGCACCCATTAAATTACTTAAATATAAAGAGCCAATAGGCTTCACTTCGGCGATGTAACATTATTTAGATTAAGGGGATATTAAATCCCACATTGTTTCAAAACCGAATAAGAAACTCAAAGATCGAAAGAACCTAGTTTGTACTACGTGCTTTAACTTACGCTAGTATTCGCTGATACTTTTATAGTTTACTATATTCGGCATGAAACTCTTTATTCCAATCTTTGAGTTTCTTATTCGGTTTTGAAACAATGTGAGATTTAATATCCCCTTAATTTAAATAATGTTACATTGCCAAAGTGAAGCCTATTGGCTCTTCATATTTAAGTAATTTAATGGGTGCACCTTTTTGACAACTCATATAGCAAAGTATATAAGTTCTTTTCGCTATACCCTTAGTATTAATTTGGTCTGCCTACTCACTGATGAGACCTCAATAAAGATCGAAACCAGTGAGTAGGTAGACTAACCTCCCACCATAATGTATAACATCATACATCTCCTAGGAGATGTGTTTTACATTATGGGAAATACTAAGAATAATGATCAGATCCTTACCCACCTTTGCTACGAGTTGCCCTAGTTTGTACTATGTGCTTTAGCTTACGCTAGTATTCGCCGATACTTTTATAGTTTACTATATTCGGCACGAAACTATTTGATTCCGAACTTTGAGTTTCTTATTCGGTTTTAAAACAATGTGGGATTTAATATCCCCTTAATATAAATAATGTTACATTGCCGAAGTGAAGCCTATTAGCTCTTTATATTTAAGTAATGCCCCATAAATTTACCAAAAATAAGGATGGAAAGTTACTCACAAATTCCGAAGACATCATGGAAAGATGGAAACAGTACTTCCAAGAATTATTAGCAGATACAGAACATGGAAAAAATAGAATCCTAAGAGCAAGACACTCAAGCAAAATAGAAGATCAAAGTGAGGAAATTCCTGTAAATGAACTGTTAGCAGCAATAAATAAGATAAAACTGGACAAATCAGCAGGCCATGACCAAATACTAGAAATGGTAAAGAATTTAGGAAAGAAAGTCATAAAATTTCTTTTACACCTATTCAATGTTGTATGGAAAAAGAAAATTATTCCCAAAGACCGGGAAGTAGCCCCAGTCCTCATACTATATTTAAGAAAGGAGACAACTGTAAATGTGAAAACCATAGAGGAATTTCACTTTTAAGTGTTCCAGGAAAATTGTATGCCAGTATTTTAGAAGAGAGGCTTAGGAACCAAATAGAGGATACACTGGACAAAATGCAATATGGCTTTCGAAAAAATAGAAGCACGCAGGATCTTATCTCCAGTCTTAGACAAATATCAGAAAAAACATTGGAATATGGAAAAGAACTACATGCATGTTTTATAGATTTTGAAAAGGCCTTTGACTGAGAGTTCCAGACACTTAATATGGTAAACATTAAAGAAAGAAAGTTGATACCAGTACTGTTGATGATAGCTGATGTGTTGCAGCCAAAGAAAGTAGTATATCATGATGATAGACATGTGAATGAGAGTTCATTTGAGGCAGTCTGGTGCGAAATAGTGACCAACGCAACCAAATATACAGTTGGATGCTGCTATAGGCCAGGGAGTACAGGGGGAGATATTGAATTCATGCATCAGCAACTTAGTGCAATGAGTGAAGGCTTAGTGATTATTATGGGGGATTTTAATTATGGTGATATCAATTGGAAGGAGGAAATATCACGTAGCAAAAAGGAAATGGAGTTCATACATCTGCTACGAGATAATTACTTGAAACAGCACGTAACTGAAGGGACACGTGGTGTGAGAGTGTTGGACCTGGTTATTGGTTCAGAGGTTATATGCATAAGTAAGGTGACCTCGTTACCTCCAGTTGGTGAAAGCGATCATGTGGTATTGACTTGGGAGGTTGCAAAATCTGTGGATTTTTCTATTAAGAAGGGGTATGTACGAAACTACAGGTTAGGCAATTATAACAAGCTTCGGAGTGAGCTTGCAGCCATCCCATGGCAGAACATAATGCAAGGGAAAGATGTTAGCAGTGCTTGGGATAAAATCAGTGGGTATCTGAGGAAAGCAATATCAGATTGTGTCCCCATGGTCAGGAGGTCAAACAAGGCAGGCATTAGATGGATGAGCAGTAGTATCAAGCTTGAACTACAAAAAAAAGAAAATGTTATGGAGAATTTACAAGGAGAAGGGCGATCAGGACACCCATGAGCAGTACAAGGCTCAAGCTAGGAAGGTTACCAGCATAGTAAGAAAAGCTAAATCAGATTATGAGAAGACCTTAGCCAAAGAGATCAAGGGTAATCCCAAAGAGTTCTTCCGCTATGTGGCAAGTAAGAGGAAGAATGACTTCGGAAGGATAACCTTAGTGGGTGCTGATGGTATTGAGGTGACAAAATCAGATGTAATAGTCGAGTTACTGAGTGATCACTTCTCAAAAGTCTATCACCCAAGTGAGGATATCTCTATACCTACAGCAATACCTAATGTGAGAATTGAAGCTAAAGAATCAGAGGTATTAAATATATTGCGAAACTTAAATGCAAACACTGCGGTAGGCTTAGATGGAATATCAGCTCGGGTGTTGCGTGAATGTGCAAATGAATTGTCAACCCCTCTTACCTGGATATTTAATTTAAGTTTGAACTCTGGTATGGTCCCTAGGGAGTGGAAGTTAGGCAAAGTGGTTCCTTTGCATAAGGGTGGCTCTAAAACTGCAGTATTGAATTACAGACCAATCACCATCTCAGGAGTAGTGGTAAAAGTATTGGAAAAGTTGGTTAAAGACAAAATTCAAGAATGGGTGGATCAGGATATGATACTCTATAGAGGCCAACATGGTTTTGTTAAAGGTAGATCCTGCCTTAGCAATCTATTAACTATCCATAATAGAATAACATCAGAGTGGGACAAAGGAACTGGCTACACAGTGGTACTTCTGGATTTTGCTAAGGCTTTTGACAGGATACCCCATAGAACACTGTTACGCAAATTGGAGCAGATGGGAATGGATATTAAATTGGTGATATGGATAGGAGAATGGCTCAGGGAGAGATACCATAAGGTGGTGTATGGAGGAGCCGAGTCCAGAATGAGGCAGGTGACCAGTGGTGTGCCTCAGGGCTCTGTGCTTGGGCCAATGTTGTTTAATTTGTATATAAATGATATAGGAAACGGCTTAAAGGGAGATATTCAGTTGTTTGCTGATGATGCAAAGTTGTGTAGTGCAATAAAAAATCAAGCTGATGTTGAAAGTTTGCAGGAGGATTTAAATAAGCTGGTAAAATGGGCAAAAGAAAATGGATGTCAGTTCAATGTGGAAAAGTGTAAAGTCTTGCATTTTGGGATTAAAAGATTACCAGCTGTGTACTACATAGATGGAAAGGTACTCCAAGAGATTGATGAGGCTAGGGACTTAGGGGTATTGGTAGATAAGGAGATGAAGTTCAGAGGACACATTGCTAAGGTGTCCAAGATTGCACATAGGATTACTTGGTTGTTGAGGAACACACTGACATTCAGAGATAAAGAGGTTATTATTCCCCTTTATAAAGCATTGATACTTCCACATTTGGATTACTGTGCTCAGGTCTGGTCACCTGGATTCCTTGGAGATGAGGAGGCTGTGGAGAGGGTTCAGAGAAGAGTGACCAAGTTGGTGAGTGATATAAAAAATGCTCCCTACATTGATAGATTGAGAGCTTGTGGATTGCAGAGATTGGTTGATAGGCGAAGAAGAGGGGATATGATAGAAACATTCAAATTACTAAAAGGTTTTTATAGGATTGATGCAGGGGAAATGTTTCAGCTGTGTGATAGTGATGGAAGAACAAGAGGTCATCTCTGGAAATTAAAGAAGAGTGTGGTTAACAAAGGTGTCAGAACAAGGTTTTTTGCCTGGAGGGTGGTGAATGAGTGGAATTCATTGCCTGACTTTGTTGTGAGCTCTTCATCTGTAAATGAATTCAAGAAGAGATATGACAGATATTGTTTTGCTAGTTTGGGTCTCCCGCGATGAGTCTACTGACTCCATGGAGATACCCGTAATAATAATAATAATAATAATAATAAAAAAAAAAAATAAGATACAAGATAACTTAATAGCAGCCATACAAAGCCTCTACAAAAGTAACAGAAATTATGTAAGAACCTGTAATAATAGATCAAAAGAATTTGAAACAAATGTAGGAGTGAGGCAAGGCTGTATCCTTAGCCCTCTTCTCTTCATTATAGTAATGGATGAAATTTTAAAGGCATACCAAACAAAAACAAAAAAGTTCCATCTAGGATACAGGAAGCTGAAAGAAACCAGGATTTCACACAAGGCTTTTGCAGATGATATAGTGATTCTAGCAAATACAGCTGAAGATCTGCAGTACAACAAGGGGCACACTAGCCATATGTGCAATGTGTGCGACACACACAGGCACCAGGATAGTAAAGACGCCAAAGTGGAGGAAATACTTTAAAAAAACGTTTTTTAAAGTGGTTTTTTTATCGAGGGGGGGGGGATAGGGGCACCAACTAAAGTTTTGCACACAGGCGTCGGACACTACTGGTGTGCTACTGGGTATAGGGGCGCCAACTAAAGTTTTGCCCACAGGCATCGGACACTACTGGAGCACACCTGAGTACAACATCAACATTTGGTATGAAGAAACAAAGAAAAGGAATATGACCATAAATATAAATAAAACTAAAACAATGATCATATTTAGAAACCAACCAAAACACATAATAAAAATAGAGAACCATCAACTGGAACAAGTCCTTTAAATACTTCTTTAAATACTTGGGATCATATATACAAGAAGATGGTAGACTAGACACAGAAATTAACAACAGAATAACCAGGGGAACAAAGCTATTCTATGCATGAAAGGCCCACTCCTAGATAAGAAAGAAGCCGCAGAATACCAAAATGGCAGTGTACTGTTCAGTGTTTCTATCAACATTAACATACAGTTGCGAGTCTTGGTGCTTAACAGCAGGAAACACAAATAAACTACAAACAATTAAAATGAAATATCTTAGGAAAGTGGCACAAAAAACAAGACTAGACCGAATAAGAAATCAAACTATAAGAGACAGCCTTCAAGTTGCATCTCTGAACCAATTCATAACACAAGCCCAAATGAAGTGGTTTGGACATCTTAATCGAATGGAAGAAGAAAGAATAGCAAAAACTGTATACGAAAGCCAGAAAATAGGAAAAAGAAACATAGGCAGACCCAGGAAAGGTTGGCAAAAGGAAATTAAAGAAAAATTGGAAAAGAAGGGTATTAACTGGAAAGAAGCAAAACAACGAGTCTTGGACAGGACGCATGGAAATCTCTTTGGCAAAATCTCGAAGCTTAAAAGAGATGGAAGAAGAAGAAGAAAATCTTTAAAATCTGTAACATTTATTGTTAAGATATATGAAGGCACACTAATTGAATTTTAGAGCCACATTAATTGCATTTGGGTTAGAAACAAAAATGATGCACTAATTGAAAACGCCCTAATCTGAGACACATTAATCGAGGGATTGCTGTATTTCCCAATATCATAAATTGTATGTTAACTGCTGTTAACATACAAGTTACCTCAATGCAGACCCTTGGGATACATCACTAGTGACTTTCCTGTTCTGAGAAATTACTTCACATACACAACTTTCTGATACCTATTAGTCCGTCAGTCTCCAATCCAGAGTACTAATCTATTATCTGATCCCACTGTTCCAATTTAATTACAAACTTGTCATGTGGTAACAGTGGCAGCCAGTGAAAATTTTAAGTGGTGGTGCTGCATATACAAAATAAAAAAAAAATTCTTTTTTTCCTAATCAGTAACCAATTTATTAATAAATAAATTTACATATTAAAAAATTGCTTTATTAAAAATATTTCACCCTCACCATGAACAAACACCAACAATAATAAAAGTTTCGTATCTCACAGAAATAACACGCACAAGCATATGATACACTGCCCAAATGAGCAGTGTTGGAATGACTTGTAACGTGCAATCACAAGCGCAAATGAAGATCAACGAGTCTGGCTGCATTTGGCCAAATGCGATAATTCTGACACTGCGTTAGATCGCAGTGTATTTGTTTCGTGTAACGATGATAGAAAAAATATAATTCTTTTCACATTTTCAACAGTGACACTCATCATAATTCCTTGTATCTATAATAAATAAATAATTATATGTTATTTTAACAGAATAAAATAAGATTTGCATAAAATAGTTCACCCTCACCACGAACACGCACCAATAATAAAAGTTTCGTATCTCGCAGAAATAACAAGCACAAGCATACAATACGAGCAGTGTCGGAATGACTTGTAATATGCAATCACAAGTGTAAAAGAATATCAGTGAGTCTGGCTGTGATTGGTCGAACGTGATAATTCCGACACTGCATTAGATTGCAGTGTATTTGTTTCGTAATCTAAAGTGTTAATCGAACAATTTCAATTATTAACTATTCAATCACTACCAAAACATAAGCTGTAACCTTTAACATGTTGTATTGCATTTATATAATGTTGTAAGCATTGTTATTATTTATAAACACAAACAAAATTTAATTTTTTCAGTTTTTCCTTGGAGGGGGGGTGCTGCAGTGTCGCAGTGCTTCTGTAGGCTGCCACTGCGTGGAAATCTATCCAATGCCTTTATGACATCTAAATACACCACTCTGCATCTTCCTTCTCTAATGCATTTATTATTCTTTGTTACAACAAGAAAGCAGAAAAGAGAATGTTGCTGTTGACAACCAAATTCTGAATCTTAACCATAATTTTATACGCACACAGTTTAGCCTATAAATTGAAGTCTTAGTCTTCTCACCTACTTTATGAAGTGGAAAAATTTTGCCCTCATTCCATTCCTTTGGAAACTGGTCCCAATATAAAACTCATGTTAAAGAAAAAGTATATTAAAGCTATTGTGTATTCACTCAAACATTTCTCGAAAACATGTAGTGATATATCTTTAGGCCTTTATTCAATTCTCATATACCTCCAACTCACTCTTCATCAGTCCCTCCTCTACCCTTCTTACTGCATCAAATTTGGCATGATGGTTCATAGAGGTATTTCACAAGGATGAAATACTTTTTTTTTTGAACTGCTCATCAACTATATCTTCAATAGCAGTTGTCATTCTACCATTTTCACCAGCCAAAATATTATCCTTTCATTTCATCATTCTTTATTCTATTGGCCACATATTATTATTATTATTATTATTTCCCAAGACCTCATGGAGTCAAAGACTCATCTGGGAGGTCCTTTTATCACACACACACACACACACACACACACACACACACACACACACACACACACACACACACACACACACACACCTCATCATACCGTGTCTTAAACACACTCAAACTCCTTGCAGACATAACACTCTCAGGCAAGGCATTTAAATCATTCACAACTCTGCACGAAAAAAACCTGCCTCTCACTCCCCTACTCATACCCTCTTTATACAGTTTCCAGGGATGACCTCTGGTTCTCCCCTGATCTCCCACTATTCTCTGTAGAACTTCTCCACCATTGATCTTATAACAACCCCTTACCGACTTGTAGGTCTCTATCATATCTCCCCTCTTCCTTCTCTCCACCAGACTCTGCAAATTACATCTTCTCAATCTTTCCTCATACTCAACATTCCAGAGGTCAGAAACTACCTTAGTCAGTCACCTTTGGACACTTTCCAACATCTCTTCATCCTTCTGAAAACCCAGTGACAAAATCTGGGCACAATAGTCCATGTGTGGCCTAATCAAAGCCTTATACAATGGAACAAGAATCTCCCTACTTCTACACATCCTCTGCATCATTCCCAGAAGTCTTTGTGTTGTCTTCACAATTTTGGCAATGTTTCCTCTAAATTTTAGACCCTTATCCACTATCACCCTCAGAGCTCTTATTTCCTCTACCTCCAACAATATATTCTCACCAAGCATAAATTCTGCATCCCATCTTTGTTTTCCAAATTTTAAAGCCTTACATTTTGCAACATTGAACTCACATCCCCATTTCCGTGCTCAATCACTCAATTTATTCAAGTCTTCTTGCAAGGCCACAACACCTTCACTACTCTTTATGGTTCATCCCAATTTTGCATCATCTGCAAACAACTGAATATCTCCATCCAAATCTTTGCCAATATCATTAATATACAAGTTAAATAGTAATGGCCCTAAAATAGATCCCTGAGGCACTCCACTAGTGACTTTCATTTTCCTGGATATCGCACCCCCCATACACAACTTGTTGATACCTATCAGATAGCCAGTCTCCAATCCAATGCACTAATCTAATATCCAACCCCATCTGCTCTAGTTTGACTGTCAACTTATCATGAGGTACTCTATCAAAAGCCTTTGCGAAATCCAAGTATATTACTGTGTATCCTTCTCCTCTGTCCAAGGAAGCAGTCACTTTATTGTAATAAGTAAGTAGATTACTAAAACATGACCTCCCTTTAGCAAATCCATGCTGTCCATCAAAGATAATACCATTGTTGTCAACCCAACTCTGGATCCTAGTTCTCACAAGCTTCTCCAACAACTTAACCAGAACACCTGACACACAGATAGGCCTATAGTTTGATGCTTGAGTTCGATCACCTCCTTTATGAAGTGGCACAATCTTGCCCTCCTACCACTCTTTAGGAACTTGACGAAGCGCAAGACTCATATTAAAAAAATATGTCAAGGTAGGTGTCAACTCTCTGGCGCATTCCTTCAGAATACGCAGTGATATATTATCAAGTCCCACAGCCTTATTTACATCTAGTTTACTCAACTCCCCAAACACCTCTTGCTCACTTACAGTCAGTCTCTCCTCCCCATCATCAACTGCTCTCAATCTCTCCATGAAGTCACATTCACAAGATTGAAAGATCTTTATGAACTGCTCATTAAGTATCTCCACCACACATTCTGCAACAGCTGTCTTTATACCATTTCCTCCAATCAATGTCATCCTTCCATAATCATTCTTTCTTTCTTTTGCTGGCTACATATCGAAAGAACTCCCTAGGATTCTTTTTCGCTTCATTAGCTAACTGCTGTTCATACCTCTCTTTAGCTACTCTCACCAACCAAGTCACTCTCCTTGCCTGGTCTTTGTAGACCTCATGAAATTGGTTACTTCCACTTCTCTTATGCTGCCTCCACAATGCCCTTTTTCTCTGTATCGCATGCTTAATCTCTTTATTCATCCATTTCACACCTACCTTATTTAACCTTCTCACCCTTGGAATACATTTAGACATTGCATCTACTAAATAGTTTTTGAAAATCCCCCAAGCTGCATTTATCTCTTTTCCAGCTAACTCCTCATTCCATGCTACACCCGCAAGCTGTCTCCTGAGCTCTTCATAATCACCCCCCCCCCCCTTGTAGTTCCACATATACCCTTTTTTCACAGTTGCCCTTGCAGTGCTGGCAACCACCCAGGTAATCACCTCATGGTCACTTTTACCAATTAGTGGATGATTTGACACCTCATTTATAATTACATCCTCTGATGAGATGACCAAATCCAAGACCCTTAATCCTCGTGTGCCCTCTGTTACATACTGTCTGAGGTAATTATCCCTCAAAAACTCAAGAAACTCATTTTGTTTACTTCCAGTTGCTATCTCTTCATTCCAGTCTATATTGTCATAATTAAAATCACCCATAATGATCACCCTTTTCTTATTTGACTAGACATCTTAATATCACCACCATCCACATTACCCGGTCTATAACAACATCCCACCAAGTATTTGATTCTATTCACCTCTATCTCACACCATACTGCCTCAAAACCACTGGCCCTATTTCCTTCTTGCATCTCTACCTTGTATGGACATAACTCTTTCTCTATCATCAATAGCATCCCCCTCCCTTTTTACCCCTTCTATCCTCACGAAACATATCATACTCTTCCATCTCTATTCCTGTCAGGATGTCGTCCTCATCTAACCATGTCTCACTTATTCTGACAATCTTTGGGTGAACAGACACAATTAGTGCAACCATTTCATCCGCCTTGTTTCTTATACTTCTAGCATTGGTATACAAACACAACAGCTCATTTCTGGATATACAGCTAGTTCCACTGATACCACTCACTCGATGTGATCTCTCCATGCTGGACTGGGGCCATTTCCCTTTCTGCTTCTTCATTTTAGAACCCTTTTCAATTTCATCTGTTTCCTCTTGATCCCCGGTCATCCCATTTCTTTCCTGCCTACACATGCTCTCACCTCCTCTTGGAGCATCCACCTTTCTCACGCTGTGTACCCCTGTCCACCCTGAGCCTCCCCGTTTCCCTGCTCCTCTTGCACACCCATTCTCTCATTTTCTATACTCATACCACTCACTTCCCCATTCATTTCCACTTCTTCAATCTCTCCTGCTCTTCCACATCACTCCCCTCTCGATCTGATTCATTCTCTCTAATCACTTCTCTACCTTCCAGCAGCAGTCTCTCCAAGCGACTCACACCATAACCACTCAAATGCAGTCCATCGCTCCCATACAGCTGACTTCGTCCCTCAAACTCATTCCACACATTAACAAACTGTACTCCCATCTCCTCACACATTTCAGCCAGAATATCATTCATCATCCTTGCTCTCCACCTCATTTCACCACAATCATACCTAGGCAACACACTGACTACCCTTCCTGTCACACTATTCTCTTTTATCTTTCCAAGCGGCCTTCTGACATTCATTCTGACATGCTCTTTGTTCTCTCTCAAATCATTTGTACCAATTAATACAATTAACTCTTTTGCTCGCTCCCGCCTCATATCCAATGCCTCAATCACTCTACTCATTTTACCGCCTGGAAAAACATACCTTGTGCATTTTATCCTCTAGCACACCTTTAATAATGGAGTCGCCATACAACGCCACTCGCTCATTTTTCGTTAACTCTTTCATGCCAACATGATTTATTTTAATAGTTTTGACCTGAATTCTCTTAATTTCATTCTGCATCCATTTCATTTCTTGCCTTATCCAATCCAATTCAGAATCATGCGACATATTCTCTCTATCATTAAATCTTTCTAACTTCTAACTCTCGACCCCCTCTTCTCACTTTCCCTCTCATTCATCCTTCTTTGTTTCCTTACTTTGAATAAACTCCCTGAGATTTTTTTTAAGTCTCATCAACTAACTATTACTCATACTACATTTTTGTTATCTTACCAAGCGAGTCACCTTCCTTGCTGTTCTTTGTATTTTACATGCAATGATTATTACCACTCATCTTGTGCTACATCCATAATGCCTTCTTCTTTCAGATTGCATGCCTAACCTCTTTGTCCTTCCATTGCATTGAACATCTACCACATTTAACCTATTGACCTTTGGAATATATTCAGACATTGTCCCTGCTAGATAGTTCTTGAGTAGGGTTCAAGCATATTGATCTCCTTTCCATCCAATTCCATGATATGGCTGCAATCTATTTTATGGGCTTTTCATAATGATCTCTCAGGATCCTGTCAAGATTTTGGAATGTCCCCCTATAAGATCAGATCGAGAGAAATATAATTTTCAGAGTTTTTTAGATAGAAGATTTTAAAAAAAAAATAGAAAAGGGAAGAGAAACAACAAGTCACCATTCTTGAGAACTGCCCAAGGGAATGAGTAGATATTTTGCACAGAGAGTAGTGTGTTCATGAAAGACACTGACTGAGAGGATGAATGATTCAAAAGTGTGGTGTGATAGCTTTTGTAGCACCAACAGCAGACCTCATATGATGAGTCTCCTGATTAAATGGAAATCTTGTAATGATGATGATGATAAAAATACATAATAATAATGCCTAAATAATACAATGTTCATGCTTGTTTACCTTACCATATATTTTAGAAATTATGGACTTTACAACTGTGTTAAAAGTAGCTCTTTTAATTTACCGACGTTTCGATCTTTATATTAAGGTCATAATCTGGAGTATATACAAATATACAAGAACAAGCTGAGTTACATTACACAGTAAGCTAAAGAAACAATGATTTGATCACCAGTTATTCTACTGGCATGACCTCTATAAAAAAAAAAATTACAAATTAATTAATTAGAAACTACATCAAAGCTGAATTCTATTTAAGATAACATGAGAAAAACATCTTTCTTATAGCAATGATGTCCTATTTTTAACATTACAACTGTTATTTTTGATTTAGGATTCTGGATTATCTACAATCCTGTTTATAGTTAACTATTAGAGAGAAAGGTTCCGTGGGTAGAATATGTGCCTTCCATATACTTGGGATTTTTAGACCATCATTATTGTTCTGATTGGGGTGGTTGAGATAAGAATCTCATAGGCTTCCTTAAATTTGAGTTCATACCATGTTTTGGGGTGATGTAAACAACTGGTGCTTTTCAAGTCAATTCTATGTAAAGTGTTCAGGGCATGATCAGAAAGGCCAGCTTCACCATAGTTATTATATTTAATGTGTCGTTTATGTTCCTTTTTTCTGATAGGAATTGTGCATCCTGTTTCCCCTATATATGTTATATCACAGGTGCAATAAATACAGTATACTCCAGGGTGGGCCAGCAGAGAGAGTGGGTCTTTGGATGAGTTGAGTAAGCTTTTTAATTTTGCAGGAGGTTTAATGGTGGCTTTGAGGTTGTAGTATTCTGTTTATTTTATCTGATGTCCCTTTAATGTAAGGAATGGTTATAGTTTTATTGTAGTCTGGTTTATCTTTGTTTTTTATTGAGTTCTTGTAGAGAAATTTGTTAATAGTGTTTTGGCTGTAACCACTTTTTAGAAAAGTATTGCTGATAACTTTAAATTCATCTTTCAGTGCATGTTCATTGGAGCAGATCTTCAAAGCCCTGTTTTTTAGAGTATTAATGACACCTAGTTTTTGTGTTGGGTAGTAGTGGTGGTAAGAGTTTATGTGTATATATTGGCCACTATGTGTCGGTTTCCGGTAAACAGTGAAGGAAAGACTGCCAGAAGGAAGACGTGTATCTAGAAACGGAAGTGTGTTCTGTTTTTCAATCTCAATTGTGAACTGGATGCGTTTGTGTTATTTGTTTAGGTGGCTGAGGAAAGTGTCTAGTGTCTGGCAGCCATGGGATCAGGTCGGGAAAACATCATCAACATATCTATGCCAGATTTTGGGTTTTAAAGAAGAGGAATCTAGAGCATGTTGCTCAAAATGTTCCATATAAAAGTTAGCAATGGGATGGGGAGGAATAATGGTGAGTCCATGGCTGCGCCTTCTTTTTGTAGGTAGAAAGCGTTTTGCCAAACAAAATAACCAGAACGTAATACATGTGCAAAGAGCACCATGATATCTGGAGGGAATTTGTTCTGTAAAAGAAGGATTGCATCATTGATTGGGACATTCATAAAGAGGGCAGAGATGTCAAAACTGGCTAATAAATCATTCTTTTTCTAATGTAATGTCTTTGGGGGAATAGGAGGGGAATGACCTACCAACTCCTTGAGTGTTGCTGCTAATTTCTTGGCTAGGTGCTAATTCGGGCTATCTATACCTTCGACTATCGGCTGGAGTGGTGTGTTTTGTTTGTGTATCTTTGGTAGACTGTAAATTCTCTGGGAACAAGCGTAGTGCGGAAGTAGTTTTTTGACTGTATATTTAGGCTGTATCTTCTTGTTTACCATACATTTGTATGCTGTGTGATCAAATATTATTATTATTATTACATCCTCCATAGAGTCGACAAACTCATCGCGGGGGGGGGTTCATTCAACTGACGACATATTTATCATATAGAATCTTAAACTGCTTAACACTCCTTGCATTAACAACACATTTTATTGCATTTCATTGGTAATTGGTAATGCATTTCATTCACTGACAATTGTCCATGTAAAAAATCTACTCCTCGCCCTTCTTCACCACACTTTTACATAATTTCCAGGAATGACCTCTGGTTCTTCCCCTCCCACCTTCTACTCTTTTATAATCCCCTCTAGATTAATCTGATAAAATCCTCTCACTGACTTAAACATCTCTATCATATCACCTCTCTTCCTCTTATCCCAAAAACTTTGCAATCCACATTTCTTCACCCCTCTCCATAGCCAGCATTCCAAACTTCTGACATTGTCTTATTCACTCATTTCTGGACCCCTCTCCAATGTCTCCATATCACATTGAAAATCAGGTGACCAGATACGAACACAATAGTCCAAGTGTAGTCTGACCAGTGCCTTACACATTGCAATATGTCCTCTAAACTTCAGTCTACTGTCAATCATCACTCCCAAATCTCTAATCTTGTCCACTTCCTGCAGTACGGCACCTATCGATATAGTACACAGCCTTATATTTCTGCGCTACAAAATGCAACACTTGCACTTATTGCTATTAAAACTACAACCCCATCTTTTGTCCAAGTAAAAAGTCTATTCAAATCTTCCTGAAGGGAGTCAGCATCAGTAGTGCTACTTATAATTATTCCCAACTGTACATCATCAGCAAATAACTGAAGATCCTCAGTCAGTCCACATGATATATCATTTACAAACAAGTTAAACAGCAGGGGCTCAAGAACAGAACCCTGGAGCACACCACTGGTTACCTTTCTTTTTTTTTGAGACACTGCTCCATCATACACAACCTGCTGGTATCATTCAGAGAGCCAATCTCTGATCCATCTAACCAATATACTATCTATTCCCATCCTCTGTAGCTTGTACATCAACTTATTCATGGTCACCTATCAAATGCTTTTACAAAGTCTAAGAATATCACTGTGTATGATTCTCCCTTATCTAACACACTCGTCACCTTATCATAAAATGCAAGAAAATTACTAAAAGAGGACTTGCCCTTTACATTTCCATGCTGACCATCATAAAGATTGGTATGTCCATCAACCCAATTCTGTATTCTATTCTTTACCAATCTCTCCAACACTTTGACTACAACTGCAGTTATACAGACTGGCCTATAATTGGAGACTTCTGTCTTGGAACCTTGCTTGTGGAGTGGTACTATTTTGCTTTCTTTCCACTCCTTAGGAACCCTACCCACTGCAAGACTTTCATTAAAAACCAGGTCAAGGGCATAACAAACTGTGGTGCACATTCCTTAAGAATATGTGGAGATATGTCATCCATGTCGACTTCCAATTCTCCTAATATCCTAATACTTGCCTCTCTTCTATATATTGTACTGGATGATTTATACCAATACGATATACGCTGATAAAGTGCTCATTCAATAAATCCACTATATCCTTTGCAGCTGTTAGTCTGCTGCCATGATTATCCACCACTGTTAATCTGCCATAATTATTCTTCCTCTTGCTTGCCATGTAGTGGAAAAATTCCCTTGAACTGAGCAGCCAATCTCCTCTCATACTGCATCTTTTCTTTATTTACCATGTTCATCACCTTTCTAGCCTGTACTTTATACTCTTCATGGATCTAATTACCACCAACTGTCTTGCACCTTCTCCATAACATTTTCTTTTCCAGCACAGCTTGCTTAATTTTGCTGTTCATCCATTTCACTTACACTCTATTTACTTGCTTAACCCTCGGCATGCAGTCATACATTGCTTTTGTCAGATACTGCCTTGTGAGTTTCCATGCATTGTCAACATCTTTTCTGCTCAGCTCATCTACCCAATGCACTGATGCTATCTGACTACAGAGCTTCCTATAATCACCTGCTTTATATTCCACATGTATCCATTTTTGGCAGTCACCTTTTCTTGTTTAAAATTGGAGTACCTCATGTTCACTCTTACCAACCGGTGGCAGCGTCAACACTTCATTAACAACTAGATCTTGTGAAGTTATCTTAAGAATCTATATTATTGTTATTATTATTATTATTATTTGGATCAAAGAATTGGATGATCGTTTATGGAGAGAGAGAGAGGATAGGTGTTGTGTGGGCATTCCACACAACACCTATCAGCTCTTCGTAAACTCATTTATTGATAGATAATCAACTTATCACATCAACAATTCACTCCATTCAACTGACATGAGAAAAGCTCATATCTCATACACTTGCTAATCACATTTTTTTCCCAACTTAGAAGGATAAATACCATCAGAAATGCTGACACTAATTAAAATATTCTTCTAGAACTATTAAAGTAGTCACTTAAAGTTTCTTTCATGAAATCAGCTTTTAACAAATTGAGTAAATGGGTTATATGCAATTTAAGGAATGTGTGCGCTGTGTGTAGGGAGAAGTCATGAAATGCATTGGCAAAGAATATAGTGACTGATACTGAATGAATTTAGAAAGGAAGAAGAATGCGATATGATAATCACAAAGACATCTAAAGTAATTCCTCTGCAATGAGTCTGATTAATAATATTAATAATAATGTTCATTGTTATTTTTATCATCTGTATATTCCTTCACAGAGGTACTCACTAAAGGAAGTGTTATCTAGGTCCCAAAAAGTCAATCATATCCAATCTTAATAATGTGGACACATTGCAGCATCTAGACTTCATCATCCTCTCATCAAATGCATTCCACAAACCCACCTTTCCATAAAAAAAACATTCCATTGTGCAACTTCCAAAAGGGGACCTTCTCTTTGTTCTATAGAAAAATTTCTGCAGTGTCTGTTCAATATGTACTTCTCAACAATTTGTATGTCTCAATAATATTACTCCTCTTTCTCCAATATAACAAACTTTCTAGATTACTATGTCAATCTGTATCCACAGATGATTTTCTAATGTCCTGATATAATCTTTATTATCTTTCTAAAGGTTTCTCATCTCCTTCATGTGCATGTGATAGGATCATCACTTATACAATAAAAGACAGTACATTCTTATTTTTGCTAATGATCAGTATCCTTAACACCAATTGTAGCAAGCTTCTGAGTTTTGAAATGTATCCCATCCCCCCCCCCCACACTGTTTCAATTCCCTATCAACCATAACTCCAAGATCTCTTACCTATTTGCTTTCGACATATAATGCATGCTTTCTCTGGTCAGTCTGTAAACAGGACTGACCAGAGAATGCATGCATTATGCTAACCACAAGTATTATCTAGCTAGTTTTATCTGTCCTGTGGAAAATGATAACCTGAGTTTCAGGAAGTAAAGCCCCGTGACCTTTGTATAAGACTGACTAACTCTTAACTCACTGTCAGTTGGAAAGCTATAACAAAGGGTCTTCACATCCTAAACAACATTTGAGGATTTGAATCCAAATCTTTCTCATTGTGAACTTCAAAATTTAAAATCTTACATTTACTCATATTAAAAGTGTGATATCTTTTAGTTACTTGTATATGGAAATATGACTTCTGCATTACTTCCTCATTACTTCAACCTTGGTAACACTTCAGGGTCTGGCTCCCACTGATGAGATGAATAAAGATCAAAACCGGTTTGGGTAGTGGCACTTTCCATAATGCATAGCATTATACATGTCTGCAAGGTATGTTCATTACATTATAGGATACAAAAGCAATTGATGTGAAGTCATTAGCCTCTATACAAAAGTAGCCTAGTCATGAGGCGACTTTGCATGCAAACTTTGTTTGCTTACACTTGGATAAAGGATGAAATGAAGAATATAATTTCTTGGCATTTTTAATTTATAGTATAATCGAGTGAAAAACTTTCAACATAAGGTTTGACATCTTTTGGCTACTTGTATATGGAAATATGACTTCTGCATTACTTCAACCTCAGTATCAGTTCTGGGTCTAGCTCCCACCAAAGTGGTTTTCTGCTTTTGTGGGAAGTCTGCTGAATGAGAGTTTTGTTCTCGTAAGGGTTCTGCCTTGAGTAAACCATTGAGTATCTGTGGATTTGGGCCTGTTGGGATGGCCTGTATTACAGATGCCTTGGCAGATACTTTCCCCTGGAATATGAGCGGTTCTGCTCAGTGGTAGGGTGAACTTGTCAATGATCAGAGCCACTAACGAGTTAAATGATCATTCAGGTTGCTCATTGTTGGGTGATCTGAAGGATCACCTGAGTTTTTGGAAACATCCCCACATATAAATAAAATGTTGAAAGTCTGCTGAAGTGGTCTTGTGGCTGCTTTGGTGAATGCTTTTCCCTGGGTAATAAGCAGCTCTTCTCGGTGGTGGAGTGAGCCTGCCACTGCTGTGGCAGAGTGGGCATGTCACAGAGTGGAACCACTGCTGAGTTAATGATCGTTTGGGTCACTCAGTGTTGGGTGATCTGAAGGATTGCCTGAGCTTTTGCAGCCCCCCCCCCTTTACCTTTACAAAGGTCAAAACTGGTCTGGGTAGTGGCCCTTCCATAATGCATAGCATTATACATACCACAAGGATATGTGCATTGCATTATGGGATACTAATGCAATTGATGCAAAGTCATTAGCCTCCATATACAAGTAGCTCAGTTGTGAAATGACTTCATGCACAAACTTTGTTTGCTTACACCTGGATAAAGGATGAAACCAAGAATATAATTTCTTGCCATTTTTAATTTATAACATTGTACAGTACTGATACCATTTCTGTTATCCAAATTTGCACCTTGTCCAAGGTTAGCTTATCCCCTTAAACACAATAATCCAGATGTAATCTGATCAGGGCTTCATAATGGAATCACCACTCTTCTATCAATGCTAGCATCCTTCTCAGTATTGCAGCAATCCTGGGTTAAATTCACCATCTTTGCAATATATCCCCCTAAACTTGAAGTTATTGTCAATCACTCTCCTCTTGCACTTCCATCACTGCAAAGTCCGTTACCTACTTCACCTAATCTAGTACAGTTCCATCAACAGTTTGAAGCCTCCCATCAATAGATTCCAAATTTCAAGATCCTACATTTAGTTGAATTAAACTTAGATCCACGCTCATATTCCATCTATCCAGTTTTTTAAAAATCTTCATGAAGGACAATCACATCTAACTATTATGAATAATCCTTCCCAACTTCACATCTGCATACAACTTAATATCTTCCTGCAGTACATTGACAATGCAATTAATATACAGTTTAAACAATACAGGTCTGAGTATTGAGCCACATGTTACCCAACTTGTAACTTTCTGCTTCTTTGATAAAATCTCCCTCGTACACAACTCTGATATAACTGACAGCCAATTCCCAATCCAATTCACTAACCTGCCATCTAAACCGCTGCTATAATTTAAATATTATTAGCCTATCATGTGTCACCCTGTCATATGTCTTGTAAAATTCAAGAAAATGGCAGCATATGCCTTTCCTTCATCAAATGCTCATTACATTTGGTCACCTGGGGGGGGGGGGGTGATTATGAAGACTTCAGGATACAGCTTGCAGGTGTATCATGGAATGAGGAGATAGCTGGACAAGAGATCAATGCAGCTTCGGGAATTTTCAAGAACTATCTAGTAGATGCAATGTCTAAATGTATTCCAAGGGTGAGAAGGTTAAATAAGGTAGGTGTGAAATGGATGAATAAAGAGAATAAGCATGCGATACAGAGAAAAAGAGCATTATGGAGACAGCATAAGAGAAGTGGAAATAACCAATTCAATGAAGACTACAAAGACCAGGCAAGACGAAGTGAGGGTAGCTAAAGAGAGGTATGAACAGCAGTTAGCTAATGAAGCCAAAAAGAATCCTAGGGAGTTCTTTCGATATGTAGCCAGCAAAAGAAAGAAAGAATGATTATGGAAGGATGACATTGACTGAAGAAAATGGTATAAAGACAGCTGTTGCAGAAGGTGTGGTGGAGATACTTAATGAATAGTTCATAAGGATCTTTCAATATTGTGAAGTGACTTCATGGAGAGATTGAGAGCAGTTGATGATGGGGAAGAGAGACTAATTGTAAGTGAGCAACAGGTGTATGGGGAGTTGAGAAAACTAGATGTAAATAGCTGTGGAACTTGATAATATATCACCGCGTATTCTGAAGGAATGTGCCAGAAAGTTGACACCTGCCTTGACATATTTTTTTAATATAAGTCTTGCACTGGGTCAAGTTGTTAAGGAGTGGAAGGATGACAAGATTTTGCAGCTTCATAAGGGAGGCGATAGACCTCAAGAATCATATTATAGGCCTATCTCTGTGTGTCAGGTGTTGTGGTTAAGTTGTTGGAGAAGCTTGCGAGAACTAGGATCCAGAGTTGGGTTGACAACAACGGTATTATCTTTGATGTACAGCATGGATTTCCTAAAGGGAAGTCATGTTTTAGTAATCTACTTACTTATTACAATAAAGTGACTGCTTCCTTGGACAGAGGAGAAGGATACACAGTAATATACTTGGATTTCGCAAAGGCTTGTGATAGATTACCTCATGATAAGTTGACAGTCAAACTAGAGCAGATGGGGTTGGATATTAGATTGGTGCATTGGATTGGAGACTGGCTATCTGATAGGTATCAACAAGTTGTGTATGGGGGGACGATATCCATGAAAAGGAAAGTTACTAGTGGTGTGCAGGGGTCTGTTTTAGGGCCATTGCTGTTTAACTTGTATATTCATGATATTGGAGAAGATTTGGATGGAAGTATTCAGTTGTTTGCAGATGATGCAATCATCTGCAAACAACTGAAAGTTGGGATGAACCATGAAGAGTAGAGAAGATGTTGTGGCCTTACAAGAAGACTTGAATAAATTGAGTGATTGGGCACGGGAATGGGGATGTGAGTTCAATGTTGCAAAATCAAAGGTTTTAAAATTTGGAAAACAAAAATGGGATGCAGAATTTATGCTTGGTGAGGATATATTGTCGGAGGTGGAGGAAATAAGAGATCTGAAGGTGATAGTGGATAAGGATCTGAAATTCAGAGGACACATAGCCAAAATTGTGAAGACAACACAAAGACTTCTGGGAATGATGGGGAGGACACTGACTTGTAGAAGTAGGGAGATTCTTGTTCCATTGTATAAGGCTTTGATTGTGCCACACATGGACCATTGTGCCCAGATTTGGTCACCTGGTTTTCAGAAGGACAAAGAGATGTTGGACAAGCTCCAGAGGTAACTGACTAAGGTAGTTTCTAACCTCTAGAATGTCGAGTATGAGGAAAGATTGAAGAGATGCAACTTGCAGAGTCTGGTGGACAGGAGGAAGAGAGGAGATATGATAGAGACCTACAAGTTAGTAAGGAGTTGTTATAGGATTAATGCTGGTTCTACAAAAAATAGTGGGAAATTAGGGGAGAACCAGAGGTCATCCCTGGAAACTGTATAAAGAGGGTGTGAGTAGCAGGTTTTTTCGTGCAGAGTTGGGAATGATTGGAATGCCTTGCCTGAGAGTGTGCTGTCTGCAGAAAATCTGAGTGTGTTTAAAACACAGTATGATGAGCTGCGTGTGTATGATAAAAGGACCTCCTAGAGTCTTTGACTCCATGGGGGTCTTGGGTGGTAATAATAATAATAATACACTATTATAAAAGGTAATCAGATTGCTAAAACAAGAGCTTCCCTTCACAAATTCAAGCTGATCTTAACAGATAACATTATCGTCATCTGTCCAATGCTGTATACTGTCTCTCACTAATTTCTCCAAAGCCTTAATAATTACGGAAGAAATACAAAGTGGTCTAAGTATAACACTTCAATTCTGCCACCACTTCTATGCAAGGGCATATTTTACCCCCACCCCCCATTCCACTCCTTAGGCAGTTTTCCCATAAACAGACTCTAAGATGGTTCCAAGCTCATTCTCTTAAAACACATGGTGAAATCCCATCCAGTCCCCATTGTCTTATTAACATCCGGAGTACTTAGTATTTGAAATGCACTCTCCTCTTGCACTTTCAAACCTTGAACCCTTTCCATCCTTCTAGTAATAGTGCTTCTTTTCCAGGATGAAATACTCCAATAAAGTGATCATTAAACAGCTTGACTATGTCTTCTGCCTCAGTCACTCTACTTCCATTTTCATCTAATAATGTCATTCTTCCACAATCATTTCTTCTCTACTGTTCAGATAATGAATGAAAGAATTCCTTCAGATTTTCCATGGATCTCAGGTTTAATTTCTTCTCATATTCAAGTTTGCCTTCCTTAACATGATAGTCACTTTCCTAGCCTGAGTTTTATATTCATCATACAACTGCTCTCCACTTTTCTGCTTATACTTTTTCCCATAACCTATTTTCATTTGCAATTCCTGTTTAATATCATCAGGCATTCACTTTACATCAAATCATGTTCTCTTTTTCATTTGAGATATACAACTTGTCATTACCTAATAAATATTTCTTCACTAATTGCCAGGCACTGGCAATAGCCTTTCCCATTCTTCATCAATGGAACTGTCCTAAACTGATTTCAAAGATTATTATAATCATCTGCCTTATAATTCCACATAATTCCCTTTCTTCTCGACACTTCTGCATATCTACTTGTCCTACAAGTCAAGATCACATAATCACTCTCTCTCCAACTTGCAATCAGATCCTCTGATGCTAGGACCCAATCAAACATTCTTGAACTGCTTGTGCTTTCTACTGTATGCTGTCTGAAGCATTTGTCTCTCAAGAATTTCAGAAATTCCATTCCTTTATTGCTATATGCATTATCCTCTTCCAAGTTTATACTGCTTTAGTGAAAATCTTCAATAATAATCACTCATTTTGCACTTGTCAAACTCAACTGCCTAAATATTTCCTATGTTTCACTCTCTGTGTTCCCTGACCGGTATCACCATCCCAGTAAATATCCTGTCCTGGATGCTTACCCCATATGAGTTGAAGAAAATGGCCTAGTACTTCCATTTTGACACCATGAAGAATACTTTTTAAGCAAGATATTGTAACAAAACTTACAGTTAAGCATACCTACTCAACTACTCTGCCTAAATTAAAGAAAACACCACCAATAATGATTAATAATATCACAAATATTTACTGCAAATAAACACTCATCTGATCACATGCAATGGTGCTGCTGCTTTAAAGTATTATTATTATTATTATAGCAGTGTCTCCATGGAGTCAAAAGACTCGTTGCAGGAAACCCTACATTGATACATTAACCATTATTTACAGAATACTTATCATACTTCTCTTTAAATTCATTCACAGATGAAGCAGTCACAACCACCTTTGGAACTGTGCAACGCATTCCACCCATTCACAACCCTCCAAGCAAAAAATTTAATCCTAACACCCTTGTTAACCACACTCTTACATAATCTCCAGGGATGGTCCCTCATTCTCTCCCTTCCTGTACTGGTCTTAAAAATGTCATCAGTATTAATCCTATAAAATCCCTTTAATAATTTATATGCCTCTATCATATCTCCTCTCCTATGTCTATCAGCTAGTTTTTGGAGCCTGCAGATCTTCAATCTATCCTCGTAGGGAACATCCCACAGACCTGCAACAATCTTTGTAACTCGCCTCTGAATCCTCTCCACCATTTCTTCATCACCAAGAAATGCAGGTGACCAGATCTGTGTGCAATAGTCCAAATGCAGTCTTATTAATGCCTTATAAAGTGGAATGATAACTTCCTTATCTCTGCTTGATAGTGTGTTCTTCAACAATCATGTAATTTGATGTGATTTTTGGCAATCTTTGCAATATGTCCTTTAAACTGAAGTTCTCTGTCCCCAATAACTCCCAAGTCCCTTGTCTCATCAACTTCTTGCAATTCAGTTCCATCAATATAGTAAACAGCATGTGATCTCACCCTCCCAAAGTGCATCACCTTACACTTAGCCACGTTAAACTGGCAGCCATTTACCTTAGTCCATACCGTCAGCCTATTTAAGACATCCTACAGGATATCTACATCATCTGAATTGACTATCACTCTTCCTAATTTTGCATCATCAGCAAACAAGTTGATATTTCCTTTCAAAGTATTCCCAATAATTGATGTACAAATTAATTATCTTCTCCTAGACACAGCTCCTCCATAAACCACTCTTTGATATCTATCCACCAGCCACCCTCTAATCCAAATCACTAGCTTCGGATCCATACCCATTTGCTCTAATTTATGCAACAGAGTTCCATGTGGAATCCTGTCAGATGCCTTTGCAAAGTCCAGCAGTATCACTGAGTAAGATTTCCTTCATCCAACTCCACTGTTACCTTATTATAGAAAGTAAGAAAGTTACTGAGGCAAGATCTACCCCTTCACAAAACCATGTTGTCCCTTATAAAGTATCATATTGCTGTCCACCCAGTCCTGAATTCTAATTTTACCAATTTCTCCAAAACCTTAACCACCACTCCAGATATATTGATTGGTCTATAATTTGTAACCTCTGTCTTGGAGCCTCCCTTATGCAGTGGAATTATTTTCCCCTCTTTCCACTCTGTTGGTGCTTGACCAGAACTGAGGCTTAAATTAAATAGCCTGGATAGAGGAGGTGCTAATTCTCTTGCACATTCTCTTAACACATGGGCCGATATGACATCTAACCCAATGGCAGTGTTAACATTAAGGTTCTGTAATATATTAAGCATCTCTATTTCATCTATCTCTAGACTCATCAGTCAATGACACATTCACTGCAATATCACAACCCAGATGTACACTTTTGCAAAATGATCACTAAGCAACTCAACTATTTGATTTGCTTCTATAATTTCTCTACCATCAATACTTTTGAAAGTAATCTTTCCATGGTTATTCATCCTTTTACTTGCCACATAGCGAAAGAACTCCTTAGGGTTTCTTTTGGATTCATCAGCTAGCTTCCTCTCATAATTAGCTTTCGCTTTCATTACCATACAGGTTACTCTCGTTGCCTGTACCTTGTACTGCTCATGGGAACGCTCATCTCCATTTTCTTTATACTTCCTCCACAATCTTTTTTTTATCAGCAACTCCTGCTTAATAATATTAGTCATCCATCTTACTCCTACTTGATTTTTCCTTCTGACTATGGGAATACAGTCTGATACAGCTTTCTGTAAATACTCCTTGACAATCTCCCACGTACCATCAACATCTCTTCTCTTCAAATTCTCATGCCATAGCACTGCTGAAAGCTGACTTCTCAGCTTGTCCTAATCACCAGCCTTGTAATTCCACATATACACCTTCTTAACAGAATATTCAGCACCTCTTACAATCTCCCTGGTCAACACCACATGATCGCTTTCCCCAAGTGGAGACAGTGTAACTAAATTACTTATTGATATGTTTTCTGATGTTATAACCAGATCTAACGCTCTTGAATCTCTTGTCCCTTCCATTACATGCTGTCTCAGGTAGTTATCTCTTAACAACTGTATAAACTCCATTTTCTTTGTTCCTTGTGATCAGGGTCTTATACAATGGAATGATAACTGTTTTATCTCTGCAGGTCAGTGTCCTTCTCATTATTGCAGCAATCCTCTGTGTTAACTTCACCACCTTTGCAATATGTTCCCTTCTCCTAATCTATGTCCCCAAAGTTAAAATCCCCCATAATGATTACTCGACCTTAATTCATCATGCTAATTTGTCAATACATACTATCTACATTCTCCCTTATACCCCTTGGATTATAACAACAACTGATTACATATTTCGCCCTGTTGATCTCTGTCTCACACCAAACAGCCTCAAATGAATTGTTCTCCACATGCCCATCACCTTGAGGCACTTCTACCTTTTTTGGTTTTAACGCTTCATCTATCATTAGTAGAACTCCTACTCCATTCTGCCATCTCTGTCCTGCCTGAAAATACTGTACCCCTTACATTCAATCCCTATAACTATATCATTCTTAGTTAACAAAGTCTCACTAATTCCTATCATTTTTGGCCAAGTTGTACTAAGTAATGACAAAAATTCTTCGCACTTATTCCGAATACTTCAAGGTTTAGTATACATAAACTGCAGTACTCCCTTCCTCCCATAATCTCCTTGTGTGTGAGTCAACCCACTCTGTATACTGTTAATTTTCTGTGAACAATTAATCCCAAATTCACAGTGATTCAAATCCTCAGCTGACTCTATCACCTGCCTCCCTAGCAAATCCCATTTCCCTGTTTTTGACCATTTACTCTATCCTTTATCAATAAATATTCTAAATGCCAAGCACCCAATCCATTTAAGTGCAAACCATCTCTCTTAAAATACTCCTTCCTTTTATCAAACTCGTCCCAGACATTCATAAAATGAATATTCAGTTTCATTTCTTTGCAAAAGCTTTTGCACAATCTTTCCATTCTCGCTCTTTGCATTCATTCATTAAATCTTTCAAATTCTGTCTCATAGAAAATCTTTTGCTACTAGATCATTTGTCCCTATAACTGCAATAATCTCACTCGCTCTATCTTTCTGCAATTTCACAGCCTCAGTTACATCCTTAATCTTTGACCGATAACACACTTTAATTACTCTACCATTCTTCACACAATTAATTATTGAATCACCATACAGCACAATATCTTTTTTTGCTCCTTTTTAATTTGACATTCTGATGCTTGTTTTTGTCCCTGATCTTCTCTCACAATCTTTTGTATATCGCTTAGCAATCTCTGTGTATGTATTTCTGCACTATTTATTCCATGCACACACTCACTTAATCCATTACTAAATAATCTGTCATTCTCATTCCTTGTCATTCTTAATCCTCCCCCCCATACTTTCTATTCTATATAAAACACTAGAACATATTGGAATGCTATAAGATAGACTATACAATTTGGTCAGATCAAAATTATAAAATATATTACAGTCATTTAAAAATGTCAGTTCCTTTGTCTCAGGAGAACTTGCACAATGCATTTACTCCACATGCTTCTATCAGTTACATTGGGATATGGCTGTATAAAAAAGGCATGTTTCCTATGAGATTGATGGCAACTAACTGTGAAATTTTAATGATCACTTACACTTGGGACATTAGACAAACCAGATGTATCATCATATACTATACTAAAACTTTGGTGTTTATACGAGTCAATTAATACAGGCAAAACAGTTGATACATTAGAAGATGTGAAATAGACTGCATAATCTTTCTTTTCTACCTTGACATCAGATTCAAGAGGTGATACCATAGACACACAAGATTATAAAGATGTTAAGTAATCTGGATTGACATCCCTAGTAACTACAGAAGAAATGGTTGACTCAGATGACATATCAAAACTAGAAAATAAAGGATCGATGTCATCACTACCCAAGATTTTGATTGGCAGGCGAGAATTAACTGCAGCATCAGAAACTGAATGGGACAATACACTGGTATGCACACATTCACCTGAATTGATGAAAGGATTGTTGACATCACTACCCAAGATTTTGATTGGCAGCTGAGAATTAATTGAAGAATCAGAAACTGAAAGGGATAATACGCTGATATGTACACATTCACTTGACAGTTGGCCTTCAGCAACCAGGTCAATGCTACCTAGAAAGTTGATTTAGATGACCATACTCATTTGGCAAGTCTGTCTCCTTATCCTTTAATGATACCAAGTCATTTAAAACACTGTTAACTTGAGTTGTCAAATGTTGTTTACAAATATTTATCCAGTTTAATTTTACTAAGTGGGATAGAAACCAGCATTTCAAGATGCTTAACCTCTGACAACGACTGCCTTACATTATTTATATCAGACTTATTGGCCATTTGAGTCTAAGTCCATCATAGGTCTTTTTGACGATTCCCCTTGTTGACACATACTTATCTGGATTTCCTTCTTTGAATTCCGTTTTCTTTGGCTAAACACAATATTATTATTAATAATATTATTATGGCCTCCATGGAGTCAAAAGACTCATCATGAGAGGTCCTTCCTAAGAAACACAAAGTCTATCAAGACTCATCGAGGGGAAGTCCCCCCCCCCTCCCAAGAAACACAAAGTCTATCATACTACTCCCTGAACTCATTGACCGTTCTCGCTATCACTACTCCACCAGGCAATGCATTCCACGGTTCAACCACCCTCCATGTAAATAAACCACTCCTCACCCTCTTGCTCACAGTTTCCTTTCATAATTTCCAGGAATGGCTTCTTGTCATCACTCCTTCCTGCTGTTCAACCAAGCGAAAGAACTCCCCAATGTCAACCCTGTAACCACCTCTCAACAGTTTAAAAGTCTCAATCATATCACCTCTCCCTCTTCTATCCACCTAACTCTGCAGTCCACATTCCCTCAGCCGATCCTCATAACTATCATTGTACAGTCCTGAAACCATCTTTGTTATTCGCATTTGTACCTTTCCACAGTTAATTTATCCCCTTCAAATCCTGGGGACCAAATCTGAGAACAATAGTCCAAGTGGTCTGATCAGGGTCTTATACAATGGAATGATAACTGTTTTATCTCTGCAGGTCAGTGTCCTTCTCATTATTGCAGCAATCCTCTGTGTTAACTTCATCACCTTTGCAATATGTTCCCTAAATTTCAGGCTTCTATCAATCATCAACCCCAGATCTCTTGTCTCCCCTACTTCCTCCAGTATAACTCCTCCCATAGAGTATGCAGTGTTCCATCGATGTTTCCCAAAAACCTCAAGACCTTACATTTTTCTCCATTAAACCAACAAACCCATTCATTTGCCCATCTATCTAGCTTATTCGAATCCTCTTGCAGGGCTGCCGCATCTGCACTATTACTAATAATCCTTCCCAGCTTCGCATCATCTGCAAACAACTAAATATCCCCTTGCAATCCACTGACAATATCATTGATATAAAGGTTAAACAATATAGGTCACAGTACTGAGCCCTGTGGGACCCCACTTGTAACCCTCTGCTCCCTTGAAACTGCCCCACCATACACAACATTCTGATACCTATCGGACAGCCAATTATGAATCCAGTTGACCAATGTGACATCCAGACCCATGTGTTGCAACTTAAATATCAGCTTATCATGTGGCACCCTGTCAAATGCCTTCGCTAAATCTAAGAAAATGGCAGTTATATGCCTTTCTCTCATCTAATGCTCTTGTAACTTTATCATAAAAGGCTAGCATATTGCTAAAACAAGAGAGAGCGCCCCTTCACAAATCCATGTTGACTCTCACAGATAACATTACCCTCATCTGCCCAACGTTGTATATGGTCCCTCACTACTTTCTCCAAGATCTTACTAACTACTGATGACACACAAACTGGTCTTTAATTAGACACTTCCAGTCTGCTACCACCCTTATGCAATGGCACTATCTTACTTTCCAACAGCCAGACTTTCATTGAAAAGCCAGGTCAAAGGCACTGTCAGTTCCCTAGCACATTCTCTCAAACCACGTTGTGAAATACCATCCAGTCCCACAGCTTTACTGACATCCAGAGTACTCGGTATTCGAAACACACTCTCCTCCTATACCTCTAAACCTCGAACCTGCCCTATCCCTCTAGCATTAAAACTGACTCCTCCAGGATGAAATACTCCAATAAAGTGGTAATTGAACAATTCTACTATGTCCTCTGCATCAGTCACTCTATTCCCATTTTTATCCACAGTCATTTCTCCTCTTACTGGCCACATAGCTAAAAAATTCCCTAGGATTTTCTTTGGATCTTAGGACTAATCTCCTCTCATATTCATGTTTCGTCTTCCTTACCATACTAGTCACTCTTCTGGCCTGTGTCTTATATTCTTCATGCATCTTCTCTTCACCTGTCTCCTTATATCTCTTTCGCAGCCTCTTTTTTGCATGCAATACCTGTTTAATATTGTTTGTCATCCACTTTACTCCAAATTGTGTCCTGTTCTTCACTTGTGGTATACAACTTACCATTGCTGCTAACAAATATTCTTTCATAATTTCCCACACACTAATGATATCTCTTCCTTCCAATTCCTCCCTCCATGAAACCTCCCCAAGTTGACATCTTAGACTATTATAATCACCTGCCTTATAATTCCACATACGTTCCTGTCTCTTTGATACTCCTGCATGTCTATTCATTTTTCCAAGTCAAAACCATATGGTCACTCTCTCCAACTGGTGGGAGAGATGTCATCTCAGTTATTATAAACTTTTCTGATGCTATTCGCAATGGATGCGGTGCAGAAACTGCTACATGTATGCACCGAAAAATGTGAAGGATCTGTGGTCGGTCTGGCAAAATGAGAAGAAAGAAAATGGCGACGTATGTGAGAAGTGTCGGGATAGGCTGGAGCGTTTAGGAATGGAAGCAGACATCGGGACCGTAGCGGAAGAACTTCGGCGGGAGTTTATGAAAATGAAAAATGACCTTCATCTTCTTCATGAGGAAGTGGAAGTGATCGGTAAGGAGATTCTGGAAGTTAAAGCTGAGTTTAATGTGTTAAACAGAGAAATTAGGACTATAGAGATTACTTTAGCTGAAGTAACTAGAACAGGATTACATATGGGTGAGTCTTTGAATGATTCAGTAATAAATAGTATGGGAGTGATTGGGAGTCAACATAATAAAACCACAAGTGGCCTAGAAGAAATGAGATGTAGTGAGAGTGGGGGGGTAAGTAATAGAGAGTTGAGTAATGAAGCTGGGAGAGTCATGCTGAATAGTGTAGAGAATGAGTCCATGAGTGTGGACTTGAATGAAGTTAAGAGTGGTAAAATATATGGTGATTCTATGATTAAGGATATGGAGAGTGGTATGCATGAGGAGTGCTGGGCTGATGGGACAATAGAAAGAGTGGCTTTAGCGATAAAGAGAGGGCATGAAACAGACAAGATGATAGTTATGGTGGGTACGAATGACCTGAGAGGTAGTATAAATCGGGTAGGAAAAGATTTAAGAACATTATTAGATATTGTGAAGAGGAAAAGTGTCAATGGGAGAATAGTGTGCGTGCTGCCTCGTTTTGACAATTACGAGTTAAGTAGACGAGCAATGATAATGAATGATATGATTGCAAGAATGTGCAGAAAAAGAGGTCTGGAGTTTGTTGATGTTTGGAGTGTGTTTGAAGGAAAAAGGCAGTTGTATGCTAGAGATGGACTGCATCTTAACATGGAAGGACATAAGCGATTGAAGGAGTTATTGTTTTCTGAACAGGTTGAAGTTATTGGGCAGGGAAACTAATATTGAAAAGGTTGAGTGTAAGAGAGAGAAACTTTAGCACTGATTGTGTATTTATTGATCCTTATAGGCAGAATAAATTGCAGAAGAGAGGGGATAAAAATCGGCATAGGACTACGGTAGTCAGTGACTTATATATCAGTTCTAAAGCCGGTACAAGATTTAGAGGGAATCTGCAATTTTTGTATACCAATGCTAGAAGCATTCGAAATAAGAGAGAAGAATTTTTGGCATTAGTCAGTGAAATCTCACCAAAAGTTGTAGGCATTAGTGAAACTTGGCTGTCAGCAGAAGATGTGGTCACTGGAATTGAATGTGAAGGGTACAGTATTTTCAGGGAGGATAGAGAAGATAGAACAGGAGGAGGAGTACTGTTGATGATAGCCGATGTGTTGCAGCCAAAGAAAGTAGTATATCATGATGATAGACATGTGAATGAGAGTTCATTTGAGGCAGTCTGGTGCGAAATAGTGACCAACGCAACCAAATATAGAGTTGGATGCTGCTATAGGCCAGGGAGTACGGGGGAAGATATTGAATTCATGCATCAGCAACTTAGTGCAATGAGTGAAGGCTTAGTGATTATTATGGGGGATTTTAATTATGGTGATATCAATTGGAAGGAGGAAATATCACGTAGCAAAAAGGAAATGGAGTTCATACATCTTCTACGAGATAATTACTTGAAACAGCACGTAACTGAAGGGACACGTGGTGTGAGAGTGTTGGACCTGGTTATTGGTTCAGAGGTTATATGCATAAGTAAGGTGTCCTCGTTACCTCCAGTTGGTGAAAGCGATCATGTGGTATTGACTTGGGAGGTTGCAAAATCTGTGGATTTTTCTATTAAGAAGGGGTATGTACGGAACTACAGGTTAGGCAATTATAACAAGCTTCGGAGTGAGCTTGCAGCCATCCCATGGCAAAACATATTGCAAGGGAAAGATGTTAGCAGTGCTTGGGATAAAATCAGCGGGTATCTGAGGAAAGCAATATCAGATTGTGTCCCTATGATCAGGAGGTCAAACAAGGCAGGCATTAGATGGATGAGCAGTAGTATCAAGCTTGAACTGCAAAAAAAGAAAATGTTATGGAGAATTTACAAGGAGAAGGGCGATCAGGACACCCATGAGCAGTACAAGGCTCAAGCTAGGAAGGTTACCAGCATAGTAAGAAAAGCTAAATCAGATTATGAGAAGACCTTAGCCAAAGAGATCAAGGGTAATCCCAAAGAGTTCTTCCGCTATGTGGCAAGTAAGAGGAAGAATGACTTCGGAAGGATAACCTTAGTGGGTGCTGATGGTATTGAGGTGACAAAATCAGATGTAATAGTCGAGTTACTGAGTGATCACTTCTCAAAAGTCTATCACCCAAGTGAGGATATCTCTATACCTACAGCAATACCTAATGTGAGAATTGAAGCTAAAGAATCAGAGGTATTAAATATATTGCGAAACTTAAATGCAAACACTGCGGTAGGCTTAGATGGAATATCAGCTCGGGTGTTGCGTGAATGTGCAAATGAATTGTCAACCCCTCTTACCTGGATATTTAATTTAAGTTTGAACTCTGGTATGGTCCCTAGGGAGTGGAAGTTAGGCAAAGTGGTTCCTTTGCATAAGGGTGGCTCTAAAACTGCGGTATAGAATTACAGACCAATCACCATCTCAGGAGTAGTGGTAAAAGTATTGGAAAAGTTGGTTAAAGACAAAATTCAAGAATGGGTGGATCAGGATATGATACTCTATAGAGGCCAACATGGTTTTGTTAAAGGTAGATCCTGCCTTAGCAATCTATTAACTATCCATAATAGAATAACATCAGAGTGGGACAAAGGAACTGGCTACACAGTGGTACTTCTGGATTTTGCTAAGGCTTTTGACAGGATACCCCATAGAACACTGTTACGCAAATTGGAGCAGATGGGAATGGATATTAAATTGGTGATATGGATAGGAGAATGGCTCAGGGAGAGATACCATAAGGTGGTGTATGGAGGAGCCGAGTCCAGAATGAGGCAGGTGACCAGTGGTGTGCCTCAGGTCTCTGTGCTTGGGCCAATGTTGTTTAATTTGTATATAAATGATATAGGAAACGGCTTAAAGGGAGATATTCAGTTGTTTGCTGATGATGCAAAGTTGTGTAGTGCAATAAAAAATCAAGCTGATGTTGAAAGTTTGCAGGCGGATTTAAATAAGCTGGTAAAATGGGCAAAAGAAAATGGATGTCAGTTCAATGTGGAAAAGTGTAAAGTCATGCATTTTGGGATTAAAAGATTACCAGCTGTGTACTACATCAATGGAAAGGTACTCCAAGAGATTGATGAGGCTAGGGACTTAGGGGTATTGGTAGATAGGGAGATGAAGTTCAGAGGACACATTGCTAAGGTGTCCAAGATTGCACATAGGATTACTTGGTTGTTGAGGAACACACTGACATCCAGAGATAAAGAGGTTATTATTCCCCTTTATAAAGCATTGATACTTCCACATTTGGATTACTGTGCTCAGGTCTGGTCACCTGGATTCCTTGGAGATCAGGAGGCTGTGGAGAGGGTTCAGAGAAGAGTGACCAAGTTGGTGAGTGATATAAAAAATACTCCCTACATTGATAGATTGAGAGCTTGTGGATTGCAGAGATTGGTTGATAGGCGAAGAAGAGGTGATATGATAGAAACATTCAAATTACTAAAAGGTTTTTATAGGATTGATGCAGGGGAAATGTTTCAGCTGTGTGATAGTGATGGAAGAACAAGAGGTCATCTCTGGAAATTAAAGAAGAGTGTGGTTAACAAAGGTGTCAGAACAAGGTTTTTTGCCTGGAGGGTGGTGAATGAGTGGAATTCATTGCCTGACTTAGTTGTGAGCTCTTCGTCTGTAAATGAATTCAAGAAGAGATATGACAGATATTGTTTTGCTAGTTTGGGTCTCCCGCGATGAGTCTACTGACTCCATGGAGATACCCGTAATAATAATAATAATAATAATAAACCAAATCCAAAACTCTTGAACCTCGTGTTCCCTCTATTACATGTTGCCTAAGACATTTGTCCCTCAAGAATTCCAGAAATTCCATTCCCTTATTGCTGCATGCATCTTCCTCTCCCCAGTTTATACTACTGTAGATAAAATCTACCATAACAATCATTCTTCTTGCACTTGCCAAACTCAACTATCTAAACATTTCCTGGTCCCCACCCTCTGTACTCCTAGGTCTGTAGCAACACCCCACTAAATATCCTGTCTTACCCACCTCTACCTCACACCATATGCTTTCAAAATCATTAGTGTCACTGCCTTCCAAAGTCTCCACTCTTAGAGGACATAGGTCGTCACTTATCATAAGCAGTACTCCACCACCACCACACTTTCCCTTCCTATCCTGCCGAAAAATGCTGTACCCAGCGACTTCTATTCCTGTTATTATGTTATCTTCTGTCAACCATGTCTCAGTGATCCCAATAATTTTTAGCCAGGCTGATACTATCTGTGCCACCAATTCCTCTCCATATGACTCTGCATGTTCGGTTTCCCTGCTTCCTAAAGATCATACCTGAAGCTCCCTGCTGTGTGCCTTCCACAGAATCATAGCACTTAATAGCAACTTCCAAAAAATCTTTAATTTTTAGCAACTCTGCAGCTTTTAACAATGATGGACGCATATCCCGTGAAATATTAATTTCTCCATGGTACATATATTGCACCATCAACCTTAAGTCATTAAACTTGATATCACTTAATGTCACAATAGGATGATTACTTGAGTTCTCTAAAAATAAGCTGTATAGAAGAGAGCTGCTTGCAGATAGAACCATTTTGTGAGCTTTGAGGGTTATTCCCTCACAAGATAATGTTGCATCCACTAAACTTTCACTAGCAAGTAATTTATCAAAAGAAGTTAATATATTAGATTTGTGATTATGCCCTTTCAAGCAAATTTTCTGTGATCTTGTTATCATATTGAGTTCTGAACTAGGATTAAAATAAAATACTCATATTAGGATTCTTTAACCAGAAAATTAGGAGTTTAACATAACTTTCGTTCTAGTTCAATTTGTATCTTTGATGAACCACTTACATGGAGTATTATCTAATAAAGTAACTTAGTATACAAATAATTTAAGTTTAAATAATTTATATACCAAGTTCTTTTTTTTGTCAGTATACCAAAATCATTTAATCAGTGTGCAATACATATACAAATGGAATCTTCTGTTATTTCATGTTGTCAAAAATATTCAATTTCTTTAAAAAATAAAAATCTTAGAATCTTAAGTAATTAATGATGTAATTTACCTTTAACACATGTGGGTAAAGCAGATGACCAGGAACCATCTGAGAGGCATACAATTTTTCCTTCCCCCATTAAGAGATAGTCTTTAATGCACGAATACAATATATGACTGCCTTCTGTAACCTGTCCACCAATTTCTTTAATAGACACTCTCACACTTCGCTCAGAATATCTCACAGATCCAGGATCTGAGCAAAAAACTAATTTATCTGCAACATAAACAAATGCAAGAAATATAACCTAAATATAGTTGTGGTAATGTAAAAGTAAATTTTTACATAAAATCTTTACAAAAGTAAAATTAATAGACATCTGTTATATTGTTAAGATTATAGGTATTTTACTTTTCTTCATCTATTGCAATGGGAGTCTGCCTTTTCTCTCAGGTATTTGCCTTAAGTAGGCTAAACAAATACAGAAGAAGGCAGTGACAAACAAATCACTTATGTATATATTTTGCCAAGAAAATCTAATGAACAGAGACTTAAGTTATTATGATATAGTGTCGGAAGATGGGACACCCAGGTCAAAAGGCATTGAAATAACTACTGGGGAAGAGCAGAGAGGAACTTCTAATGAAGTTAACGAATGATGAAGCTGGATCAAAGCTTCTGGAAGTTCATCTTCTGATAGAGTTAATCTCAGAAGAAGATGCCTCTGCTTTATTGATTTACACAAAATAGGAACATGGAATGTAAGAAGCTTGTATCAAGGAAAACTGGAACTGGTAAAGAAAGAAATGAGAAGAACTCGAGTTAAGATTATAGGTATCAGTGAATTGAGATGAACAGGAATGGGTCACTTTGATACTGATGATTTCTTGATGTATTACTCTGGACACAAACCTTTGAAGAAATGGAGTAGCATTCATGGTTTGAAGAAAATACATTTTAGGTTACAACCCAGTGTTCAATGCAATAATTCTAATCAGAATAAAGCAAAACAGTGAATGTCACATTCATACAGGTGTATGTGCCCAATACAGATTTAAGTGAAGATAAGATCAAAGAATTTTACAGCAGCATGCAGCAAGTAGTATACAGTATTGATATACACTTGGTCATCGACTTACGACCGACTTCCGTTCTGGCTGACAGGTCGTAAGTCGATCTAGTCGTATGGTGGCCATATATTTATTAACAGTATTCTTTAACCTTTCTAATCTTTTTATCATCTTTATAATTTATTTTTATAATCTTTTAAATTTATAATTATATATATTGTACATAATGTTAAAAATAATACTGTACATACTGTACCGTAAACACAAAAATACAATCTAAAATTAATGTAAAATTAATACAAATGAAATTTACAAAATCAATTTTTAATCTATGCTTGTGCTGGGTTGTGGATCATCAGGGTCATGTTCTTGGGTTGAGGTAGGAGAGGTAGGAGATGTTCTCTTGATGAAGAACATGCTGAGCTTTGTTTGAACAGTTTGTTTCTTTTTTCTTCATATATCTCACGATAACAACGCACAGCATCTTGAATGATATGTTCAACCTTTGTGAATCGTTCGACAGTAGGGTCCATTGCTTCGAAACTGGCAATAGCTTTATTCAGTTGCGAAAAAGAATCTGATAAACTCTTTGCAGTGAATTTCTTTTCTGGCTCCTCTTCTTCTTTCTCTTCTTCCTCTCTCACTTTTTCTTTAGACACTCTCTCTCTGTGCTTCCAATTCAATCAACTCTTCATCCGAAAGTTCTTTTATTTCACAATCTAGCAACTCCTCTATCTCTTCTATTTCACAATCTAATTTAAGATTTTTTGCAAGTTTAACTATTTTTTCTGTAATCACTTCCAGTTCCTCTCCTTTTTCAAATCCTTCAAATGTATTTGCATAACATTTTAGAACACTTTTTCCAAATTCCCGACATATAATTCTTTGTTACACATTCCCATGCGGTCGAAATATTCTTGATACACTAAAGAATGTTGTACTGCTTCCAAAAGTCTCACAAAGATAAATTAGCATCAGAATCTATCGCTTTCAAGGCTTGTGCGAATGTCGTTCTGAGGTAGTGAGCCATGAATGCTGAAATAGTACCCTGGGTTGAATGAGAATGGTTGTGTTAGGTGGCATAAAAACCACTCTAACATCATGTTGAAGGTTGTCCGGATGAGGAGGATGGCCAGGGGTACTGTCCATAATCAATAAAATCTTGAAAGGGATACCTCTCTCAGCACAATATTCACGAGCCTAGGGAATAAAGCAGTTCATGGACCAGTCTTCGAACAGTGCTTGAGTCATCCAAGCTTTAGGGTTTGACCGGTAGTAAATAAGCAATGTGTGCTTGTTGATGTGCTTAAATGCACGAGGGTTTTCTGAATGATAAATAAGAAAAGGCTTCAGCTTAAAACCTGCGGCATTCCCACCAAGCAACAAAGTCAACCAATCCTTAAAAGCTTTGAATCCTGGCATCCTTTTTGCTTCTTGATGTATGTACGTACAATTAGGCATGTGTTTCCATTGCAAGCTGGTTTCATCTACGTTAAATATTTGTTCCGGTAGATAACCTTCTTCTTTGATTAAAGAGTCAAAACTATCAACAAATTTTTGGGCTTCATCTTCATCTGCACTTCTTGCTTCTCCTGTGACACATACATTATGCAAAGCAAATCTTTTTTTAAAACGCTTAAACCATCCAGTACTAGCCTGAAAATCTTCTGCATAATCATCTCCGGTGCGTGATTTTAAACTCTGAAACAGACTTCTAGCCTTCGCTTGCACTGTGCAAAGGCTCATGGGTGAATTTTTCTGTATTAAATCTTCCATCCACATAAACAACAATTTCTCCATTTCATGGATGGGTCCTTGTCATTGTCTGATTAAAATTGTAGACTTCATAGGTGCAGAACCTTTCACAGCTTCCCGAATTCTTTCTTTGTCCTTAAGTATCGTCGATACCGTGGAATGTGATAACTTCAAGTCACGTGCTATCGTATTCACTTTCTTTTCGCCTTCATACTTTTGGATAACTTTCGTTTTACACTCTAAATCAATAGTTTTCCTTGACTTCTTAGCTGGCACATCTGTAGATGAAGGCATTTTCCTTTTTACTAGACATTTTATGGGTAATATTTCAGTAGAATTTTAATTAATACACCATACGCAACAGATGCTTGAAAGCGACTGAGTGTATGTGAGAGATAGTTATCGTACGCGGGTTATTGTACGATAACTATCGTATCCCATAGTTATCATACGTGCAGCTGTCTGATTTATTATTAATTTATTCATTAATTTTTTTTTTGTGTGGTCGTAAGTGCGGACAGTCGTAAGTCAACGACGGGTGTAGCAGATTTTCTCTTAATTTATATTATGTGATCAGAATGCAAACGTGGGAAAAAAAGAACAAGGCATCAATGGAAAATTTGGTTTAGGACTGAGGAATGAAGTAGGAGAAAGAATATTGGTATTTTGTGTCAAGAACAGTTGCTCTATTGCAAACACTTGCTTTCAACAACATAAAAGTTGTACACATGGACTTCACCTAATGGTGAATACAGAAATCAGATAGATTATATTGTTGCCAGCAGAAGGTGGAGAAGTGCTATTCAAGCAGCAAAAACACTACCTGGTGCAGATTGTGAGACAGATCATGAATTATTGACAGCTGAAATTAAATTGTTTCTTCTTAGCCTTTAATTTTCATTTCAATTTGGTTTATATCAAATCTGATTTAAACCATATAAATGAAGCATTTAAAGAAGTCAGAAAGAAATAAAAAAAAAGTCTGGAGAAGACAGGAAGAGAATTAGAATTATGGGGAAGAAATGAAATGTACAGTCACAGAAGCAGCAAAGAAGACTCTAAGTAAAGCAACAAGAAAGAAAGATTGTCAACGGCTGTCAGAAGACGCTTCTTCTATTCAAATCATAGAGGAAAGAAGACAAATAAATCTTCAGAGAAACAAAGAAAGAGTTAGATAACAAAGTGCAGATTTCCAGAGACAGGCTAGGAAAGATAAGGAAAAACATCTAAACAAAAGGTGCAAGGAAATTGAAGAAATCAATATTACGGGAAGAACAAGAGATCTGTTTAGAAAAATAAATGATATTACAGGGAAGTTTATCCCTAGATTAGGAATTGTAAAATGTAACTTGGGAAAATGTCTGATGGAAGAAGCAGTGAAAAAAAGATGGAAAGGATCTGTACAAGAAAGATAATAATATTGAAGGAGAATCTGAAAGGAGAGAATTCGTTGAAGAATCAATGATAATAAAAAGTGAAGTGATATCAGCAATGGAACAGATGAAAAGGAAAAGCTCCTGGAGCTGATGGAGTGTCAGTGGAATTATTGAGAACAGCTGTGGATGAAATAGTGAATATATTGACTGAAATTTATCAACAGGTTTGGAAGAAAATATACTGGCTAAGATGAAAAACATCAGTATTCATCCCAATTCCAAAAAAAATCAAATCCCAGAGATTGTGAGAATTATAGAACCATTGCTTTAATTTCACATGCAAGTAAAGTTATACTGAAAGTGATCCAACAAAGGCTGGAGCCATATGTGAATAGATAAATGCCACAAGAACAGGCAGGTTTTAGGAGAGGTAGAGGAACTAGAGACCAAATAGCAAACATGAGATGGATTATGGAAAGAACAAGAGAATTTCAGAAGGAAGTAATCATCTGTTTTATTGATCATAAGAAAGCTTTTGACTGTATGAATCGCAACAGACTGTGGATTATAATGAGATCAATGGGAATACCTGAGCATCTAATTCTCTTGATAAGAGAGCTATATGGCAACCAAGAGGCTTCAGTAAAAACAGTCTTTGGAGAAACAGACAGAGTATGGGCATGAAAAAAGGGGTGCAGCAGGATTGTATACTGTTGCCCTATCTTTTTAATATTTATATTGAATATATTATGAAAATAGCTAACTTAGACAAAGATCCAGCTAGAATTAAGATTGATTGCAGAAAAATAAATAATATTAGATATGCAGATGCTACAACCCTCATAGCAGAAACTAAGGAAGATCTGGAGTGGTTGATTCTATCGGTTATGAAGGAAAGTAACAAAGCCAGGCTTAATTTAAAAATCAGCAAAACAAAAGTCATGGCTTCTGGCAATTTAAATGAATTTATAATAGAGGGAGATAAAATAGAAATTGCTGAATGTTATGATTTACTAGAGTTCAGTATCAGAAATGATTGTAAATGTGAAGATGAAATTAAAAGGATAATCGTGGGAAAAAAGATATGTTAAACCTGGCAAAAATTATGAAAGACAGAGGTGTGAAACAAAGGCCACGAAAGTTAGAACTGTCAAAGCAATGGTATTTCCAGTAGTGATGTATGGATGTGAAAGCTGGATTATTAAGAAGAAAGACGGAAAGCAAATTGATTCATTCGAATTATGAGTGTGGATGAGACTATCAAGAATCTAATGGACTGCAAGAGTGACCACTGAGAGTATAAAGACAGAATGCTCCTTAGAAGTGATGATCGCTAAACAGAAGTTGATGTACTTCTGACATATTATGCAAACTGATGAATCATTGGAAAAGGCAGTTATGTTGGGAAAGACTGATGGAATGAGAAGAAAAAGAAAAGACCACAAAAGACTGGATGGACAACATAAAAGAACTTACCAACTTGAACTTATAATTGCCGAAAGAAAGGACAAGAGGCTGAGTGGGATGGAGAGCCTTTGCTCACAATATTACCAAGAGTCAGAAATGACTGGATGGCAAATAACAACAATGCAAAAGTAAATTTTTAAGCTGCTTTGATATTTCTTGGGATGAATGTTTCACATTCAAAATGATATTTATATTTAAAAAAAACACAGAAAACTAATAATTGTTTAATAAGTAATATATATAAGTAATAATAAGTAATATTACAACTAAAATAAATAACAATGAAATGACAGTTCCACTTACCTGCCCATTCATGCAATCTATTCAAGTCGTCCTGTAAGGCCATAATATCTGTTGACTCTGCATTGCTTTCCCCAATTTTGCATAATCTGTAAACAGCTGTATACATTTAACTGGTATGCATGCATACCAGTTAAACCCATCCCAATATCATTAATATACAAATTGAACAACAATAGTCCCAAAACTGACCCCTGTGGCACACCTTCCTCTTTCAGGATATTGCACCCCATATACAACTTTCTGATATCTGTCTAACAGCTAGATAACAGACTTCTGAATTGGATCAGTAACTGGCTGTCAGATAGGTATTGAAACACTTACAATACTTTCTTGAGACTCCAAATCCCTTTAAGTGCAATCCATCAGCATTATACAGGATAGCCCACAAGTCACAAAGTGGTTTAAACATATAACTTTTTTATTTATTAATTTGATTCTTTTTTTGTTATAATGAAATACAGAACCTGGAGATGTTTTTATTAGTCATGCAAAACCACATCATGTAAATGACTTTCATTTTTGGCTTCACAAAGATAGTTCCTTTCTACAACAAGTTCCATGATAGCTGTTAAAGTTTCTGAGGGTTGTTCACATACCATTTGTGAACAAGTCCCAGACAATCCAACAGCTGAAGGAGAACATTCATGCAGAAATTAGGGCACTGCAGCCAGCAATATTAACAGCTGTCATGAAACTTGCTGTAACAAGGACCCATCTTTGTGAAGCCAAAAACGAGTCATTTACGTGATGTGGTTTTTCATGACTAATAAAAATAAACCTCCAGGTTCCATATTTCATTATTTCATTTCATTTTCCATTATTTATTTCATTTTCATTTCTGTATTGCATATAATAATAATAATAATAATAACAACAAAAAAAAAACAGAATAAAAATAATAAATAAAAAAGCTATTATATGTTTAAATCCCTTTATGATTTATAGGTCACCCTGTATAAGTTTTTACAGCCATCACGTTTAGTCTGTCAGTCCACAAACTGCATGCTATTCCTTCTGCACAGCCTATGGCCTGAAAAATGGCTAAACATGTGGAATTACAACTTAAGGGACAACTTGTTACAGTACCATTGTATAACAAACTGCAAGTGAAGAATGTTAGCAGTGATGGAAAATGATCAAGGGATGTTATATCCTACTGCATTTCTATGCTCAGAATAAATCAGGAGAGAATTAAATGGATGTGTGGCATCGTTAAGCAGGAGCTGGCAGGGGGGGGGGGAGTATTTCGGAGGGAAAATAAAGAAAAAGGTTATTAGTTGGCTCAGTACAGTGTAGAAAAAAAGATGTGGATTAGCATCGTAATTAAGACAAAATCAATGAGAGGAAACAAGTGAAACACGCTAAAGAAAAGCGATCGTTCTTTTTCTACAGAAAAAGTAAAAGGAAGAATAATTATAATAGGATAACTTTAATGCAATGCTGATGGTAAAGTGATAGACACAGGAGGAACAGTTGAATTAAGGAGTGGTTAATCAGTTTACAAAGGTGTCTTCACCTGGATGACATGCCCTCATGAAGTGATACACCCTGTCACATACGTCACTGTGCATGGAAAATTGCAGTGACACATGTAACAGAATTTGATGTGAGAACAGAAGTAAATAAACTGCAGCTACATAGGATATTATACTGAGTATTTTTGAATGTGAAATATTCCATGAGATTGAAGACAAATCAGCCTTCATTTAATGAAGGCTGATTTGTCAATCCCATGGAGCATTTCACAAACAGTGCCAAATCTCTTGCACATTCATTGGAGAAGGCTTGTATGGACAAACAGAACTTCCTGAGTGAAGAAACTGAATGAAGGAAGTTCTGTTTGTCCATACAAGCCTTCTCAGATGACAGTGATCTCACTCCTTCCAGAATGTCAGTTAGGCCTCTTCGACAAGCAATGTGGGTTATTTTTCCACTGATTAATTATTATTATTATTATTCAGACCTCCATGGAGTCAAAAGACTCATCGTGGAAGGTTCTTCCTAAGAACATAACGTCTATCAAGACTCATCGAAAGGAGGTCCCCCCGCCCCTAAGAAACACAAAGTCTATCATACCACTCCTTAAACTCATTGACCATTCTTGCTCTCACCACTCCATCAGGCAATGCATTCCATGGTTCAACCACCCTCCATGCAAAGAAACCACTCCTAGCCCTCTTGCTCACAGTTTCCTTTTGTAACTTCCAGGGATGGCCTCTTGTCATCACTCCTTCCCGCTGTTCAACCAAGCGAAAGAACTCCCCAGTGTCAACCCTGTAACCACCTCTCAACAGTTTAAAAGTCTCAGTCATATCAGCTCACCTTCTATCCACCAAACTCTGCAGTCCACATTCCCTCAGCCGATCCTCATAACCAAAATTGTACAGTCCTGAAACCATCTTTGTCATCTGTTTTTGTACCCTTTCCACAGTTAATTTATCCCCTTCAAATCCTGGGGACCAAATCTGAGAACAATAGTCTGGTCTGAAGTGTGGTCTGATCAGAGACTTATACAACGGAATGATAACTGTTTTATCTCTGCAGGTCAGTGTCCTTCTCATAATTGCAGCAATCCTCTGTGTTACCTTCACCACCTTTGCAATATGTCCCCTAAATTTCAGGTTTCTATCAATCATCAACCCCAGATCTCTTGTCTCCCCTACTTCCTCCAGTATAACTCCTCCCATCAAATGCCTTCGCTAAGTCTAAGAAAATTGCAGTATATGCCTTTCCCTCATCTAACGTTCTTGTAACTTTATTATAAAAGGCTAGCATTTGCTAAAACAAGAGTGCCCTTTCACAAATCCATGTTGATTCTCACAGATAAAATTACCCTCATCTGCCCAATGCTGTATACGGTCCCTCACTACTTTCTCCAAGATCTTAACAACTACTGATGACACACAAACTGGGCTATAATTAGACACTTCCAGTCTGTTATCACCCTTATGCAATGGCACTATCTTACCTTCCTTCCATTCCCTAGGCACCTTTCCTGCAGACAGGCTTTCATTGAAAAGCCAGGTTAAAGGCACTGTCAGTTCCCTAGCACATTCTCTCAAACAACGTTGTGAAATACCATCTAGTCCCACAGCTTTACTGACATCCAGAGTACTCATTATTTAAAACACACTCTCCTCCTGTACCTCTAAACCTTGAACCTCCCCTATCCCGCTAGCATTAAAATTTACTCCTCTAGGATGAAATACTCCAATAAAGTGTTTATTGAAGAATTCCACTATGTCCTCTGCATCAGTCACTCTATTCCCATTTTTATCCACAGTCATTTCTCCTCTTACTGGCCACATAGCTAAAAAATTCCCTAGGATTTTCTTTGGATCTTACAGCTAATCTCCTCTCATATTCCAGTTTCACTTTCCTTACCACACTAGTCACTCTTCTGGCCTGTGTCTTATATTCTTCATGCATCTTCTCTTCACCTGTCTCCTTATATCTCTTCCATAGCCTCTTTTTCGCATGCAATTCCTGTTTAATATTGTTTGTCATCCACTTTACTCCAAATTGTGTCCTGTTCTTCACTCGTGGTATACAACTTACCATTGCTGCTAACAAATATTCTTTCACAATTTCCCATGCACTAATGATATCCTGGCCTTCCAATTCCTCCTTCCATGAAACTTCTCCAAGTTGACGTCTAAGACTATTATAATCACCTGCTTTATAATTCCACATAAGTTCCCGTCTCTTTGATACTCCTGCATGTCTATTCATTTTCCAAGTCAAAACCATATGGTCACTCTCTCCAACTGGTGGGAGAGATGTCATCTCTGTTATTATCAACTCTTCTGATGCTATAACCAAATCCAAAACTCTTGAACCTCTTGTTCCCTCTATTACATGTTGCCTAAGACATTTGTCCCTCAAGAATTCTAGAAATTCCATTCCCCTATTGCTACATGCATCTTCCTCTCCCCAATTTATACTACTGTAGTTAAAATCTCCATAACAATCATTCTTCTTGCACTTGCCAAACTTAACTGCCTAAACATCTCCTGGTCCCCATCCTCTGTGCTCCTGGGTCTGTAGCAACACCCCACTAAATATCCTTTCTTGCCAACCTCTACCTCACACCATATGCTCTCAAAATCATTTGTCTCACTGCCTTCCAAAGCCTCCACTCTTAGGTGGACATAGGTCGTCACTTATCATAAGCAGTACCCCACCACCACGCCTTCCCCTCCTATCCTGCCGAAAAATGCAGTACCCAGCGACTTCTATTCCTGTTATTATAACCTCTTCTGTCAACCAGGTCTCAGTGATCCCAATAATTTTTGGCCAGGCTGATGCTATCTGTGCCACCAATTCCTCTCCCTTATTCCGGATACGCCTGGCATTAGTATAAAGCATATAAATGCCATTGTTTCTCTACCCACATTATCCCCTCTAGAGTCCACTGGGCTCAGTGTTACCTGATGTCGTCTCCCTTCTCCCAAGTATCCATTCTCACAAGAGGCCACCCCTGCTATCATCCTCCCTGGGACACACTGACTCGTTCAGAACAGCAATCTCTCCAAATGCCTACATCCTTCCTCATTCAAATGTAAGCGGTCTCTCGCATACAATTCCTCTCTTTCCCTCAAACGCACTCCAAGCATCCACATATACCAGTCCTCTCTTGTCGCACATTCTAGCTATTATATCATTCAATATTACTGCTCTTCTGCTCAGCTCGTCATTATCATACCTAGGCAACACGCACACTATTTTTCCTCTCTCTGCCTTCTTCTGTACAGCCTCAAGCAAATATCTCATATCTCTCGCTGCCCAACTTACATTGCCACTCAAGTCATTTGTTCCTACCATCACAATCATCTCATCCACCCTTTCACCATTCTTAATTGCCATAGCCATCTTTTCTATTGTTCCTCCTGGCAAACACTCTTCACCAATCGTATCTTGAACACCATGGATAATTGAGTTGCCATACCTCTTACCATTCCCTCTCTCCTATTGTTTCCATTCTCTCCTCTTCTTTCATTCCCATAGGTCTCTCTCATTCCCTCTCCTCTACTGCTATTCTCTCTTCTAGCATTCCCATACCTCTCTCTCCTACTACTGTTTCCATTCTCTCCTCTTCTAGCACTCCCATACATCTCTCTCATTCCCTCTCTCCTATTGTCTCCATTTTCTCCACTCCTAGCACTTCCATATCCCTCTCTCATTCCATCTTTCCTACTGTTTCCATCCTCTCGTCTTCTAGCATTCCCATACCTCTCTCTCATTCCATTCTCTCCTCTTCTAGCGCTTCCATATCTTTCTCTCTCTCTCTCATTCCGTCTCTCCTACTGTTTCCATCCTCTCGTCTGCTAGCATTCCCATACCTCTCTCTCATTCCCTCTCTTCTACTGTTTCCATTCTCTCCTCTTCTAGCACCCTCATACCGCTCACTCATTCCCTCTCTTCTACTGTTTCCTTTCTCTCCTCTTCTAACACTCCCAAAATTCTCTCTCTCTCCCCTACTCTGATTCGCCTTGCATTTATCTCTTTCATTCTCCAAATCTTATCTTTCATACTTCTGCTCTCATTCACAAGACATTCCACCTCCTCTTTCAGCTCATCTATTTCCCTCTGCAGGTCAGTCAATCTTAATCTAAATTCACTCTCCCAAACAAAACCATCTCCTAAACTTTCACAGTCACTCACACCTTTCACACTATCAACTATTATTTTCTCATTCATATATATATTTTTTTCATTCTCTCCTCTTACACTACTTGTCTTCCTACATTCATTCCCCATTCCTGCAGCAACAAGGTCGGATATTGATATTTCTAATGCACTTATTTCCTCCAACTGCCTGCATTTTGCGCCCATATGCTCTCTTTCACAAGCCACATATCCAATTCCCGAGACACATACATGCCACAAGTACTGCATGCCACAAAGTCCCTTATGATATTGCTTATAATAGAGTTCTAAAATGGCGGAGGACTTGGCGATACGCCACTTGCGACTGCAGCTGAATTCGCCATCATTCCTTACTGCCAAGTAGCGTAATCTTTAATAATTATTCAATTAATAAATTCCGTTAAATAAATAAGAAAAAAAAAGTACAAACAATTACAAGCAAAACAAAACATTTAAGTACACTAAATATAATTAAATAAAATGAAATACAGTGGTATCTCGCTAATCCGAACCTCTTTAGTCCGAACCCTTCAGTAATCCGAACTGCTTTTAAATGTAATTTCCCATAATTATGACTTTACCACATCAATAAAAAATATAAGTCTGAAGAATGTAGCATTCTCACTTGCTACTGCTTGGGAAGCCATCGAACCTGAAGCAATTCAAGTGTCAAGGAAAAAACTGTGGCCTTCTAGAATTTACTAAGATAACTACGGTGATACACAAAAAGAGGAAATTCAAAACTTGCATAATTTGGTTAAAAATATAAATCCAGATGTTGAAAATAAACAAACAGATGTCACTGAATGGATTACAGGTAGAACCGAAAGTGAATTCGAAGTCAAATCAGATGCTGAAATTATAAATATGACGCTACAGAATGAATTAGAAGACGACGACGACGATAAAGAACTCGAAGAAAAAAAAGTAAAACACGAAGAGGCAGTTGACAGTTTTAATACATGTATAGAATGGGCTAAGTAGAATGATATGCCATTCCACAAAATTTTATTGTTAATGCAGCTCCGAGAAGAAACATTCGAAAAAAAAATTTAGCTTCCAAGAAGCAAAAGAAAATCAGTGACTTTTTTACAAAGAAATAAAAAAACTTTTTTTGTGTGTTGTGTACAAGAAAGTGATTTTTTTACGCAAATTAGGTTATGTACTGAACTATGCAATTTTATTAAATCAGAATCCTCAACAACACAAGTACATACAAACTAAATATTTTACTAAAATAAACTTGTGTATTGTATTATTTTTTAAGTTTCACATTACAATACAGTAGCTTTTTTTTTTCTATCAGTTACTTTACTTCATTTATTTACAGAATTAAACTGATGTACCATTAGAATCTGATTATTTTTGTCTAGTTTTTGTTGCCTCTTGGGGGGGAGGAATTCGATAATCCAAACGAGCATGGTTTTTATTAGTTCGGATTAGCGAGATACTACTGTATAACTAAATACAGTAATGAAAACTTAGCTTCATTTTGTCTTCCACCGTTATGCTTTGATAACCAAAATATATTATATCGCGACAGCAACTAACTTCCAAAAAACAACCACTGAAGTACACTCGTATTCAGAGAAACAATTTAGCACTCAAAAACGTAGAAAAACGGGGAAAAAAACGGACTATTCACTGATTAAAAATCACTTTCTTCTGCACAGCTCAAATTCACCACCATGTGCCTACACCCAGGATATCTTATCTTTTGAGAAACCATTCATCTCTGCTGGTTTCAAAACTAAAGCTCCAGTCAGACAGGCACCCACAATAAGCTATTCACTTAACTCTGAAAGATCCTTTGTTTTTCTTATTACTGACCAGCAGCATTCGTAAATAGTTGTCTAGAGCACATGGTGATGCATGTGACCAAGTATTTTGTATATTATTATTGTTATTTCATGACACCTCCAAGGAGGGCACCTACTCTACAACTCTCTGTCTCCACCACTTCATCCAACTACACTGAACTACCTACCATCATCATCTACACCTATGTCATCTATTGCCCACCATTACCAGCATTTTTTTTGTCTGTAATGTGGGTTATTTTTGAAGGCCAAATTGTCTGTATGCAGGATGAAAATCTTGAGTTTCTGGGAGAAAAAATCCTGCTATCCCCATATGAGATTGGCTACCTCGTCTTCAATTGAAAAAAACCCATATAAAGATTCCTCCTGTGACAATGAGAATCAAACTTAGGCCTTTTCCAATTGAAGGGTCCAATGTACCATCGTTCTTCCAATTGCACTACAGAGCTCAGTATCATATCATATGCTGCATAAGTGATATTTACATAGATCTGCATAAAGGTTTCTAATTCAGTACGTGGCATGTGTAGAAAAAGACCTGAGGAAAAATATTCAGTTGTTTGCTGATGATGCAAAACTGAGAAGGGCAACAGTTAATAAAGATGACATGGAGATCTTACAGGATGATTTAAATGAGCTTGCAGTATGAGCCAAGGAGAATGGCTATCAATTTAATGTGGCAAAGTGTAAGGTTATTATGCATTTTGGGATGAAAATATTACAAGCTATGTATCACACTAATGGAACTGTATTCCAGGAAATTGACAAAGTTAGGGATTGGAGTTGTTGGTGGATGGAGTTGAAGTTCAGAGGACATACTGCAAAAGTGGCTAAAATAGCTCATAGGATTATCTGGTTATTTTGAACAACACCAAGCAGATAAGGAGGTTATTATGCCTCTTTATAAGCCTTGATAAGGCCTCATCACTACTACACAGACAGATCTGGTCATCTGAATTTCTTGGGTATGAAGAAGAGGTGGAAAGGATCTAGAAGCTAGTGACCAAGATGGCGGCAGGTCTATGGAATGCTCCTGAGGATAGGTTGAAGATTTATGGATTATAGAAATTGGTCAATAGGTGAAAAGGAGGAAAAGAGATAGATATACACAAGTTATTCAAAGGTTTTTATAGGAATGATATAATGAAATTTTTTCATTCATGACTGCTGAGAGAGGAGAAGAACTAGGAATCATCCCTGTGGTCAGCAAGGGAGTGAGGAACAGATTTTTTTCTTTGAGAGAGTTGTAAATGAAATGAACATGTTATCAGAATCTGTTGTGTGCCTTGTGTATGGTTGTTAGACTTTTATTTATATTTATATTGAAATTCAACGAAAAATATTAAATTCAATTAAGAGTTATACAATAAAACATAGAAATAATATTCAACTTACGACAAGATGGGACATCTCTGCTCCACGTGCCATCTGACTGACAAGTTAACAACTTCTCTCCAATGAGATCATATGCATCATCACAATAGAAAAGAGCAGAAACACCTTCTATAGGTGGATCATTAGTGTATGTCATCCCACCATTTGCTGGAGCAACTAATGGTGTACAGCGCTTCACTGAAAATATGGAAACTAAAATTGCAGTTTTGTTAATATGCAATAAGAAATAATAATGGTCACTTGGATATCACATTAAAGTCTCAGTTATAATGCGCATGCATAATGCAAAGAAAGGGAATAATATCTCACTCCCCTTTTTTGCAGGTGATTAGTAGTTTGTTGCAAGGCACTGTAGTTGAGCCACTGCTGTTTAACTTGTACAACAGCAATCATTTCCTTGATCAGCAGTGATCAAGGAAATTATTAAAATAAATAAATAAACATTTGTTTACTTATGATGAAGAAATACTGGGTAGTGCAATTATTAATAAAAGTAATGAAGAGATCCTGTAGGATGATTTAAACAAACTGATAGGATCAGCAAAGGATAATATGTTGCCAGTTTAGTGTGGCAAAGGATAAGGTTATTTACTTTGAGAACAAAAGATTACAAGCTGTATACTGCAATGACAGAAATGGGCTACAGAAAGATGGTGAGAATTCAGTAGTGATTATGGGCAGGTAGATGTACCTAAAGATCAAAGTACAGAGATGGTAGTCACTCCTGCAAGATAGGATATCACATTCACAGTGATATCTTTCTTCTATTACTGCATAAATTTCATACTTTCAGGGTAACGTGGAAGTTTCTGGAGATTTAATACAATAAAATTTATTACCATTTTTCAGAATTTAGATACATAAAATGGTACAATTTAAATCAATATTGAAATGCCATGATAATTTTTTGTGAAGATCACAAATTCTGAATTTCATAAAAATTCATCCACCAAAGCATCACCTTAAAAACGGTTCACATGCTTTGTTGACAGGAAATAATCTATGATGAATATTTTAAACAAGCAGATGGCTAAAATTATTTCTTGATAAAGAAGTAGTTGTTAAACTGCTCATTATTTAACAAAATGTATACTATTTAAAATCCAAAAGTCCTGTATGAGAATATCTAACTTCATCATCATCAAATTCCTGCCATGTACCCTCAAGGGGGTGTACAGGATATGATAGTACTACATGAAAAATTTACATTATTACTAACTTCCTATCCACAATTTTCCTCCAAATCAGTCTGTAACTTGTCAAGACTCCAACATTATCAGATCTTATATTTCTATTGTCTAAGGCACTTTGTACCATATCACTCCATCTATATCTTGGTCTTCCTCTGCGTCGTTTTGCTGCCAACCTGGTGGAGAATACTTGTTTTGTTAATCTTTCCTTGCCAATTCTGTTTAAGTGACCATACCACATGAGATTAGCTTTGCTAATGGATTCCTGGATGCTGACAATGTCAATTTCTTTACTAATATCCTCGTTTTTAATATGATATTGCCATTGATGCCACTAATCTACTCAGGACTCTCATATCTGCAGTCTCTAGTCTTTGGTTAAGTGCTTTACTTCTGACCCAGCTCTCAGATCCTTAAGTTAAAACTGGTTAACACTGTCTTGTATACAGCAAATTTAGTGTTCTGACTAATTTCTCTCTTATTCAACATGAATTTATTCAATTGACTTCCTACCATACCAGCTTTGTTGATTCTGTTGTCTATTTCCATATTTAATTTACCATCTTAACTAAAAATCGTGCCCAAGTAGCTGAAATGTTTTACTTGTTCCACAGGTTCTCCATTCACAACACAGTTGACATTTTCAATGATTCTGCCTACTTTCATTGTCTTTGTCTTATTATTGCTGACCTTCATACCATATCTATTACAACAGTTATTCAATTAACTCAGGGAATCTTGCAGACTTGTAGCAGATTTACTCAGAAGTATAAATTTGTCTGCATAAAACAAAGAGCTGACATTAATATCTCCAATTTTGATATCAGGTTTAATGCCCCTTTCCTTCATAATATGATCCATCTAGATAATGTTGTTTAATGTTAAGTCTCAAACCAGACTTAACATTAAACCATCTTTCTGTACTTCCTTCAATCCTAATTGCTGATTTACAACTCAAATAAAGACTAAATATTGCTTGATATAATGCCCCATTCACACCATATAACTGTAGCATATTGAATAGCCTCTCTCTTGGCACCTTATCATATGCCTTTTCCAGATTGACAAAACTTAAATACAGATCTTTGTTATATTCCCATGATTTCTCGACTATTTGTCGTAAAGTGAAGATCTGATCCTGACAGCCTCTATTTGGCCTGAATCCAACTTGTTCTTCACCAAGCTTTTCTTCCAGAATTCTTCTCAACCGTTTCTCAAGTATGCTAGCACAAATCTTACCAGGAACACTCAGTAAGGAAATTCCTCTGTAATTCTCATATTCAGTTTTATTTTCCTTTTTATATATGGGTACTATGAGAGCTCTACTCCAATCATTGGGAATTCGTCCCTCTGTCCACACCTTCTGAACTATGCAGTGCAGCCACTGTAAGACTTTTATACCGCCTTACTTAAGCATTTCTGGTTGAATATCATCTACTCCTGCGCCATTCCACATTTCAAGCCTTTGATGGCTTTTTCTACTTCAAGTATGGATATGTATTCCTGACTCTATGCCTGTTGAGTGTTTTTTTACCACTGTGCTATCACTGCTTGTTTCATTTAGCAATTTTTTGAAGTAATTACTCCATACTTCAAGGATATCTTTTTCTCCTGTTTTCATGTCACCTCGAATTCCTTTTACAGCACTCTTTCCTCCATTTCTGAGCTTCTTCAACAACCTCCAGAATATTTTGCCACCTTCTTGATATTTATTTTCTATGTTCTTGCCAAAGTCCACCCATGACTTTTGTTTAGCTAGTTTTACACAGTGTTTAGCTTTCTTGCATTTGTCTCTCTATGAGCACAAACTGATTTATTTGCCAGGAATTTTTGATATGCTTTCTTCTTTTCCTTCCTGTGTCCACCATCTAACTGGTGGACACAGGAAGATCAATCAGGGTTTTCTTCAAGATTTGTCACTGAATCTCCAAGGTTTGGTTCCTGCTCTCAAACTCTTTCATTTTTTCATCAATAATCTTTGTGTATTTTAGTCTACAGTTCACATCTGAGAGCTGGTCAACTTTTATTCGCTTTAAAACTTTCTTACATGTTATTCTTTTCAATATGACTTTCAATTTTATCCTGCTCAAGACTAAATAGTGATCACTTCCAATTTCAAATCCTCTGTACATGCTGGTGTCCTGCACCAGGGAGAAAACATCACTATAAACAATAACATAGTCAATGAGACTTTTCTTATTCCTTGCCTCTTCTCTCCATGTGAATCTGTGCACAGCTTTATGTTGGAACATGGTGTTAGTAATTACCAGTCCATGTCCTGAGCAGAAATCCAACAGGTATTTGCCATTATTATTAGCTTTGCTCTTTTCTCCAAATTTTCCCAAAATATTTCTATATGTCTGACAATCACTTCCTACTCTGCTATTTAGATCTCCAACAAGGACCAACATTGTGTTGGTCCTTGTTGGAGATCTAAATAGCAGAGCAACTGACCCTTTTTCATTGTGTCAGTTGCTTTTTCTAAGGTAGAAGTGCTTTAGAAAAAGCAACCTATAGTCCCACAGACAACCTATGGGACCATAGACACAAATAAGTCTCATTGTCCAGTTTCCCATTCTGATATTTGCCCATATCACTCTACTTGAGACTGCCTGCCATTCAAGAAGATTAGCCTCGTATCTAGTGTTGAATACTATGGCTACTACTCCTTCGTTTCCTTGATTGTCATTGCCTGAATATAACATTTTGTATTTATTGCTCAGAAAGATCTCACCGGTTTTTGTCTTTTTTGTTTCAGTCACCCCCATTATGTCGATCTGGTACTTATCTAATTCCTCAGTTAGCTCCATTTCTTTGCCATTCAGGCTTCTTATGTTGATAGTACCGATCTTGAACTCTGGTGATATTGAGTTGGGGTGTGCTTTAGGGTTTGTTCCAGTAGCTGACTTTTCGCTGTTCGCCCTGGTTCCCTGGTGGAAACAATGGGGGCCTTGTTTAACCGGGCGACGCCCCAGCCGGCATGAAATTTTGTCATGTTGTGCCATCATATCTAACTTGATATCTAACTTTTTCACATTAAATGCAGTTAAAAAAATTATATTAGCTCTGCAACCATGGTTGTAAAAATAGTCATAATTTACAATTATGAATCTTTTTACAATTGGCTTTTTTATATAAGAATTTTATTAGTTTTGGTTTTGTAACTACACATGATTGGCACTTGATGTGCCTAATATTGATATTTATGTTAAAATAAAATGTAAAGTCTTTGAGGTTAATGTACTTACCAGATTCTAATAGTTATGATAATTTTAATAGCTCTTTATATAATTCATGACTATTAAGTGCTGTGATATCTGTCATTCATTGTAAAGATATTCTCTTTTTACCAATGACAACAATGTGTAAGCCATTATTAACTTCTCTCTTGCTACTTAGTTGAACAAGTGCAGGTGCTCACCATGGAGGTTGATGGGTTATTGAGAACTGACAGAGAGCGAATTCAGCATCTGGGTGACAGAGGAAACAAGAAGAAAGAGAGAGAGAGAGAGAGAGAGAGAGAGAGAGAGAGAGAGAGAGAGAGAGAGAGAGAGAGAGAGAGAGAGAGAGAGAGAGAGAGAATAGAAGTTTGAGAATGCAGACCAGAGAATTTTGTTTTAGGAAGTTCTCAAAACTTGACATTGACAGTTGGAACAGATTAAGAGAGGATTTCTAAAAAGGAATCTTAGCAAAGTGAATCCTTTGAATGGAAAGGTGAGCTGTCAACAAGTGAATAGTAAATAAAAGGATATATTAAGTAGATGTTCTATTTCAACGTTTGAAGAAACAGTAATGTGAATTATTTCCTTGGATGGAATGAGCAAAATCTGAAACTGTAAAGCGACTTTAATGTAGAGGCTTAACTTTGATAGAGTGTTTATGGAATAGTAAAAGAAACTTTTTTTTTTCCTGGTAAAGAATTTATAATCTGTGCTCCTTGTAATAAAATTACCTGCGGCAAGAATATTTATACTCCAGTGAAACAGAGAGGATGAATGGAACAATACATGCTAAATAAGGAAATGCTGCATAGTCCCATGAAAGTTAAGAAGCTTTATATTTTGAGAAAAGTCTGATAAAGAATTGGCTCTAATGAACATTTATTGTTTGTAGTAATAAGACAATTAATGTGAAGTCATTAGCGTATATTTACAAGTAGCCCAGTCATTATGTTACTTCATGCACAAATTTTTATTTGCTTACATGGATAAAGGTAAGTTATATTCTTGATTAAACCAACAATATAATTTCTTGGCATCTTTCATTTATAGTATAACCAAGGGAAAAAAACTTTCAAACATCTTTCTCTAATCCAGGGTATTTTATTAATAAGATGTAACACCTTTTGACTCGTACAGTGGTGCCTCACAATTCGACACTAATCCGTCGCCGAACTAACGTCAAATTGCAGGACAATATTTCCCATATAAATCTATGGAAAATAGATTAATTCAAATAATATGGTTTATTATTTGAATTAATAATAAACCATATTATTTACTTTACTTTACGTATTTTACTATCGTATAACACACTAAATTACAAAATACACTATTATATACACAATACATACAATTTATTGAGCCTTAGATGTTGGAAGGGAATCTTCTTTATCCTGTTCTACCTTTTCTCGTCCCCTCTTTGCTTGAACAGGGATGAGGAATTGATCAAGGGCAGACTGTCTCTCCCTCTTTTTCAAGATGGTTTTGAAGTGATGCATGATGGTGTTGAACAAGTCTTCATTCTACTCACATCAGCAGTGTTGGTGTGCTATTCCAAACAAACAGACTGCACCTTTTCCCAATGGAATAAAACTTCTTTAAAATGGTAGCTGTAGGCATCGGCCATTTTCCCCTGCCATCCTCTTCTTCAGGTGAACCTCCTGATTGTCTGAGTTTTTTGTAGTAAGCACTTTACTTATATAGTGCACTGAGATATGAGCAGCTCTCCTCAGTGCCAGGTCTCTGAGTGGAGCCACAGCTGAGTTTATGGCTCTGCTCGGTTGAGGTGAGCCTGCTGAGTGGAACCACCTCTGAGTAAAATGATCCTTCAGGTTACTAGTACTTGCTGAGTTTAGAGTGATCTGGGGATCACATGAGTTTTTGGAGATTTCCCTTCACTTATATAGTGAAACTGGTCTGGGTAATGGCTTCCCATAATACATAGCATTATACATGTCTGTAAGGATATGTGCATTGCATTATGGGATACTAAGGCAATTAATGTGAAGCCATTAGCCAAAGATGCCAAGAATATAATTTCTTGGCATCTTTAATTTATTGTTTGTAATAATTTGCTGTGAAAAATAAAATGTTTAGTCTGATAGACTGATTAAGCTCATAAAAGAAACTATTAGTCCGCACGGTTAGCCGAATGGCTATGCGCTTCGCAACCATATGCATGGGAAAGGAGTGTCCTGGGTTTGATTCCCATCATTGACAAGAGAAGCTAATGGATCTTTCTCAGACAAAGCCAAGTTAGCCGGTGTTGGGCATGGACTGCAGGGTTTTTCTCTCCAGTTTATCTGGGGGGGGGAGGGGGTTTTCCTCCTGCAAGCAGGCAAACTGGCCACATGAACACACGCAACTACAGACATAGGACACACCAGGAGGCATAGTACCTGAAGGGAAGAAGAAGAAACTATTAATAGAATGAGTCAGCAAGAGAATGACTTTATTCTATAAGGATAAAGAGATCTTAAAAGTATAATTTATTTTAGAAGGCCTTGGATCAAAATAGTTTTGTAGTTATAAATTCAGTTATGTTTACCATGTACACAGTTTTATTTAGTTTTATATAATTTTTCAGTATATATATACAGTATATATATATATATACAGTATATATATATATATATATATATATATATATATATACACGGAGGCTGTTCAATAAGTTATAAGACTATATTTATGCAGAAAACAGATTATCTTTAATCGTCATGATTTACATGGTCTTTTTCAAAGTAACTACCATGAGACGCGATGCATTTGTCCCAACGTTGCGTCCACTTCTTAAACACATGTGAAAGTCCGTTTTTTGAGAGTTCTTTCAAAACCGCCTCCGCAGCTTTTACACATGCTTTGTTGCTTTCGAAATGGCTGCCTCTTAGTGGTTTCTTGAGCTGAGGAAACAGCCAAAAATCTTACGGTGCAAGATCAGGACTGTATGGAGGATGTGGTAGGATATCTATGTTGTTGTTCTGCAAAACGTCCACTACACAAGCAGCAATATGTGGCCTTGCATTATCGTGGTGCAATAAGAAGCCATTCTTCAGCAATGGACGCTTCCTTTTGACGTACTGTACCATTGTCTGTAAAACATCTGCATAGTACGAGCCATTTACAGTATTCCCCAGTTCTACAGCATGTTGGTAAACAATGCCTTCATAGTCAAAAAACATTATCGTCATAACTTTACCAGCCGATTTTACAGTTTTTGCTTTCTTGGGGGTAGGCGAAGACGGATACTTCCATTCACTGCTTTGTTGTTTCATTGTAGGGTCATAGTGATACAACCAAGCTTCATCTGCTGTAATGATGCGTTTTAAGAAGTTGTTGCCTTCTTGTTCCAGTCTTTCTTTCCATTCTGTGCACACATACACTCGATGCTGCATTTGCTCCGGTGTCAAGAGTTTGGGAATCCATTGGGCGCAAACACGTTTCAGTCCCAAATGTTCAGCCATGATTGAGTGAACGCTTCCCACAGAAATATTCAGGACAACATGCAGCTGGCGTACTGTAATTCTGCAATCCTCCTTGATGATAATCGCTGCTGTGTTGATCATTGTCTCTGTGATGGACGTTGAAGGTCTTCCCTCACGTTCAAGATCTTCCACGTTTTGCCTTCCTTCCTTAAAAGTTTTATGCCAGTAAAAAACACTTTCCCTTGACATTACTTCATCATGGAAAGCTTCACTTATCATGTTAAAAGTGTCCGATACCGATTTTTGCAAACACACACACAAAATTTAATCGCATAATGCTGTTCCAAGGACGCTTCCATTTCAACAACTGGTCGCGGTCGTAGGCGCGCCGAAACAAGCTTGCGTTTAGTCACGTGACACTCTTGCACATCAGCCTGTATACGCCATCTATCAACCTCTTTTGTTAATACAGACAGCAACATTTCTTTATTCCACAGAAATTAATATTGTGATGAGTGGTTTCGTGACAGTAAAATTAGTCTTATTACTTATTGAATAGCTTTCACATATGTGGTTTTTTTTTTTTTTGAGCATTTGAGATTGACTCAAGTCAATAATTTCCTGGATTCATTGCACTAATTAAATTGAACTCTTATAAAATTTACTTAACACTTGGTGTTAAGCTCTGAAACCATGCTGTGTTACACATTTTGAATACTTCAAATAATCTAAAGTATAAGTTACCTTTGTTTTTGGGATTAAAATATTTATAACACTGATGTAATGTAGTGGGACACCACATCAATAAGTAACGAGGGTAAGTTGATCCACAAGTTCATGAGCAGTACAAAGCACATAAGAAATGTGACCGACATGGTAAGGAAGGCAAACTTTGTCAGAGACTAATTTTGCCTTCCTTACCATATCAGCCCATGTGTTATGAGAAGGTGCAAGAGAATTAGCATAGGTACTGAGCAGGCTGTTTAAGTCTCAGCTCTAGTAAGGTCTCAGTGGAGAGGAACAAGGGAAAAATAGTTCCATTAGAAATAAAGGGGGTTTGCTTTAACATGGAAGCGGTAAATTATAGACCAATTAATATGTCAGTGTTGGAAAAGTGGTTAAGAACAAAGTGTAAGAATGGGTAGATAAGAGCACTCTATGAGGACAATATGGCTCTGTGAAGGGTAGGTCTTGCTTTAGCAATTTATTCACTTTCTATAATAATTAAACATTTCAGCTGGATAAAGGAAATGGCTACAAATTGAAACTGCAGAATTTTGGAAATGTATTAGACGAAATGTTGAGAAGTCCAAGAATAAGTGGAAGGTTGTAGGTGCTTAAGTGCCTGTTAGAACTGCTGATACGGTATTATTTATTTATTTAGCGTATGGCTTACACATGAAAAGTTACATTACATTAATTCTTAATATATATGGACATAGTAATAGACATATGTACAATAATAAGACATAATACAGTCATAAAAGAGAATAGGTTACAACTGTATATCTAGGTTGATTATCCAGTCAACTGCACTTGGTGTAGCATGGATGAAGTCTGACATGTTATCACTGTATGCACGTTGGACACATTCTGCTATAATATGATTAATTGTCTGGCGGGGTGATCCACAGTAGCACCTGGGTGAGGCAATCATGCCCCATTTGTAAAGGTGGTCTGCACATCTGCCATGATCGGTGCAGATTCAGTTAAAGGTAGACTAAGTTTTCCGAGATAGGTCAAAACCCGAAGGCATCTGTGTTGGGTCCACTAATTCATGGAAGACCCCTGTTGAAGTGTTACACCAGGACTCTTTCCACTTCTCCTTCATGTTGAAACTTGTCTCTGCAAGATTTTTTGCTGTTAAGATTGGAGGGTGCCTTGACTTTAGCCTGTTTATTTCTAGGGGTGGGATGTCCTTGTGGATTGGAAGATTTTGGATTTCCATGATTTTGGTGTATTCATGTAGAAGAAGGTTGGATCTGCAGATGTGTGGAGGTGGGATGTTGCTTAGCACTGGCAGCTAGTAGGTTGAAGTTGATTTTACAGTTCCAGAAATAAGGCGCATAGTGGTGTTAAGCTGAGCATCAACCAAATACATATGGGCACTGTTAGCCATATGGGTGAGCAGTATTCAGCTGCGGAGTAAACGAGGTCAAGAGCAGTGCAGGGAAGCATTGTTGCTGAGGCACCCCAAGTTGTTCCACATAGTTTTTGCAGTATATTGTTTCTTGTTTTTAGCTTGGATGCTGTGTTAATGAGATGTGGTTTAAAAGATTGAGTTCTATCCAGATATTCATTCATGATGCTCAGATATTCCGGGAATCTTGTAGTGTAGCAGTTTGTGGTTGAGTAGACCACGAGTTCTTTGTTAGCCTTGTTATTGTTCAGGTGGAAGCATGACACTTCTGTTTTGCTAGGATTTCAGTAATCTCCATTTGCTGAAGTATTCATCTAGGACTGCAAGGTTGTTCGTTAGTGTATCTTCCATTGTAGTAAAATTGGTTTGTCTGGTGGCTAGAGCAATGTCATCAGCATAGCAAAACTTCTTGGAGACTGTATTAGGCAAATCAGTAATGTATAAATTAAAAAGGAGGAGAGCCAGAACTGACCCTTGTGGTAATACAGCCTCCAAGAAGTTAGTTTTGCTATGCTGATGACATTGCTCTAGCCACCAGACACACAAATTTTACTACAATGGAACCCACCCCAAGTTGTCACACATAGTTTTTGCAGTGTATTATTTGTTGTTTTTAGCTTGAATGCTGTGTTAATGAGATGTGGTTTAAAAGATACAGTTCTATCCAGAGTGATGCCCAGATATTCCAGGAATCTGTTGTAGCGTAGCAGTTTGTGGTTGAGTAGATCATGAGTTCTTTGTTAGCCTGGTTATTGTTCAGGTGGAAGCATGAAACTTCTGTTTTGCTAGGATTTGGGCATAATCTTCATTTGCTGAAGTATTCATCTAGGACTGCAAGGTCATTTGTTAGTGTATCTTCCAATGTAGTAAAATTTGTGTGTCTAGTGGCTAGAGCAATGTCATCAGCGTAGCAAAACTTCTTGGAGGCTGTATTAGGCAAATTTGCAATGTATAAATTAAAAAGGAGGGGAGCCAGAACTGACCCCTGTGGTAACCCATTATCCAGTGTTCTTTGTTTACTTTTCTTCTCGTCCATATGTTATGATACGATATGTTACGATTAGATGAAATACTGCACAAAAAATCTATTATATAAACTGGAATAAATAGGCAAGCGCGCGCGCACACACACACACACACACACACACACATGGGTGGTCTGAAAAGTTCTCAGCCTCGACCATAGATGGCAACACTATTGGCAAGATTTTTTTTCTAAGTTGGTTTATAAACATCGATGTGAAATTGCAAAAGAAATTTTGAAGTTCATAAAAGTTTATGGGCACTCTTCTGCTTTGTTTTCAACAATTAAGAAATGGGCTGCCGAGTTTAAACATGGCCGTACTAGTCTTGAAGATGATCCATGTGAAGGACATCCAAAAAGGGTAACACCACCAGAAATCATTGATCAGTGCATGATATGGTATTGGATGACCAGCGAGTCAAAGTGCATGAAATTGCTGAGACAATAGGCATTTCAAAAGAACGTGTAGGATATATTTTGCATGAAGAATTGCAAATGAAAAAGCTTTGCGCAAGATGTGCCACCATGCAGATCAAAAACACACTCCCATGAAAAGCTCTAAACAGTGCTTGGTGCATTTTAACAAAAATAAAACTGATTTTGTGCATTGATTTATTACTATAGATGAGACTTGGATTCACCGGTACACATCATAATCCAAACAGCAGTCAAAACAGTAGACAGAAGCTGGTTGTTCAGTGCCAAAGAAGACAAGGTCATGGCATTGGTGTTTTGGGATGTTAAAGGCATTTTGTTTATTAATTATCTTGAAAAGGGTAAAACAATAACCAGAGAATACCATTCTGATCTTTTAACAAGAGTAGACAAAAAAATTCGTGAGAAAAGACCCAGTTTGTAGAAGAAAAAAATCATCTTTCATGAGGACAAATGCACCTGCCCACAAAGGTGTTTTGCCAATGGGAAAATTAAGGGATCTGCACTAAGAATTGTTGGAACATAATCCCCCCCCCCCCATTCCCCAGATTTGGCTCCCTCTGACTTCTATCTCTTCCCAAAACTAAAAATTATATCTTAATTTTCCTCACCAGTCAGCGTTTTTCTTCGAATCAAGAGGTGATTGCAGATGTAGAAGGATATTTTGCACATCTTACTGAGAACCACTACACGGACAGGATAATGGTGCTAGCACATTGCTGGAATAAATGTATAAGTCTTAAGGGAGATTATGTTGAAAAATAAAAATAATTTTGAAATTATAAATTCGTTTTTTCATTGTTAGGCTGAGAACTTTTCAGACCACTCACATATATATATATATATATATGGATGTGAAGCAGATAACATAGATACCATGGTGACTGATTAAAAGACATCAAACAGTAGTATAGGAGAGCAGAAGTCAGGAAAAGGAAGATGATTAGTGGTGTGCCACAGAGCTCTGTATTTGGTCTGTTACAATATAATATGTACATTAATAACATAGGAAATAATCTAGGGGGAAGGATTGGAATATCCAGGTTTTTGCAGATGATGCAAACTAAAACTGGGAAGGGCAATACTTAATAAAGGTTATATAAAAATGCTGCAAGATGTTTTAAATAGACTGACAGTAAGGGCAAAGGATAATGATTGCATGCTTAATGTGTAAAAGTGTAAGATTATGCCCTTTGGGATCAAAAGATTGCATGCTGTGTGTTACACGAGAGAACTGCATTTCAGGAAATTCATGAGGCTAAGAATTTGGGGAGGCTGGGAATTGAAGTTCAGATGGTATATTGCAAAAGCAAGCAAAATAACTAAAAGTATCACTTGAATATTGAAGAACACACATACTAATAAACAGAAATATGGAGGTTTTTATTATTCTATATAAGGCTTTGGAGGCAGCTACATATGAACTACTGTGCAATGATTTGGTTGTCTGGATTTCTTGTGGATATGGAAATTGGAGTATTTCCTGAGATAAGTGACCAAAATGATGACTAGTCTGAGGAGTGCTGCCTTTGAGGATAGATCGAATATTTGTGAGTTACAAAATTTAGTTAATAGGTAGAAAAGAGAGGATGTGATAGAAACTATAAGTTACTAAATGGTTCTATAAGAGTGACACAAAAGAATGATGAAAATAATATATTGTAAACATATTAATTTTTAATGCCCATGTAAATAATAAAGAAAGCCAAATCGGTATCTTCATTATCAGTTACTATTCATCTCTATTAGAGGTAAATGCACTTACCACATTGTGGTGGTGGACTGCTCCACTGACCATTCTGCGAACACAGAGCCTGAGCAGCTCCTTTCATGTAATAGCCTTCTGGACAGCTATAATATACAACAGTAGAAAAAACTGGTGGTTCATTTTCCGCTATTAGTGGAGCCCGGGGAATAACAGCAGAGCACCCTGCAAAATATAATATGAAATTTTATATCATTCATTTACTACATAAAATATATGAAATTAATCTGGATAAGTGATGTGTGATATTACTAATTATGATTATTATTACAGTAAATTCATTTATCTAGCATTATGTAATTTAGCACTTTCAGCAATAATACATGCCTAGAAGACATTTCATTATCTTGAAGTATAAAAAAAATTAATCTCTAGCACTATCTACAGCATTGCTCAAATTTGTGTTCTTCTCAGGAACTTATGTCCTATATCAAATATTCATCATCATCATGCGTATCAAGGATTTAGGCCTAGCATGGCCTGTTCCAGCCTTAGAAGTCATCGTCGAATCGTTTAAGAGGACGTCCTGGTTTTCTTTTTCCTAATGGCTTGTTTTGGTAATCTTTCTGTTTTCATTCTTTGAACGTGTTCCATCCATTTATGTTTATATTTTTTAATTTTTTCTATTACTGGTTCTTGGTTTAATTTTTTCATAATGTCTTCATTTCTTTTGTGATTTCTATATCAAATACTAAATATATTAACTTAAATGGTGGCTTGCTTGCAATTTTTTTCTCCCTTCCAAGAGCTTTAGATAGGATCTCCGCTTAAGAAATATTCAATCTTTATATTATAAAGATATTTCTTGGATAGAACACTTCACACGATCTATGGAGTAATTTTAATAGGCAAAAGGAGTTATATGTAAATGATAGCTTGTGCTTGAATGCATTTGGAGTTAGTTATCTGGAGAAAGTGTTGATCAATAAGAGAAAGGATGTGCAGACTAAGAGAAACCAAAGTTATTAGAGTATAAATAAAGACATGAATGTGCATATAGGCATTCACAGGCAAGTGAATGTTAAAAGGCTAAAGAGCAGCCAAGAATAGTGAATGTTATATCTTATATTATATCTTGATAACTGAATTATTTCAGTATCCTTGAATCCTTTAATGTTCATCCCCTTACTTGAAAGGATGCAAGAATGCTTGTAGTCCTCAGTGGATATTTCAATTCATATTTACTAATGTCACATCAACATTGATTGGAAAGGAGCCTTTAGCAATCATTGGTTTATTATTATTATTATTATTATTAAACAAGACCTCATGGAGTCAAAGACTCATCTAGGAGGTCCTTTTATCTCACACAGATCTCATCATACCGGGTCTTAAACACATTCAAACTCCTTGCAGACACCACACTCTCAGGCAAGGCATTCCAATCATTCACAACTCTGCACGAAAAAAACCTGCCTCTCACTCCCCTACTCACACCCTCTTTATACAGTTTCCAGGTATGACCTCTGGTTCTCCCCTGATCTCCCACTATTCTCTGTAGAACTTCTCCACCATTGATCCTATAACAACCCCTTACCAACTTGTAGGTCTCTATCATATCTCCCCTCTTCCTTCTCTCCACTAGACTCTGCAAATTACATCTTTTCAATCTTTCCTCATACTCGACATTCCAGAGGTCAGAAACTACCTTAGTCAGTCGCCTTTGGACCCTTTCCAACATCTCTTCATCCTTCTGAAAACCAGGTGACCAAATCTGGGCACAATAGTCCATGTGTGGCCTAATCAAAGCCTTATACAATGGAACAAGAATCTCCCTACTTCTACACGTCAGTGTCCTCCTCATCATTCCCAGAAGTCTTTGTGTTGTCTTCACAATTTTGGCGATGTGTCCCCTAAATTTTAGATCCTTATCCACTATCACTCCCAGATCTCTTATTTCCTCTACTTCCAACAATATATTCTCACCAAGCATAAATTCTGCATCCCATCTTTGTTTTCCAAATTTTAAAACCTTACATTTTGCAACATTGAACTCACATCCCCATTTGCTTGTCCAATCACTCAATTTATTCAAGTCTTCTTGCAAGGCCACAACATCTTCACTACTCTTTATGGTTCGTCCCAACTTTGCATCATCTGCAAACAACTGAATATCTCCATCTAAATCTTCGCCAATATCATTAATATACAAGTTAAATAGTAATGGCCCTAAAACAGATCCCTGAGGCACTCCACTAGTGACTTTCCTTTTCCTGGATATTGCACCCCCATACACAACTTGTTGATACCTATCAGATAGCCAGTCTCCAATCCAATGCACTAATCTAATATCCAACCCCATCTGCTCTAGTTTGACTGTCAACTTATCATGAGGTACTCTATCAAAAGCTTTTGCAAAATCCAAGTATATTACTGTGTATCCTTCTCCTCTGTCCAAGAAAGCAGTCACTTTATTGTAATAAGTAAGTAGATTACTAAAACACGACCTCCCTTTAACAAATCCATGCTGTCCATCAAAAATTATACCATTGTTGTCAACCCAACTCTGGATCCTAGTTCTCACAAGCTTCTCCAACAACTTAACCACAACACCTGACACACAGATAGGCCTATAGTTTGATGCTTGAGTTCGATCACCTCCTTTATGAAGTGGCACAATCTTGCCCTCCTTCCACTCTTTAGGGACTTGACCAAGTGCAAGACTCGTATTAAAAAAATATGTCAAGGCAGGTGTCAACTCTCTGGCACATTCCTTCAGAATACGCGGTGATATATTATCAAGTCCCACAGCCTTATTTACATCTAGTTTACTCAACTCCCCAAACACCTCTTGCTCACTTACAGTCAGTCTCTCCTCCCCATCATCAACTACTCTTAATCTCTCCATGAAGTCACATTCACAAGATTGAAAGATCTTTATGAACTGCTCATTAAGTATCTCCACCACACATTCTGCAACAGCTGTCTTTATACCATTTCCTCCAATCAATGTCATCCTTCCATAATCATTCTTTCTTTTGCTGGCTACATATCGAAAGAACTCCCTAGGATTCTTTTTAGCTTCATTAGCTAACTGCTGTTCATACCTCTCTTTAGCTACTCTCACCAACCAAGTCACTCTCCTTGCCTGGTCTTTGTAGAACTCATGAAATTGGTTACTTCCACTTCTCTTATGCTGCCTCCACAATGCCCTTTTTCTCTGTATTGCATGCTTAATCTCTTTATTCATCCATCTCACACCTAACTTATTTAACCTTCTCACCCGTGGTATACATTTAGACATTGCATCCACTAAATATTTTTTGAAAATCCCCCAAGCTGCATTGATCTCTTTTCCAGCTAACTCCTCATTCCAACTTAGTTTAACTTAGTAAAGTAGGATACGTTAAGAGATGGCAGGAAAAAAAAAAGATAACTTTTTATTTATTGCAGTTTTTTACTTTTAATTACAGGGAATCTAAACTAAATACAACATATAGTTTGTGGATAATTTGCAGTTGGGGAATTTGTACTTAAAACATAATATTTCAATATAGTTTGTAGTAGTTCTTAATGCGTCAGTATTTTGTGCAATGTTTAAATAATGGCAGCAACCACAGCTCAGTTTGCCAATGGCTTATCACCAAGTCCCCCCCCCCCTCATGTAAGGACTACATTTTACACAGTATACTATAGGATTTTGTGATATGCAGTGCTTGTAGCATGTATGCATCCTAGCAGTTAGATATGTGGCAGGTGAGAGATTAGAGAGTGCATGTATGTGGAAAATTTAAAGATGGGAAGAACTTTGTGATTTGGACATTAGTATAATGGACTTCAGCAATGTTACATCAGAAATGGGTGATTACTGACTGAGTAGCATGAGTGAGGGAGACGATGACGATCAGAATGAGAATGAAAAAGTGAAACGTGAAGTTTTCGAAGATGGTGTTAATTGGGAGGATGAAGTCAAGCAAGTGTAGTTTGCAGAGAGAGATAGATGTACTGAAAGAGGAAGTGGAATGTCTTGGGAATGAGCTGAAAAGCGTGAAGGACAAGATTAGGCAACTGGAAACAATGAATGCAAACGAATCAGAGTAAGAGTGAGAGAGACTTATGAGAATGATAGAAGGGGAGAGAATAAGAGAATCAGTAAAAGAAAGGAAATGAGAAAAATGCGAGAGTGCTAGAACCAGGGATAGAGAGATGATAGGAGAACAGGCAAGTAGGGGGATCACAGAAAGAAAGTGTTAGAGGAGAAAGAGAGAGAGTGAGGAAAGCAGGTGAGCAAGGAAGAAACAGAGTGATAAGAGTATAACAGTATGGCAATTAAGCAAGGTGAAAGGATGGATGAGATAATTGTGATGGTGGGCATGAATGACTTGAGAGGCAGTGTGAATTGGGTGGCAAGAGATCTGAGATTCATGCTTGAGTTTGTATGGAATAAAACTTACAGAGGGAAGATAGTGAGTGTGTTGCCCAGGTATGATAATGACTGTGGAAGAATGACATTGTTGTATAAAAATGGGAATAGAGTGACTGATGCAAAGGATAGTGGAGTTGTTCAATGAACACTTTATTGGGGTATTTCATCCTGGAGAAGTAAGTTTTAACACTAAAGGGATAGGGCTGGTTTGAGGTTTAGAAGTGCAAGAAGAGAGCGTGTTTCAAATACTGAGTACTCTGCATATCAATAAAGCAATGGGACTGAATGGGATTTCGCATTGGGTTTTGAAAGAATGTGTTAAAGAACTGTCAGCTCCTTTGACCTGACTTTTCAATGAAGTCTGGCCATGGGAAAAGTACTCAAGGAGTGGAAGGAGGGTAAGATAGTGCCATTGCATAAGGTTGGTAGCAGACTGGAAGTGTCAAACTGCAGACTAGTTTGTATTTTATCAGCAGTTGATAAGATCTTGGAGAAATTACTGAGGGATCATTTACAATGTTTGCCAGATGAGGGTAATGTTATCATTTTATTTATCAACCATGCTACATGCAAAACACCTGCTTTTTACTTCCATGATGAAATGCTCTTTATACAACATCCTGAGAATGACCTCTTGTTCTATCCCTATCTCAGTGATATGACAAACCTCTTCTACATTAACACTTATTTCTCAATCATATGCTTTCACATGTCATTTGATGGACATAGCATTCTTTATGATGGTCAGCATGGCTTTATAAAGGGTAGGTCCTGTTCTAGCAATTTGCTTCCATTTTATTATTATTATTTGACACCTCCAGTGAGTCCATAGACACATTGAGGTAGGGCACCTGCTCTACAACTGTCTCCAACAACTGATCTCCATCAGTTGGTGGAGACAGTTTATACATTAGTAATCATATACAGTGACATTCTTGGACTTTGTAAAAGTGTTTGATAGATTACCACATGATAAGTTGATGTACAAGCTGCTGAGGATGGGAATAGATAGTATATTGGTTAGATGGATCAGAGAACTCTCTGAACAATACCAGCAGGTTGTGTATGATAAAGTAATGTCTCAAAAAAAAAAAAAAAAGTAACCAGTGGCATACCTCAGGGTTCTGATCTTGGGGCCCTGCTGTTTAACTTGTTTGTAAACGATATATCATGCAGAATGACTGGGGATCTTCAGCTGTTTGCTGATGATGCAAAGTTGGGAAGAATTATAAGTAGAACTGCTAATGTTAATTTCCTTCAGGAAGATTTGAATAGACTTTTTACTTGAACAAAAGAATGGGATTGTAGTTTTAATATCAATAAGTACAAAGTGTTGCATTTTGGAGTGTGGAAATATAAGGTTGTGTACTATATTGATGGTGCAATACTGCAGAAAGTGGATGACATTAGAGATTTGGGAGTGATGGTTGACAGTACACTGAAGTTTAGAGGACATATTGCAAGTGTTGAAAAGGCAGCACATCGTAGTACTGCTATGATAAGAAGTACTCTAACATGTAGAGATAAAGAAGTGGTTGTGCCACTGTATAAAGCACTGGTCAGACCACACTTGGACAATTGTGCTAAAATCTGGTCACCTGGTTTTCAGTGTAATGTGGAAACATTAGAGAGGGTTCAAAGGTGCGTAACTAAGACAATATGAGGACTTTGGACTGCTGGCTATGGAGAGAGGTTGAAAAAATGTTGATTGCAGAGTTTGGTGGATAGGAGAAAAAGAGATGATATGATTAGAGGATTTTATCAGGTTAATTTCAGATGAGCTTATGAAAAGAGTAGCAGGCATGGGGGGGGGGACGAGGTCATCCCTGGAAGTTATGTAAGAGTGTGGTGAAGAGGGATGTGAGGAGTAGATTTTTTTTACATGGAGAATTGTCAGTGAATGTAACACATTACCACAGTGTGTTGTTAATGCAAGGAGTGTTAAGGATTTTAAGATTCGATATGATAAGTATATTGTCAGTTGAATGAACCTTCCATGACAAGTCTGCCAACTTCATGGAGGATGCAATAATAATAATAATAAATTGTGAATGAAGACATTTATAAGTAATAATACTTCATTCATAATTAACATCATCTACTATGTCATAAGCAGGACTTATTTAAATTTATTCTGTTAGTTTCTTTCTTATAAAATGTTATTCATGTAATTCCTTTTGCGTTTTGTTAGTTAATGTTATTTATGTGATTTTAAAATATATTATAGACATGAAAAGGCACTATATTAAATTATTTATTTTATTTACTTTATTCCTTTGATAATAATATAAGAAACTGTAATGTATGTAATTTTAATATATCCATAAGATTCTTTGTGATATTATTTGATTGGTTGTTGTGAGAAAACATGCAAATTTCTCCTAGGGCGCGTGTTGGAGTGTGAACTACTATATACAAAGGAGAAAAACAAGTTCGATGTGAACCTAACCGGTAAGAACCAGTTTCTGGCGGGAAAAAGGAAGGAGTAAATACAAAAGCGAAAGTAAAGAAGAGAATCGAGTAGGGAAGTATAGAGAATGGTGGCTGGAGACTGGAGGGGAATTTTTATGTGATGAAAACGGAATTTAACTTACCTTGGCAATTTAACTTACCTTTTTCTGAGTTGGATTTTTACCAAAACTTCCTAATGCCTAAGAGTGAAATAGTGCTAGAAATAGGTTAATATGTATAATAAGAAAAAGAAGAAATAGGTGGATAATTTAAACCAAGTGCATAAAGGTTATATTCTCCCAAGTCTATAAATCAGTCACAGAAATGGAAGATTCTTTTAAGTTTGTATTACTACAAAGTAAAAGTCAGCAAGGACTTTAAAAATTGTTGCTCGATCTCCTTAAGATGTGATGAAGCTATATTCTGGTAAGATTACCTATACTATACTTAGTGAGAAGTAACGAAAATTAATTCCACCAAAAGTAAATTGTTCCTAGTTGTTGCATTCAGCGAGTCAAGATTTAATGTGTGATGTGCTAAGACTTTTCCCTCTTCGAGTGACAAGTGCTATTTTATTGAATTAAGTGTTCATTGACTGAATGAGAATATTGAGAAGCATATTTGTTGTAATTCAGGAATCTCGAACTTACAAGAACTAATTTTAATTAACTGAGCCTAGAGAATTACAAATAAATGTTTGATGGTTCACGAGTTGTATTCTTTCTGAATATCTTGAACTGATTTGATATTTAAATGTTTTGAGATGTAACCTTGATCAGAGTAAGGTTATGATAGAAGTTCTCTGTTAATAAGAAGAATAAGATCTGTTAAATATAATCTTTAATTATAAAGTTTAAGCTCAGCTGAGTAGTATACTAGAATCTTAATGTTAGCTTTATATTCGTTTAATTATAATGTCCCTGTTGGAATACTGTGTTATGATGTAATTTATGTGACACTGCATTAAATAATTTTATTTGAATTGAATCTTGTATTTGTCTGATTGTTTCAGTGCACCGCTCATTAAAATAATACAAATCTTAGCGGGAATCCTATGTAGTAAGAATAAAAACCTCGGCCTAAAATCAGCTTATGATAACCTAATACAGTTGAAGTTTGATTTATCTAAATTGCTCTTGCAATTCAGAATATGGAGTGGTGCAGTATAATATAAATTTTCTTCATATTCGATTGATAAATCAGCCTACAACTAGTTAAATACTAAAGAGAGAGAATTGTAAGACGATAAAACGTGATTGAGAAGAAGTTATGATCCAACAATTACAAGTCTACCAACTTCATGGAGGATGCAATAATAATAATAATAATAATAATGTCAACATCTTCTTCTTTGTAATAATCTGTTGTCATCCAATAAATTCTAAAAATGTGGCATCGAAATTTTAGATCTACACCCATAATCACCCCAAGTGTCATATCTTCTTCATTTCCAAATTTCCAAGCCTTGTACTTCACTACATGGAATTGGTATCTCCCAGTCTTGTGCTCACAGAGCCAGTTTATTCAAATCCTACTGCAGAGCTGCAACTTTTGCTTCACTCCTGATAGCTTTCCTGAACTTTGCATCATCTAACACAACTGCATATTTTCATTTAAACCCTCTAAATATCATTAAGATATATCAAACAATAATCATCCTAAAACAGACCTCTGTAGCACATCGCTACTAAGCGATAATACCCTTCCAGATACTACTTTCCGTACACAACTTGCTGTACCCTGTCATATAACAAATGTTCTATCCAGCTCATTAAACTATTATCTAACACCCATCTGTTCTAGTTTAAATATCAATTTGTCATTTGTCAATCCATGAAAGACTTTTGTGAAATTATTATTATTATCCCAAGATCCCATGGAGTCAAAGACTCATCTAGGAGGTCCTTTTGTTATACACACAACTCATCATACCTTGCCTTAAACACACTCAGATTCTCTGCAGACACCACACTCTCAGGCAAAGCATTCCAATCATTCACAACTCTGCATGCACAAAACCTGCTTCTCACTCCCCCTGCTCACACCCTCCTTATACAGCTTCCAGGGATGACCTTTGGTTCTCTTCTGATCTCCCACCATTTTCTGTAAAACCTCTCTAACATTGATTCTCTAACAACCCCTTACTAACTTGTAGGTCTCTACCATATCACCCCTCTTCCTCCTATCCACTAGATGCTGTAAATTGCATCTTCTCAATCTTTCCTCATATTCGACATTCCAGAGATCAGAAACCACCTTAATCAGTTGCCTCTGGACCCTTTCCAACATCTCTTTGTCCTTTTGAAAACCAGGTGACAAATCGGTGCCAGTAGTCCATGTGTGGCCTAATGAAAGCTTTATACAATGAAACAAGAATCTCCTTACTTCTACAAGTCAGTGTCCTCGTAATTATGGCAACATGTTCCCTAAATTTCAGATCCGTATCCACTATCACTCCAAGATCTCTTATTTCCTCCACCTCCAACAATATATCCCCACCACTACTATATATTTACCTCCAATACATCTTTTACCCTGTTGTAATACATAAATAGATTGCTAAAATACCTTGCCTTCACAAACCTCATGCTGATCCATTATAAAGAATTCAGCTAGCATGAACCCAATTTGGGTGCATATCTTTTACTAATCTAACCACAGCTCCAGATGGCCTATAATATGAAGCATCAATGTTATACCCTTTTTTTCTTTTTGTGAAGTGGACAAAGTTTACCCTCCTCCTGCTCCTCCCCCACCCTCATGCAAGGCTTTAGTTAAACAATTCTGTCAAGGCTGCTGTAAACTCTGGAATATTCCTTTAAACCATGCAACAGTACATCATTGGCTTATTAAGATCACTTTCTTCATATGTGCCACCTACTCACCATTAGTCCCTCTTCCACCATTTCTTCCTTGCTTAAGCTCTGCATGACAGTAGACTTACAACAATGAAATAATCCTGATGAATTACTCATTAAATACTTCAACTATATCCTATCTTCATCAACTAATCATTGTTTCTTCCATTGGCCACATACTGGAAAATTTCTCTGATTTTTTTTGACTGATTGCTGCTCACACTGCATATTTGCTTTCCCTTATATGAAGTCATCAAGCAGTGTGAATAGGTGACTACCATGAAAATCAAGCATTAACTACATAGACTTTTCAAAAATGGTTCTATGTCGTGAGTTAATATGTATGCAATGCAGATTGTAAGAAATGTGTTTGTGGAGAGACTGAACGAGAGAAAGTATGGATTGTAGGAAGTGCAATATATTATTAGACCAAGTTAATGAATGAGAAAAAGACTGAAAAAATAAAAGATGCCGTAAATGAAAGAAACAGAAATGTAACGAAAGCTAGTGAAACTGAGGGAGTGAAAGAATGCAAGAATGTAGAAGCAAAAGTTAGTGATAAGGGAGCAAAAGAAAGTATGAATGAGGAAACAGAAGCAGTAATGCACAGCATAACAAGAGGTAGTGAGACTACAGGAGTGACAGAGAGTGAAACTGTTGGAATGCAAGATTTGATGAAATGGCTATTGAAAATGAAAAATGAAATGAGAAATGTGGAGTGATATTAGGCATTTAGTGGAAACTAATGAAAGTGTGCAAACGAATAGAACGAAAGAAAAAAGGGTAAAAGACATGAAGAGTGATCTCAGGATAGCAGTGTATGGAGATTCCATTGTTAGAGGATTAATGAGAGAGTTCATAAGGTCTGCTATCCAGGAGGGAGAATGAGCAAGACAATTCAGGCACTGGACATGAGGAGAAAATTAGCAAGAGAATTAGTGATGATTGTGAGGATAAATGATTTAAGTAGATATAAGGAACATATAAGAGCAAATATCAGGAGGTTATTGAGAAGAGTGAAAGATAACAGTATAGTGGGAAAGGTTGTCAGTATGTTGCCAAGGTATGACGATGATGAATTCAGACGAAGAGTCAGAATCATGAATGTTATGCTAGTAGAGCTGTGTGAGAAGAAGGGAGTACAGTTTGTGGATGTATGATGCGTTTGAGGGAAGAATGGAATTAAACAGGCGTGATGGGTTGTGTTTGAATGGCTTTGGAGTGAGTGAACTGATTTCTTTGAGTAGCATTTTTTTGAAGGCTTCTTTAACATCATCAGCTGTGATGGGTCTATTGAATCCTTTCACATGTTGGAAGGATTCAATGAAGAAGGGTCTATCTTCCACAAATTGTAGCTAGCAGGTAATGTTTGGGTCATTATTATCAATGCAGTGATTCTGGAAAAAATTCAATATCATTTCTGTCAGTAATCGATCTTCCCCATTGACATGAATTCTGGTGACGGTTTTTTCTTTATGGCTTTTTGTTAACTCTCTGTTATGAAATGCAGCTGATGGAACTTTGCTAGTCTCTGATAGATCCTTATTTTGTGTTCTTTTTCTTTCATTTGTTTTAACATTTGCCTTTCAGTATATAGGTTGATGCTCCTGATGATGTTAGTGCTATTTATGCTATTGCACTGGTTAGCTGTGAACCAGCTCTTTCCTTGTACAAGCCTCTTAGCGTTACGCTTTTCTGATATGCATGTTCTTTTAACACCATTCAATCATTTTCCTTTATGGTTGTTTTGAACATGCCCATTTGTAAAGGGCTTGAATTTTGTCTGTAAAGGTTAATGGGAGGTTAGGCAAAAGTCTCCGGGGTCTGGAGCCTATTTCAATACTCATTATTGGCTGGAGTTTCAGCAAGACTGGCTTGTGGTCTACCACACTCATGCCATGATGCTTGCTTTGTAGTATTTTATTAAGCAGTGATGAGGAGATGTACCTGTCTATTCATGGAGCAGCACCTATGCAAATATAAAGGCAGATGTTGGGATAATTAATGCATCAAATGTCAGCTTACTGGACTCTCTCTCTCTCTCTTTAGACACTGTTCAAGATAACAGCACCCTTGATCTAGAGTTTCCTCCAACGTTGTCTAACTGTATAAACAACAACAAAAAAAAAGACACTAGTTAAGGATTGTGTTTGTACATTATACCAGTTAGTAATGTAAGATTAAGTAAGCAAGTAATATAGTAATCCAGAGGTTCCCAAATTTGGTCAATTTTCTGTATTCTTTTGTAGTTATCTTAATTTTCATATACTCTACTTTGAATAATATAATAAATTTGTAAATTTTGTTGACCTGGTTAGTCGAATACTACTTGCTAACCAACAGGCAGTGGGTTTGAATCCCCACTATGGACATGGATGTTTGTGAATGTCTTTAAGGGGGTATATAAATTTCACTGTCCAATGTGAGACTATCAATCAATCAGCACTTTTGGAAACCTGATGTGGCTTGAAAAAAAAATTCCATGTTTGCTATAAAGTAGGGTTTAAGCAGTGGCGCATCCGTGTATGTGGGGGGGGGGGGGGGGGGCAAGGAGTCCTGGTCCCCAAAAGGGAAAAAACACTGGAACATTTTCCAACAACCGTTTCCTAATTAAAATTCATTTTTTTTATTTATGTTGTGTCATTTTATTTCTATACTACTTATGAATTTTATTTATGTCTTTTATTCCTATACTACTTATGAATTAGCGGTCACATACGGTGGGAATACCCTATAGCTCTCGGGAATCACAGCTACTGTGAACGCAAGCCGAACAAAGTAGTGCTCGGGCAGATCAAGCGCTACTTCATTTGCCCAAGCAGGGTCAGAGGAGATCATGGATATCGTGTATTGGTGATCACTGCAGATGCTAAGTCATAGGTTGTATGCAATGTGTAGTGTGTATTCTCAAATCATCTACTCAACTTGGCCCTTCCAAGATTAAATCTTGAGTGCCCCCCCCCCCCCCAAAGATTAAATCCTGAGTGCACCACTGGGTTTAAGATTATCTAATTCTTAACCTACTCATGTTATTAACACTAATTTTTACATTAATGTAGTATAGGTCTATAACCTTTCATGGGTGATTTCACATAAAAATTTATAATTAAAAAATGAAAAAGCTATTAAAAATTTATAATTTAATAATTAAAGTTAAACTAAAAATTAATACTATATATATGTGTAATTATAAAATAGTTAAAGTACTTATTATAAGTTCATTATTTACATGACTTTTTAATCTCGTGGAAAGTTGCATACTTGGTATCACAAGACTAGATTGAAAAAGGAATACTTGAATAAGAAATCAAACCAGTCTCTGACAGAAAGAGTGAAACATCTGAAGTGGCAATGGGCTGGGCATACTGCTTAAAGACAAGACCAACGATGGATAAAAGAAATACTGAACTGGATTTCATTTGAGAAAAATGACCTCAACACTAGCCAAAATCATAATGGATTGATGACATCATCAGATTTTCAGAAGTGACATGGAGAAAGAGAGCCATTGATAGACAATCTTAGAATCATCTTAGAAATGCCTTCATCCAACAGTGGATTGAAAATGGCTAACAATGATGATGATATAATTTATGTAAAAATAAAACTTGAAATATGCCTTGTTTTCTGAAAAATTTTTCAATAACAGTTGTGCAAAGGATCCATTTTAGGAGAAACATATATATCTTATTCACACCCTTACCTTTTCTGGTTTCACAATGTACTCCTTGAAATCCATCCACACATGTACAGCTTCCATCATTTTTATTGCAGATACCTCCATTTTGACAGAGACAGTCTAAAAAGATAAAATATTATTTTGGTATTGATATCTATAAAAATATCCAAATACAAACAAATTTAACCCAAACAATATTTATCCTGCTTTAGAGACATCTGTAAATGGCAATATATTGAACATATGTTTGGTTTAAATGCCATATGAAGAGTGTTTGAAGAATTTGAGTTTAATCGGTACGAGTTTTATGTGCATTTCAGTATACTTGTTAAGAAGGGTAAAATAAAAATCTAAACTGATATTATAACGTCTGGATTTTTGCAAACAAGCAAGCTAAGACACCTCCAAATCAAAATATTAAAATGATTTGCAATTCTAATTCATTGCATAGAAAATAATTATTACAAATATTAGCATCATCTAGGGTGCAAAGTCCAACTCTACCTCCCCGTGATGCACCCTGGGGTGTTGGGAATCAAAACCGTTATCGGACCTGGACCCAACACCACTAACAGAGCTCTGGCACACTTCAGAACCCTGGGCAGGAGAAGTATATATGCGAACACAGTAAAGATGCCACTACAACAACAGAAACGGCCCACACTCACTTTTCTACTGCGGTGGTAAGGCACCGAGTGAGGCTAGGGATGCTAAGAATCTCGCAGATGAAAACAGACCACCTCTTAAATCTATGAAAATGAATCGGTACCCTCAATACTCTAACTTTGGCAAGAGACTACAGAATAGATTTATTAATCAAAGAACTAACCAATATCAACGAATATCCTGCTAGTGAAAGAAACAAAGAGATTGAAAGAACTGACAGCAAGATGGTACAATGGCTTACAGATACTCCTCGGAGCATCCTCAAACAGTGGCAAACAAGGCAGAGTGGGCTTTAGTGGCGAATTCTCCATGCTTGCTGCGCAAGCTCATTAATTGAGAAAGAAGTACTATTTATTTGTTAATAAATGCATGCATTTATAAGCATTCCATTTAAGCTTTTATTTTTATAGACAGAAGAAGACATCTTAAACTTGCGTGGCAATAATTGAGCTCATGTCATCTCACTCTGTTGCTTAAACACAGACCATACGCTGTCAATGTAGCTCTAGCCAGTGAGCTTCAGCCAGCCTTTACAAGTGTGCATGTTGCTTGGTAAAATTAAGTTACAACCAACTTTTTATGACAGTGTTATTGACCAGTTCATAAAGAAGAACCGTAGGGTAGAATTTGAATTCAAGTAGCTAAATTGAAAAAGATAGAATATCATTTGTAAAATAAATGTTGTATTTGTATGATTAAATGTACATAAATTTCTAAATACATAGTTTTAAATGGTCAGTACAGGCAACCCTTGTATAACACGATACTTATACAACGCGGTTTTGACAAAAACAGTCTAGAAATTGTAGTAACCTAACCCTTTATTTTTTCATATATTTTTCACCATGCGACTTAAAAATCAAATTTTATTTTCGTTAAATTTGTGTCTGCCCGTATCGCGCAGACACAAATTTATATTAAGGGAAACACCCTTTAGCACGCATGTACGTCAATTGTATACCGTATAAAGTGTTTATTGTTGAAAATTGTCTTCGTTTTCTGCCAGGAAAGCACATTAAAAATCATAAGTGTGTTATCTCAAGCTGAGCACTTTATTTTCTGGTGAGTTACATACATAATTAATATGTAATGCTTTTTTTATGTAAAAAAATTATTTTTATAGTAATGGCCACAAATTGCATTGAAAGGGAAAAAATGAATATTGAAACGAAAATTCGTCTCGAAGAAAAAAAATTAAAATCATGGATCTGTTGAAAAATGGAGAAAAACCAGTTGTTGTAAGGACTTTGAATTTAAATGAATCAACAATTCAAACAATCAAACACAATGAACATAAAATCCGAGAAAGTGTTTATTGCTGGGTCAATAGTAAGTGCAAAGCTCGTTGCTCGTGTATGCAATTTTCTAAGAGAAAAATCAAGAAGTCTCTAATGATCTGGAAAGAAGATGCACTCAAAAGAAAATTTCTTTGGCTGGAAATCTTATTAAACAAAGTTTATAAACATTTGTAATGCAGACCAGGTGTTCAATGCTGATGAATCCGGGTTATATTGGTGAGCTTAGATTTAAATATGCCAAAACGCACCTATATTTCGAAAAATAAAAGATCAGCTCCTGGATTCAAAGTTTCCAAAGACAGAATTACTCTACTGTTTTGTAGTAATGCATCAGGTGATTACATGACAAAACTAATGTTTATTAACTGATCCTCAAATCCTTGTGCTATGAAAGATTAAAATATGCACTTATTTTTATTTTGCCTAAAACATTTATGCATTATGTGTAATGAAGCTTAATTAAATTTGTAATTTTTATAATTTTATACTATGCATTTGTGTCATAGTTTATATGTTTTATTGACTTACATGAATTACCTGAATTAAATAAAAATATATTTTTGTTGGATATGTCATTGATGTTTATATAATTTTTTTTTTAAAAAAACCGATTTCGGAACATAACCCTACTTTTTGTTTGTGATCTTAGTCTCGCATAACGCGATTCATACACCACAGCATTTCTATGGAACTTAGCATCCGTGCTATATGAGAGTTACTTGTAATTCATTATTCCAATAATCAGATTTCAATCACACCTCTTACTCCCTGAATGATAACAAGAGCAAGAATGAATTTCAAGACCAGCATTTGCCCCTGGTGAGCTTCATTGTTAAATCTAAGCTCACCAAGTCGATCCTTTCTTGTAACATCATATCTGAAAGAATAGGTGTACTCGTAATTAGAATAGAGAACAATATAACAATAAAATTAATATCCTGCTGTGCTCCAACATCTGTAGCTGATAATCAAGAAATAGAAAATTTTGACATGAATCTTGACAGGGCCACCCCCCTAGGAATTTTGCTGCCCCATGCAGTAGCATATTTTGCTGCCCCTTCTCCCTTATTTTTCATATAGTTTATGCCAACTTTGCCTCCCCAAAAAAACTTGCTGCCCGTGCAAATGCATGTCTTGCACCGTTGGTAGAGCCAGCCCTGAATCTTGAACAGGCATTAAATTACAAGAAGTCAACATACACATTCGTTGGTGGTGACTTTAATGTCAAAATAGGATGTGAAAAAGAAAACAAAAAGTTTATAGGCTCACATGGCCTGGGAGAAAGAAATAGAACAGGAGAGAGAAGCTGAATTTGCTGCAGCTGAACAACTGTTTATCATGAACACTTTTTTTTCAACAAATATCCAGGAAGAAGATGGACTTGGAAATTACCGAATGGAGAGACAAAAAATGAAATTGATTACATTTTAACAGACTGTAAAAGACTGGTACAGAATGTTGGTAAAAGAGGCGAAACATACTTCAACATAGATTTTGACCACAGACTCCTCAGAGCCATTGTAAGAATAGACTACAAAAAAGAACAACATATCAGGGCAACATCAAACCACAAAAGACAACCCAAACAAATAGACTACCACAAGTTCAGGAAGTACATAGAAGAGACTGAATGGACTATTCAGAACTGTTACATAAATGATGACTATATTGACTTTATTAATAAATTCAATGAGTGCAAGAAAAATCAGAAATTCCTGTGAAACAAAAGAAAAGAGAACAACTCTCTCGTCTCAAACTATAGAACTACTGAAAAAGAGAAAAGAACTGAAGAAATCTGAAGAAAATTTTCTAGAATACAAAATTATCTGTAAGTTACTAAGGAAAAGAATTCCAGAAGACTACAAAGCTTTCAGGATACAAAAACTAAGAGAAGCAGTGCAGGCAAAAACCAGTATGAAAGAAATAGAGAAAGACTTAAATTTTAAACAGTCAATCCATCTACTTTACAGGATGAAAATGGAGAAAAACATACTAATAGAAAAAGGATAGAAAAAATTGTGCAAAATTTTTATAATGATCTCTATGCAATTAAGTGCCAAGTTTCAGAACCTATCATTCCAAAACCAAGCAATATACCAGATGTACTTCCAGAAGAAATAGAACATGCCCTTAAGAAAATGAGTAAAGGTAAAGCCTCAGGACTTGATCATGTTAAGGCTAAAGAAATCCAACAAGGTGGACCAATTATTTTCAAAGCATTGGCTGCCAGATTAACGTGGTACTTCAAAGAAAGAAAGATTCCAGAGGAATGGAAGACCTCAAAAACTATACTTCTATTCAAAAAAGGGAACAAGGAAGACAAAAAAAACCATCATCCAATCTGTCTACTCTCTCACATATATAAAATCATGAACAGAGTAATATTGAACAGAATCCAAAACACTCTTGAAGACAACTTCAGTAGAGAGCAGGCAGGATTCAGAAGAGGCTTCTCCACAATAGATCATATCCAGGTCATTTCACAACTAACAGAAAAATGCAGAGAATACCGAATCCCTCTATGTTTCCTCTTTATTGATTTTAAAAAAGTATTTGATACCATAGAACTCAATGCAGTCATCAGTGCCTTACTGGAAATAAATGTGGAACCCTACTTACATCCACATGATAAAAGAAATTAACAAAAATCAGACCACACAAATAACCCTATTTGATCAACCTATAAATATAGATATAAAGAGAGGGGTCCGTCAAGGCAATGTGATCTCCCCAAATCTATTTACCAGCACTTTAGGGATACATTCTGAAAAAAATAGACCTAAATGGAGGAATAAGCATAGATGGTGGAAAACTACAAATCCTTGTGTTTGCTGATGATCTAGTACTGATATCCCACAACCCAAAAGACAGAAGAAATGGGTGAAAAAATATACACAAACAGCAGTAAGATAGGCTTAGAAATGAATCTAGAAAAAACAAAATGGATCAAAAACATCTACACAAGTGACAGTCACCTATGTATTGATAACATCTCTCTAGAACAAGTTGACTCCTACAATTACTTAGGACAAACAATAAAAATGAATAACGATTTATCTGAAAAACTAGCAAAAAGAAAGAAAGCTGTATGGCTATCATTCAACAGACTAACAGAAACACTTACTGATCCAAATCTTGACATCTCTGTGAAGGCAAAACTATTTAATAGTGACATTCTTCCATCACTCACATATGGATCAGAAACATGGAACACGACAAGAAAAGAAGAAGAGATTCTCAGAATAACTCAGCATGCAATAGAATGCAGGATTTGTAACATCAGCAAAATGGAACATGTTAGAAACACAGAACTAAGAAAGAGATCAGGCATAAAAGATGTGGTAACTGCAGTATATGAAAGCAAGATGAGATGGGCAAGTCACATAGACAGACTCAGGGATAACAGATGGACATATAGAACACTCAACTGGCAACCAAGAATAAAGAGAAAACTAGGAAGACCACCTACAAGATGGGAAGATCCACTAGTGAAATCTATGGGTATAACATAGAAGAGAGAGGCTCAAGATCAAGATCGTTGGAGGCATCTTTGTGACCTGCACTCATGGAGAAATCCATGAGTGAAACACAGGTCCATCAAGGTAATCACGGTAATTAGCATCATCTAAATCTATGTACTTTGTAGATTATATAACCATGTAAACACATAAAAATGTAATATAAATTATAAGAAAACTGTTATTTGAAAACATCAACAAAATTAAAATAATTTTAACGTGGTTCAAAATATTAGAATAATGTGAAAAGAAATGCACAAAAATTGCAGTCAAAGGGAAACACTGTAATAATTAGTACCGTTCATAAATGGTTGGGCATATTATTTACTAGTGGTTCACAGTCTTTTTTTTTTTTTTTTTAATCAAAACATGCCCATATGGTCTGCAGACTAGAAACAAGTTCATTTTTTGTCTCTTGGGGCAACTTCTTGAAGACATTTCATCATAATTCCCCACAAATTCTCAATGGGGTTTAAATCTGGTAAGTTTGCCAGCCAAAGAATTACATTGATTTGCCTTTCTTTGAGCCATCTAGTAGTGGCCTTGGAAGTGTGAGAAGACGCTGAATCTTGCTGAAAAAGGAAATCACTATCACATAAATCTTCTGATGTCAGTAACATAAAGTACTCAAGAATTTCCACACTTTGGAATTGACTCTTTCATACACAACACACAGCCCACCTGGGCATTCTGCAGTCATACAAGTCCATACCGTGACAGAGATAGCAAATTTCACCAAACATTTCATGTATTCTTTATCAAATACTTCTTGCTTAAGATGTCAAACACATATCCTTGATGACCTTGGAATACACAAAACATACTTTCATCATTAAAAAAAGCATCTTTTTCCAGTCCTCTTGACCCACAACAGTCTTTGCTTACATTATCGCACTCTAGCTACCTTTTGCTTGGAATTCATAAGTGGCTTTGTCTTAGGCACAATGTGATTTGAAACCCAATTTGCGAAGTCGTCTCAATGTCATAGATTTAGACACATTCACACATAGTTCTTTCCATCTCCTGTAAAAGTACCTTACACTTTGGAAGTGGATTTTCTTCACAACATTCTTCAATCGCCTCTCATCTCTTGATATAGTTATCACCTTTTGACCACTATTGAAGCAATCATTTTGAAAACTCCAGTTATTAGAATAATATCGCAATACTCTGCTCACACTTGCTTGAGAACATTTCAATTTTTAGCTATAAACTGTTGAGCTTGGCCTTCTTTGTGTAGAGATACCACATAAGACTTCTTAGCTTCTGATATGTCACTCGTTCGACCCATGTTTAGAAAATGATTAACTGAAGTCCATGTGCAAACGATTCCTCACATACTAATCAGTCCTGCACATACTGAAATATATGCTATTTCTTTACTTTCTTCAAAATCCATTGGAAAATTTTGAAATATTCCAATATTTTGAACCACGTTAAAAATTATTCTAAATCTGTGAATGTTTCCAAAATTCTGTGTTCTTAGAATTTATATTGCATTTTCATGTGTTTACATTTATATAATCAAAGTAAGTAGATTTATATGATGCTAATTTATATTTGGTAATAATTATTTTCTATGCAATAAATTAGAATTGCAAATCATTCAACACATTTTCTTTGATTATTCTAATTTTTTGATTCAGAGGTGCAGTAACAATGCTACAGAATATTTGAAATAGACCAACACTGTTATGCATGCACAATTCAAGTAACTAACAATGCAATACACAGAATGTCTGAGATCTACTATGTTTTTGATGAAATATGACCAAAACTGATGTATTATCATACCTTGTTTCTTTTTACACTAATCATTGTAAGATTAAATAAGAAAAACTGATTTGTATAACATCAACTGAGTTGTATATCACCAGTTTTAACATTTTCAATGATTCTTTGAGAGACAGTTTCAAAGAATATGATTTACATATGATCTGCCTCAAACAAGATCTCAGAGGTCTTGCAATAAATATAATAAATTTAAATTGTAATCAATGTAACCATTTCTGTATGTTGCAATGATACTTGCTTGTTTTTCTCTGTTATATGCATCTCTATTTTTTCTCTACATTCTTGATGTGTTTTCTCTGCTTTTCTGTTGTGTTCTGACATGCATATTTCTCCTGACATGTCTGTTCCCCCCCCCACCACCACCACCAAATCAATTGAACTGATCTCAGATATTCCCAGCATTTATGAGTGTTGAATGGGGTGGCAGAGGCAAAGTAGATTTGCAATCTTGTTTACCTGGGAGAAAGTCTCTTTTATGCCTTGATCTCGATACCTCTGGGATCTTTTGTGGCAGATCAGATGTAAAGAAATCCTTGTCTGTTATCCCCTTTTGATGATAACAGACAAAATCTCAAAGATGTTGAAGGTCTAAAACTTAATTATTCACCACTCAAAAAAAAAAACAGACAGTAATACAAGCTCACTTGTTCATGTGGGATTTGTTATATGAAACAAACATGTGAAAAATTACTGAGAGAGGACTTATGTGGATAAGTATTTAATAGATGTAAAATTTGCACCATAGTATCAAAAGGATCTTCATACTTTCATGATCTCTAAACTTCAGTCTACTGTCAACCATCACTCCCAAATCTTGAATCTCATTCACTTCCTGAAGTACAGCACCATCAATATAGTACACAACCTTATATTTCTGCACTCCAAAATGCAACACCTTGCACTTATTAATATTAAAACTACAACCCCACTCCTCTGTCCAAGTCAAAATTATTTGAATAGACTTCTATTCAAATTAACATCATCACCACACAACTGAAGATCCCCAGTCAGTCCACATGATTTATCGTTTAGAAACAAGTTAAACAGCAGGGGGCATAAGAACAGAATCCTTGGGCAAGCCACTACTTACTGTTCTTTTTTGAGACTGCTCTCTGATACACAACTTGCCGGAATAGTTCAGAGAGCCGATATCTGATCCATCTAACCATTATACTATCTATTGCCATCCTGTGTGCAGCTTGTACATCAACTTATCATGTGGTAAACTATCATATGCTTTTGCAAAGTCCAAGAATATCACTGTATCCAGGGAGGTAGAGACTCATCGAGGAAGGCCACATACTACACACACACATACACACACACAAGCTATCATACTTATTCTTGAATTCATTCACACTGCTTGCACTCACAACATCCAAAAGCAATCCATTCCAATCACGCACTACCCTCTGAGAGAAAAATCTAGCCCTCACACCCTTCATTCTCAGCTTCGAAGGATGCCTTCTCATCCTTTCCCCACCCTCCATAAATTGAAAAATTCCATCAACTGAAATCCTGTATGACCCTTTCAGAAGTTTGTAAGTCTCAATCATTTGGGTAGTTCATGCCCAGGTGGTTCCCACTACCTGGGCACGAACTACCCAAACGTCACCATCTCTTTTAATCACTAAGTCTGGCTTACGAAAACCCGCAGAGGTCCTATGATGTTGTTCCACCGCAGTCTCCCAACCTTTGTTCGTAAAGCAATTGTTCAGAATGGAGACCACAGCATCATGCCTCCGCATGTGGACCCCATGGGTGCGGAAGCAACACTGGGCTATATGAGACAATGTCTCATTGCAGTGGCAGCCAGCCCTACAGTTTGAGTCGTCATACCCCATCGAGTTGTGCGGGCTCGAGTGGGCAGGGCATTGATCCTCATCCTGATAAGGTTAATATACTCGAAACCAGGGAGGAGTCTGGTGCCATCCCTTACCCAATCATGCTGCGGAGGCAGCAGATATGACTCTTTTAAAGGAGCCATCTACAGAACAGTGCAGCAGAGGTCCATTTCTTGTGTTCTGCAGGTGCTGACTCAATTAAGGTACCTTGATAATGGGACCAGCCTTCATCCCACCTAAAGTCTTCTTGTATTAATAGTAAGACGATAATTCTAGCTCCGCAATTCTGGACAGCCACAGGTGTGGGATCAGTCAGTCACCCATCATCTTATCCATGCTAATATTGTATAACCCAAACCTATTTTCTCCAATTTATGCAACAGTCTACCATGCTGTATTCTGCCAAAAGCCTTAGCAAAATCCGAAAGTTTCATGGTGTATCCATTCCCCTTGTCTAGTTGCATGGTAACATTGTTATAGAGTGTGAGCAAGTCGCTAAAACATGACTTTCCCTTAGTAAACCCATGTTGCTCATTGCAAAGTATAGATTCACTGTCATCCATTTCTGAATGCAGGCCCTAACCAATTTTTCCAAAATCTTCACCACCACTCCCGAGATACTAATTGGTCAATAGTTGGATATATCGATCTTTGCACCACCCTTGTGCAATGGGATTACCATACATGCCTTCCATTCCTGCAGAATATTCTGAGACTCATATTAAATATCTTGGACAAAAGGAATGGCCAGTTCAGCTGAACACACTTTTAGCACATGTGCTGGTATCCCATCAGTCCCTATTGTTGAATTCTTATTCAATTTGTGCAACAGCAGTAATACCTCGGTCTCACAGGCCTGCATTTCTTCATCTAGTGAAAAGGTAACAGTGAGCTCAATGTTGCATTCACCAGGCTGATAGTGATAAATGGGCACTCATTTTGTTAAAATGAGTGCCCATTTTAACAAAATGGGCACTCATTAACTGAACAACTTCTTCTGTATCTGAAATGTCATACCATTTGGAATGAGATTTCAGATGAGTTTTCTTTCATATTCATGAAAGAATATTGATTGAATTCTTGTGGATTGTCTTTAGCACGCAGAGACAGTTTCTTCTCACACTCAGACTTTGCTTTCCGTACAACAGTTGTGATTATTCTGGCCTGCTGCTTATAATGTTCATAACAGATGTCATCCTTATACAAATGGTATTCCTTCCACATTGTCCTTTTCTTAGGAATCTCTTGTTTAATAAGATTACACATCCATTTGACTCCTACTCTATTTACTCTTTGAACTCTCAGAACACACTCTGATATTGCATCATTTAAGTATTGTTTAAATGCTTCCCATGCACTGTCGATATTCTTTCCATCTAGCAACCAATCGAATTCCACTGAACTCAGTATACTCTTCAGTTGGTCATAATTTCCTGCTTTGTAGTTCAGCATGTAACCTTTTCTGAATGGAGCATTCATAAACTTAGTCGCTTCCCAAGTGAGTACCGCATGATCACTGTCACCAACTAGAGGCAGAATAGTTACGTCTTTAACTGAAACACCCTCTGACACTATAATCAAATCTAACACTCTTTACCCTCGAGTTCCTTCTGTCACATGCTGCTTGAGGAAGTTGGCCCGCAACAGCTCAATAAATGCATTTTCATTCTTCTCATGAGATTCTATATTTGGATAATTAAATACCCAATCAATATTTGGATAATTAAAGTCTCCCATTATGATTACTCTTTTCGTGCACATCTTTTCTATTTGGTGATGCATTTCTTCATCACTAGCAACCGATCCACCAGGTTTGTAACAACACCCCACTATGTAATTGATCTTGTTAGATTCCACCTCACACCAGATGGCTTCAAACTCATTGCCACACGAAATACTGTTAGCAGTAGTACTACAATCATAGGTCTCAACTCTAACTGGATTCAAGTCATCTGATATCATTAGCAGCACACTCCCTCCTCTCCTATCCTCTGTATCCTTCCTAAAAATACTGTACCCTTGACACTTGATACCAGTTAGTAGGTCTGATTCTGATAGCCAGGTCTCACTAATACCTACATGAGGTCACAACATATTGACTAAGGCAACAAACTCTATCCCTTTGTTTCTGATAAATTTCTATTCTTGTCAGGCAGACTGCAGACAAGACAATACAAAAGAACAAACAGGCTAGGAGTCTGCCTGACACAGTTGGACAACTTACAGATTTCTATTCTGTAATGCTTTACACACAAAAAAAAAGTTCGGACTCATCAAATGTGTGCAAAAGATGTCTACACACATTTGATGAGTCCAAACTGGACGAACGCAAACCCGAAATCATTCTCTCCTCAACATTTCCATGACAAAGACCATTCGTGTCATTAACACAGTTATATAACATTGTCGCTCTTACATTCACACCATTCTTCCCCTTTATAATTTAGTTTACTGACTCTCTGTGTTAGGTCTCATACCAGTTATTAGTTTTTCTAGACTCCTGATACCAAACACATTCAGGTGTAGGCCGTCCCTCTTATACAAATCCAGTCTTCCCTCAAACTCACTCCACAGATCCAAAAACTTGCATCCATTGCTTCGACACAGCCTACACATCGAATAGTTTGCCATTATAGCCCTTCTTCTTAATTCATTTTTATAATAGCGAGGTAAAATACTGATGATTTTCACTTTCTCACTCTTTACTCTTGCTTCTTCCAACAACCCTTTCGTGTCCTCTCTCATACTGAACTTATCACCAGTTAAGTCGTTTGTACCAACTACAACTACAATTTCATTTACTTTTTTCTCTTCTGTTTTTGAATTGCTTGCATTAGATTTTTAATTTTCGCTCCAGGAAAACTCGATATTATAACTCGCTCATTTATAGCATGTTTTATTATAGAATCACCATACCAAATAACTTCTTTCTTTTTACTAACAACATCATTTACCTGATTTCTGTTATTTCCTGACTTACCTGTTAAAACTGTTCAGAGATTTTCATGTGAGTGTGTTTTTGATCTGCTGTGAGCAAGTGCGGCACCCATCTTGCACAAAGCTTTTTCATTTGCAATTCTTCGTGCAAAATATATCCTACACGTTCTTTTTAAATCCCTATAGTCTCAGCAATTTCACGCACTTTGACTTGATGGTCATCCATAATACCATATCATGCACTGATCAATGATCATGTGAAGGACATCTTCACATGATCCATGTGAAGATGTCCTTCACATGGATCATCTTCAAGGCTAGGTTTATGGCCATAAACTTTTATAGAACTTCTGACCACCCTTGTATTTTAACAACTAAATAACTGAATATCTATCCACAATTCACTGGAAGTATCAATAACAATAGTGCACTAAATTATATTCTTGTGTGTGGCAGCTTATCTTGTGGAGAGGTATTTTGCCTTCTTTCCACAGCAGTGAAAACACACACACACACACGCACGCACGTACACACACACACACACGCACACACACACACACACACACACAGCAGGTCCCAACCTATAATCTAGTCATTTCTTCAGAGCTTTATTTAAAGGATCAGAGAGAGAGAGAGAGAGAGAGAGAGAGAGAGAGATGAAAGTTTTTCCACTTAGTTAGACTACCAGACTGGTTTCAAACTTTATTGAGGTATCATCAGTGGGAGTCAGACCCAGAATAGATATCAAGGTTGAAATAATGCAGAAGTTATATATTTCCCATATACAAGTAGTGAAAAGGTGTATCATCTTATTATTAAAATACCCTTGATCAGAGATAGCAAGTGACATGAAGTCATTAGCCTCTATATACAAGTAGCCCAGTCGTGAAGATATTTCATGTGCAAACTTTGTTTACTTACACCTGGATAAAGGATTAAACCAAGAATATAATTTCTCGTCATCTTTAATATATAATATATCATTCAGGCATATACAACATATATAAATTATCAATATATCACACCCATCTGATAAAAAAATTTGGGAATTCATCAGCAGATTTCTGACTTTCTTTCTTCCCTCCACTAAAGCTGAGAATTTAAGTGAAAGGGATATGTTGAAAAGAATATATGACTAAATATACTATAAGAACAATCCAAATGGATGAAAAATAAATAAAATTACAAAAATACTTTTTATCTATTCGGTTTTGTCCATTCAAGGATTTCCATATCATCTTGAATTAATAAAACTGAAATTATGATGCAATACAAAAATGATCTTACCACCACTGCACCAAAGCCCATATTTGTTAGGAGGGCAAGTTATACATTGTTCAACACCAATTTTGCATTCCTGGCATCGAGCATAATTTGGACAGACAATTTCAGGTTTCTTGTCATTACATGGCTTACAGCTATTTCTCCATCTATAGAAGTAAGTACATCTGCAAAGAAAAAAATTAAGAATAATAGAGTGATGTGTAAGTTCTATATGATTAACTATGTACTGTTGGCACTAACAACCTACTGCTCAGAAGGCACTGGTTAGGCCAACTGATTGCTAAGCAGGATTGTCTGAAATATGTCAAGTGGGACTTATTTTATAAAAGCCTATAATAATATAGCATCCCAAGGCTGCTCCTGATCCTTAATACATTGCAAAAATCATAAGATCTGTCTTGATATATTGGTTACTTGTCTGTTATCTTTCATTTGTAGGAATAGCAACCAGTGTTATATAAATAGTGCTGTATAGACCACCAACCTGGGAATAGTCCAAGATGCAGTGGAACAACAACATATAGCTTTAGCTGGAAAGACCTATATTCAAATTCCATTAAGGATACAAGAAACTTTCTCCACTTCTTTTCAAATGAAACTAACACAGTTCGTTACTTATATATATATATATATATATATATATATATATATTTATATATTTTATATATATATATTATTATATATATATATATATATATATAATATATATATTTTTTTTTCACATTTGACGTCCGTAGATGTCGTATGGTCACTGCCGTACCTCACATGGTTTTGGCAATGATGTCTTCTGTTAGAATAAGTGGTAGGGTCACAGATTCCCTTTCCACACCAAGTTTGTAGGACAATTGCAAACATCCATGTCAAGGCGGGATTCGAGCCCGCAGCCTCTTGGTTGGAGAGCGGACACACTATATATATATATATATATATATATATATATATGTATATGCGTGTGTGTGTGTGTAATGAACCTATATATAATAGACTCTGCCTTAGTTTCAGTCCATTGTGCACACACACACATACAAAGAAACAAATATTAAGGAGAAGGAAAGCTCTGAAAGTTACGAATTCCATATATACACTGACAGAAGCAAAACTGGAGGGAATTATTATTATTATTATTATTATTCAGGCCTCCATAAAGTCAAAAGACTCATCGTGGGAGGTCCTTCCTAAGAAGCACAAAGTCTATCAAGACTCATTGAGGGGAGGTCCCCCCCCCCCCCCCAAGAAACACAGAGTCTATCATACCACTCCTTAAACTCATTGACCAAATCGCTCTCACCACTCCATCAGGCAATGCATTCCATGGTTCAACCACCCTCCATACAAAGAAACCACTCCTCACCCTCTTGCTCACAATTTCCTTTCATAACTTCCAGGGATGGCCTCTTGTCATCACTCCTTCCTGCTGTTCAACCAAGCGAAAGAACTCCCCAGTGTCAACATTGTAACCACCTCTCAACAGTTTAAAAGTCTCAATCATATCACCTCTTCTTCTTCTATCCAACAAACTCTGCAGTTGACATTCCCTCAGCCGATCCTCATAACTATCATTGTATAGTTCTGAAACCATCTTTGTTATCTGCCTTTGTACCCTATCCACAGTTAAATTATCCCCTTCAAATCCTGGGGACCAAATCTGAGAACAATAGGCTGTTCTTTCATTGCATATAACAGGCAATCCATTATACAAGAACGCTGCTCTAGATTGCATCCTCTCTGTTCCAACAACCAAGCAGAACAACTTGCTATAGTTCATTCACTTATATATCTCCAGGAATTAAAAGTCAACACCTCTCATTAAAAGACAGCAACAATTTACAGTGACAGTAGAGGCACTATAGACGGCATAAAAAACCAGAACAACCATATAGCGTTAATAGAACAGACAAGAAAGCTAGTTTGGAATATCACTCTATTAGGATGGGAAATCAAGCTCTGCTGGGTGAACGCACATACAGGGGTTGCAGGAAACGAGAAAGCGGATCAATTGGCTAAAGAAGCAGCTAGAAACGAGTTACCAAAAGTACTCGAAATCTGCTATAAAAACACTTGTAGAAGAAAGAAGCCTAGACTTGTAGGAAGAAGAATGGAAAAAATCAATAAATGGATCATCAACACAAGAATTCTTTTCTAGCATCAGAAGCAGACTCCAGCTGAAAAAACACGCCATTTCTTCAAGTTTAACCACACTACTAACGGGACATGGAAAACTAAGACACTACTCACACAGATTCCGTATCCTGGAATCACCATCATGTATTTGTAGTTCACAACTCCAACAGACTGTTGACCATATACTTTACAACTGCCAGCTACTGGACTACATACAGATGCCCCTAATGCAACAAGTCATTACTTCTGGAGACAAGTGGCCAGTGTCAAAACAGAGACTAATCGAACAGTATTAACCTCAGAACTAATTAAATTTGCCAATAAGATTAACTATCAGTCATTGTAAAGTAACATAAATTACTGATATTCTATGAATTATAGTGTAAATATATGTATATATAAAAATATAAATATAAATATGGATACAAAAGTCAAAAGTCGGAATATGTACATATAGATGGAAAAATATAAATGTAAATATGATTATTAATACAAAATTAGAAATGTAAATGTTAATCAGTACTTGGAAGCTACATGTAATATATGCATTGTATGCAATGGAGCATGCAGGAATAAATTACCTCCTGGTAGCGTTACTATTGGGAGGAAAATGCAAAAAAAAAAAAAAAAAAAAAAAACAGCAACTCCCATACCTATAATCTAGTCGTTTCTTCAGAACTTTATTTAAATGAGAGAAATGAAGAAAGTTGTTTATGCTAAAACATAAATTGTTAGAAGAGAAACAATCCAATACAAATTAAATGAGACTACAGTAACACATAGCATGAGTCAGCTGCCTCTTTGTAGGGTCTGTAGGTAATTGTTAATTGTTAAAGCTAAACTGTGATGCACTAAGGGATTTAAGTTGTGATTTCCAGACATCATTTTGGATTTAAACAATGGTTCCTCAACAGAAACCATGGCTTCTGTTGAGGAAGTCACTTGTGGATTCTTTAATGTTGAGAAAAAAAAGTTTTCTTCTGAAGAGGGTATGGTGGCTGGCTTTATCCCAGTTAATTGTGGGATTAGTAGTAGTATACATATTGATAACATTAGGTGTTGATTATTTATAATAGTGCTTTATGGTATAAATAACAATAAAAGGAAAAAAACATAATTAATTTATTGAAATTATTAATAGAGTGCTGATTTTCTACCTAACTTCTTTAGATCACAAATTGCAATGGTGAGAAGCATGACATGCAACTCCCTCTCTCTCTCTCTCTCCAAAACATCCCCTTGAAAACCAGGCAATGAAATCTGTGCACAGTAATCCAAATGTAGCCTGATCAAAGCCTTATACAAGGGAACCATAACCTCTTTGCTTCTGCATGTCAATGTCCTTCTCATTATTGCCATAATCCAATGTAATGTTCTTACAATTTTAGCAGTGCGATCCCTAAATTTCAAGTCTCTATCAATGATCCCTCCTAGAACTCTTATCTCTTCCATCCTCAAAATTTCTCTATTAACTGAATACTCTGCATCCCAACCTCACCTGCCAAATTTTGCAACAGTAAACTGATAGCACTACTCACTTGTCCACTTACATAGTGTTTTGAGATTCTTCTGCAAGGTCACATCTGCTCTAATTTTCATAGTTCTTTCCAACTTTGAATCATTGGCAAACAGCTGCATATATATCCAATTAAGCAAGTCCCAATGTCAATAACATAAAAGTTAAACAATAATGGTCCCAAAACAGATCCCTGTGGCACTCCACTAGTGACCTTCCTCTTTTGAGATACCACTCCTCCATACACAACCTGATGATACATAACTGACAGCCAAATAGCTATCCAATTCACTAGTCTGTGTCAATTTAGCTGCTAGCTTGTCATGTGGTAGGCCATCAAAGGTGCTTGAAAAATTCAAGTGCACCACTGTATATGCATCTCCTTTATCTAATGAATTTTCACCTTGTTGTAATCAGCTAAAGCATGAAATCCACCTAACAAACCCATGCTGACAATCATAAAGAATACTGTATTATCAACCCATTTCTTAATCCTAATCCTCATCAACTTCTCTAAGTGTGTTGTTACAAAAGTTATTTGTAATCCCTGAAGATGTCTCGGTGACTGAGACGAAATATTGGAAACATTAAAAGTAGTTTTAATCCTTTCTCAGTGCTGAAAATATTCCATTAACCCTCCAAATGATGACCTTAACAACTCCAGACATACAGATTGGCCTATAATTTATGGTCTTAGTCTTATCCCACTAACCCTTTGTGAAGTAGAACCAATTTTTCTCTGTTTCTATCCCTTTGAGACATGTGCTGTTGCAAGAGACATGTTAAACAGGTTGCCAAAAGTGCTATTAATTCCAGAGAGCAAGACACGTGGTGATATATTGTCATGTCCTACTCCCTTATTAACATCAAGTTTACTTAATTCCTTATATATGCTCATTCACCATCAGTCCCTCATGCACTATTCCCTCTACACACCAGCTTCTCATGATGTTGCCTTGATGAAGATAAAATACACTGATAAAATGATCATTGAATACTTCAACTATATCCTCTGCATTAGTTATCAATCTGCCAGTTACCAACTAGCATCATCTTCCCATAGTCATTTTTATTTCTACCACCCACATATCAAAAGAACTCACTAGGATTTTTCTTAGCTTGATTAGCTAATTTCTTTTCATACTCACTTCTGCAGTCTTTACCAATCAAGATAAAAATCACCTTTCTGGCCTTCTGTTTTTTTATTCTTCATGGAACTTATTACCAACATTCATTTAGTGTTGCCTTCACAGTGCCTTCTTCCAGATTTCACACTTAATCTTTTCATTAATCCATCTATTTTATTCCTATCTTATTTAGTCTTTTGACCTTTGAAATACACTCAAACACTGCTGCTGTTAAATAGCTCTTTATCAATGTCTGAGCAGCATCTGTCTCCTTTCCAGTCAACTCTTTTTTCTATGCTATAGCTCTCAACTGTCTCCTAAGCTTTTCATAATCACTGGTCTTATAGTTCCACATATATCTATTCTTCAGAGATGTTCTCATATAACTGGCAACAACCTAGGTGCTCACTTCATGGTCACTCTCACCAGTCAGGGGAAGATTTGATACTTCATTAACAATCGCATCCTCTGATGATATGACCAGATTCTAAGACTCTTAACCCTCGTGTGCCCTCCATTACATATTGCCTAAGATTATTGTCTCTTAAGAACTCAAGAAATTCATTCTCCTTATTCCTTAATACTATCTTTGCATTCCAATCAATACTGCCATAATTGAAATCACCCTTCACTTACTCACTAAGCCAAGTTGCCTATACATTATTGGTTTCTGCCTTCCACATTTCTCAACATATAGCAACACCAAACCAAATATGTTATTCTGTCAACCTCTACTCACACCATACTGCTTCAAAACCACTTCCACTTTTTCCCCTTAAATCTCAACTCTGTGTAGACATACTTCCATAGCTATCATTAGCAGCAGCACTCCTCCTCCTCCTTCTCCCTTCTTGCCCTTCCTAACTTGATGAAATATCATATCCTTCCATTTCTATTCCCATCAAAATATTCTCATCTAAACCCTGTTTCACTTATACCAACTACAATATTTTCAGGCAAATAAACTCAATCAACACAGCAATTTCATCTCTCTTATTTCTGATGGTTCTGTCATTCATAAATAAGCATAACAATTAATTTCTTGGTCTATAACCAGTTCTATCCATGCTTCCCCTCATCTGTTAATTCACCACACTAGCTTCTGTCAGCTCACCTTTTGTCCTTTGTACCCCCAAGTATTCCAGGCCATTCCATTCCAATGCTGACCATATCCCATACATACATTCATTACTGCTTTCTTACAATCAGAATCTACTCTCCTTACATTGCATCTCCCTTATCTTTCTTCCTTTTTTACAATCAGAATTTACTCTCCTTACACTGCATCTCCCTTATCTTCCAGGTTCACCCTATATCCCTGTCCAACTTGAATTCTTGTTCTCGCATTCTCATCTCCATTCACAATCACATTAATATTGCCTCATCCACTCTCCTACTTATTTACATCACACTTATGCTGATATCATGCATGCATCACTCATTACATCTCCTCATAGCAGTGGCTTTTCCAGATGACTCACTCCAAAACCATTCAGATGCAGTCCATCACTCTTATAGTTACATTCATCCCTCAAACTCATCCCACACATTCACAAACTGCACTCATCAGATGGTGTGGAATACCCACAACAACTATCTTTAACACAATACCTATCATACGAACACAGCCATGGGATTAGATGGAATATTGGCCAGTGTATAACAAGGATTGTAATACATGTAATACAATCCAACAACAACAACAATTACAAGAATGTGCAAGGGAATCATCAGCTCCTCTGTCCGAGCTGTTTAAGCCACAGTACTGGGAAGCTGGCAATTGAGTGGAAAAAAGGCAAAATAGTCCTGCATAAAAGAATCCAAGACATAGGCCAATCAGCATCTCAGAAGTGATGGTTAAGGTATTGGAGAAATTGTTGTTGTCCAACCATGTTGTCACTTATAAGAGCATCCCATTCCTAATACACCCAGTCCTGAATTCCGTCTTTCAGAATTCAGAACTGGGTGTATAGGAATGGGATGCTCTTATAAGGGACAACATGGTTTTGTGAAGGGTAGGTCTTGCCTTATTAATTTGCTTACTTATTATAATAAAGTGACAGTGGAGTTGGATAAGGGAAATGGTTACTTGGTGATACTGCTAGCTGCAAAGGTATTTGATAGGATTCAACAAGAAACTCTATTCCATAAATTGGAACAAATGGGGATGGATATGAATCTGGTGATTTGGATTAGAAGATGGATGATAGACAGATATCAAAGAATGGTTTATGGAGGAGTTGAGTTCAGGAGAAGGCAGGACACCAGTGATGTGCAATGAGGCTCAGTACTTGGTCCTCTGTGGTTAATGTGTACATCAGTGATATAGAAAATGATTTGATAGGAAATATTCAGCTGATGATGCAAAAGTGGGAAGGTAAATGAAGTGGTAAATGAAGGTGATGCAGAGATTCTGCAGAAAGACTTAAATAGACTAGCAGAACGATTTAAAGTATACATATTTGGTCGTTTTATAATAGAAATACAATTTTATTAATACAGACCATTTTAAAATAAAACTTATATTAAAGCCCACCAGTTTTTCCAGCAGAAATTGTATTTCTATTATACTGCTGGCAAAACTGGTAGGCTTTAATATAAGTTTTATTTTAAAATGGTCTGTATTAATAAAATTGTATTTCTAAGAAGAAGAGATCTCAAGCTGTGTACTATATTGATGGAAATGAACTGCAGGAAATTGATGAGGGCAGGGACTTGGGGATGATTATGGACAGAGGAGTTGAAGCTTAGCCAGCACATCAGATTACGTGGTTGTTGAAGAACACAAAGCAGGAATAGAGAAGTTATTATATCCCTATATGAGGCTTGAATAAGGTCACATCTGGACTACTGCGAGCTGATCTGGATACTGGGATTTCATGGGGATGAAGAAGTTGTGGATTGTGGAAAGGATCCAGAGGCAAGTGACAAAGATGTAGCAGGTCTATGGAATGTTCCATGTAACAGTCTGAGGGCTTTAAAAACAAGCTAATAGACAAAATAGAGGAGACATGATAAAAGCATATAAGTTATTAAAGGGATTTTATAGGATTGATACTGAAGACTTTTCAGTACATGGCAGGAAGGAAGAAGAAGAAGAATGAGGGAGTCTCCCATAGAAATTATGCAAGAGCATGGTTAGCAAGTGTATTAGGACTAGAATTTTTGCTTGGAGTGTGGGAGTGAGTGAAATGGGTTGCAGAGGTGGTTGTGAGTGCTTCATCAGTGAATGAGTTTAAGGAGAGGTATGACAGGTATTGTGTGAATAATTGATCTCCCGTAATGAGACTTTTGACTCCATGGAGATACTTTTATAATAATATGGCGGGGGGGGGGGGGGATCTGGAAAGTTCTAATAAAAACCTAGAACAAAATGATATTAAAGCAATTGATATAACCAAAAGAAAGAACTTACTAGTGGCAGAGTTACAAAGGTAACTTTTATTTTTAATGTTGCCCAAACACGAGAGGGTGGTTGATCAACTTATAATACATTAGTACTGTATATGGGTAGTGGGTTGGAAAAGGAGGTACTTATTCACATTTGATTTAAAGGACTGTATATTGTATTCCTTGGGGAACACAACAGGGAGAAGACTGTTCCACAGTATAGCAGTTGCAGGGATGAAAGGGGAGGAAAAGAGAAACTTGTTCTGTGGGTTTCAAGGTGCACTGTGAAGAGAAGTTGAACAGCAGCTGCATGTGTTCCAACGAGCTTAGCACTGAGTGGAGGAATTATTTATGTTATTTCAGATGAGCATTTCCCATGGAAATATTTGTAGAATATACATACTGCAGAAACCATACGTCTGTGTGAAAGTGTAGGGGAAGAGAGTTGGTAAGAGATGGGTCATTAATAACTCTAATTGCTCTCCTCTGTATTGAATCAAGTATTCTGAGGGAGCTTTTGGGGGGGGCATCCATTATGTGAGAGCAGTATTCAATAGCTGGGCAGATTTCTAATTTGTATAAGGTTAACAGATGTTCAGGGGTGAAGTAGCATCTTGAGCGGAAAAAATCCTAGTTTTTTTGAAGCTGAGGATGCAATGGTTCTGATGTGTTTATGCCAGGAGAGGCTTGATATCAGGGTAATTCCAAGAAGAGAAATCTCAAATTGTCTGGAAATTTGGGTGTTGTTAAAATAATACTGGGCAAAATGGTTCTTTTTTTATGAGAAATAAGACAGTGCTGAGTTTTATTAGCATTTAAATTGACAAGGTTATCGGAAACCCAATGGAGGATGGCTTGGAGATCAGAACTCAGGGCGGCGGTGGTGGTGGATGTTCTGTAGGTTGAGGGGCACTCGAGACAGACCAAATGATGGCAGCTTGCTTAGTAGCTCCTTGTGCCAGACCTGGTCAAATGACTTAGAGATATCAACTGCAAACACTTGAGATTTGCCAAACCTCTCCATGGCATTTGTCTAGAGATGGCTGACATATGTGAGTAGATCTCTTGTTGATCAGCAGTAAAGGAATCCATACTGGTGGTCATTTATTAGGTGGGTACCTTCAAGGTAGTGTAGGAGTTGGAAATTGGTGATTTTTTCCATTATTTTAGACAGGACTGAAGTGAGTGAGATAGGGCAGTGACTTTTCACCTTTCTTGGGAATTTGTTTAATATAGGCCAATTTCCAGGCTGTAGGACAGATACAGTGGAGTAAGACAGTATATACAGGTGACATAGGATAGGAGTCAGTTCTGATGCATAAACTTTCAAGACAATTGCAGGAATGCCATCAGGGCCAGAAGACTTTCTTAGTGTGTCTAATTTGGACAGTATTTTTCGGTTCTCTTTCTGGCAAAGGGATATACTGTGCATTCTATGTTGGGCATCTGGAATGGTTGGGGGACATTTACCACTGTCAATTATGTATACATTGGAAGCAAAGTGTGAGATTAGAGTGGCTTTTTGTGTAGGTTATGATGTAATCGAGCTATCTGTAGGTGATGATGCAATAGAGCTATTTATAGGTGATGATGCAATAGAGCTATTACATCATCACCTACAGAAAAAGATAGGGTGGGAATATTGTTGGACAGAAGTTACAACTGATTGCTTTTGGCGAGGGAACAAAAGACTCGGCTGCCATTTAGACAGGCTGCCAACTTATTGCTTTTTGCTCTTCGAACTCTGTTTTGGAAGCATTGATTGTTTTTTTGCATCTATTTCGGGCTTGGGTATAAGCTCTAAAGGAGGATGTAGTTCTTGAATTGACAGTGATGGCATGTTTTGCTTTTCATTTGTGTGCAGGTCCATCTTTTCAAAAACCAGGGTTTAGTTGGGGAATGGCAGGTCAGAGTACTGTGAGAAATGTATGTTTCCATGCCGGTAAGGATTACTTTGGTTATAAGTTCAGTGCATATGTTTGGGTTGGAAGGCTGGAAGCAGTAGTCCAGCCATGGGAATGAGACATAGAAGTTGCAGAGGTTGTCTCACTTGGCACTCTTATGATGCCAAACTACTCCTGTATGGGATTGGCTGTGTAAGCACTGTTGCATCGGGGGAGGAGGGTGAACCTAGGGGGGGGGGGACTCACAACATTCACTGTGTATTTGGAAGATTTGTAACTTACAAAAATTGGTTGATAAGCAAAACGAATGGAATATGATAGAGACAAATTACTTCTATTTGGAAGGGTCATTGATGAGGAAGAGATCTTGGGTGTTTGGGAGTTGTTCGGGTTATCAAGTACTCTGGTTGGCATCTGAACAAGTAATATAAGGTCATTATTGTAAGGTAACTTATGTTCATATACCCTCGTATGGTCTTTCTTGTGATTATATCGGTTGCTTTAATATCATTTTTGTTCTAGGCATTTATCAGAAGTTTCCAGACTCCCTTTCCCGTAATAATAATACTTCTCTTTAAGCTCATTCACTGACAAAGGACTAACAACTCAACTGAGTCCACTCATTCACTATTCTCCAAGCTTTAAAAGATCTAGTCATCACACTCCAGATAATCACATTCATACACAATTTCCAGGGATTACCTCTTGTTCTCTACCATTTTATCATGTATTAAAAATATTTTTTCAGCATCATTCCTATAAAACCATTTTAGTAACTTATTTGTCTCAATCAAGATTTGTCTCTATCATATTACATCCGTTTTGCTTATCAACCAATTTTTGTAACTTACAAATCTTCAATGTCTCCTCATAGATAGGAATCCTTCATTTTTTTTTTTTTTTTGTGGAATGATCCTATGATGCATCATTTCACAGACTTGTTCAGAATGCTCATAGGGAACATTCACCATCTTGATCACTTGCCTTTAAATGCTCTCTACTACTTTCCCATTCAGTAAGAAATGCAAGAGCAATCAAATTTGTGCACTAGTGCAGATGTAAATATGTGGCAGTAGTAAATACTGTCTCATGTACTAGAGGCCTGAAGTGGGTTGAAAAAAGTTTTATGTTTGGTCTCTAGAGCAGGATTTACAGGCTATGTAAAAAAATAAATTAAAAAATACAAAACATGTAAAAAAAAACAGTAAAAATAGAAGAAAATCTTTAGCCCACCCATGGTATGAATGTACTATAGGTTTACAAATAAACCTTTCTTGGGTGGGAGCCACATTTATAAAAAAGATATGTTCATACTATGGTCCTGTAAAAAAAAGGGATGATGAAACTTCTTCATTCCTGCTAGTGATCTTGGATGTTAAAGAACATCACAGGATCACTTGGATGTTCTTTAACATCCAAGTGATCCTGTGAGCTGAGCCAATTTGTTAACTTTGGCAATATGCCATCTGGCCATCTATTCACATTCACCATCAATGCCAAATCCATAATCTCATCAATCACATCAGGTTCATATCCTCTTCAACCTCCAAAAGAGCTTAGCATTCTTTTCTGTTTCAAACTATACTTCTTTCCTGCTCAACTCCTGACGCTTTATAAAGCTCAAATCTGCCAACCTTAGAATACTGATCCTACATTTGGAGTGTACCTAAGACCTCCTTCAGAATGACTGACTGCATTCAGAAATGAGGAATTTGCCTGATGACCCCCCCCTCACCCACTAGAGGAAGTGAGTGAGGTGGGGGGGTCATGTGTATGTGTGTTGCTTCACTGAACAAACCCACTACTTTCCTTTAATGATAAATAAACACAAGCAGCTACTGCTTGTCAGCATCATATAGAATCATTCAATCATGTCAACACTATTCCCTACACCTCAGCTATTTGGAACAGCTTTCCCTCTCCCATTGTTTTTCCAAATGATTACAGTTTGCATGTCTTCAAAAAACACATCAAGAAATTCCTTTCTCTTTTTATCTACTTGCCCACACATGGTACTGTTGTCATAGGTCTTGAGACCTCTTTTTTGTGTGTGTGTGGGGGGGGGGGCTGATATATATAACAAAAAATATTTTGTTTGATTTGTCATCTTTGTAGAACTTAGTTTTTGAGGGAAGTTTATTTTAACTGAAGTGACACCATTTTGATTACATAACAGATAAAAAGATAGAAAAGACATGTAGTCAAAGTAGACATACTTTTGGAGATGATTCCCATACAGAGTGCAACTACTCACTTTGCCATAATACAAGCTTGACAATACTTCCCACATACCACTACTCAGATGGCATCCTTCATGCATGACTTGGAAGAATATGTGGTAACAGGATTATGTGCAGGCTGACCAAGATGCCTCCTGACAGAGTGGGCCCATATGCTAGCCAGCAGTTCACCTGCAGTACTGTTTTACTGCTGCACCTTTGAACTGGAGGAAGTGTGGGGTCTAAGTATGTTTGGCATACTCTTGAAGGCTATTATTCACACTGCATGGAGAAGAGAGGGGGGGGGGGGGATCTGGAGCTGCCAACCTGGCATTTGCTACTTCAGGCTTCCAAGGAGGACAGTGTTGGTGTTTCACTTGGTGATGATGGTCATCTACCACATAGTGGGATCTAGCTGGTTTCCTCCAAATAGGAAGATATCCTTCTGCAGCAGAATGCTTACTGAGTTGTCTGAGTCCCTTTTTTGAAACCATTCCACATCACAAAAAACAAAAAAAAAAGGTGGGATGACAACTGACATGTAAAGGCTGTATACTGTTTGGCCTGACCATTAATAAATATACTGATTCTTATATAATTAGTCTCTAAGTATGTTTGGTATGCCCTTGAAAGGTATCAGTCACACTGCATAGAACAGACGGGGGGGGGGGGGGGACTGGAATCACTAAACATGGCAATTGCTACACTAGGGGCTCCAATAAGCAGAGGTGGTGTTACACAGGCTGATGATGGTCATCCACCACATAGTGGTGGGCTAATTGGTTTCCACCGAACAGAAGATATCCTTTTAGAGATGATTGTGGATAAAGATTTAAAATTTAGAGAACACATTGCCAAAATTACGGCAGAATGAATTGCCTGAGCCCCTTTTGTGGAAACATGTCACTCCACAAGAAGGTGGGATGACAACTGACAGGTACAGGCTGTATACTGTCTGGCCTATCCATTAGTTCCTTAGTAGATATAATGATCCCTATATAAAACACACCTCACAGCTACTTCAAAAATACTCAACAACAGAAATCTCTCCTCTGATATCCTATTTAGTGTAGATGTGATATCTTTATTTACAGTGTTTTTTTATTTTATGCAAATCTCACCAAAAATTATTGTAAACAAATTTACATTAGTACTATTGCTAGACTAGTAATATCTTGCTCCAGAGAATATGGAACTTTAAAGCCATTTCAGGCCTTCCATGAATAGGATGGTGGTCTAACACCAAGTGATGACACTCATCTCCCATTTAAAGACATTTGCAAACATTCATGCCTGTACTAGAATTTGAACCCATGGCTTACTCATTGGATAGTAGAAATATCATCCACTTGATCAAGTTGGCAACCAGTTTACCAATATTTCATCAGAAGAATCAGCCACATAGAAAATCTGATTTAGCTAGAAATGAACTTCAAGGTCATTACATCTTCATTCATCCTTCAACTGGAAAGAATAGATATACAATCAACTAACTTGTTCATGAGATTATTTGAAGAATCATCTTAGGACACTCTTAAATCCTCTGTTTAGCAGATACTGGTACTCCACCAATTTCTCATCACTGTTGGTTAGTCTTGCCAGATTAGCCATTTTGCCAGACCAATGGAAGTCACATAATTATTATCATCATGATTTTCCTAAGACCCCATGGAGTCAAAGACTCATCTAAGAGGTCGTTTTGTCATATATACATATATACAGCTCATCATACCTTGCCTTAAACACATTCAAATTCTCTGCAGACATCACATTTCTCAGGTAATGCATTCCATTCATTCACAACTCTCCATGCAAAAAAAAAAACACTCCTTTGCTCACATCCTCCTTATGCAGCTTCCAGGGATGACCGCTTTGTCTCCCACTATTTTATGAAAATCCTCTTCAATATTAATCTCCCTACAAGGTGGAAAATAGTGAGACCAAATTGCACTTCTTATTCATGTTATTCTATGGGTGTTACAGAATCGTATCCAGATTTAGCTGGACGTCTATAGAAAATTATGGCTGGTCGAGAGGTTAATCCTATAGCAAACCTCTTACTAACTTGTACATCTCTATCATATCACTGCCTCTTCCCCCTATCTATTAGACTCTATAAATTGCAACTTCTCAATCTTTTCATATTCAACATTCCAGAGATCAGAAACTACCTTAGTCAATCATTTCTCGACCCATTCCAACATCTCTTTATCCTTTTGAAAATCACATGACCAAATCCGTGCGTAGCAAGGAGATGTGTTTTGCATTATGGGAGATACTGAGATAGAAGTAATGTAAGCTTGCTCCACCTTTGCAATGAGTTGCCTAGTGTTGTAGTACCTTACCCCAGTCCTGAAGATACTTTCAGGTGCAAACTTTGTTTGCTCACACTTGGATAAAGGATTAAACTAAATTTATCATAGTCTAACCAAGTGAAAAATAAACTTTCAACATCTTTCTCTAAATCCAGAGTAATTTAATAAAAAAAAAAAAAAAAAGGTGGCACACCTTTTGGCAACTCCTATAGGCAGAGATGACCTTGCTATTGCTTCTGCCTGGTATCTCCACATCTGGGCATGGCTCCCACTGAAGAGACCTCAATAAAGGTCGAAACTAATCTGGGTAGTGGCCCTTCCCTTAATGCATAACATTATACATATCTGCAAGGAGATGTGTTTTGCATTATGAGAGATACTGGGATAGGAGTAAGCTTGCTCCACTTTTGCAACGAGTTGCCTGATGTTGTACTACCTTACTCCAGTCCTGAAGATCCTTTCAGGTCCAAACTTTGTTTGCTCACACTTGGATAAAGGATTAAACTAAATTTATTATACTGTGTGCACAGCAGCCCATGTGTGGCCTAATCAAGGCCTTATACAACAGAACCAGAATCTTCTTACTTCTACAAGTCAGTGTCCTCTGCATCATCTCCAGAATTTGTTTTGTCCTTATAATTTTGGCAATGTGTTCTCTAAATTTTAAATCTTTATCCACCATCATCCTAAGGTTTCTTATTTCCTCTGCCTCCAACAATATATTCCTACCAAACGAAAATTTTACATCCCATCTTTTTTTTCCAAAGTTTTAAAACCTTGTATTTTGCAACATTGAATTGGAATCTACTACTCCCATGCCCATTCACTCAATCTATTCAAGTCTTGTAAGGCCAGAACATCTGCTCTACACCTCATACTTCATCCCGTTTGCATCATCTGCAAACAACTGAATAAAAAGGATTCAACTAAATTTATTATAGTCTAACCAAGTGCAAAAAAAAAAACACTTCCAACATCTTTCTCTAAATCCAGAGTAATTTAATATCAAGATGAGACACCTTTTGGCAACTCGTATATTATTATTATTATTATCCCAAGACCTCATGGAGTCAAAGACTCATCTGGACCCTTTTATGACACACACACACAAATCATCATACCGTGCCTTAAACACATTCAAACTCCTTGCAGACACCACACTCTCAGGCAAGGCATTCCAATCATTCACAACTCTGCACGAAAAGAAACTGCCTCTCATTCCCCTACTCACACCCTCTTTATACAGTTTCCAGGGATGACCTCTAGTTTTCCCCGGATCTCCCACTATTTTCTGTAGAACTTCTCCAGCATTGATCCTATAACAATCCCTTACCAACTTGTAGGATTCTATCATATTTTCCCTCTTCCTCCTGTCCACCAGACTCTGAAAATTACATCTCAATCTTTCCTCATACTCGACATTCCAGAGGTCAGAAACTATCTTAGTCAATCACCTTTGGACCCTTTCCAACATCTCTTCATCCTTCTGAAAACCAGGTGACCAAATCTGGGCACAATAGTCCATGCATATAGGTAAATATGACCTCTCCATTACTTCCACCTTAGTATCACCACCTCTGGGTCTGGTTCCCATTGACGAGACCTCAATAAAGGTCGAAACCAATCTGGGTAGTGGCCCTTCCCTTAATGCATAGCATTATACATGTCTGCAAGGAGATGTGCTTTGCATTATGGGAGAGACTAAGACAAGTAGTGATGAGAGCTTGGTCCATCTTTACCACGAGTTGCCTCAGTCCTGAAGATACTTCAGGCGCAAACTTTGTTTGCTTACACTTGGATAAAGGATTAAACTAAATTTATTATGATCCCCTATCCAATAGAGCTTTCTGTGGTTAAGAATTTCAATATAATTATTCCAGTTTTGTGACCACATGTTTATTAAAGAAAACTGTTTACAAAACTAAATAAGAACTAAAAACAACCCCCGACAAGATTCATTAGTTGTCAGACTAACATCTTCAGGAGTAAAGAGAACTAAAAGTTTAAAGCACAAACTACTAGAAATTATGAAAATTAGTTCATTTGTTGGTATTGTGAACATCAAAACCAAAACCAAACCCCTGAAGATGTTAGTCTGACGACTAACGAAACTTGTCGAATGTTGTTTTTAGTACTTGTTTAGTTTTAAAAACAGTTATCTTTAATAAACATGTGGTCATAAAACCAGAATAATTATACTGATCCCCATCCAAATTTTTGCCAATATCATTAACGCACAGGTTAAACAGCAATGTACCTGAAATAGCACTAGTGACTTTCCTCTTCTGGGATATTGCTACCTCATACTATCAACTTTATCAACTTTACTGACATAACGGGTGAAACAAAAGCTTTTCATATTCCCGGCTATCTTGAGAGAAACTGTGAGTGGAGAAAGTTTATGAGCTAATTGCTCGCCCTGAGTAGGCTAGGGGATTAGTCCTCAGTGTTGAAGTTTAGGATGGCTTTAGGTCTTTTATGTTTGAAATAATCCATTGCGTCATAATCTGCAGCCAGTTGGATCAGTTTGTTAGGGGATGCACAGATGTTTTTGAGAAGAATTTGATTGCTATAGTCTGCATGAAAGTGTAAATATAGGGGACATTTGTGTCCCGATGTAGCTGGACAGTTTGGATGAACCATGGGGCACCCAGGATCATTCTGAGACATTTATTCTGGATACGTTGTAATTTGAGAATATTAGTATTTGAAGTATGACTCCAGGCCGGTGAAGCGTAGCTGAGTATTGGACGAACCATCAGTTTGTATATGAGAAGTTTGATTCTGGTGCTCAACTTACTGTTTCTGTTAATTAGCGAGTAGAGCTGGGCTATGGTTTTTGATGTGTTTGTACAGAGAGTCTTGATATGGGAGCTGAAAGTCAGTTTTCTGTCCAATGTCACACCAAGATATTTAATCTCAGTTTTCCACGGAATTTTAGTGTTGAAAAGGAGAATATCTTCTTTAGGAAGTACCGATCTTCTAGAGAATAGAATGGCTCCACTCTTCAGGGGATTCACTTGGAGTTGCCATTTGGAGAAATATTGTTCGATTAGCAGTAGGTTTTCTTGCAGTTTCTTGATGGCTAGGTGAGGCTTTAAAGATCTGGCCAATATCACTGTATCATTAGCGTATATAGCTTTAATTGAAGATAATGGATTGTGCGGTATATCATACAAGTATAAGGAGAATAGCACTGGTGCTAGTAAGGATCCTTGTGGAACTCCTGCCAAGATGCGTTTTTGTGTCGAGACTACCCCACACATCCTGACTTGCATGCGCCTATCGTAGAGGTATGCCTTTATAAGATGAATGATTCCGATTGGTACACCAGATGATATCAGTTTGAATAGCAAACCATAATGCCAAACCTTGTCAAATGCACTGGCTATGTCAAGGAAAACAGCCCCAGTGCATTGACACCAGTTAAAACCCGTGATAATGTGTTCCACTAATCTGTGTATTTGTTGTGTGGTGCTATGCGATTGTCGGAAGCCAAACTGCTCCTCAAGCAGGATATTTAATCGGAGTACTGAATCCTGGAGTCTGGTAAGAATTACCTTCTCGGCAATTTTGCCGAGATTTGAGATGAGGCTGATTGGTCTGTAATTTTGAGGCAATTTGGGATCTTTTCCAGGTTTATGGATTGCTATTATGTCCACCAGTTTCCAGTAGGAAGAGAAATGTTTGTAGTGAAGGATGGAGTTAATTATATTTGTCAGATGGACAATAGCTCTATGTGGTAGAAGCTTTATTACTTTGTTAGAGATACCACTGGGTCCAGGAGCCTTTTTTGTTCTTGAACTTCTTAATAATAGCATATATTTCAGCAGGTGAGGTGGGTGCAATTTGAGTGGAATATGTGAGAGCAGAATTGAGTGAATATCTGACGTTATGGTGGATCTTGTATACAGGGTGTTCGGGATAAATTTGACAGTTTCGTAAGGAAAAAGAAAATCTTCTTTGTATCTATTAAATTTAATGAATTGACAAAAAAACATTACAGGCAGAGTTAATTACAATACTATCAACAAGATTTACTCAAAATAACCATCATTAGCATCGATCACAGCTTCAATTCTGCTTCGGAACCTCGAACAAGCTGATGCTACAGTCTCCCTGGGAAGGGCCGCAAAAACTGTTTTAATTTTATCCATTAACTGGGCTTTTGTATTACTGGAAGTGCGATTGGTGTCTTTTTCAACTGCGCCCCATACAAAATAATCCATGGGGTTAAGGTCTGGGGAGTTTGGAGGCCAAACATTTGGACTGGTGAAGTCGTAGAAATTTTCAGACAACCATTTTTGACTTTTCCCAGAGGTGTGGCAAGGGGCCGAATCCTGCTGCCATACATACGGCCTACCATTGGCTACCCTTGTTATCCAGGGCTTGACTACAGTTAGCAACTCCACGAACAAAGCCCGAATTCCAATGCCAGGGTTCTTCAACACCTGTTCCTGCAGATTTGCGAGGAATTCTGCTGTACGAACGCAATCAGATCGTCTGCTAGGGATCTTTCTTCTTGCTACATCCTCGTAGTCACCATTGCAAGTCTCTAGTTCATGCCTGATTGTTTTTACTGTATTCAGGGAGCATTGGGCAGCAGTCGTAATATCCTTATTTTGATGGCGGGCACGAATCATCATGATACAAGTTATTCTCTTCCATGATTCAGGTGGGTTCCAGCTATCCATCCTTTCTGACATCTTGTATATGAATGAAGAAGGGTCCAAACTTTTAAATGAAGAGAAGTGTGTGTTAATACATGTAACTTACGGAAAAATATAATTAATTATAAATATGTCAAATTTATCCCAAACACCCTGTATATGGTTAAAATCGAGGTCATCGTATGGAGGTTTACATTGTTTTTCAAGATGATTTGCTATTGCTTCAGCTTTATTGGCATCATGGTGGATGAGACCTGAATCTGTTTGGGTGGGGGGGGGGGGAGAGGTTTATTTCTGTTTTTAATCTTTCGGATGAGATTCCATATAGAGTGGTTATCAGTAGAGATGGAGGTCAGTTTTAGTTCTATGGGCTGCGAGGGCATCTCTCATTGCAGAGATGAACCTGTTCAAGATCTGTTTGTCTTGCGGCGCCCTGGTGTTGTGGTATCATTTTCTTGCCTTGTTTTTTTCTCTAATCAGATTCATAATATCTTCTAGCAAGTGGTTGGATTTGCAGTTAGTTGCAGGGGTAGTAACTGCTGCACAGGCTGCTTTAATCTGTTCTGTTAGATTTTTAATAGCTGTTTCAATTTCCTCTTTTGATTTAATGATGGGAATAGGACCAATATATTTTGGAAGTACCTTGGAGAGTCTTTCCCAAGGAATGAATGAGTGAAGGGGGGAGATAATTTTTCAAGGTTTCCCAATTTTAATCGTATTGGGTTATGGTCTGATGACAGATCGTTAATCATCATTAAATTGTATTGGAGTCTGATGTGCTGCAATATGGCTATGTTCAACACATCAGCCCAACCATAAGTGTTGTGATGGGTGGGGTCAGCAGGACCTATTACATGAAGGTTGTTGAAACCAGCATAGTTTTTGTAGTATCTGTCCATTTTTGTTGGTGGAACAGCTATTCCAAGTTGAATGCTTGGCATTTAAATCACCTGCCACAATGATAGGCTCTCCGGTATCGAATAAGGCGTTGAAATCCGAGAACAGTAATGATTTTTGTGGAGGATGATATGCTGTGAAAATTTTTAATTTGCCGACAGAACTCGTGAGAATCTCAATGCCGGTGACCTCGGAGTTGGTGGTAGGAGGGATGTTTAATGGAGTGATGAGAGATGAAATTTTTAATGAAAATTGCCGTGCCTCGTCCTCTGTGGGATAGTCTATCAGCTCTGTACAGTTGGTATCCACAAATTTTGGGGTTGTCAGAAGGTCTTAGGTGCATCTCATTTAGTAAAAGGACATCTGGCTGATGTCTTTGGACGAAATTTTGAAGTTCTAAAATCATACTCCTCAGGTCGTTTGCATTCCATGCAATGATCTCTAGAGATTCTGGTTTTAATTTGTTACTGTTCATTAGTGAGCGCTGAAATAATGGCTTGTGTGTCCTTTAGAAATCAGTTAGTAGAACTCTGTGAAGGGTTGGATCTGCTAAAATTCAACAGCATATTTGCGAGAGAAGAGGTAATGATAGCTGTCAGATGTGTAGGTGTGTGTGTGGTGTTGTCTGTTCACGGGATGACTGTTTAGGACGAGTTACATCCGCATATGACCTAGATTGTTGTTGCAGAGTTACTCTTTTGGGAACCTCTGGCTTCTTTTGAAGGGCGTCTGACCTTTTATATTGAACTTCAGGAAACTGTGAAGTAGTCTCTGATATAGGTGTGCTGAGTGAGGAAGAAAATGTTTCTGCTTCTAATTTTCTATTTCTTGGATTGTGAGCGCATCCTTTGTAATTGGCACATTTTGTCGGGCTAGATTTTGGTTTAGTGCATGTATTTGTTGGGTGGGCGACCCCACATTTTAGACATCTGAATTCAGCCCTGCATCTTCTGGGCATGGCCAAATCTTTGACATCTGCAGCACTGCCCTGTTGAAGCTCTTTTTCTCAGTGGCTCTATAGTAATTTTTAATCCACAGATTGATGTCAGATCATATATGTAAGCTTGACTGATCTCAATTAGAACCAGTGGCATTGGAGTCTTGTCTTTTTTGGTCATTCTACTGACCATAACGGGTGGTAGGTCTTGGCGGTGTAGATCCGCAACCACTTCTTCTATGGATAGATCTTCCGAGACACCTCTGATTACTACCTTGAGGTTTCTTTCTGATCCTAGTGAAAAGATGAGATACTGTATACCTTTGGCATCCAATTCACCAGTCAACCTTCAATAATCCATCACTGAGCAGGGCTGTATTTTAATACCTTCTGTGACATTCTTTGTTTGACTATATGAAATCTTTAAATTAGACATCATAGTCCTTAGGGACATCCATTTTTTCTTTTCTCGCAGAATAATCGGAGGTATCTTTTCCCTTGAGGAGGTAGGAGAGTCCGGGTCAGGACCGTCTTCTTCCATTCGATCTGCTTTGGGTGGTTCAGAGGCTGCAGTTTTTTTACGAACGCGAACCTCCTAATAACCGCTGTGATCTGCAATGGAATTGTCATCAGCAGTTGTTTCTATTATGCTGGTGCTATCTTGATGGATACAGGGAAGAAATTCAGAGAGTTGAGGGTCATCTGAATCAACCTCTTCTATTTGATGAATTACGACTTTACCTGGCCATTTAGTGTGCAGTAGATTGCCTACATGCTTGAAGATAGCCAGGAGTTCTTTGAAATTTAGTTCTTCATATGGTGCCTCCATGATTGGCCCCAAAGTCTGTCCAGGACATGCCTTGCCCTTGTCACGATAGCAAATAGACAGTTGCTTATGATTACAAGATATGAAACAATGGCGATACAAGCGGCAGTAGGCCTAGCGTATCGCCCTTGTAATTTCAATTGACTTACCTGGATAAACCACTATGGAAAAATAACGTGTTTGTTTATGGTAGCAAGCAATTAACTACTATTACTAATGAATAAGCATAAATCGCTAAAAAACATATCAATCAAATTCACAATTCACCATCAATAATACACGAAACACTAACACGCGAGCCGCCATCACGAAAAATTCAAATCCATTTCAGAATTCTGCTACCTCATACACAACTTGCTGATACTTATCAGATAGCCAATCTCCAATCCAATGTACTAGTCATATCCAACCCCCATCCACATGCCGTAATCTTAGCAACGATCATGAATACGTTAATATCAAACAAGATGTTTTCTTCTCTAAAACTAAATCTACTTAGGCTCTATTTAGATAGAGCCTAAGTAGATTTAGATAAATAGAGCCTTAGTTTTCTTTAGTAGACACAAGGTCATAAAATATATAGTTCCTAAATCAAATAAAGAAGCAATACATAAACATTACGTTCATTTAGCGCCAAAAATATTCAATACTCTATCTTTAAAAACGAGAAGTAAAACCAAGACAAACAAATATAAAACTCTAATTAAATAAATAAATAAATAAATAAAATAAAATAAACATATATATGTATTTTTCTGCAGAAATGAGGACTCTCTGTTCAAAATAATTGTATAAATTATTGACTGTGGATAATGGTTTCTAGCATATCTATATTCAAAAATCTAGTCTCATGTAAAAAAAAAAAAAAAAAAATCAGCTAACGCCTTTTTATTCCAGTATACGGGAAGTAGGCGAGGCCATTTAGCCCTATCTAACTTATTGGAGACTGAGTGGGCAGTTCAATCTCCACTGGTACCCAATCAGAGATAGATGGCCCAAGGCTATCACTAATTAAGCGGTTCACAGTGAAGAGAGACGGCTCAAATGTGCCGCCATCTCGTAGTCCCTAACCATAACACAATATATTTAATGTCTGAAATAAATGCTCTTTGTTTTATTTTGTTCCAAAACTAATTAACGTTGTATGCAACTTTTTCTGAATATATTAGCATTTGATCTTAAATTATTATTATTATTATTCCTGATACCTCCAAGGAATCCGAAAACTCATCGCGAGAGGACACTTACAACTGTCTCAACCACTACACCAAACCTCTCTACTACGAATCATCTCCATCAACGCCATCTACCGCCCACCTCTACCACCACAACTGGTATTTTTTGTCTGTAAATTGCGTGTGTTCTGAAGGGCCGATTTGTCTGTATGCGGGATGATAAACCCGAGTTTCCAGGAGAAAAAAACCTACTACCTCCGTATGAGATCGGCTAACTCACCTTCAATTGGAATCGTCCAGATAAAGATTTCTCCCGTCGCGAATCGAACTTAGACCTATTCCAATCGAAGGGCGCAATGTACCGTCGTTCTTCCAATTGCGCTACGGAGGCGCAATTATGCATATGATTATTCAAAAATTTGTACTACACCCTCTGTCCAAAAAGAAACAGAAATTTTCGAAAATAGAAGAAACTAGTGGCGTCGCCTGTTGTATCTTTTTGTTGTTGAAAGCGGCAACCTTTATTAGTGTTGTGTCAACTGCTTATGACATTTGTTTCACTAGAAGCGGAGTTATAGTGACAGTGTGTTTAGACGAACGGTCGGTCGTCACGATATTCATGCCGTACGCGACGAATTCTCGCTATCAATCGCTTCAAAACTTCGAGATAAAACTCACCATTGACCGTTTGGCCAGATGGAACGAATTCTTTGTGGATAATGCCCTTGGAATCGTAGAAACAAATCAGCATTGTCTTTACTTTTGACTTCTCCAAGCGACTTTTTTTCGGATGCCCCTCTTCTGATGCTCGGACGCTTTGTTTTGAAACGTTTCGTCACCAGCAACGATCGTTTCAAGGAAGTTTGAGTCCTTACGAGCGGTTTTAATGAGGTCCTTGCAATGTTCAATTCGATACATTTTGTGGTCGTCGGTCAACTTGTGGGGAACAAATCGCGAATTCAATTTACGAAGGCTGAAACTCTCGGTCAAAATGTTGTGTACAGTTGATTTTGTAATCCCCAATTCATCTTCAATCAATCTGGAAGACGACTTCGAGTTTTATTTGATGAAATCATGCACTTTTTGGATGTTAACTTCGCTAAGTCCAGTGTTTGGATGGCCTGGCTTTTTGTCGTCCTCAAGCGTCACAACCACTTTGAAATCGCTTAAACAACTCGTAAACATGAGTACTGGATAAGCATTCATCACCGTATGCTTTTTGAAGCATTTGATGCATTTCGGTAAAACTTTTACCAAGTTTAGCACAAAAGTCAATCGCAGCTCTCTGTTTGAAACTCATTTTCCGACCGTGCGACAAACACACTATAACTTCTTCTAAAGAAGCAAATGTCATAAACAGTTGACACAACACTAATGAAGGTTGCCGCTTTCGACAACAAAAAGGTATAACAGGTGGCGCCACTTGTTTCTTCTATTTTCGAAAAGTTCGGTTTGTTTTTGGACAGGTGTATAATATGAAATTTAGAATGAAGAATTAGAAAAAAGACAACGTCACTCGACGGTCGCAAGAAGATCAAGTGCAGTTTCGTAATTTTGTTCAGTTTAAAGCAGGTGCCAGAACTATCTGTTGCCGGAAAATCAGATGTGGACTCTGTATTACTGTATTACCAGTTTTGCGACAAGAATGGTATTTTAAATGAGCCATATTCTTCATTGTTTTATTAAATTTAAAAAGATTTTGTTTAGAAATTTATTTTTCATTATATAAAAAATATTCTGATGTGATGCGTGAAAGGTATGTTGAGGACAGTTCATTCGAGGCTGTTTGGTGTGAGATAGAGATCAACAAGGCGAAGTATGTAATCGTTGTTGTTAAAATCCAAGGGGTATAAGGAAGAATGTAGATAGTATGTATTGGCAAATTAGCATGATGAGTTAAGGTCGAGTAATCATTATGTGGGATTTTAACTTTGGTGACATAGATTGGGAGACAGAATGGTCACAAGGAACAAAGGAAATGGAGTTTATACAGTTGTTAAGAGATAACTATCTGAGACGGCATGTAATAGAAAGGACAAGTGATTCAAGAGCGTTAGATCTGGTTATAACATCAGAAAACATATCAATAAGTAATTTAGTTACACTGTCTCCACTTGGGGAAAGCGATCATGTGGTGTTGACCTGGGAGATTGTAAGATGTGCTGAATATTCTGTTAAGAAGGTGTATATGTGGAATTACAAGGCTGGTGATTAGGACAAGCTGAGAAGTCAGCTTTCAGCAGTGCTATGGCATGAGAATTTGAAGAGAAGAGATGTTGATGGTACGTGGGAGATTGTCAAGGAGTATTTACAGAAAGCTGTATCAGACTGTATTCCCATAGTCAGAAGGAAAAATCAAGTAGGAGTAAGATGGATGAATAATATTATTAAGCAGGAGTTGCTGATAAAAAAAAGATTGTGGAGGAAGTATAAAGAAAAAGGAGATGAGCGTTCCCATGAGCAGTACAAGGTACAGGCAACGAGAGTAACCTGTATGGTAATGAAAGCGAAAGCTAATTATGAGAGGAAGCTAGCTGATGAATCCAAAAGAAACCCTAAGGAGTTCTTTCGCTATGTGGCAAGTAAAAGGATGAATAACCATGGAGAGATTACTTTCAAAAGTGTTGATGGTAGAGAAATTATAGAAGCAAATCAAATAGTTGAGTTGCTTAGTGATCATTTTGCAAAAGTGTGCCATCTTTGTTGTGATATTGCAGTGTCGAATGTGTCATTGACTGATGCACCTCTATTTCGTCTAGAGATAGACGAAATAGAGGGCTTAATATATTACAGAACATTAATGCTAACACTGCCATTGGGTTAGATGACATATCAACCTATGTGTTACGAGGATGTGCAAGAGAATTAGCGCCTCCACTGACCAGGCTGTTTAAGTCTTAGTTCTGATAAAGTACCAATAGAGTGGAAAGAGGGTAAAATAATTCCACTGCATAAGGAAGGCTACAAGACAGAGGTTGCAAATTATAGACCAACCAATATATCTGGAGTGGTGGTTAAGGTTTTGGAGAAATTGATAAAAATTAGAATTCAGGACTGGGTGAATAGCAATATGAAACTTTATAAGGGGCAACATGGTTTTCTGAAGGGTAGGTCTTGCCTCAGTAACTTGCTTACTTTCTATAATAAAGTAACAGTGGAGTTGGATAAAGGAAATCCTCATTCAATGACACTGCTGGACTTTACAAATGCATTTGACAGGATTCAACACAGAACCCTATTGCATAAATTAGAGCAAATGGATATGGATCTATTTGGTCCATTATCTGGTGGTGATTTGGATTAGAGGGTGGCTGGTGAATAGATATCAAAGAGTGGTTTATGGAGTGCTGAGTCCGGGAGAGGGCAGGTGACTAGTGGTGTACCTCAGGGCTTGGTCCTCGATTGTTTAATTTGTACATCAATTATTGGGAATAGTTTGAAAGGAACTGTCCACTTGTTTACTGATGATGCAAAATTAGGAATAGTGATAGGCAATTCAGATGATGTACATAACCTACAGGATGACTTAAATAGGCTGAGGGTATGGACTAAGGTAAATGGCTACCAGTGTAACATGGTTAAGTGTAAGGTGATGCACTTTGGGAGAGTGAGATCACATGCTGTTTACTATATTGATTGAACTGAACTGAAAGAAGTTGACCAGGCAAGAGACTTGGGAGATATTGTGTGACAGAGAACTTGAGTTTAAAGGGCATATGGCAAAGATTGCCAAAACATCACATTAAATTATCACACAACCAGAGGTGGTTGCGAATGCTTCTTCTGTGAATGAATTTAAAAAGTATGACAGGTATTGTGTAAATAATGGTTAGTGTTTCAATGTAGGGTCTGCCGCGATGAGTCTTTTGACTCCATGGAGACACCGTTATAATAATAATAATAATAATAATTCTATTTTATCCAGTCTGCAGTTACTCGCTCGCAGCTGGATTAGACATTTCAAATGTACTCGTTGCGGATGAGCATACAGCTCGAATAAACACTCGCCCTGCTCGACAAATATCGATTTTAGCTTGCAGTTCCCTTTTCTGGCAAGAGATAGTTCCAGCATATTATCTTAAAAATGCCAACTTCTGAGAGAGAGAAAAAAATCATACTAACCTGCCAGAAATTGCTGACCTTTCCCTCAAGAGGTGCTTGAAGCGCACGCGTGAGTGTGAATGCGTGTGTGTGCGCGTGTGTGTGTTGAGGACCGACTGGGACAGCTTAATCACCACCAGTAGCCAATTAGAGCTGGCTGGCCAAAGACTATCACTAATTATAAACGACCTCCAATGAAGAGGGGCAGAGAAATGCCACCATCTCGGGGTCCCTAACACAAGTATATATTAGTCTTAAATGGTGTGGGTTCTACGATCGATTTTCTTGTGTTGACCGGACAAAAACCAGATTCCATTAGTAAAAATCCGCTTGCCTGTGACAGAGGTCGAAAAACCTCGAATATCTGGGAGTGGGGGAATTTACATTCTTATCCACCAAGGATCGACTAACTCTGGAACCCTAAAAGAAGGACTACAAACAGTTACTCTACAGTAGTTGACAGCTAAAATCAAATTTATAACAGTCTTTCTTCTGTTTTTAGTTCTGGAACTAGAAACATTACCACAAGTCTACAGAGGTAGAAATTTTCGGTTTGCAAGTGTCAAATTCCTATATTGTGCAATGAGTAACTTTCTTTAATTTGAAGTTTATGCTTCTCAGTCTCTTACTACTTAAAACTTGTTATCAAGAGTGGTCCATTTATCTTCTCCAAGCAGAGAAAATATAATGACATACAGTATAGACCTTGAATGAAATAATTTTGGGTATACTGATACCTATTTCAAGTTTATCTGATAGATAAAATTACTATTTTTTTTTTTTTTTTGCTTTGCTTTTGTGATATTTGTATTCCGTTAAATGAATGAATTCCTTCCATCCATCACACTCCCTATTTAAATTTTGAGCGATCTAGTTCTCAGTACTCTGAATTTAGTGTGAACTCTGGGATCATAAGCACTCCTAAGGATGGATATATTTTAATCGAATTTGGTTTTAAGATCATTATAACTTTTATGAAAATAAATCAGTATTTGTGGGAAGTATTTTTTTACAAAACTAGTTAAATGATATTTATCAAAACACTGGGATTTATAATTCATTTAAATTTTTACAAAAACAGTGGTAGAAAACGGTACACTAACGGTCAATTTTTACTTAAATGACTCGTAGGTCTAAAAAAAAATTAAAATTTCAATAAGCAAGACATGCATAGTTAAATATGATAGTAGTTAACCTTTAATGTAAAACTTAACGATGTGTGTGTGTGTGTGTGTGTGTGTGTGTGTGTGTGTGTGTGTGTGTGTGTGTGTGTGTGTGTGTGTGTGTGTGTGTGTGTGTGTCACTATTCTCGTGTAGATTTTAATTTATTGTTGGCAAATTGAAGTCTAGTGCTTAAAAATGGTATCACAGACTTCCAAACATCATATCAGTCGTTTATCTCTCTCTCTCTCTCTCTCTGTTTATTTCTTTTCTTTTTTAAGAGAACCATACGAGAGTATCGATTCGCAACTTTTCATAAATTTTCGCGCTTATCTTTATTTGATTCTGACATGAAAACAACACATTCCCCAAAGGATGTAGAAAGCCATGTAGCTCTAACTTTTGAAGACTAGTGGATAGCTAGCCTCCAATCTCATCCAATAAAAGAATAGCGAGCCCGACATTACTAGTGGTTTTAATTGGCACCCAGGAATGGGGTTACGGCACACAGCTGATGCCATCTCTGAAATAGTGTGAAGTCTGTTATCAACATTCTTGAATTTCTGGGATGAAAAAAGTATGGATGCAAACATCATCTCCACAGGAATACACAGGCTTTCCTGATGGGAATAATGTCTTATGAAGTGTTTGTGGATTTGGTCCTTTTCTAAAGAATGTGTTTTTCACGAAATTATTCTCCACAAAATGTTCGAATATGTCAATATAAATACAAATATTAAATTAGGATCACAAAGATTTACATTGCATTGTAGCGATTCAGAACTTGGTTTACCTTAAATGAAAAGGCACAAGATATTAATTTAAACCTATTATTTGATTTATATAACTCAAAAGAAAATAATCATATGCAACGTGCAATCATCGTGACTTACTGTTTCACAGGAACATGGATGGTGTAACCATTTACTCCACATTTACATTCAAAAGTTGTATCATCACACAGTCCAACATCTACTCCTCTAGGTTCGCAAACATGAATGATGGCCAAACATACTAATAAAAATCCTAAAATTGAATAACAAAATTGGAAATTAATGAAACAGCTTGATGCAACGTACATTGATTTACTTATGCAATGCTATTTTATGAAAGTTGAAAAAAATTTGTGAAGAAGCACACTCATGTCGAACATTTAATGTAGTGAGAGAGCACTGAGCCTGTGTAGCTCAATGAAGTGGCGCTTGCGTCCTCTGCGCTTGGTCGCTCGAAGATGGACTTAAGTTCAAGTCTAGTCGCCGACTGCAGGAACTTTTTCTAAGCCTTTCTTCGACCGGTTTCCGAGTTATTCCAACTCTGGCATGGGCAAGCGGGTTTTTACTCCGGAAACTCAAGAAAATCGACCGTAGTACTCAAATTATTTCAGACATTAACATATCTTGTTAGAATTAGGTACCAAGAAGATGGCAGCATTTGTTTGCCAGCCTCTTCATCGGTGGCTGCTATAATTAGTGATAGACATGGGCCAGCTATCTCTGGCTACCGGTTGAGATTGAACTGCCCACTCAGTCTCCAAAAGCTAGATAGGGTTAAAAGGCCTCGCCTACTCCCTATAAGGGAATGAAAGGTGATAGCTGATTTTTTTTTTTTAACAGCACTGAGAAAGAATAAAAAATACTATTTAATTCTTCCAATATCTTGGTACAATAAGACGTAACACACACACACACACACACACACACACACACCACCAAACAAAGTGCAACACGTCGACAAAAGATTAGAGTCCTAACAAGGTGGGGCACCAAAAAAAAAAAAAATCAAAACTTGGAGACAAAAAAAATGCTCTTAAAAATTTTTTAAGAGCAGCGGGTGATTATAAAAACAATCTTTTTCTTCTAAATTTGCTGAGATTTTGAGTGGTGATCTATTCCAAATGATTCTATGAGCTGTATCTACAGCATGGCCTGCAGGATCCCATTGACCATAGCAATGACTGTAGATGCGATTTTGACACACGGATGATCAGGAAACCCATAAATTATCAATGCATGCAGTCAGGTTTATCAGTAATGAAAATGTTCCGATTAATTTTTTAGTCTAAGATGCAGGTGAAAACATGTTTATAAAACCAAACCACCAAAAGTAGGTCACAAATGAGATTATGATCAGACATTATAAGCATCACGACTGCTTCAGTCATGATGAGGACTTTATTCTAAGAACAGAAACTGAAACGTCAAAAACAATGGGAATGCCACTGGAGGGGAAAAGCAAGAAGAAAGATCAAATAACATGAGGGTGAATGATATTGATCCTAGCTTCGATTTCTTTTTTTGTCCCATCATACTATTCTGCACGTTGTAACCATCAATACAGCAATGTTGATTCTTCCTTGAACTTTATCTTCTATCAAAATCCTGAAAAGTTATGTTTAGAGCAGTTCATAAAGGCAAAACAACACCTGTTAAACTGGCTTCTTAAGTAATGGAAATAGAAAAGATTGAAACTAGGAAAGACTCAAGCACATGCATTCTTCCCTCCATAGGAAAGATATTTTCAATAGAAACAGAGTCATTTATTCATAGTTAGAAACTAGATTACTGCTGATTATATATATATATATATGTTAAAGATACCAAGCTATTTTAAACCTGGTTTAACTCCATTTCCCAAGTAAGCAAACAGACAAATAAGTCAAGTTCGCGCCTGCACGTAATGCAAGTCTAGCTGACCCTGCAGGAAGTGCAAGACCAAGATAACTGATGGTAAAAGTAGAATAAGCTCTGATCACTAATCTTAATATTTACCCATAATGCAAAACACATCTCCTGGAGGAGATGTATGATGCTTTGCATTAAAGGCAAGGGGCCACTACCCAGACCGGTTTCGACCTTTATTGAGGTCTCATCAGTGGGAGCCAGGCTAGAAATATCAAGATTTTAGTAATACAGAGCTTATAAGTATTTTACCAGAACAAGTTACCATAAGGTGTTTTAACCTTATTAAATAAAAATCTCAGGAGGAGATATAAATGTAGAAAGTATTTTACCTTGGATATATAAATGTTAAAGATACCAAGCTATTTTAAACCTGGTTTTACTCCATTACCTTTCTACATTTATATCTCCTCCTGAGATTTTTATTTAATAAGGTTAAAACACCTTATGGTAACTTGTTCTGGTAAAATACTTATAAGCTCTGTATTACTAAAATCTTGATATTTCTAGCCTGGCTCCCACTGATGAGACCTCAATAAAGATCGAAACCGGTCTGGGTAGTGGCCCCTTGCCTTTAATGCAGAGCATCATACATCTCCTCCAGGAGATGTGCTTTGCATTATGGGTAAATATTAAGATTAGTGATCAGAGCTTATTCTACTTTTACCATGAGTTATCTTGGTCTTGCACTACCAGCAGGGTCAGCTAGACTTGCATTACGTGCAGGCGCGAACTTGACTTATTTGTCTGTTTGCTTACTTGGGAAATGGAGTAAAACCAGGTTTAAAATAGCTTGGTATCTTTAACATTTATTATACCCAAGGTAAAAATACTTTCTATATATATATATATATATATATTCATATATATATATATATATATATATATTCATTTTTAATATTAACTGACTTAAAACCCGAGAATTATAACAAAATGAGATTTATTTGAAAACGCAACATATTTCGTCGAGATTGACTTCGTCAGGCGTTAAGAACATAGAAAGATATTAAAAGACACTGAAAATAACATTGAGACACTCTAAAGCTATACAATTATAAAGTTATAATATTCGACTGTGAATTAACAGTTATTATGAACTTGAGCTATAGTCCGTGTTAAAGTTCTATTGTTATACACTTGTGCGTGTGTGGAACCACGCGATCTCCAGTATCTGATAGTAGAGCTGAAAGAGTCAGGCAAATTATAGCTGAGATTATTGTTCATATGAAGCGGGTCCAAGGTGATTTCTTTTGACTCCACAATGCGGCGTTCCACCTCATCATGGCAAATGTGTAGGTTTGAAGTTGATGTCCAATTTATCTCATGTTGGCGGCTTTCGTTGTTCGTGTTTATTGAAAACAGGACATGGCCCGACAGAGCAGTTGCTCTGGTTCTCTTATAAGCAATGTCTCTCTGGTGCTCCTCGAGACGCAGTAGGATAGATTTCTCCGTTTTCCCATAGTAAGGCTTTCCGCACTCACATGTGACCTTGTATACACCTGGGAATTGTAGAAGGTTGTGAGATTGTTTATAGTTGTTGAAACGTGATCTTATTTTTGGCAGAGTCGAGAAGCACGTTTGTATGTTAAACTTCTTTAGGATTCTACTCATTTGGATAGTGTGCTGATATATGGCAAGACGATATGACCTTTGGAGTCGTCCTGTGTCTCTACGTTGCTACGTTGACAGTGGGATAATTGGTTGTTAATACCTTTTAAAGAGTTGCCATTGTTTTTAAAGGTCCATTTAAGATGTTGTAGTTCTTTTTTCAGTTCTTCTTCATCTGACAGTACAGATCTTGCACGATTCGCAAGAGTTGATATAATACCCAACTTTTGCGCTGGATGGTGATGTGAGGACGTTTATATATATATATATATATATATATATATATATATATATATATATATAAACAGCTAAGGCCTTTATTCCCATATAGGGATTAGGTGAGACCATTTTAGCCCTATTTAACTTTTGGAGACTGGGTGAGCAGTTCAATCTCCACTGGTAGCCAATCAAAGATAGCTGGCCCAAGGCTATCATTTAATCAGCACACAGTGAAGAGATTGCTAAGGTTACTAAACACCACCATCTCGTAGTCCCTAACTCTAACACAATATTTTTAATGTCTCGAAATAGTGTGGGTTCGACGGTCGATTTTTTTCAGTTTTCTTTACGAAAACCTGTGTTTCTGGAAGAAAAAATCTGCTTACCCGTGACCGAGAACAACTAACTCTGGAACCTGGCAAAAAAACTCTTAGATTGAGACCTTTGTAGCACAATGGGAATGGCATTTGTATCCATAGTGCTAGGCTGCTTTTTATCCAAGAAATCTGATTTTTAATTCTATTACTAAATCTATTACTCATTCTTCCCAGATGTATATGAAAATATTTAGTAGCTTTGGCGATTAAATGGTAGGCCAGATCAGTGATTGGCTACCTCTAAGTCTTAAAAAAGTAATTAGGACTAAACAGGCTCATGCACTCTATATGTGGTATAAAAGGCATTATTGAATTTATTTATTATTTATTTAATAAATAAATCCTCTAGCACCTTTATTTTCAAAGGGAATAGGAAACGCTATTAAGCCATAACTTCTTCTTCTGCAGCTTCTCCCACTTAAGTGGGGTCACCGTTTGTTATGAGTCTCCTCCACACCTCCCTGTCTTGGGCTGTCACCACATCAAAGTTCTTCATCTTCAAGTCCTCTTCTACCAGCTCCCTCCATCTTTTCTTTGGCCGCCCATGCTTCCGCCTTCCTTGCACATCCATCTGCATGACCCATCTTCCCACATATTCGTCCTCCCTCCTCATCACATGACCAAACCATCTCAACCTTTCCTCCTGTATTTTCGCTCCTAAGTTCGTAACTTTCACTGTTCCCCTGACATAGTCATTTCTCAGATGATCCTTTCTGGTCACACTGCACATCCACCTAAGCATTCTCATCTCTGCTACTTCCATCCTGCTAATGTTATTTTTCCTCAGGGCCACAGTTTCTATAGCATATATTATTAAGCATATATTATTATTAAGAATGATTTTGTACGCAGTTGCGTGTTCTACACTGCTGTATATTAAGAATATTTTAAAATAAATGTGTTACATTTGTAAATGATTTAATATTAATAATATTAAGCCATAACTATCTTTTGCAAACCAGGGCAGCCAACCCTTAGACTCACTGACAGCTGGCCCAAAATTCTCCTTGATTTTGATAAGTATCCATGGACGACAGAAAAACTGGCATCATTTCATGTTATTCAACAATATATTATTGTCTGTAACAGTGTGATTCTAAAATTGATTTTCTTCAGATTTTTAGTGTTTCCAAGAAGGGGGTAAATACTTGTCTGAGATCATTTACTGAGATCAATTGTGAGAGCAATTTCGAGCTGTTGAAGCAATTGTGGTGGCACCAGTCGAGCAAAAACGCACCTACCTAAACCATCCCAGGCATGTTCAATTGGATTACAATACGGTGAACAGACAGGCCAGTCCATTCGTTCAATACCTTCTTCCTCAAACACTCTTGTACCAAATTTGCACGGTGTGGACGAGCATTGTCATCCATAAAAATGAATTTTTGACCAATTGCAGCAGCATATGGAACTATAGGTTCTAAAATCTCATCGTAATATCTTTGGGCTGTTAAGGAACCGTTTCTGATAAAACAGAGATCAGTATGGACACCTATACTTATTCCAGTCCATATCAAACTCCCACCTTGATGTTGGGGGTCCTTTCATGAACAAACTGTGGATTATTTATTTTCCACTTTCGTGCCATATCAAGATACATCAGTTATCTGGTTGCAGACTGAACCTGGACTAATCACTAAAAAGTACACGAGCCCAATTCTCATTTGTCCAATTGCAGTGTTCCAAATTCTTCGGGCTCTTTTGTGATTTGCAGTAAGTGGGATGCAAACCATTGGTCTTCGAGCATATAAACATATGACATGAAGACGATTTCGAACATTTCTCGTCTCCAGAAAGCGATTCCAAAGTCGCGAAATTATGCTTTGAGATATACGATACGCTTGACAACTTGCTGCGTTAGTTCAGCTTAATCGACCAATGGCTCTCCAAACCATGGATTCCTGGATATTACATTGCTATGCCATTTTTAACAAAATAATGGGTGGTAGGTGACACAAGTTTACAATTGAAGTGATAATTATGCACTGTGAAAGTGAGCGCAACAAACCACTTTTATACCCCCACATGCTAATACGGCTAAGATACGTTTTGACAAGTCTTAACATGATTTTGTACGCAGTTGCGTGTTCTACACTGCTGTATATTAAGAATATTTTAAAATAAATGTGTTACGTTTGTAAATGATTTTTATAACTTTATAATTTACAAGAAAACCAAAATATCTCCTATTTGTTTTGAGCAGTATATTAACAGTCAAAAGAGACATCCCCGAATGTCTTTTATGAATCCAACAGTAGTCTCCCTTGATACCAGTATTCATTTGCTATGATGTTCAATCATCATTCAATGCACTAAGGTTTTCAGGAAAGAAATGTAGGAATGAATGAAGAGAGTGAATCTCCATTGGCATGGCCATCATCGTATTGTGGAACTTGGTTATAAGTTGGTCAACTAGTATATAATTTTTAACTTCATTTCCGAGCTTTTATTTTTATGAGACTCTTTTCAAATTCTTCATTCTTGGTACCTAATCTGAGGGTCAACAAACATAATTCCTTAAAATTTCCATTGTGAAATCATATACTTAGGTACCATAATGGGCGTCCTTTTTTGTTCCTTGCGTTAAGTACGTTTTTCATGAGATGAGATTGTCAGGCAATCATGGTTGCATTGTATTCTTTGAGAGCCAAAAGAAGCTTGCTTTATATTCTTCTGGCATATATTTTTGGCATAATATTTCATCGTTGCTATGCTTTGTCACAAGCATAAAATAAAACATCAATAATGTGTAAATTCACTATACATACCCAATAGAATTCAATTACTTTTTATACAAAAAACCACAAATATTCTCATGACAATCCACGTATCTTATTATATAGTGCTTTTAAGTTTAATTTGGAAGAATCTACAAATCAGCTTCAGTCGTTCGGCTCAAGAATCACATTCTTTGCTCTACAATGATCGTCTACTTACGGTAGTAACAAATCCCATGCTTTGCTTAAAACGCTAATTAAGATTTTATTTCTGAAACTTTCGATCCTGGAACTGGGAAGTTTCACTATTAGATACAAGATTAAAGTAGTTCAGATTATTGTTTACATAAATTCAAATTTTTAACAAAATCGATTACTTCCTTCCGATCATTTAATTGAAGTTAGTAGATAATTTCATAAATGCGTTCTTCTAATCACTTTCAATCCACACTGAAAACAAAAGGCTCATCATCTTGCAGTGATGGTGGAGCAGGTGCTGGACGATCTGCGGCACAATTGGAAGAATAATAGTACATTGCGCCCTTTGATTGGAAAAGCCTAAGTTAGATTCTCATCGTGACGAGAGGAACTTTTATATGGGCTTTTTGAATTTGAAGGTGAGTTAGCCCATTTCATACGGATGTAGCAGGTTTTTCTTCCCAGAAACTCAGGTTTTTCATCCCGCGTGTAGCAAATCGGCCTTAAGAACACACCCAATTTACAGACAAAAAATAACGTTGTTGGTGGTGGGAGGTATATGGCGTTGATAGTAGTGTCGTTGTGTGTATTTGGAGAATTAAGTAGTAGTAGATATGGTGAGATGTGTGTGTAGCGGAGTAGAGTAGAGTAGAGTGACCTCTAGCAATGAGTCCTTGGACACCTTGGAGATGTCACATATAACTGATTTGCTGATTAACCTAGTGCTTCGCAATTACACATGAAAAAAACAAATCATTCTCCATGCGCTTACATTGTATTAAATTAAAGTACAGCATAATATTTTTTTCATATTACCATATTTTTAAATTTAAAAAAAGGATTTCAAAAGTGTTAATATTTTGTTTGTTTCTGATGTGAAAATTCAAAATATTCTAAGGAAATGCGCTTAATTTATATTTTTCTTTTCTACTGCAAAAATGGGCACCATGGTTTTATGAGTAATTAAGCCATCGAAAGTTGTGGATTCGAATTCTATGGTAACATGGATGTTTCTGAAACTATTTAGGAAGGCCCGTGTTGGGCCGGGAAAGGCTGTTTTATTTATTTAATAGCTTGATGCGAGAGCACCATCGGCTTATTGGAGGCTGAAGGCTTGAAAAAGAAAAAAGGGGGGAAAAAAGTTGATCTATAAAAACTTAAAATGAATTTGCAAATGTCAGAGAAACAAATGAAGATGAATAATGCTAATAATGCATTAATGAATAAATTATTTGTTTAGTTGTTGTTTTATTATTGAATATTATCTAGAAATTTACAAAAACGAAGTGATGAGAAAACCCACACTTGTTTTTCTGACATTTTTCACACAGAAATTCAACCACTTTCCTGTTTACCATTGATCGGTCTTATCAATCGACCTATTTTCAGATAGGTCAGTCAGACGATAGGCTACGTCTTGAACCCGCCGTCCCCTACTTGTGATTCTTTCGTGGAAATGATTAGGATAAGTAGTTTTTGGGAAAGCCAATAGTAATTGACATACATTCCAGATCCTTGAGTTTTGGGTTAAACCATTAATATGATATCTTTAAAGTTTATATAATGAATAAATATAAATAACTTTTCAATAAATGATTTTTGAAATAATTTTAAATAATTAAATTAATTAAATAATTCACGTATCGGGTTAAATAATTTCTGAAACCTTTAGGGAGCTCGGCCTATTCCCTTTGGGAAATAAAAGGCGTTAGAAAGTTTTTTATTTATTTTTTCGAATCCTTTATAAAACTCTTTTTCGGTATTAATTTTTTTTCCCCGTTTTTATTCCGAAAATCTCAGTGATAATAAAGAAAAGCAGGATAAAGAATAAAAGAAAGCAAAGCAAAAAAGAAAAGCAAAAACAATTAGTTATTGGAATGAAATTAGTTATTGCAATGCATTAATTAGGAATGATTATTTGATTGGAAAAAATCAAATTGTAATGTACCGGAATATTCGTATAAATTCCTTTGCTCTTATAAATAGGATGACCAAGATTTTCAAATCTCAAAATTAGGTCAGTGTGCATAATTGCAGATGTATGATGCCACTTTGATGTAAATGAGATTAGAAGCATGCAACTTACATCTGCAATTATGATATTATGAATCATACAATAATTATGAATCATTATTTATAGTGAAGTTAATAAGAATGGAATGAAATGAAGGCAGTATGCAATAAAAATAATAATAATGTAGAATTTCTAATCTATGGGGTTAACTAGGTATACATACTCTCAAACGAAAAGGCAGCTTTGATAATATCAAAGAAAGAAAGTAATGTTTTTGTTTTTTTCTCACTGAGCATAGATATTGGATGCACTCTGTATTTATTTATTTCACAATCAGATAAACCTTATTAACTCCGAAATGCAGTCGCAAACAAATCATGACATTTATTCGTTGGTTTAGACCTAGGATTAGAAACCCAATCCTATTTAGAACTCCCCCCCCCATACACACAATAAATAAATAAACAAATAAATTCTGCAACAACTTTATTTTTCAAAGGGGGGGGGGTAGACGGAGCACATTTATCTCAAATCATCTTTTGGAAATCATGGAGAATTGGTCTCCGCCTTAGTAATCTATTCCCTGGATAACGGCGACTTTTAAAGGCAATGGAGAAAGAATACGCAAATAACTCACAATTTCTCGTGGTCCTAACTCTAACATCCTATTATTGCTTGAAATAGTGTGAAACTCTATTGCACCAAAAGATATTCTAACACTACTACTCACTTTATAGAACTCCTCTTGACTTGGCGTTCTTTGGCAAACGCATTTTTTGAGTGGCGAGTAGGGTTTTTGCATAATTTATCGAGCCCTGTGTGTGTGTGTGTGTGTGTGTGTGTGTGTGTGTGTGTGTGTGTGTGTGAAACTTATACCCAGTTCTGTCTGGATAAAAATACAAATAAGATCGTGTGGAACCAGAGAGAGAGAGAGAGAGAGAGAAGTTGAATTCACAGATTACCCAACTCAACATAACCGGAATGGACAAATGTCTTCAACCCATTTTTGGTCCCAGATAGTTTTAAGTATTTGAATTCAGTAAGCTCCCGCCACATAGTGTGAATCTTCTGCTTTTTACAAATGTGTTGATAGTTTCTTCAAATTCCTAAGCAATGCGTGTATAATATTAACGGTTTGTCTTTTCATGCATTCTTTCTTAATGCATGTCATACCATTACATTTATTACAAAACCAAACTAATGTCATTGCAAATGACAGCACGCTATAACTTTCTTTTTTATTCGAAGTTTATTTATTTATTTTTTTATCTCACTTAACAAGTTAGTTTGCAAGGCTGTCCACATATATCATAAGCATTTCAGCATGAGCCTGTTTTAAATACGTTACGAGTATAATTCTCTTCACTGTCCTCCGTAGCGTAAGCGAGATGACGTTAAGATATTTGCATTTCGATTGGAAACACATGGGTTCGAATACTATCTGGGAACCTTTAGAAGTGCTTTTCAACCGATAATGAGTTAGCCAATCTCATACGAAGATAGTACGAATTTCTAGCAAACCAGCATGTTTCATTCAGCAAAACAGGTTAACTGGCAGGAGAAAGTGGTAATTATTGTAGAATGATTTTCACAACTTTAGTTGCTCTTGCTGTAATTACAGCCAACCAAATAATAAATTCGATGGGATCATGTTTGAAAATATCCAGACTTCTATAATATCAGATTTTTCTAGGAATTTTTTTTCTTTGCATAAGCATACGTATCTCAGGTTTCATCACAAATGTCTGCACTTTCGTTACAATGTTATTTTTTTTTTATTCTTAGCAATTTTCTCTATAAACATCCAGCTAGATTCACATTAGAATGCTATCACAAATGGATAGACAAATGCTATCCATTTGTCCAAACAGGTCCTCTGAAACATGGAATTTTTGATGGAGTCATGCATTCTTAAGAGAGTAATTTGACCTGTTTGGACAAATGGATAGCACTGTAACAAAAGTCGATTGCTGCGCCATTGTAATATATTCGTAATGTATTGGTGGACGTTGTTTATGAATGTAATATTTGTAACAATTTGTTTGTAATGGCTGTAATACTTTGTAAATCTTTATGAATCACTTTTATCACTAAGCTTATATCAATCTCTAATTCTATCTTTGTTCTACTTTAAGTATTCCTCCCCGTGTCCGGGATCTCTAGATATTTATTTGAATTATTTTAGCTGCGCCTCAGAAATTCCCCTTATGGCACAAGAAAGCATTAATACCCTCGCTGAACAAAGAATTTACTCGTATCATAACTTAGCCACAGTTTGCAGTCATGGCCAAAAATTTTCTATTAAACTTCTTAAATCATTAATAACTTCTGGGTTCCCACCTTACAGCACTCCTACCCTTGAACCCACCTACAGGACTTTGGTTCGAATCCTACAGTGGCATGGATATTTGTGAATATCTTTAGATTGTACATGAATTTTATCGCTCAGTGTTAGACCACCACCTTACTTGAGACCTGAAAGGGCTTTAAAAAAAAAAAAAAAAAAGAAGGACAATATTTGGTTCGCTAGAGATTCGGGATTATCTTATTTTCTGTTCATCTCGTACTAATACGTTATAGGTTTGCAACCGTTTTATGCGTAGTATTTATTATTATCATCATCATCAACATTTGACCTCCATGGAATCAGAGACTCATCGTGGGAGGTACTCACTATTGCATACAATGCTCATGCATTTATACATAAAAAATTATATATAAAAGTAGATAAAAATTAATACAATTACTTCTAATTTCCCCTCCCATCTATTTCTTATTCTCTTCCTTTCCATTACTCAGAAATTCTGCTCTGCTTACCCTTTCTATAGATGCATCTTTCGTTACTGGATTTATTCATACAAATTGATATCTACAGGGTGGTCCCGAAGTCGCACAGATCAAACTTAAAGCTGAGCTGCAAGTGTTTCAGTTGTAATTATTCGTTTCGCCTATAGATGATTATTTGCCATTATCGTGTAATCTATCTGTTACGTGTCGGGTACTGGACCTCCTTTGCGTAGTTTTGTTTATGAGGAAAGCGAAATGGAACTTTCCCAGGAGTAACGAATTGCTCCAAGGAAATGTTGTGGAAAAGTTTCGGCAGAAGTATTTCGACTCTGTTGTCCCACAAAATTCGACAAGCAGCGGCATGAAAGACCTTTCATTTTGACTGAGGCTGAAGTGATTGCGGTACACGACCTTGTTGCAACGTTCATCTTCAAAGATTCTTAGAAAACGTGTTGTGTACATTAGGTAGTTTCGATCATTTGTTGAAAAAAAAAATAAATAAAGTTTACGAGCTGGGCAATGTTTTCTTTAGTGATAAAGCGTGGTTACACCTAAGTGGATAGGTCAATAACCAAAATAACAGAATTTGGTCATCGGAAAATCCTCATGTTTCCCATGTACCGCCCTTGCATTCTCTGAAAATCGAAATGTAGGGTGTGTGCAATATCACGCCGTCGCATTGTAGGATCGATTTTCTTTGAGGCGACACTAACCAGTGCACTGTACTAAGACATCATCACCCGGTTCGTAGTTCTCCTTGAGACTGAAGAACTGTTTGTTGTTTCCAGCAAGACGGTGCCACTTGACATACATAAAATGAAACAATGAAATTTTTGCAAGTGTTTTCAGTAATAACAGGCTGATTTCTAAAGGATTTTGGCCCCCACGGTCGTTAGATTTTTCATCTCCAGATTTCTTCTTATGGGACTACCTGAAAGGTAAGGTGTATAAAAGTAATCATCACATAATTGATGAAGTGAAAACATCACTGAAGCAATCAGAGCAGTCAGTAATCCCATGATTCGAAGAGTTGCCTCCAATTTGGTAAAAAGATCACGTGTCTGCGTTCAAGAACGAGGCCGCCATTTTGAACATTTGCTTTAGTAATGTTATTTATTTTTGTCTTTGTAAAGATATGATTGTAAGCTTTGTTTGTAGCAACTTAATTCTATAAAGTTTATCATTAATACTGAAAAATCCAAGTTTTTTTTATGATGTGCGCAACTGTTGGATGACCCTGTATAATTCGGCTGCCTTAAAATGAGTTTGCGAAGCTTATATCTTATTGTCTAATTTACAGTCATAAACCTGTCACAGTATATCATTGAACTATCAATTCACGGTAAAAGTCTAAACTATTTTTTTCTTCTTCTTCATTCATCCCATCTGTTCTGAAAAAAACTACATGTATTTAAATCCCATAGGCGTTACAGTATGTTTCTATTTTGTTTCTTCGTAACTTTCCATGGTGTGTATAGTAGGACTAACAACCCCTCGCATTTTGGAAAACCATTAATATTGAAACAAACAAAAAACTAATTCTGTTTTAGTTTAGCGTTTAGTTTAAATGATGGCCGAAGCATTGAGGCTGTGAGGCCCGTGTATTATGTCTATTAAATAATGAGTGTGTCCTCAATGTTGCCTGTTTCGTAGGAATTAAAAAAAAAGAGAAAAAAAAAGAAAAAAAAACGAGTTCTCGAAGAGAAAGCCTTGCCAACTTTGGGATAGTAAGTTTGCTTAATAACTTTCAGATGAAAAAAAAAGCTATTCAAACAAAATATCAGTTAATATTGAAAACATACCCCTTTTTGTATTTCTATTTCAAAGAAAGATAGAGAAATATACGCTATACACCGTCCAGGTTTCAAGGTAAGTTGATAATTTGATATTCCCTCAAAGCACCTTTATTCAAAAACCATTCTTTACCGGGAATCTAAATACAAACTATAATATTACTAAATACAGTAGTTCTAAGTTGGTAATTGTTAGGATATGTTCCTTCACCAGAAGCTTAAGCTTAGGAGAAAAGAGTGAAGGAATTTTATGAATCCATTATTGCAAATATTTTAGTTAATAGTCATCAAAAGAAAAATAAAACTGTTATGGTGATGGTGGTGTATTTTCTTTTCGTGTTTTGTAAAGCGTCATTTTGATGCCAAGTTTTAAAATTTAAGTCTTCGGTTATATACTTCAGTAACTTGTTAAGTTTTTTCATAATGAAAAATGCGGCTGATCTAGGAGTCTCTCTCTCAAAAAAAAAAAAAAAAAAGAAAAATAATAAAAATCATAACAAAAATGACATCTATTATATTTTTTAAAATATATCATAATGAAAAACTGTAAATGTTATTAACGATACATTAAAGTAGTTTACAGTTACAAACAGTGGCGGCTTGTACGTAAGCACTGCAACACTGCAGTAGCCCCAAGGAAAAACGACAAAATTAAATTTTGTTTGTGTTTATAAATAATAACAATGCTTACAACATTATATAAATGCAAGACAACATGTTAAAGGTTACAGCTTATGTTCCGACATTGAGTGAATAGTTAATAATTGGAATTGTTCGATTAAAGCTTTAGATTACGAAACAAATGCACTGCGATCTAAGGCAGTGTGGGAATTATCACATTCGGTCAGCTGCGGCTAGAATCGCCGATATTCGTTTTTGCTTCTCATTGCATGTAACAAGTGATCCGACACTGCTCGTTGAGCAGTGTCGCTACAGATAAATTGTATGCTTGCGCGCAAAATATTATTAAAAATTTTGTTAATATTAAATTTAATATACAATATTAAAATATTATTTTCAAATAATATTTTTAATAAAGCAAAAATTTTTTAAATGTAAATTTACTTATTAATAAATTGGTTACGAGCCTGTGTAGCTCAGTGGATGTGGCGTTTGCACACCACGGCGCTTGGCCGCACGAAGGAAGACTTGGTTTCGAGTCTAGTCGGCGACTAGAGGAAATTTTTCTAAGCCTTTTTTCGACAGGTTCCCGAGTTAGTCGATCACGGGCAAGCGAGTTTTTCCTCCCGGAAACTCGGGTTTTTCGTCCTGTAAACTCAAGAAAATCGACCGTAGAACCCACATTATTTCAGACATTAAATATATTGTGTTAGGGACCACGAGATGGCGGCACATTTGAGCCGTCTCTCTTCACTGGGTACCGCTTAATTAGTGATAGCCTTGGGCCATCTATCTCTGATTGGGTACCAGTGGAGATTGAACTGCCCACTCAGTCTCCAAAGTTAGATAGGGCTAAATGGCCTCGCCTACTCCCATATACGGGAATAAAAAGGCGTTAGCTGATTTTTTTTTTTTTATATATTGGTTACTGATTAGGAAAAAATATATGATATACATCATCTTATTTTTTTTATTTTGTATATGCAGCACCCACACTTAAAATTTTCACTGGCCGCCACTGGTTGCAAATTAAGAAATGTTAAAATCCTTCTTTTTTTTTCTCTCAATTGCTTCCCTTCAAAAATTTCCATCGCTCTCACTCAAACTACATTCTAAATCAGTCCCTACAGCAGTGTTTCCCAACGTGGGGCATACGCCGCACAGGGGGGGGGGGTTTGAATATTTTGGGGGGCAATTAGAAAATGACGTTGCATTCGTCACTTCATCACCGATATACTAAAAAAAATCACCATTGTCGGCGATAAATTGTCGATGTTGCAACCCTGACTTTCCGAGAAAAAAAGCTGACATCACTAGTACAGCAGTCAACATAAATACAGTATCAAGAAGAACTCTCAGAAAAGCAAAATGATGAGTCTATTAGAAATTTATTTAACATAAAATGAACAATGGCATGGCTTTCTGACGAGACAGAAACGAAATACCGAAATTCAACTAGTTTTGCAAAAAAAAAATACTGTTGCCCTTCCCGCCGTCATATTTAGTTGAATGTGGCTTTAGTGCTGTAAATGACTTGCTACTAAATAAATAAATAAATTCTGTGTGATGATACAGCGTTGCCCCTCTTTACGGAAGTTCACGGTACCATCTAGTCCCCCCAACTTTTATCCGGCTCCGTAACCGGCATAGGCTGACGAATCAGACCTATGGCTGGGTCAGTATTCCTGACTGTAATCGTGTGTGTCCTCGGAATGGTTAGCCACTAGGCTAACCGTGCGGAGACTTGCTACTGAAAAAATAAATCATCTGGATATCACAAACCATGGGGATTTGAGATTGAAAATGACTAACTTATTACCTCAAATAAAAACTCTTTGCAGCAGACATCAAGCTCAAGGATCGCATTAACTTGAATTTTATTTTCCCGAGTTCAGTTCGATTTATGTTTTATACAAAGTGTAATATAAAATTTAGATTCATTGAAGAAAGTCAAATTTAAAACAGTTTTACGTATGTTCCTTTTTTATTTAAAGTACATATTTATATTATACTTTTTCAGAACTTGGCTGACTATTATGCTGGGGGGGGGGGGATCAAAATCTTTGAGGCGTTGAGGTGGAGCATGATCCAAAAAACGTTGGGAAACACTGATATTTGTGTAATGATATTTTGAGGCTGTTCACTAAAACCATGTTTTTGTTTCTTAGCTTTTCTAGAAACTCCACCTCAAGAAAAGTCCTAAAATATTTATATTCTTTAAATATTCAAATAAAACATCAAAATTGTTTAATATTTAAATAAACGCGGAAAGAATTTTCGTCTATAGAAGCATTTTTTGTATGAAGGTTTTACAATGTCATGTCAATGGCCCATTTTTCTATCATAAATCGCTCATTCCTTCTTTCAAGACTAATATCTAGAATAACTAATACAGAATTTTAGTCAATAATAGTTTATTATATATTTGTCTGGTGTTAAATATCTGTTTTATCTGTTTTTTTTTGTCCCCCCCTAAATATCTGGCTTTGTAGATACCGGCTGATTTTGTAAATATCTGTCCATAAATTCACCCCGTTACTAAAACTTCGACTCGAAATAATAGCTATCTATCTGGATTTTGCAAGCTATTTCCTCCAAATAGAACTCACAGGATAAGCAAACTTGCTTCACACAATTCAGAGAATTACATTTTGTCACAGACATCCCATTGAAACGAGAGGTTACTTTTCATAAATATCCTTTTAAAATATATGTTTGATGACATAGCTTAATAAGCAAAATAATTCATCTTATATAAATACACTCAAGTATCCCCATTTCGTTTTATCATATCATTGTGGTACGAGTTTTATCTGTCGGTTGGAAACAGTACTCTAAACCAGTACTGTTTAGTACTGTGCACATTTACAGTCACTGCGTGCAAAACGGAGTTTCTCCACAAAATCCCATTCTTCTGTACCGAAATCAGCTATTCTTAGTTGAAAATATCTGGAAATTAACTTGAACCCCTTGAGAAGAACTTTTTTAAAATATTTCTTAATCGTAGCATCACCATAGCGAAGTCGAAAGAGTGCTATATGTCCGCGCGTTAGAAAGATCCGGATTCGAATTCTGATTCTCATTCCCCTTTTCTTCCAGAACAGACAAACTGGTTGGGAAAGGTTTGTGCTATGCATTATCCCATCTGGAGGTGCGGTATTTTTCCTCCCAGAAATTCGAGCTTTTCAGACAAGCCAGCCTGAATATAGGCAATTATAGACATAATTATACTAATCTCATAGACTTTAATTTCCTGTGCCGTAATCTCAAATAACAGTAACAACGTGGCAGTTCACCCAACAAGTTTCCGGTGGCAGTTCACCCAACAAGTTTTTATATTGACTACCAAATGTGCCAACGAGTGCTGTTTATATACACTTGCTATCAATGAATACAAACGATAGTTATTATGAAACGCTACCATTTGTTATATAATATCTTGCTGACACACACACACACACACACACACACACACACACACAAACACACCAATAATAATAATAATAAAATATAGCAACAGATGGATTTATCGAGTATCTCGGAAAGAAGGAAGAGCCTTTTTTAAGTCCTTTAAAATAGCGAATTTACATCTTTAAATTTCAAGTTAAGTATTTAAAAAATAATATAATAAAATAACAGAAAGAGATGTAATAAAATTTAATAAACGTGTTTCTAAATGCTAGCTTGTTGGCTTGAGTGGTAGCATCTCAGCTCTCCCTCCAACAGGCTGCGGGTTCGAATCCTAGTGTAGCATAAATGTTTGTGAATATCTTTAGGTGATTATATGACTTTTGTTAGCGGTATAATTACAGTATTACCACTCTGCTTACTGGAAAGGGGGAAAAATTAAAGGGCTTTAAAAAAGTACTATGGTTCTCAGAGCAGGATTTCTTCCCAGATTACCTAATCTTTAAGCACCCCTTCCCCCCGTATTAACATACATAGTAATAATGCGTTATAGTGATACCACCTTTCGTTGATAAAATTCGCATTAAAATCACCAATAAAAACGAATTTAAATAACTATTTCAACTGAAGTTGGGTGGTTAGGCGATCTCATAAGAGATTGCAAGAGGAAATGGGGGGAAAAACTGGTTAGGCAAAGTATCACACAAACTGGTGGGAGAAACAAGCGCAATTAGCGGACATGATACATGGGGTCAAAGGCCTTAAAAGTCACTTTGACGTAATCTTAAACAGTACACAACGACAACCTAACACTGCCGAAAAGATTTTAAAGAGATTAAAATTCTTGATGAACGTTTAATGCAAAGCCGCTGAGCAATGAACAAACAAACACATTTTTGATTATTAATGATTTCATAATGATAAGAAACTCGATTAAGTTACAAAAAATTAAGGTAACTGTATTCTAAGGTATTTAAAGCATTATAAGGTCATGATACTGTAAAATGCACACACACATAAATGCAAAAGACTGTTTTGTTTTGTAATCTTTATTTTTATTTATTTATTTTTTTTTTTTTAAAGGTTATACCGGAATTAACACGAAATGTAATGAGCAGTGGAGAGTGCTCATTGGCGTTTTTATGTTCCGATACACCGACATGTTTTACTTCCAGTTCCGGCCGGAAGGCAATTAAGACTTACCACTTGTATTTGTTATATATATATATATATAAGAACACACAATATATATTAAGTGTATTCGTGTATGTCAAAAATCACTAGAAACTCGTGGATTTTTTAATAGAATCTTCATTGTGTAATTCTTTTTAGATGAGCCCCAAAATAAAATGACACTGCCAGAAATAAGAAATGTCTAATATCTATAGAATCTTGTAGAAAAATAAAAATAATAAAACATTAAATTTCAGACTGATTATGTTTTAATTGTATGGATTTGTATAAAGATATAATTTATCGTATACCAAAATGAATATATTAAAAATGATTCAGTCTAATAATTAATAAATAAATTCACAAATACATTTTATTCCTAAAATAAGCGGAACTCTTTACAGTGTATATAATACACAAATACAGTTAAACGACAATAAACATTTCTGTTTTTCAGTCAAAAGTATATCAGCTTTTGACTGAAAGAAAGAAAAAAATATTCATTACCTTTGCAAAAAAATTCAGTCATCCTTCTCTGAGTATTTCCAGTAGTACAGTTGTTGCTAGCTACCGCAAGTGCGAGCTTTAAGACAGAAGCAGACGAGATTTCACAACTTGGGTTTATCAGCAGAACATATTTCCTGGCAGGGAACACTAAATACACGCAAATCCGCTTCTAAGAACTTGTAACACGCTAGAGCAACTTAAAACGATTTCTGTTCTAGTGTCAGCGGAAGGGACAAAGAGCGGAGACGTACAGGAAAATCAAGTTCCGTGTTGCATTTTGCTAACAACAATTCGAAATGAATATAAACTGACCTTTGAAGATAAACTTTATGGAGAATTTTCCTGTAGAGCAGCAACACTTAAAAAAAAGAAAGTCAAAGGTTATAGAGTGCGGATGGACAGATGATTATACTGCGTATTGCACAAAATAGGGTTTTACAATTTCAATGGAATTTCTACACAATTAGAATTTTTACAGAATTTCAACTAAATTTTGTAATATAGCTTTACATTTTTTTTTCTATGAATTGATTACGTGGGACCAGAGTCCATTGCAGATATTACCACATAAGTCTAACAGCTTTTGTACAATTTTTCTATGAATTGATTTAGTGGAATCAGAATCCTTTGCAGATATTACCACAAGAAGTCTAGCATTTTAATATTTAAGATAAGAAAATACATATGCTTCTTTCTTCTTTTTATTATGAACAAATAATAGGAGCTTAATATCAAAAAAATACATATATTTTAAAATAATTTTTATTGGTTACGATATGTTTATTATCGTTGTAGAACCCCCACTTATGTTAATAACATGAAGTTGCTTGAAAAAGTTTCATTCAACCTCGAGGGTAATCATGGAACTTGTTTTAAGCCGGACTTCCTCATTATGTAATCCATAGCCCGCTTAGGATATTAATGCCCATTTGCAACCTATCATGGACAGGATTTTTTTTTTCGGGGGGTGGGTGAATTCGATTTGCATTTCCTTACAATTGACTATTACCGTTCATTGTATTTATTATTCTTAATCGCTCTTCTGCAAAAGTTAAGAGGGAAGCGCCAGCAGCAATATATACAGGATTCGACAAATTATGAAAATTCTACTCCCCCACGAAACAAATGTAATCGCCCCAAATCCCAATTTTTTAAATTTATCCCAATAACTCAGTAGAAGTTCCATAGACTGATCAGTAGTGCTGCACTTGTATTTTTTAAAGTTTAAAAAGTTATTTTTTTTTAAATAAAAAAATATTAGATTTTGTTCAATTTACAGTTACTCACCAGCTGGCAAAATCTACTCGCCACGGGCTAGCGTACTTGTCGAGTCCTGCATATACTGAATGGGCTGTTTATTAATTTAAAAAAATTTATAGACATTGCTCTTAAACTGTCAAACATTGCTCTTCTTGTACCTATTGCACTTATCCATGTTTGCTTTTAGTTGGAGAGTAACAATCGGTGAGTTCGTTGGGTTGTTGTATAGACCGCTGTGGAATGAAGTGCCATATGTCTGATCTGTTGGACTACAGAAATAGCACTCCATCAGCCTTTCAAATTACTAAGCTCTCCCCGACTGAAGAGCTTCTGTTTGCTCAGATTTATTTTATTTATTTATTTTTAATTATTTGCACCGACGAACTGGTGGTTCGACAGAGCAGATATATCTAAACTGGCAGTCCAGTGCATATACATTTGTTCATATACAGGGTGTTCGGGATAAATTTGACAGTTTCGTAAGGAAAAAGAAAATCTTCTTTGTATCTATTAAATTTAATGAATTGACAAAAAAACATTACAGGCAGAGTTAATTACAATACTATCAACAAGATTTACTCAAAATAACCACCATTAGCATCGATCACAGCTTCAATTCTGCTTCGGAACCTCGAACAAGCTGATGCTACAGTCTCCCTGGGAAGGGCCGCAAAAACTGTTTTAATTTTATCCATTAACTGGGCTTTTGTATTACTGGAAGTGCGATTGGTGTCTTTTTCAACTGCGCCCCATACAAAATAATCCATGGGGTTAAGGTCTGGGGAGTTTGGAGGCCAAACATTTGGACTGGTGAAGTCGTAGAAATTTTCAGACAACCATTTTTGACTTTTCCCAGAGGTGTGGCAAGGGGCCGAATCCTGCTGCCATACATACGGCCTACCATTGGCTACCCTTGTTATCCAGGGCTTGACTACAGTTAGCAACTCCACGAACAAAGCCCGAATTCCAATGCCAGGGTTCTTCAACACCTGTTCCTGCAGATTTGCGAGGAATTCTGCTGTACGAACGCAATCAGATCGTCTGCTAGGGATCTTTCTTCTTGCTACATCCTCGTAGTCACCATTGCAAGTCTCTAGTTCATGCCTGATTGTTTTTACTGTATTCAGGGAGCATTGGGCAGCAGTCGTAATATCCTTATTTTGATGGCGGGCACGAATCATCATGATACAAGTTATTCTCTTCCAAGATTCAGGTGGGTTCCAGCTATCCATCCTTTCTGACATCTTGTATATGAATGAAGAAGGGTCCAAACTTTTAAATGAAGAGAAGTGTGTGTTAATACATGTAACTTACGGAAAAATATAATTAATTATAAATATGTCAAATTTATCCCGAACACCCTGTATATATATATATATATATATATATATATATATATATATATATATATATATATATATATATATATATATATATATATATATATATATATATATATATATATATATATATATTATATTTTTTACATTTGTTCACTACAATTGCCAGCCATCTACATAACTTTTATACACACGCACGATGTAGCCGGAAAATTCCGTTTGTAAATCAAGGATTATTTTATTATTATGAAGGATCTATGACGTAAAGATACACACTGAATATGCTGTAAGCATTTGGTGAAGAGGTCAAAGGCAAGAAGAAATTACGAATAGGGTGAGTGCTGTAATATTTTTCAGTTGCATCAGTTCAGAAGTGGCTTTACAAATTCGGCAACATGACTGTTATCCAGCACAGCGAACAGAATGTCACATAAATCCTGCAAATATTCAGAAGATTATGATCTTACGCGATCGCTGTGATAATCGACGAGAGTTTGTGAGCATATTTTAGATCACTGACCACACTGTACTGTCTCAGCTCGTGGACACTGGTGATTTTAGGGGTAACTCTTCATGCGTTTCTTCAACTAGTGAACGATTTGTATTGGTTTTTCCTACTTTCCTAAGCCACAGGTCTACATAACAAGCTTATGTAGACCTGTGGCTCGCTGAACAAATATGTTAATTTAAGCTTAATAGCTATTTAGCAATATAAACCAAATAAAATGATACGCTACTATACCTTGCTTGTCGTATATTGTAAATAAACCAACTCAAATTCCATACCACACCTTGAAATTGTATTAATTATTGTATTAAATAATAAATAAATAAAAAATAAAATAAAACTGACTGAGGAGATGCAGTAGACTTGTGAACATATTTTAGACCACTGACCATATCGAACTGTCTCAGCTCGTCGACACGGATACATGAAGAGTACATAGGTAGGCACTCTTCATGCTTTTCTTCAACTGTATGTTCGTTTTTTTTATTTATTTTATTTTTTTTATTACATTTCCAAGTTAACAGGTTGCACAGAATGAAAAATAGTCTGGGCTGTATATGAATTCTGAAAACAAACTATTTTTTTTTTAAAACTCTTGCTTTAATGTTAGAATTTCAAATGTCAAACATTGATTGAAAATAATATCATAAACAAAAAGTTTGTTTCATATAATAAAAAAGAACAGAATTTGTACAGTCTTTTGTACGAATTAATCAATGAAAATTAGACAGTTAAATTTATGCTAATTTATAATAAAGTATTATCCTGCAAATATTTCTGAGCAGAAATATTTTTGGAATAGAGAGCACATTCCTTCAAAGAGAAATTAATATTTCCTTCTTCGTTGGGGTATCTTAGGTGGTTTCAGTTCAATCAAGAGCTTTCTGAAGTATACAACTGTATGTTCGTATTTTGGATCATGGCCAAATTCAGATATTGCTTTTTCACAGAAATAAATTTCCTGGAAAATTAAAATCAAAATTAAGAGTTACATCAATAACGATATTCCAGAGTAAATTTTTTGATTCTTTACCTTTGTCTTTGCTGTAAATAATGCCTAATAGATGGTTAAGTTTCTAGTGTTAATGTACGTAATGTTTTTTCAATGTTATGTTCAGTCTTTTGCATAACTTTCTGTTTATTTGTTCAACCTTAATAAGAATTAAAAATGCTCTAATACCCCCCCATTCTCCCCGAAAAAATATAGTTTACTTCTGACTCAATTTAAAGGAACGATTTAAATGAAAATCAGAATGTACACTTTATTTTAATTTAAAAAAAAATCAAATAGCAGAGTGCGATAGCCTCGTTGAAATGGAGTTCATAAACCAGGCCGCATAAAGAAAGATCGTTTTAAGTCAAATTTCAGTCGCAACTGGAGGAATTTTTTCTATTCCTTTCTTCAGCGGATCTCGAGTTAGTTGCTCTACTTGCATGTGCAAAGTAGATTTTTCTACTTTGCACATGCAAGTAGATTTTTCCTCCTTGAAAAATGCAAGTAGATTTTTCCTCCTTGAAAAATGCAAGTAGATTTTTCCTCCTTGAAAAATGCAAGTAGATTTTTCCTCCTTGAAACTCATGTTTCTAACCTTGCAGTTCAAAAAATCAACCGAAACTCACGCTATTGCAAACATTATATATACCGGTTAGAGTTTAGGGCTACGAGATGTTGCATTGGTCTGTTTTAATCTTTCCCTCGAAAGCCTCGATTCATTGAAAAATTCGAGTTCACTATCAGGGAATGGCTGAAAGGTGGAGAGTGGCTGCTCATTGATCTTCTAAAAGTTAGTTAAGGATAAAAGAGCTTCCGTATACACCTTTTGGGAATAAAAGGTGTAAGGGAGATGTATTTTTTTAAAATCTCAAATACCAAATTTCAGTAAAATTACGCCCGCCCGACATACTGACAAAGCAACTTCACCGAGAAACGTAGGTGAAGTTGCTTTGACAAGGATATTAAGTCCATAAGCATTTTCAATATAAAGTTAATAATGCCATCCCCTCCCCCCAGCTATCTGCAGTATACTAATTTGCAGTGATCAAATAAGAATTCCTTACGGTTAGTATTCATTTTATATTGAGAACACGACGTCATTATATGAAGTAAGCGATTTTAGTTTAAAGGATACGTTGATTAATTTTTAATGAATTACTTACTCGTATATGCATTAGAAAAAATAATCATAAGGAAAGAAAACATGAAATAAGATTTAGTAGGATAATCATGTTTATACAGGTATCCCCTTGATATATACGGTTAATTAATCCTCGATGGACCGCATATATCAAAACCCCGTTATTCAATGCTAAGAATTAATGGGAATAATTATAATGAATCCTGCAAAATATAAAAATGTAAACATAATTTATTTTTTAAGGTGACATATATTTATATATTTTATTTATACATATTTGTTACATTAAAATTTACCTAAATATTTATTTTTATAAAAAAGTGTAGAAAAATGCTTAAAGCCTTGGACCTAAGATTATTGCTGTCGATGAGAATACGCTTCTGATTACAATTTTCTAGCCAAAGAAATAGTAAATCTTCCATTTTGATCATTAATGGGCTTCTATTTCCTAGTACACTGCATACTCAAAAATGCAGATGCCACTTTGCCTTTTCGCGGTACTCAGTCGATTTATTTAAAATGGCTCGTATAGTTGATTCATCAAAGCCTAGAGCTCTTCCGATGTTTGCATTGCTTTCTCCGTTATCAAACCTTTTAACAATGTCAATTTTAGAATCCAAAGTAATACGTTTTCATGTATTACTCTTTTTCGAGGCCATGGTTACGAAGGGTAATGCTTTACATAATTTGAAAATTACGTGATATGCGGATAGGCCGTAAGGCGTACACTGTAATACATACACATATACGTCTGTACGCGCCACCCTCTGCTGATAAATTGAAGCACTGAGGCTGAGGCCGAGAGTGAGTTACTAACGTTGGAGCACGACTCGTACCACGTGATCTGATCGGTTTCATCGACCAAGTCTAACACTTTGCTTATTTTCAAACTTTTTGTGCAAACTGCTTATTTTCAAACTTTTTATTATATATATATATATATTAATATTAATATATTAATATTTACCCTTAATGCAAAGCACATCTCCTGGAGGAGATGTATGATGCTATGTATTAAAGGCAAGGGGCCACTACCCAGACCGGTTTCGGCATTTATTGAGGTCTCATCAGTGGGAGCCAGGCTAAGAAATTTTTAAAAAAGAAAATTTTCACAAGTTTTAAGTAATACAGAGCTTATAAATATTTTACTAAAAAAAAAAGTTACCATAAGGTACTTTGACCTTATTAAATAAAAATCTCAGGATGAGAGATAGATGTAGAAAGTTTTTTACCTTGGGTATAATAATAAAAAAAAAAAAAGGTTTATATTTAAAATGACTTGGTATCTTTAACATATATTATACCCAAGGTAAAAAACGTTCTACATTATACTCTCATCCATTTTCTCTTTTGCTCTCTGTTATAATACTCTCGTTCCTCTTCGCTTGTGCAGTCTTTCGTATTTCCCAAAAATTTAATTTCATTGTTTATATCTTTTCTCGTTGTCCAGGTTGTTATTTCTTTGTAACATTGAATCTGTTTCTTTTCTTGGCTTATTTGTTATAGCACTCTTCATACTGTTCCAAACATTCTTTGGAATTCGCTTTATTTATTGTTATTAAATCATCTCAGGTGAATCGAAAGAAAATGCAACATAAAAGGATAACTTGAATGGGAGATAACATTACTATACAAATAAATGAAGTTCGAAAAAAATAAGTTTCTGTGATCAAATTATTCGCACCGCATGAAGCTCTAATAGCTTCATACGGTACGAGTTTCTGAAACTTGGCTTAAAAGGTGAAATTATTCCTGAAGTACAGGAGATGAAGTATAATGTTGCAAGGGAAAAAAAAAAAAAAAAAAAGAGACTGGCTAGGAATACTATTATTTATAAGGAAGAGTCCAAACTATGAAGTTCACTAAAGTTATATATAGGGAAGAAGTTTGAGGGACTATTAAATCCACTAACTATTAGTATCAAATATTTTTCCTTTTTACAGAAAAGCACGCTAATCATATATATACTTACTTTGTCTTTTTCACCAAGAGTTTCATGTAAAAATGCAACTACATAGTAGAGCTTTAAAACTAGCGGTTTAACAAGACGACGTCTTCTCTGAGCAAGCCAGTCTTGTAGTGGCTTTATCAGTCTCCGAGTTTCCGTGAGATAAAACTGAGAAACTTCTATATATGCAGAAATAAAAATCATTGTTAAGAATAATTATATTTGTAATAAAATATTGTCAAAATATGCAATTTTATTTTTTTTATTATATGTATTGTAATGCATTTATCGTATAATAGTATAATATACTATTATTAATAATATATTAATAATAGTATATTATTAATAATAATATATTAATAATATACTGTAGGTTTGCAACATTTTCAAGTTCCTTCTTAATGTCTTCCTTTTTCATTTGATTCTGTAATGAAAGTCATCTGTTCACTTCTCTGATTTTTCTCAGAATATTCATATCTGTGACTAGTCTTTGATCAACTTTTACTTCTCCCTCAATTCTCGGATCAGTAAGGGTAAAACTGGTATGAACACTTTCTTAATATACAGTTAGTTTAGTATTTTTGATTAGTTTCCTCTTCTATTTCATATGAAATCATTCAGATGATTCTCCGCAATACGAGCTTTGTAATTCTGTCATCCACATCCACATTTAATTTTCTGTCTTCGCTAAAAATTGTGTCTAAATAGATTAAATGTTTTACTTGTTCTATAGGCTCTGTTCAATATGTAGCTTATATTTCCGTCCCTGCTTGTTTTCTACCAAATTAAGGCGGTTCTTCAATTTAGTTAACAAGTCTGGAGACCTGCACTGATTTGTTGAAGAGTAATTAAACAAACGCTAACTAACAAAAGGAATTTTGATATCAGATTTAATGCCATTAGGGTATTTTCTTTCATGATGCGATTCATACAGATCGAATAAGAGCGAAACCATTGCAATGAGAATAAGAGTGCACCGTTTTCTTAAACCTGATTTTACATCAAATCATCTTCCTGCAACCAACAACTCAAATATAGACTATGGATTACTATCCTGTTTACACCATACTCGTATGTAATCGTAGCGTTTTGAAAAGATTTTCTCTTGTCCTAGTTGTCTTTTACAGATCTACAAAACCTAAATACAAATACCTTTATACTTTCATGATTTCTCGACTATCTGTTTTAAAGTGAAAACGTAATCCCGACAAACTTCTATTTGGCCTGAATCCAGCTTGCTCTTCTTCAAGGTTGCCTTTCACAGACAATTTTTCTTAGCTTCTTCTCAAACATGCTTGGAACACTCAGCATTCTCACATTCAGTTTTATTTATTATTATTATTTCATGACACCTCCAAGGAGTCCGAGGACTCATCGAGAGAGGACACCTACTTTATAACTCTCCATCTCCACCACTCCATCCACAAACTACACTGAGCCTCATACAGAAACTATAAAAGTTTTGTATGAAATTTGATCAAAGAGCTTAAGGGAATACATTCGCCGGCGTTTACGAGTTGATAGCGGTTGTTGTCACCTATGAGGTCCGACTAGGGCAACTCGTAAACGCTGGCGAATGTATTCCAATAAGCTCTCTGGTCAAATTTCATACGAAACTTTTATAGTTTCTGTATTTGGCTTTGAAATAATGCTGGATTTAATTTCCGCTTAATTTTTATACATTTTGCATGGCTGAACTGAAGCCTTTTGGCTCTTTATTTTAGTATATACACTTAGCCTCTACTATTATCATTTACATCAACGTCATCTGCTGCCCACCACTACCACCATCACTGGTATTTTTGTCTGTAAGTTGCGTGTGTTCAGAAGGGCCAATTTGTCTGCATGCGGGATGAAAAACCCTAGTTTCCGGGAAACGAATTTAGATCGCTTTCCAATTGCGCTACGGAGGCATGCCAAAATAAGTCTGTATATACTCTATTTATATATAAATCTCCCAATGGGTTTAAGCCTATAAAAGATATCCTTTGGGAACTTCTACCGCCAGCGGTCATTTCGCGTTAAATGCACAAACTTTTTGCTTGGACTCTGACCAGAACAGACGTGTTTTATTGTGCTCCGCGTCCATAGTGTTTAGTGCTTTGTTGAAGGATTAAGAGCGTCGTAAGGCGATTAGCAGTGCCCTCGCCTACGATTGCTAAATGCTTTCCGTGAAAATGGCTACTGTCTCGGGAACATCGTCAAGTAATCCGACCGTCCCTAGTCTGGCCGTTCGTCAAGAGAACTCCACCAAAGTAAACGGATCAAAAAATAATTTATCGGGAAACGCTACAGTTTCTTCCATGGATACCAACGTAGACATCATATCTTCAATAAACCTGCCAGAGGAATTGGACTGGAGTAAGGCCTGCATCTTACAGTGCGACCCAGCTGGAGCTCCGTACACCGAGGAAGACATCATCGAAAGCCTCAAATCCAAGGTAAGAGGTTCAGATGTCTGGCACCTCGGTGTCCTCAAATATAATTATATTTTCCTTATTTCCTTTAAGTCCATTGCTGTGAAAGAAACGTTTGTAAATCTTAAAGAATTGGATGTATGTAAACGTAAATGCAAAATCCTGCCAATATCTAAAAATCGTAAGGTAGATATTATTATACACTGGTTACCCCCCCAAATCCCAAACAGACTGGTGTCAATGCACTTCGAAAAATTTGGAAAAATCGAATGCATTGAACAAGTCACCAGTAACACCAGGGACAAAGAGTGGGCACATGTCCTTTCTAACAAAAGAAAAGTAACCATCACCTTGAACGAAGGCGCCAAAACTGAAGAAATACCGTATGTCATTAAAGTTCAAAAAATGACGGGAATAGTAATCATCCCAGGACGTCCCCCTGCATGCTTTCGCTGCAGGAAAATTGGTCACTTAAGGAAAGAATGCAGTGCTCCGAAATGCGAGCAGTGTAACCGAATAGGCCATAACATGAAAGAATGTCCTGGGCAGACATACGCATCGATGTTAGCCAAACGAACGGCTGCAGACCAGCCAAGCACACAAAATGAGCTGGAAAAAGCAGACGATGTTCAAGAGAACAACTTAGAAGACATGCAACTGAAGAAAGTAAACGAAAAAAATACATCCGAAGATACTAGCAAAAAAATACTCCCAAATAAGCAGCAAGAAGAGGGAACACCATGTGTAACCTCTGAAGAAAATATATGTAGAGAGGACATTACAGAAGAAAAAAAAAATGCCGGAAAAGATGAACTGCAAGAAGCCGAAACATCTTGCATAACCTCTCAGGAACAAAACTGCAGAGAAGACATGGCAGGAAAAAAAAGAATTTGTCAAGAAGAATGATAAAGAGGAGCTTACTATAAGTCCAGAAAATCTGGGTGGAAATGGAAAAAGTCCAAGTGCTTTCACCCCACATAGAAGGAACAAAATGAAATTTACACCTAATGTAAAAGCAAAAAGAGAAAAAGATAAAGTAAAAACTCAGAGAGGAAAGAACTGCTGATTTCAAAAATTATGAAGAAACCAATTAATATAGTGAGCATTAATTGCAATGGTCTAAACAGTCAGCAGTCACAGAAATTATTAAGAAACATGATACATCAGAACCACACAGACATTGTAATGCTACAAGACACGAGACTAAACACAGACTCAGAAACAGAAAAAAAATTTCACAGAAGCCTGCAATGTCATTACTACATCGTTGGCGAGCCAGCACAAGGTAATGGCATTGCAGGATTATCAACCCTCATAAGAAAAAAAAGCAACATACAAATCATATCCCACAGCACCATAATAGAACACAGAGCCCTCGAGGTTGAAGTGGTCTGGGGAGATCAAATAGTGTCGTTAATAAACATCTACGGCCCTACTAATCATAACAACAAAAAACACTTCTGGGAAACACTTGGAAATAAAATGCTAAACATAAAAAACATCATAGCAGCCGGGGACATGAACTTTACCGAAAACAACAATATAGACAAGGAAATTAAAAACACTTCAACAAAGAACAACTTCACACACATAATACAACGATGTAATATAAAGGACACATTTCGCATACTATATCCTACACGGAGGGAGTACACACATTTTTCCCCCACCAATGCCTCACGGCTAGACAGAATATACATAAGCCAGCATCTAAAGTCCACTGTTAAGGAAGTTTGCCATGCACCACTAACTTTTAGTGACCACCACTTGGTCAAGGCTAAACTGTCCCTTGAGACCTTAGACAGCAACATATACTCTAACAGAAATTACCCACTATGGAAACTAAATAACAGCATTATTAACACAGATCAATTTACATTGGAAATTAAACAAATACTAGACAATATAATAAAAATAACAAATGTAACGGAGGCATGGAACAAATTTAAAATACAAGTAAAAAAAGCCGCCATAAAGATAGGGAAACAAAAAAAATACAACACAAACAAAGAAAAAATAAACATAATTAAAGAACTAATGCAGAAATACAACACAGACAGAACCCTTCCAGAAAATAAAATAGCCATTAATGCACTCAGAGCAAAACTAAAACAAATTGAAATAAAAGAGGCTGAAGGGGCCTGGGTTCGCGCTAAAATAAAAACAATGGAACAAGATGAAGGAAGGACCAAAGCTGCGTGGCTCTTTGAAGAGCAAAAAAAGCAGAAAGCTCAATTTAATAAAATAAAACACGAGGGGGTAGAAATCGAGGGAGATGCAAATCTCCTCCGATTCTTCCACTCACAATACACGAATACATTCTCTGAAAAAGAAAATGACGAAACAGAAACACAAAACTTCTTGACACAACTACCAAGACTCACAGACAAGGAAGCAGAACACATAGACTCACCAATCACGCCAACAGAATGCAAAAAAATCATAAAATCCCTATCATTACACAAATCCCCAGGACCCGACGGCCTCACTGCGGAGTTTTACAAAGCGTACTACCCCATGTTTGAGACACTATTTGTGAAAATGCTATCCGAAATACACAATTCGGAGAGCATCCCAGAACAATTCAACCTCGGCTACATAGCATTAATTCCCAAAAAGAAAGACACAGCAAACAACGAAGAGACACAATGGAGAGGAATTACACTTCTAAATACAGACCAAAAAATTTTAACTAAAATTATTTCCGAAAGAGTGCAGAGACACATAAACCAGATCATATCCAAATCCCAAACCTGCGGAATAAAAGGCCGAAAAATAGAGGACAATATCCTTCAAATTCGATGTATATACGAGCACTACCAGGCAACACAACAACCATGTCTACTGGTAGGTCTCGACATTGAAAAGGCCTTTGACTCAGTGAGTCATCATTACCTACATGAAGTCATCAAAGCTGCAGGTTTTGGGAAAAAATTTCAGAATCTGATTTCAAATATTTACACCACAGCAGAGTCTCGCCTAATCATAAACAAGAAACTGTCTGCACCGGTCAAAATTAAATGCTCGGTCAGACAAGGAGACAGTCTTTCTATGATCCTCTTTGGTCTCGCCTTAGAGCCGGTGATACGAGAAATATCTAAGCATCCCGGCATAGCGGGCACTCACATAGGAGGTGAAGGAAAAACAAAAGTGCTCGCCTATGCCGACGATGTAATACTAACCGTAACAACAGCCGAGTCCTTCACACTCGCATACAACATACTCAAAAAATTTGAAAAAGCGTCAGCACTCAAAGTAAACCTTCACAAGTGCCAAGCGATGTTCGTCGGCAGGTGGGTAAAAAGGCCTACCATGCCGAACGACATAAAAATAGACAAACACCTACCACTACTGGGGATCGTCATAGGAGAACAAATCCAACACAACACACAATGGGAGCTTGCACATACAAAAATAACCAAGAAAATTACACAGATGAGACACAGACAACTATCACTAACAAGTAAAGCTAAAATATGCAATCAATACCTACTGTCTAAGATATGGTACCTCATGAACAATACCAACTACAACGGTCAAGCAGTAGACAGAATACACAGAGAATGCGCAAAGTTCATCTGGGGTTCCAAATACGAACCCATCAGAAGATCCACAATATTCCATGACATCGAGGCGGGAGGACTCGGCTTAATAAACGTACACCTAAAAACTCTAAGTGCGAGAGCAAAAATCATAGAGAGAGCTTACACAGAGGAAAAAGCGTGGAGCGCATATATAATATATTATATGCAGAAGATAATGCCCGACAAAGTAATATGTTCCCTTCCGCGCTCGAGTGGCAAAACACCCAGAATGTTCCACGAGATTGCGGAAGGTTACAACTTCATTAACAAATACGTAGGAATAAACGAATTCTTGAAGATGAGACCTAAAGCAGCACATATCAAACTCACGCGCACAGTCATACCACCACCACAACACCGGGAGATTGAAAGAGGGACACTAAGACTATCAAAGGCACTTAAAAAAGCCTTCAATCTGCCCATAAACCCCAAATTAAAAACCTTCTACTACAAAATACACCACGCTTGTTTGCCCACCAAAATGTGGTGCACAGCGAAAGGAATCCCTCTTCAAGGCCCCGCCAGATGTCATTTTTGCCCCCAACCAGAAACACTTTACCACTTAATGATGTACTGCCCTCACACCTCCCGAATATGGAACACGGTTCAAACATTCATAAAACACAAACAACCCTTTACAGAACACACATTATACTGGTTACACGAAGGGAAAATTAGCACAACTAAAGCAATCATTATTATAACAACCATGTACTCGATTTGGACATACAGATGCGACAAAATTTACGGAAGGGAAACAGGACCAGACATACTCAGAAAAATAAACAACATACTAAAAGAAACAATCACAGATACCATAAACAGAAACAAAATAACAAAACACCAATGGCGACAAATAGGTCTCATCTCAGAATTCGAAGAACAACTGCAAATCATAGAAATAAAGGACCCACCATAAATTTAAAAAAAAAAAAAAAAAAAAAAAAAAAAAAAAAAAAAAAACATATACACGATAAAATATACATAACCGAAAGAAAAGCATATTGTAAACTTCTTTATTAAGCTGTATAACCACTTGTACATTAATTGCTTTATGCTATAATTAGTTGTAATTCTGTGCATAATATTTGAACAATTATAGAGGTAGTAGTTTAGTTTTATGTATCAAAAAATGTCAATGACGGTTTATATAGTGGAAGAAGTCGATGACATTTTGCTGATCCGGTGGGTAACTCAAATATCTGCCAAAATGTAACCCTCTCCTTCTATATTAAAACAAATACTACATATGTATATAGACATTTGCAATCTGAAAGTGATAAGGTATATGTAAACAGCGCTTAACACTTCATGATAAATTAATAATGTATAATCCCAACTATATCTGTATAATCCAAACTATATCTGTATAATCCAAACTATAATCTGTATAATCCAAACTGTATAATCCAAACTATAATCTGTATAATCCAAACTGTATAATCCAAATGTATAATGTACAATCCAAAATGTTCACAGCCAAATGTAAAAGTGTCAAGTCAAACATAACAAAGGGCTAAGTTATGTTACATTAAAAGAAAAATACTGCTCAACTCATGTAAAAAGGACTGTAGGAAGAAGCAGACACTGAGCAGATTACTGATGTTAAAAATAAGGAAAAATAAATTGTACATAATATATTATTAAGACCAAGAATGTAAATCAAAATAAGCATTCTATGTACAAATGTATATATATTTATTTGGAATGTATGTAGATGCTTTATGGTTAATAAAATATTTCGCGTTAAATGCACCGGTTCTCGTCTGATCACCGAAGTTAAGTAGCGTTGAGTTCGGTTAGTACTTGGGAGGGTGACCACCTGGGAATACCGAGTACCGCTGGCGTGCGTTAATTTTTTTTTTCGCTTCCTTTACATTTTTATTATATAATTTTATTTTTCGCACTTTATACATGGCTACTATAAGAGCTCTACTCCAATCATCTGGAATTCGTCATTCTGACTATGACTTTTGAAATAGTCAGTGTAGCCACTGTAAAATTTTAATTCCTTAATATTTAAACATTTCTGTTTAGATGTCATATATTCCTGCTGCAAAACATTCCGTTTTGGTGGCTTTTTCTACCTCAAGTACTGATAAGTACTCCTGATGGTATTTCTCTTGAATATATTATTTACCGCCGTCCTGTCACTTCTTGTTTCATATGGCAATATTTTAAAGTAATGACTCTAAACAGCTAGGATATTTTTATCGTCGGTTTATTCTCATGTCCCCTTCATCATCTCGTATTTCTTTTACAATGCACTTTCTTCCATATAAAAAAAAAATCTTCTAATGCTTTTTTTTCCTTAAAGGGAAAAAAAAGTTTTTTCCCCTCCGTTTTACCAATTAAAGCGTTGAAGATTTATTTAAAGTGTCCATGCTCGTATAGCCACTATATGGAAGTATCTCCCCCCCCCTCCCTCCCTCCTATTATGAAATAGAGTTCATCGGATGTTTATGTTTAGGTAACGAGCACGTTTTATGCTGTGTGAACTATTAACGATCTAGGACTTTAGCCGCGTCTCAGAAACTCTATAGCTACTGTAGGAGTATGCGATTGTCTAATGCTGAAACCAAGCTATTAATTTAAGTATATTTACGCACGTAATGCATATGTGTTTCTGTTAAATGGAAGGATACCGTTACTAGATGTATGAGTAAAATCTTACTCATTGTAGCAGAAAGTTAGCCATATGTTGCGTTGAAATTATCATAATTAAAGTATTTTAGTCGTGTGTCATTCCTGAATTCTAAACGGCCACACCAAGGATCGTTGTTAGGGTATATAATACCCCTTATAGGCACGCACTATTTTACCACTCCTAAATTCAAGAAAATATGTAAAATAATAATAATAAACGGTATTCTTATGATTGGGATACAATTATGCCGGTTTTTGCCACCCTCCAAACTTACTCCTGGGCATTGCTTTAGTCGGTTACGAACGAGGGCCGTGTTCACACCTGAACATTTGTTGTTTAACAAAAGAGACGGATCTCTTTCCCAGCCGCTCAGCTTATACACTTGTGCGTGCCAGAGATTGACTAACTCGGGAAGAGATCGAAGAAAGGGTTCGAAAAAGTTCCTCTAGTCGGCGTCAATATTCGAATGAATGTTTTTCTATTTTCTCGTCGGCGTAGCACTATGGATGCTTGATACAATTCCACAGGGCTATACATGTACATCCTTTCCTCATCCCCAAGTTTTCAATAATTTCTGGAACATTCTGACATTTACCTGAAATTTATCTTCTTATCCTTGCCAAGGTCTTCCCCGTAACTTTTGTTACTTTTATACACACTGTTTTTCGCTTTCTTATATTTTTATTCGTATTCTCAGAGAACACATTTACCTGTTAGGAACTTTAGACGAGTTTTCTTCTTTTTCTTAAAGCTCCTGAATCCACCACGGAGTTCTGATTTTTCTATCCTTGCAAACAACTTCACTACATGCCTCCTTGGCATAATCAATGAATGTTTTCTTCAGATTTTGCCAATGAGTCTCCAAGGGTTGGTTCTTGCTTTCAAACTCATTTCTTGAATAATATTTTATATTTGCCCTTTTCAATATGAAATTCATTTTTATCCCGCTAAAAACTAAATGGTAATTTTATTGCTTTCAATTGCCTATATACTTTTGTGTCCTGAAGTTATTGCTATCAACAGTAACATAGTCAATTAGACTTTTCTTATTGATTTTGTCTTAGCTCTATCTGAATCAATACACACTATTAGGTGACAACATGGCGTTAGTGATCAGTGGCTCAGCGTCCGAACAGAAATCCAGTAGATTCTTAAAATGAATATTAACTTTTCTCTTTTCTCCAAATTTTCCCAACATATTTCTGTATGAGTGGTATTCATTTCTTACTGTATTTAGATCTCCAACAAGGACGAACTTTTCCTATTTGCCCTGTGACTCGAAAAATGCCCCCTCCCCCGCCCCAAGAGTAGAATCTTCTGTGGAACAAAGAAGTCTCATTGTTACTTCCCATTTTCATGTTTCCTTACATCACTCCACTTGAAATGCCTGTCATTCAAGATTATATTTGTGTTTAGTGTCAAATATTAGACCTACTTCTTCCTTTCTGTAATCATTATTGCCTGAATATAACATCTATAATATAGAAGGATCTTACCTGTTTTTTTGTTTGTTTTCTATATTTCAATGTGAACTGTTCTAATTCTTTCTGTTAATACTTCTTATGTTGATGGTTCTTGTTTGGCATTTTACTACGCCGAACTTGAGTTAATTCTATAGTAGCTAACTTTCACTGTTTGCTCTGAGTTCGTGACCAAAACAGCAAACGCGACATCTTAACTAAGCGACATCCCAGCCTGCATGACATTTCATGATGTTGTAGCATAATTCTCTTTCGATATAAGTCAATACATCAGATTAGATTGACATTAGGTCAGAGGCCCCGGCAAGTTTTGGCATTCATGGAAGGGTTATGTAGAGATCTCCTCCCATTTATCTAGCTTTGACCCTTAAGAACTTGAAACATTTGTTAAAAATAAATAAATAAATAAATAAATATGAGCTGAGTATCGCGAAAACTATAATCTATAGGTGTAAAAATGGCCATATGGCATACAGAATGCGACAACTGCAACGATGGCATTGGCAACTGCAATTCAGCGCATCAAAAAATATTTCATAATTTTAACGTTGGTTTAGGGGAAGATATAACTTGATAAGGGTAATTCTGCAATGAATTACCGAAACGAAGAAACAAATAATAGTTGAATTTGTTTTAAATTCGGCAGTTTAGAGAAAAAAATAATAATAAAACACTATAAATTAAAGATGCCAAGATATTATATTCTTAGTTTAATCCTTTATCCAAGTGTAAGCAAACAATGTTTGCGTGTGACGTATTTTCACAACTGGGCAATTTGTATATAGGGAGGCAAATGATTTCGCATCAGTTGCCTTAGTATCATTATTGCAAAGCATATATGCTTTCAGATGCGGGTTACTACCCGGCTTCGGCCTTTACTGAGGTGCGTTAAAGTGCGGCGGTTAGCCTAGTGGCTTTGCGCTTCGCAACCATATGCCTGGGGAAGGAGTGTCCTAGGTTCGATTCCCGTCGGAGACGTGAGGAGCTGAAGGATCTTCCTCAGCCATAGCCAAGTTAGCCGGTCTTGGGCGCGGGCAGTAGGGTTTTTTCCGCCAGTTTATCTGGTGTTTTTCATCCCGCAAGCAGGCAAACCGGCCCCTTGAACACACAGCGATACAGCCAAGAATACCTTGAGGCATAGGAGTGACCATTCTATCCTCGTATTTCGGTTACGAAATCCAAGCATGCTTGGAAGGTTGTGGGCCTTAAAGGCCTGTTAAAGCCATTGGGATAGATAGTTGAAGTGCGGCGATACGATACCTATACAAAAATCTGAGTGATCTATAAGATCACTGTGAATCTCGCTGAGGGGACCCTAGGGGATATATCACTCCTAGACAGGAAACTCAGCAGTCGGTCGCACTCAATGACAAGCAAAGGCCCACCAAAAATACCCTACATTAGAAATAGATTTTGAAATTTTTTTTTCACTTAGTAATACTATATATTAAAGACACCAAAAAATTATATTCTTGGTTTAATCCTTTATCCAATATTTGCGCGTGAAGTATTTCCACGATACAGAGGCTAATAACTTAACATCAATTGCTTTAGTATTCCATAATGCAGAGCTCACACACCCTTTCAAATGTGTATAATGCAAAAGCGTAAACATTGTTTGTTTACACTTGGATAAAGGATTAAACTAAGAATATAATTTTTAATTTGTCTTTAATTTGCAGTATAACCAAGTGAAAAAACTTTCAACAACAACAACAAAAAAGCTGCCGGATGCCAAATTCGGGGAGGGGGGGGGGATTGAGAACAATGGTCATACCGTTTTAGGACAGAAATTGCCAAGAATTTGATTGCATATCCAAAAGTTTCTTCTTCATGAGCAAGCCTGAATATACAAGGTATAATAATAATAATCGTATGATGATACACGGCCGTGAGTCCCCTTTACGGGGGAGGTACGGCACCATCTCAGTCCCCCCAAATTTTATCCGGGCTCCGGAATACTGTAATCCGTGTGTGTTTAGTATCTCTGTGGTTTGACTGCTTGCGGGATGAAAACCCCCAGATAAACTGGTGGGAAAAACCCTGCTGTCCACGCCCGGCTAACTTGGCTATGGCTGAGGAAGATCCTTAAGCTCCTCGCGTCGTCGACGGGAATCGAACCTAGTTATCGAATATGGTTGCGAAGCGCATAGCCACTAGTGAGCTAACCGTGCGGACTATACAAGGTATGTCGAAGGTTTATGTAATAGCTTTTCCCAGTTTGAAGCAGAACATGACTAGTGCATTGTTCTCTGATCTCCTATTTTTATGGAAAAGAAATTGCAATGGGCACAATACAAACTAATAGTTTAGTACTTATCGATAAAGCTACAACTTTGAAATATATGATTTCAAATTTTACTCTACTTGCATCTAAAGCATAGGGCTTTTGTATTCACTGCAATGACGAATGGTCTAACAGATTCTGCTTTACCTGTCAGAGGACAGTTGTATACTGACTATAACGATGAACGATCAGTAAATTCTGCTTTAGCAAAATTCTGCTTTACTAAAGAAAGGCCTATTGTACTAAGTGCAACAGTATCATCCGAGTTCACTCCATAAAATTTCTGTTTACAAATTTCGTCTATTTGAACTTTTTATGCTATCGACTTATCCATAAACATTGCAGTAGCATACCAGTCCCATTCAATATTTGTACTATTTAAAACGGTGTAATCAAGCTGCTATTCGGAATCCATATTGAATGCCGCAGTTCGCTTCGAAGAAAAATAACCGTTCTGGAAGCCGGTTTATTAATCAGTTTTATTAATCTTCGTAGTTTAATTTTTATTATTTATTTTTTCTTATTTTATTGATTTATTTAATTTTAATGTTTATTTATTTTATTTGTCTTTATTTACTTGTTATATTTATGTAAATTACCAGCAATTATTATCGCTGGTAATTTACATAATATTTACATATTATGTAAATATTATGTAAATAACGATGAACTATAACGATGAACGATCAGTAAATTCTGCTTTAGCAAAATTCTGCTTTACTAAAGAAAGGCCTATTGTACTAAGTGCAACAGTATCATCCGAGTTCACTCCATAAAATTTCTGTTTACAAATTTCGTCTATTTGAACTTTTTATGCTATCGACTTATCCATAAACATTGCAGTAGCATACCAGTCCCATTCAATATTTGTACTATTTAAAACGGTGTAATCAAGCTGCTATTCGGAATCCATATTGAATGCCGCAGTTCGCTTCGAAGAAAAATAACCGTTCTGGAAGCCGGTTTATTAATCAGTTTTATTAATCTTCGTAGTTTAATTTTTATTATTTATTTTTTCTTATTTTATTGATTTATTTAATTTTAATGTTTATTTATTTTATTTGTCTTTATTTACTTGTTATATTTATGTAAATTACCAGCAATTATTATCGCTGGTAATTTACATAATATTTACATATTATTTTTTATTTATCTCTAATAAACTTCAAAAATCATTATTTAACTACGAATAACTTAATTTGAAGGCTAAAAACATAAAAATAATTTCGCTCAGTGAGATACAAGGACTAAATTTCTTACCTTGGTTTCCAAATCGAGTAAGAAAGAGTCTTTCTCCTGGTTGAGCATGAGAAATATGCAGGTGTCCTAGTGCATAAAACATCCAAAGGGTCACCATCTGAAAATATAAGAAACTAATACATATACAAGAAAATGCGTATTTTGTTATTCAAAACATGCTATTGCAGTAAACTCGATAAGGATCGATAAAAAAAAAAATAAAATAAAAAAAATCCTAAAAAGCACGTCCTATGATCGCGTCGTTGTGCTGTCAAAAGACATGCAGTTGAATCCATTAGCTGCGATATTTTTTTAATTATTTTTAGAGAGTAATCAATTAAAAAAATATATTTTCTCCAGGAAAACAGATCTTCTTCCACTCATCCAAACAGACTAGAACGAAAACAGTAACCAACATACCAGAGAAACCCGTTAATCTTAGTTGTCCCTAAACTAATTCAACCAGCAAACTACAACTAGAACAAACACTAGTTTTTTGAGATACGGGATTCCATGCGCAACTTGGAATTGTATGGCTAACTACCACTAAAGGTAGGGAAGTGTTCTAAATGAATGATTAACAATATAGATAAGTCTATAGCTGGCATCCAGTTTAAAGTATTCTTTTATTTTCTATTATTATATTCTTTTATTTTATATTAGTAACTGAATAAAAGACCTAGTTACTGCTCTGGTTAAAACTGCTGATAGACAGATAATTTAAATCATTTAGAGATTCAAAAGATAACTGCTAAAGTAATAACAGAAATGCGTTCAAAGAGACAAGAGTTATTTCCTAGATTTTGAAGTTATTGATTTTATTTGCTTATGAATTATGGCTGCTGCGGATACACTTTTATTATATTTGAAAATTAACGGAAAAAATCTTTACAACGGCATCGATTAATACATCGATGGAAAGAAAGGGGGTACTCCTCTCTCCCTCTCTCTTTTCCCCTTGCTCAATCGCAAGATGAAAAAACGTGAACCTTGATAAGATGAAAAAAAAAAGTATAGAATCACTCTGAATGCAAAATGTCATTTATGCTTATATGCAAGAAACAACCCTGAGAGATCTGCTAGGCAAACTGATTGGATTTTTTTTTTTTTTTTTTACTTCAGTGAACATTCAGAAGTAGTTGTCAAGTGGAAGTAGCCTTGAAATACTCAGAGCTAGATGTAAATTTTACTTTCTTACCAACTTTATATCATTCAGTAGCTTTCTATGTCTATAACCAATATGCAAAACACATTTTTGAAATTAACACGAGACACTCCTTATATGATATGGCACTTAATGTTATACGGGGAAAAAAACGATCTCCTCAGGATGGCAAATATAATCAAATTGGATTATCCTGAAGCAGCAGTTAAATCTTGACACTCTTACCTTTATTTTCGGATGAGGCGTGTATGCAGTGTCGGTGCCAGGTTATTTTGCGCCCTAGGCAAAGTTCACACGTGCGTCCCTTATTTCATAAACTAAAATGTTTCTAATTGACATTAAACAAAATAAAATTGTCTTTCAGGTTAAATTAATAGGGCTTTTTTATTTTCTTTTTTAATTAATTTGAAAATTCTCTGTTATAATTCATTTACAAAAAAAAGTTATAAAATACCGAAATTTAATATTTTAAAATGTTAACGCTTTAAAATATTTATCTTAACTGGATTTTAAATAGCGGTAAGTTCAAATCATTTAAGTAAGGAACAAAAAAGAACCAAGAGTTAAATAGTAAAACAGTGTGATGTGTGAGAGATAAAGAAAAAGAATCGATATCTAAATCATATATCACTATTTAATTTTGATATTTTAGTAAAGTATGAATAAAGCAAAGCTTGAAGTTTTGCGCCCCTTCATGGCTTGCGGTTGCCTAGTTTGCCTAAATGGTAGCATCGGCCCTGCGTGTATGCCACATTCGGATACATTATTGAATCATTATAAATAACAAAAATAGACATTTTTATCAGAACAAGATGAACCCAGAAACTTCCTTTTTACCTAGAGCTAGTTTAAATCGCAAAGATGATACTTTTGTTTTGATACATATATTGATGTTATTCGGCGTAGCTTGAAAAACTGATTCAACCTTTAGTTGAAGAGAACCTGCGTTCGAATCCATCCGGGATACGAAGAACTGTAAGGATACGAACCCGGATGGATACGAAGAACTTCGTATCCATCTTCTCTAATCCAAATGAGAGTTATGAGGTGTCATTCACTGCGATAGGGAATATTTTCATTCAATATAATATATGTAAACCAGAAAACACAAGTATCTGACAGACGATGATCAGCGTTAATTCAAAACTCGGACCTCTTTAGTGTATCAATTTATCAAAAATTGATACACTAAAGAGGTCCGAGAAAAAAAAAAAAAAAAGAATGAATCAAGTCATTAGGTATTTGAACTGCAAAAAATCATCTACATTTCAAATATCCAAAGTGAGACTATTTTTTGTTGAGACTCAATGCAAAACTTACTGGTTTCTCTTCTCTTATTCCACGGATTAAGGTGGAAGGAATTCCGAGGTATTTACTATTAGCAATAACTTACTACAAATTTTCAGTAAGTGATCAAATCTTTATTCACGTTTCCTTTTACTATGGAATGTCTTTCTGCCAGCCATTCTTCCATTGGTTCACTTCCTTTACCAGGTACTTTATTTCTTCTCTAATCCGATAATTAACATAATTCTTGTTGGAACGAAGCCTTTCATTCCCCATTCCACCGAAAAGTCTTCAAAAAAAGTATGCTAGGCAGTTCCCCCCTCCCCACACACAAAACGGATTATTACAAGTGACCCGATATAACGATTCTCCAGTTTCGTACGTACGCTACACTGCAGCCCGTAGCAAGTGCTCATAAAAAATAAAAAAATAAACTAACACTATTCCGATTTTCAAAGTTCGAAATACTGAAAGTTGCTTCTATTCAAACATCAGTCGAGTATTTTGTTCGATAACCAAGCCACTGGATGGATCTTCTTCTCTTCTCTTCCATGTTATCGTTTTTCTCAAATCAAGATGGTACCGGTATGACGATATCCAAAGTGAAAACTTACCTCCTGGAATTATATTTTTCTTTCTAACGTTTGTAAAGAGGGCTAAGGCAAATTACCTTCCCACGTATATTAGTGAGGAGGTAATTTGCAAAAGACCAAAAGAAGTACTGCATGCTTTCTCTGATAGTTTGCTAGAACTATTAGGACACCCCCAAGTTTTCCAAAGTTGTGCTCAAGTATTAACAACATTTTCATTTTGTCTTTCATACACATCTGGAATCTACAGCATGAAAGAAATCCTATAGTCAAAAAAGTCAACCATCAAACCACCAGAATTTTATTTACTAGAAGTATATCACTTTGTTGTAATTTTGCCTTACTATGATTTAGCAAAAGTCTTTATAACGTACAGATTTATCAAAATTAGCTACTTATATTATGATGAACTCACCATGTTATAAGAAGCCAATGCCCCTTCTATGTTCCTTGTACCCATTGCACTGCCTAAATAATAGTAACAGTTAGCATTGTTGATGTGCAAACAACCATATTCTTTAGTCATATGATACACCTGAAAGAGAAAGACATATATGTGCTGTGGAGGCATTCTCTGTTCTATTAGAGAACATGTATTCTTTGCATTTTACATGTATCATTTTTCCTACTGCATAGAATGAGACCATCAGTAGAAGATAATTAATTAATTATTTTTTTAAGAATTAATTGCCACCAGTATGTTCCTTTCCAAGCTCTAACTAGCCTAATGACTGCACTGATAACTTAACAGCCAGTCTATCCTGAAGACTAGCGCTTGTTTCCTAATTACAATCCTCTAATGCCTTCTATTGTCCAAAGGGAGTAGATAGAGCTTTTAGCCCTAACTACTTTACGGCAATCGAAGGAGTGACAGATCGTTAATCTTAGCGGTCATCGAAAGCCGAGACCATGGCTATTGATAGTTGAGGAATCGAGGCGAGAGTGCAGCAGACATGGGAACCCTCAGAGGTGGGGGGGAAACGGGACACTTCTCTTCCCCGGGATCTATTTGTGAAAAAAAAACCAAAATAATTAAATAAAAAAAATTATTGATGTAATTATTTGTCTCCAAGCTTTGACCTGGAAAATTTTGCTTTGCCCCCCCCCCCCGGAAAATTTTCTGCGGATACCCATGGCAGCAGACAATGCCCACTATATCGTGATCTTAAACCTAACACTCGTATTACTGTCTGTAGCAGTATGAGGTGTATGGTTGATTTTTCTGAGACATGGAAAAAGTTTCAAGTTGCTAGGAGAAAAAAAATTTCTACTTGCCTGCGCCAAAGACCGACCAACTCGGAAAGGGAAGGCCAGAAAAAGGCATAAAAGAAGTTTCTCTAAACGTCGACTAGAACTGAACATGTAACAGTCTACCATCATGGTGCAAAAACCTGGCACCTGATGGTAGGCAGGACAAGGCTATACACAGGCACCTCTAAGGATTATTGTTTTGTTTATTGTTATGACACACTTGAGGGTTTCAGGTGACACACCTTGGATGTTGAAAAATATTGCTATTCTGATGAAAAAACTAATTTCAATAATTTCAGTTTATTAAATTAATTGTATAATATGAATTCATAGATTGTATATCAATGTCCTATTAAATAAATAGCCTAATATGATATGTATAAGTCACCGTCTATGATTAAGTAGCTAAATTTATAATGCATGTATGCAAATGAACATCAACAACGTCAATATTTAAAAAAAAAAAGATGTTTGACACACCTGGGTAAAAAGGTTCGCCATCACTGGCCTAGATCAACTTAATTAGTTCTAGGTCTACTATCCACACTATAGATAAATAATCAAAGTTTAGAACTAAATGAACTACTTATGCACACGACTTGAATACGCTATGAAAACATCTGATTTATAAAAGAAATTTTATCGATCAATGTTAGGTTCTGTAATTTATATCCAGAGTTTTATTGGTGAATAGGAGAATGGTTAAATACACCCCCCCCACACACACACACCAATTTTGAACTGGTCTATATTACTAAAATTTAGAGTCGATAAAACTTCCTTTATAAATCATATGTTTTCATAGTGTTCAAATCTTATTAATTCCAAATGGAATGTAGGTTATTTCTACTGCAAAACATAGCAATTGACAAGCAGATCACTGACGCTTCAGGATCCCAATTGGTCGCCTAAATATAAACGCAAATTCTACTCATCGTCCGCGGTTAGCCTAGTGGCTGTGAGCTTCGCAACCAGCAACCATATGCCTGGGAAGGAGTGTCCTTGGTTCGATTCCCGTCGGTGACGTGTGGAGTTGAAAGATCTGCCATAGCAAGTTAGCCAGTCTCGGGCGTGGACAGTAGGGTTTTTTTCCCCCAGTTGATCCTGGGGAAAAAACCTCAAAGCAGGCAAACCGGCCTTGAAAACTCAACAGCACGGACATAGGATACATCGGGGCGTAGGACTAAAGACCTTATCCTGTGAACGGTTTGAGGTCCGATGATTAACTAACCTTCGACACCGCAAGGGAAGAGGAAGATGAGATGAGATTCTACTCATTCTAATTGGAATTACAGGAATTGGAAAATATTGGAAATCCAATATCAGACAAAATGTCTGGATTTCAATTTTTTTTCCCATTCTGAAAAAAGAAAAAAAAAAAAAAAAAAATATATATATATATATATATATATAAAACCAATAATCGTCGATTAGTTTATATTCCTTAAAACTCTTTTCATAAAATGAAATTTTTCATATAGAATAATGATCCCAATCGACCGCTTTTATGTAATTAGAGATGGTTCTATTGTTATGGAGAAAAATCAACTTAATACCTACATATAACCATAGCAACTGATAAGTTATAAAAATGACCACATGCGGGTGTTGAAACCTAAGGCAATAAGAGTGATTAAGTAAAATTTGTACAGTATATACAATTTGTCAATTTCGAGATCCGACAGTAGGCATAGATAAATCAGGTTTGCAAACTGTAAATAAATCAGATGAAGCTGTAGGTTTCTCAGTAGTCAAGTTATTTACAACCCCAAAGCAGGGAAGATGCCTTTCGGTTACCTAGAACTTACAAAATATACTATAATTGTAATCGGGGAAATTACAGTTAGATTTACATAATTTGATTATTGTTGGATCAGTTCATAGTCAGTTTTATTAAATTCGATATAAATATTAAAAGTGACAGTATATCTCTTCATTTCCCCTTCCCACCACAACCACCAGGAACGAAGAGAAAAAACAAATTTACAGAATACTTACACATTCAGAGAAAACAAAAAGTGCATTAGCGAAGTCTTCACAGGCAACATAGTACTTTCCCCAGACCTTGTAAAGATAAGCTTTCCTACGTGGTTCTATTGATGGGTACTTAATCATGAATCTCTCTGCCTGGCTCAAAAATTCTTTGCAAAGCGGTAAATTTCGGAATCCTAAAATTAAAACGGAAAAAACCAGTCCATGAACATTGCTTTATAGATGTTTTTCAGTGAATATTAGCTAATTTATGATTTCACTGAACATATGAACAGCATCCTAGCCCACTATCATAATTCTTATTTCTAATAATAATTCAAGTAGCTCATGATAATTCAAACTAGAGGAGTTTTATAAAATTCGTGTTATAATATTTAAACTTCATTGTGAACTTTTATACATATATCTATTGCCTCTTGGTACCACGAGTGAATTAGATAATCCCAAAACTGCTCTAAAAACTAAATGTGGAGCCCCCCCTTCCCTGCGCCACTTCAGGCATTCAGTAAGCTTGATTTGGTTTGTTTGGAATTATGGCCAAAACAACATAGTATAGTTCAGGGTGTTTCAAAAAGAATGTCCCGATTTGAACAATTTTCAAATCGGGACATTTTTGGGACAAATCGGATCATTTTTCAGCAAGACGGAGCACCGCCACAGTGGAACCTCCAAGTTCGTCGGTTTCTAAACGAAACATTGCTCCAGCGTTGGACTGGACGCACGGGACTCACGACTGACACTACACTCTTAGCCTCCAAGATGTCCAGACATCACACCTTGTGACTTCTTTTTATGGGGATACGTAAAAGACTGTGTTTATGTTCCTCCATTACCCGCTGACTTGGATGAGCTCAGAACCAGAATCACGGCTGCAGTAAATTCTGTGACAGAAGACACTCTCAGATGCGTTTGGGATGAATTCAGCTATCGGCTTGATGTTGTCCGTGCAGCAGGTGGAGGACACATTGAGCATTTGTAATTGTGCTGAGTGAAACTTTAGGCCTTACTTCATACATTGTGGAACTGGTAATTTATTTTGTAACTGTACCACATTTTCATTATTAAATATAATTATTTGAAATCGGGTCATTCTTTTTGAAACACCCTGTATATCACTTCTCTTATTTGAGTGTGTCCACTACTACTTATTTCTCCAACTACGACTACGACACTACTACCATCAACGCCATCTATCGCCCATTATTATTATTATTAAGAGACACCTCCAGGGAGTCAGAGATTCATCGAGGGAGCCACATACTACACACGCACGCACGCACACACGCACGCACGCACACACACACACACGCACGCACACACACACACACACACACACACACACACACACACACACACACACACACACACACACACACACACACACACACACACACACACACCAGCTATCACACTTATTCTTGAATTCATTCACACTGCTTGCACTCACAACATCCAAAGGCAATCCATTCCAATCACGCACCACCCTCTGAGAGAAAAATCTAGCCCTCACACCCTTCTTTATATATTACGATATTATATTATATTATATTATATTATAGTTATTCAAAGATTAATGGCAATCGTTACAACAGAAGTAAACTGAAATTAACAAAATTTCATTACCAAGATTAGTTTCCGCCATCAGCAAATATGGGGTTATCAGGCGTGCAGATTCTTTACCATATATTTCCGTTATTAGCCGTATTGCCTGCATAGCAGCAGGTTCGGCTAAAAAAGGCTGCTCATTCAATAACATCTCTGTGGCTATATGTTCGGCCCGATCCACTATTGCCAGCTAAAAATAATAAAATATTACAGGTTAAACGTGCATCACATATAATAAATAAAAATGAAGGTGCTTTTATCTTTTCTGTATAATACATGCAGCACAAAATATATAAAGGTATGAAAGGTATCAATCAAAGGTAACAAAGGGAATGGTATCAGTCTGACTCAGGTGTGCAATGTACAATAATAATGAAAATATCTGTATATGGAAACTATAACTAACACGAACATAAAAAAAAGAGCTTTAACATTTGGTAGCGGTTTGCTTCAGGTTAGCCTGAAGTATTGCCAAGTATAATCAAAACTGGATCTCTTCAGGACCGTTATAGCTAGAGGGATTTTTTTTAAAATCGTAAATGATGAATAGTTTTAATCCACGTTTCATGTGAATTTCAAAAATGTTTCCTGGTTGTGTTGTGTCCATAGAACGCTATTGAGTAACCATCAAACATGAAATAGGCGACACATGCATAATGAAGGGGGGTGTATTTATGTGAAGCCATAACCCATCAGAAAATAAAGGCAGAGACTTGAAAATTCGGCTGTAGCTTTAGGATGACCATGAGCTGTGCCAAATATCACAATCCAATTACCAAAGATACCATAGATAAATTAAAAGATATCATCTCTAGAATTTCTTCCTGTTGTTGCTTTAGATTCTTTTTAAAATAATATAGAACAAGTAATTTTAATCCTGTCAATGCCGATTCTTCATTCAGCTAGTTAACGATATGCGATTATATTTATAAATGTTTGTTGGTTTTTTTCAGTAATAACAGCGGACAGCAATGATCAAGTGTACAAATAAAACGAAGCGTACAAATTCAGAATTTAGTATCACACGTTTCAGCTTGCAAAAGTGTTTCTCAAATTAGGTTCTACTTTCGGCAGATGTAAATGATATAAAAATTATTCATCAAACTTCTTCTCTCTCTCTTTCTCTTTTTCTCTCTTCTTTCTATTCCCACTGCGGCTCTTCCTTTCAAATTTTTATTTTACTTTTTGAGGTAATTCTATACATGAGAAATCGTTCAACACTGGTGACGCGGACAGACAGAAAGTTGTAGAGAAAGGAGATTTCTCTACAACTTTTTTCTCTCTTCTCCCTATTCCCACTGAGAGTATACAAGACTCTGACAGGCACACTCTGCGGCTTTTCCTTTCAAATTTTTATTTTACTTTTTTTGAGGTAATTCTATACATGAGAAGTTGTTCAACACTGGTGACGCGGACAGACAGAAAGTTGTAGAGAAAGGATATTTCTCTAGGCAACTTTCTGTATTGTTAACATTGTATTTGAAAACTGGCAGGTTATACACTTTAAGCAATGCATAAGAGAAGGTTATTCTGAAAGTCAGCAGTAGAGTAGAGTAGAGTTGAGAAGAGTGTTGAACAGCCGTTTCAAGTTTAAAGGAATTTACAGAGAGTAGAAGAATTAATGATACAGTCCGCACGGTTTGGTTTTGCGCTTCGCAACCATATGACTGGGGAAGGAGTGTCCCAGGTTCAATTCCCGTCGAAGACGTGAGGAATTTGACGATTTTCCTCAGCCATAGCCAAGTTAGCCGGTCTTGGGCAGTAGGGTTTTCCCCGCCAGTTTATCTGGCGTTTTTCATCCCGCAAGCAGGCAAACTGGCCCCATGAACATATGCTGCTACAGTCAAAAGATACCCCCCTCCCCACATACACACAAAGGCAGGCTAGGCGAAAGGTCGGTTGGGAGTGATACTAACAAGAAGTCGTATCTAAGTAACACGCGGACCCTGCATAGGAAGCGGGAATAACGCGTAGTGAAAGAAGAAGAATTAATGATACAAAATCTGGTGAACAATGGAAATATTTGTAGAAAAAGCAAGCAAAAGAACCTAAAAATCTGTGTCATAGTGAGAAATGAGTTATTAATATCTTTTCTGAACTGAGTCAAGAAGTGTTAGGGACCCTTTGAATCATTGCCTCCCAATAACGTAGGAATGTTATGGCATCGGAGAAGTTGCGAAGGGCGCCTGTGACAGGATATTTTACCAACTATCGACGTTATCACACTCAAAATGGACAAAGGCACCAAAAAAACTAGCTATGCATGAACTCATCCCAAATGTGAAAACAGTGTTTAATGATTGGTTGGATTTTGTGATTTATTCAGAGGTAAAGATATATCAATTCTGATGAATAGTGACCATGGGAATATCTGTAGAAAATGCATGCGAAAGCAGCTGAAAGTCTCACAGTCATTGAGCACTGTTCTCACATTTTGGACTATTAGGATCATCAATGTTCAATGATTGGACGGATTCTGTGATTTGTTCAAAGAGAAACATCATTCAATGTGAGAAACAAAACCTAATTTCTTGGATGTTGAAGCGGTAGTACCTGGAATATGGTTATGTTAAGATGAGCTGAGGTCACTTTTAACAACATTCAGATCTCTGAACAAGATGAAATTTCTCTTCCTGGAATAATCAGCCAGGATTGAATTTTGTTAGCATTGAAATAGCAAGTTATTAGAATCCTGATGAAGAATGGTTTGGAGATTTATGCTCGCAGACGTTGTTGTGGAACTTTTCATTTATGTAATGCAAGATTTCTCAAATACAAAATAGAAGTATACTATTCTGTCATGAGCAAATCTGTGGACTGTATACTCTAGTACATAAGCCCAAAAAAGGCTTTAGGTTCAAGTGGTGTAATCATAAATGAATCACTAAACGATGCTACTGCAAAACCATCTTATTGTGGTGTTGTTGATATTTTCAAACGAAGTGCATTTTCAGTAAATCAACTAATAATAAAATATCCTTGGTTAACACGTTAAACTTGGGCAGTCATCAGTATCTCCATAATTTTTTACGTAAATTATATTTAAATATACGAGGAAAGGAAACATAAGGAAAATTGAAATTTCTAAATAATGTTTTATTCATATTTTTATAACATCAAAATTAGAAAAAATATATCAAGTACCAATAAGCAGCATCATTTTTATTTTATTTTTTAAAAAGAAACCGTCACAAGATGTATAACATATGCACTGCCACCCAGGCTGACAACAGATGCCAGCCTGGTTGATAGTGGACAGCATCTCCATAATCTAATCAACAGGCGTGAGTTCAAATCCTACTGTAACAGGGAAGTTTGTGAATGTTCTTAGACTTAGGAAGAGGAATTTCAACAACTGGTGTGAAACCGCCATGTTTTTGCACAATGGAAGCCTGAATTAGCTCGAAAAAGTTCTGAGTTATTTATTAATTGACGTCATTATTATGGAAAGGATTTCAGTTGTTGATAGTTTTAAATACATCACTTTCGGTTTCTGTATTTACTTTAGCACAAATCTGTAGAGAGAAAGCTTTCCACATTAGTATGTAGCAAAAAATATTTTTTTAAACATTTCAGTGTACCGAACGTTTTAGCGTGAAATATTTGATTTTACATGCACTTCCCAAAATGCGTGCTGCTCAGTAGATCCGTTTGCCCGTCCGTTCTCGCGCATATATTAACTGATCTCTGTGTAGACTTTTCTTTTTAAAGTCATTCCAGTTCACGAAATGCATGAAATCCATAGCCTATTTTATAACAGTTAGTGTAAGGTTAAATGATTGGGAACTTCTACAGATATAAAATATACAATTTATTCAGGCCACTTCAAAATCATTTACCACTTAAAGGCATTAGCAGTAGGGGTACCCCACTAGTGACAAAATCAAGATCAAGATAAGATAAGGAATCGTGACGTGATTGGTTGTTCATTTGATGACGTCTTTGTGGGAATGACGTCATGAGATTGTAATGTTTGGAATTTCCCTGTGGGCATATGTGTCAGTGAGATGAGTTCTTGTGTTTTGGTTCGCGTATGGAATTATGGGTGATGATAGAGATAAGGATTCGTGTTGTGATTGGTGGGGCACTAGTGACAAGATCAAGATCAAGATAAGATAAGGAATCGTGTCGTGAGACATATGTTCCCCAGAAATTTCCAAACACATAACGTCACGATTCTTATCTCTAAATATCACCTACTCGCTTATTTACAAATAACAAATGACGTCCCTTAGCTTCATCTGATAACAAAAAACATTCACGACACGATTTCTTATCTTATCTTGATCTGGTCAGAAGTGTCCCACCAATCACGACACAATTCCTTATGCACTAATATATCTCCCTTTTCCATTCAAAACAACAACGTCACTTATTTAGAACTAACAAATGACGTCATTTATCTTCATTTGATAACAACAAACATTAAAGTCACGATTCCTTATCTTATCTTGATTTTGTCAGAAGTGTCCCACCAATCACGACACGATTCCTAATCCACTAATATATCTCCCTTTTCCATTCAAAATAAAAACGTCACTTATTTACAACTAATAAATGACATCACTTATCTACATCTGAAAACAACACACACCCACGACACGATTCCTTATGTTATCTTGATGTTGATCTTGTCACTAGTGGGACCCCTACTACTGGCATTCAGAAACATCTCTGCCACAACAGGATTTGAAGTCATAGCCTGTTGTGGCAGAGATGTTGATTATATATAGCCTGTTGATTAGAGAATGGGGACACTATTCGCTCAAAGCCGGCAAAATTTGGTATTTAGGACCGTTAATCTAAATTTTTCCAAGTGATTTCAATTCATTTCAAAAAGAAGCCAAAAACGTACTGGGATTCTCATGTCGTGATAATGATGTCATTATACAATTGTAAAACACATCTTTTATGATTGTTTCAGATCACTTCTTAACTTTTTCACATCTCCTCCGCTAAATGCTACTGTACTTGTTTACTGTCGTGTTTGACTTTATTATTATTTATTTATTTAATTAATAAGGGATTAGTTTAGTTGTTTCCTATGAGAGAAAACTTGCCCAAAAGACAGAGTGTACCTTCTGTTTTGTTAGGTTATCCTGAATGCGTTGTCTTTCCTCCTGAAGAAGCGGAAAAGGCTGAATACCCCGAAATAATTTCAGATCCGAACAGATTAAGTGATGAATACTTTTCCAGTCATTGTTCATATGTTCTTGCGAACTAAAAATAAATATAAATAAATAATAATAAAAGACATTCGTAAACCCACTGTGCACTTTGGATTAAGGGAAAATTAATTAACATTTTCTGGAATAAAGAAATTGAATATTTAAAACACTATTTATTCATTCATTCAATTTTGATAACATTCCATACAAAAGAATAAAACAGAATACTTATAAAAATGCTGTAGAGAAGAGTACCTTTTATCGACTTGTTTTGGCTAACTATAAATTAATTGGTTGGACATCGAACTCCTGGTATATTAATGATTTATTGGAAATTAACGCAAAATCACTAATAAAATGAAAAGAAAAATTTCACGATTTTCGGCTACCCATCTTTTATCAAACGTCTAAGACCATGATTAACATCGACAAAGCAGTCAAGATTACTTAAGGAAAGTTGATAGGCAGCAACTTTCCTTAAGTAAAGTTGTTGATAGGCAGCAACTTTACTTAAGAAAAGTTGCTGCCTATCTCGGAAGCATATCATGGAGAATCTAAACATAACATCACGAGTTACCAAAGCAAATGTAATCCTTCAAATAAAGAAAACTGTAAAAGCATAATAAAATATTAATGAGAACAAGGCTGCCCTCATTGATGCCGTTGTAAACTCGAGAAACAAAAAATGACTACTTGCTTCCGAAACGGGATGCTATATACTACTCTTACGAATATCTTCTATCGAGCATGTAATCAATGAAGAAGTACGGAGAAGAACTAAAGTGTCACCAAAAAAAAAAAAAAAAAAGGAGGGAGAGAGAGAGAGAGAGAGAGAAAGAAACAGCTGAAGTAGATGTAGATTGAATACACTATGAGATCACAGAGAATGCTGAGCAAGATACAGGTTTAACACCTGGAACAAGATCGGGATGTAAACAATGAACAAAATTAATTTTTGTGGGCTTAACTAGGAGTACCATAGAGAGAGAGAGAGGGGGGGGGGGAATATACAAGTTTCTTAAGAAACGATCCCGAGGTCCTTTAAGGAAGTAGAAGAAGAGAGAAAATTGGTTATTTAATTGAATATCTGAATATTTTATCACACATTGAGTTAAGTCTTTAATGAAACACTGACCATAAAGAGAAAATGTAGCCAGCATCATTTACTGCCTATCAAAAAAATGAGCTCGTTGAAGAGTTGAAAATTTTAAATACTGTAACTGTTTTCTTTTCTTAGATGATGAAATATCATTTGAGTTGTCAATAAGTAATATTCTTACAAGTATCTTGTGACCTGTGTCGCCATACTATTTTGAGTTGATCGCCGAATTCTTCCTTAACAGGAATTTCCTAATCAAGCGGCTCTTCTGATACGCCACATCCAGTTTCGTTTTGACGTCAGCGACCTTGTTTGAATCGCGAAGCTAAAACTACAAACTTAATCTCGGCTACAACCTTAACTAGCCACCAGCGTGAAAGAGCGAGGTAACGTATAGAACCTTGTCATTTAGAACTCGCATTGCTCACTAACGTGGGCAATGCAAGTTCTAAATGACAAGGTTCTATACGTTACCCAAGAGGCCAACACGGGCACGCTTTTCAGAGGGGCTGTTTTGTCAGACATTTTTTACTATCAATAACAAATCAGCGCCATCAGGGCTGACCTGAAAAAAAAAAAAAAATAAATAAATAAATAAAACGATCGTCATGAATATTATGTATATATTTTCATGTTTCGCCCATACTGCTGGAGGGTGCTATCTTTACGATTTTTGGAGCCGGTGGTCCAAGGTTAGTTGGGCTCCTCTGCTACACTAAAGATGTCCAAAATAATAGCAAAGTCTAGTGATATCACGATTTAATCGATCATATGATATCTTTCTGTTTTTTTTTTTTTTTTTGCAAGAAATGAATATCATTTCTTGCAGAAATGATATTCATTAATCGATAATTTGAATGTCGAAGCACGCTAAAAAGAAAATGAAAGAGTAGAATGGCAAGTTTTTGGAGAGAGTAAAAAATGGAATATTAATTTGCAGATATAGACAACAACTTTCTGTAATATCATCCAGAGGTTACTATTTCCCTTTCATGACATGAGTAATAGTTTTCATTTAATCACTACAAGACTCGAAGAGTTTGATAATATTATCAGTAAATTTACTGACTTTATTATAATTGCACTTACCATGTATCAACTCTACTAGAATTTCTGTTTAAAATACAGCTGTGTGTGTGTGTGTGTGTGTGTGTGTGTGTGTGTGTGTGTGTGTGTGTGTGTGTGTGTGTGTGTGTGTGTCTAAGTAAATACACCGTATGTACATTCACCTCTCCATTTCCTCCCTAATCATTGCTTAAATTTTCATTTCTTACAGTTGTCAATAACCGGTTTACCTGAGGCTAACTAATACAGTGCTCAATTCACATTGAACGGGTGTCTGCATCTGTGAGGCGAGTATGGAATGACCCTACGTCTTGATTTGACCGATGTCGTTCCGTAATATCTTGAATATAATTTTAACATTTTCTTGAATCTACTGTAGGCAGGTTCATAGCACTTCCTCTTCATAATGACATGGATCTTCCAAATATTTCTTTTCCACACAGTAAAACCACGCAGTCTGTGTTTTCTTATTTAATAATGCTAAACAGCTTACACGTCCATACTAACGAATTGAATGCCGGAGTTATAGAGGAGGAATTCTATTAAGTGTCTCAGCAAAGCAGTTGCGATAAATGGACGAAAAAAAAAAAAAACTGCGTATAAAGAACAAGCTTATTTTCGACTCATTCTACGATGCGTTTATTTCTCGCGCCTAGTTGGCAGAGCGGATAACGAATTCGCTCTTCAACCAGCAGACTGCGAGTTCGAATTCCGCTATGGACACGGATGCTTGTAATTGTCCATGGGTGGGAAATAAATTTCATCACCCAGTAATGAAACCAACGATACGCTTATTGGAGAAGTGAAGTGGCGTTTCCGCAGTACGTATAAAATAAATAGAAATACAATATGCATGTATATATTAAATCCTCAGCCTACCCAACGCTACTGATGTACTATCGGTTTACAACCTTTCTTGGATGTGAGTCACATTAAAAATTTCCATTTTTTGTATAGCAAGTGATTCAATCTAAACAAACAAACAAAAAAAAGTCACATACTACTTACTTATCCTCTTCGTGCATAATGGTAGATAAGGCTGAGATCCGTTTCTTCCAGATACCTGTCCTGAGCCACCAGTTTTACTTCTCTCCAGCTCTTCCAGACAGCCATTCTTCTTTCCTTTTCATCATTAATTTAAGCCTTCCCCTTTTTTGTTTTCCTTCTGGGATCCATGTCAAAAATATTCTAGGAATCTCTCTGCTGACCATTCTCGGTATGTGTCCAATCTATTTCCATGTGCGTTTTTTTTTCTTTCTTTTTTTTTTAATTTTTATTTCATCGGTAATGCTTTTCTGCGCGGTCAGCTTATATAAGTCATTGTTTGTTATACGTTGGGAAGCCAAAATACTTTTAATATTTTAAGCAGACATTTTGTTTAAAAGTATTAATTTAGCTTCCTGTTTTTGGTGAGCTTCCATGTCTCTTTTAAAGCTTCCATTTAAAATGAATTATTTTCTTCAGTTTTAGTACACCCATATTATTATTATTATTATTATTATTATTATTATTATTATTATTATTATTATTATTATTATTATTATTATTATTATTATTATTATTATTATTATTATTATTATTATTATTATTATTATTATTATTATTATTATTATTATTATTATTATTATTATTATTATTATTATTATTATTATTATTATTATTATTATTATTATTATTATTATTATTATTATTATTATTATTATTATTATTATTATTATTATTATTATTATTATTATTATTATTATTATTATTATTATTATTATTATTATTATTATTATTATTATTATTATTATTATTATTATTATTATTATTATTATTATTATTATTATTATTATTATTATTATTATTATTATTATTATTATTATTATTATTATTATTATTATTATTATTATTATTATTATTATTATTATTATTATTATTATTATTATTATTATTATTATTATTATTATTATTATTATTATTATTATTATTATTATTATTATTATTATTATTATTATTATTATTATTATTATTATTATTATTATTATTATTATTATTATTATTATTATTATTATTATTATTATTATTATTATTATTATTATTATTATTATTATTATTATTATTATTATTATTATTATTATTATTATTATTATTATTATTATTATTATTATTATTATTATTATTATTATTATTATTATTATTATTATTATTATTATTATTATTATTATTATTATTATTATTATTATTATTATTATTATTATTATTATTATTATTATTATTATTATTATTATTATTATTATTATTATTATTATTATTATTATTATTATTATTATTATTATTATTATTATTATTATTATTATTATTATTATTATTATTATTATTATTATTATTATTATTATTATTATTATTATTATTATTATTATTATTATTATTATTATTATTATTATTATTATTATTATTATTATTATTATTATTATTATTATTATTATTATTATTATTATTATTATTATTATTATTATTATTATTATTATTATTATTATTATTATTATTATTATTATTATTATTATTATTATTATTATTATTATTATTATTATTATTATTATTATTATTATTATTATTATTATTATTATTATTATTATTATTATTATTATTATTATTATTATTATTATTATTATTATTATTATTATTATTATTATTATTATTATTATTATTATTATTATTATTATTATTATTATTATTATTATTATTATTATTATTATTATTATTATTATTATTATTATTATTATTATTATTATTATTATTATTATTATTATTATTATTATTATTATTATTATTATTATTATTATTATTATTATTATTATTATTATTATTATTATTATTATTATTATTATTATTATTATTATTATTATTATTATTATTATTATTATTATTATTATTATTATTATTATTATTATTATTATTATTATTATTATTATTATTATTATTATTATTATTATTATTATTATTATTATTATTATTATTATTATTATTATTATTATTGTGATATCTACAAGGACTCATTATGAGAGGGCACTCATCTATTCCGCTGTATCTCACCATCTCTCCTACTACTATTACGTAATTTTCCAGCGCAAAACTCATCGCGAGAGGGCATTCATCTATTCCGCTGCATCTCACCATCTCTCCTACTACTATTAGGTAATTTTCCAGCTCTAAACGCCAAAACCATCAACACCACCAACAACAGTATTTTTGTTTATAAATTGCATGTGTTCTCATGGCCGATTTGCCTGTATATGGGATGAAAAATCCAAGTTTCCGGGAGGGAAAAACCTTGCCATCCCCCACCCTCCCGTATGAAATTAGCTAACTCACCTTCAATTGAAAAAAGCCCATACAAAGATTCCTCTCGTCAATACGAGAATAGAACTGAGGTCTGTTCCAACCGAAGGGCGCAATGTTTCGCTGTTATTCTAATTGCATTATAGAGTGATGAGGACTTATAAACTGCAGGAAAAAATATCAGTTCGTAGAAAACAGATTTGTGGATCAGGTGTAATTATCAATGTTTCTTTGGGATAAACATGAATAAATATTAATAATAATTAATAACTTGTATAGTTTTATTTATTTATATTTTTAGGTAAATGTTGCAACTAATGAGAGTCTAAAGACTAAAAATACACAAAAATGATAACTCCATATTCACACACACTTACAACCACACATATATCTTTAGAAACACAGCCAAAAATAACTTGGGAACCGAGGCGGGGGGGATCCCCCAGCTTTACATAAAAATGAGAAACAGTGTAACTAATTAGCAATATCATAGTTTTTGGTAATTTTGCTCATTTTATCCGGGTTTGGCGACCAAGTAATAACATAATAGTAGATGATGCATGATGAAGATTCAGACCTGGAAGGTCGCCATGGACATCTTGCATACGCAATGAATATATTTCTAAGTTTTATAAATATTTATACCACACAATGTAATTCACTCCGCCCTGTAAGTAATAAATGAGGACCTTACTATACGCAACTATTTACTTTTGTTCTGCAACAGTGGCGGCAGGTGAAAATTTTAAGTGGGGGTGCTTATAAAAAAAAAATAATAAAAAAATAAAAATAAAAAAAAAACTTTTTTTTTCCTAATTAGTAATGAATTTATTAATAAATAAATTTAGATATTAAAAATATTTCATCCTCACCACGAACAAACACCAATAATAAAAGTTTCGTATCAATGGCAATGACAAACCCAAACGAATATCGGCGTTAGATCGCAGTGCATTTGTTTCATGTAACGATAATTGAAAAAATATAATTCTTTTCATATTTTCAACAATGACACTGGTCATAATTCAGCCTTGTATCTATAATAAATAAATAATTATATGTTATTTTAACAAAATAAAATAAGATTTACAAAAAATAGTTCACCACGAACATGCACTTATGAATAAACGTTTCATATCTTTCATATCTCACAGAAATAACGTGCGTAAGCATACTAAAGTTACACTGCCGTTTGAGCAGTGTGGGAATGACGTAACGTGTAATGACAAGTGGAAACGAATATCGATGTTAGATCGCAGTGCATTTGTTTCGTAATCTAAAGCGTTAATCGAACAATTCCGATTATTAACTATTCGATCAATGTCGGAACATAAGCTGTAACCTTTAACATGTTGTATTGCATTTATATAATGTTGTAATCATTGTTATTATTTATAAACACAAACAAATTTTGATTTTTTCATTTTTTCCTTGGGAGTGCTGCAGTGTCGCAGTGCTTATGTACGGGCCGCTACTGTTCTGCAATATGCCACAACGAAAGCGATTAAAATATAAATTAGTTTGTATTTTAATATTAAATTGGTACCCAAGCGGGGGAATAAAGATCGCCAAAACCAGTCAAAAAAGCTAGCATATACCAAAGAGATTCACATGTAGAAAATTAATAATGCTCCTTAACCCCCCCCCCCCCCCCGCTCTCCTCTGTCAACTGCAGAAGTAAGATTTTTTCCAAAACTATACAATAATGAGCATTAAATATAAAATTTAAAAACTGTTATTATTATTAATGGATAAATGCTGCATCTTTTATTTTGATGCGCCTAGTGAATCGCTTAGGCTTGGCCTGGTTGGGATTTACAAGTTTTTTTTTTTTCTTTTGTTGTTATTTTTTGATGAACTCTAGAAAAAATATCAAAACCAAAAAACGACTAAAGAATGTCTGTTTTTGACCGTTGGCTAGTCTCGTACGGAGATACAAGAGTTTTCATCTTGAAAACTTAAGTGAAAGCATTTTTTGCGAAATACATTTTCTTAACTGAGTTTTTGATATTTTTAAATGACTTCCGGTTAGATTTTTGTTATCTTTTTATGGATTTTTGGTATTTCTTGTGAGAGATTTATTTTATGATCACCAGAATTAACGTATTTAATTCTAAAGCTTTCATGGCTGGTGGAGAGAACATACACATAGCGGCCACTGAATTAGAAACTTTTTATTTTACGTATAGCCATGCGACTACCAATACTGATCCTCTTCAATTCCTCCGCACAAATAGGTGAGATATTGATCGGAAACAGCCTTGATTAAATGCTTCAGTTAATTGCTGAAGGTCTTTTTGTCCTTACAAGCCTTCTTGGACGAAGGGGGATCTCGTTCCAGACAGACTGTTTTAGGACCACAGTTACGCCTCTTAGACAAGCAATGGCGGTTATTTTTTCACTGATTAAACACCTGGAATATCTCACCAATCGAGAAACCAGTCAGCTCTGATATTTTCAAAATCGTGACTCCAACCAGACGGGCACCCACAATAAGCCCTTTATCGAATTCCGAAAGATCTTTTGTTTATCCCATTGTGATCAACACTGTTGACGATTATGCAGAACGCAGAGCGTTACTGGTTTGATGGGTGAAGCATATGCTTTTCATATTCCCCTTTGTTTGAGAGGGAAGTTCTTTGAGTAGAGAGTTATTGAGCTTTAAGCTCGCCCTGGAAGGGCAGTAAAATTAGTTGTGTTCAGCTGAGCATGGAATTGACTTAGGTCTTTTGTATTTGTAGAATTCTGCTTCATTGTAGTCTGAAGCTTGCTTGTCTTGGTGAAGAACTTTTCTGCTAGATCATGAAGGAGGGAAGTGATGTAGGAAATATTGACTTCTCTGTGAATCTGGGAGTTTCTAATGAGCCATGGGGCGTCCAGAATCATTCTCAGGCATTTATTCTGTATTCTCTGCAGTTCTTGAATGTTTGTATCCGAGGTGGCTCCATGCAGGAGATGAGTAAGTGATCACTGGACGTATTACCATCCTGTATATGAGTAGTTTGTTCCGAGTATCCAGTTTGCTTCTTCTGTTCATCATGGGGTAGAGTTGCGCGATTACTTTGGATCTTCGAGCTTATGTGTTTTGTATGACTGGTGAATTGGAGTTTTTTGTCTAGCATCACACCGATATATTTGACTTCAGTCTGCAATGGAATCTTGACTCCTAGGAGGTGTATGTCCTCCTTGGTCTGGACCTTCTTTTTGGAGAACAGTATGGCTGAACTCTTCTGGGGGGGGGGTTGTTTGGATCCTCCAGTCCATCAGCCTCTTCTCCAGTATATGAATACTGCTTTGGAGTCTTCTGATAGCCAGTTTGGGGCGGAGAGATCTTGCTAATAAAGCAGTATCATCTATGTATAATGCAGTGATTGTTGAACTTGGGTTTTGAGGGATATCGGCTATGTAGATAGAAAATATTGGGGGGGGGGGCAGAATCCTAGACGCAAAATCCTAGGAGGTTTGCCGCAGTCACACCTGCTAGGATCTTGCGTCTGGTTGATATAGTTTCATTTAGTGTGACCTGCATGCATCTGTCTTTGAGGTGTGCGGCAATTATTTTTACTAGATTAATTGGTATATTGAATTTATTGAGTTTGTAGAGAAGACCCTGATGTCACACCTTATCAAAAGCCTCCTCAGCATCTATAAAGACCGCAGCTGTGTGGATATTCCAGTTGTGACCTTTTGTGATATATTCGACCAGTCGGTGTATTTGTTGTACAGTGCTATGGCTTTTTTTCTGAATCCGAACTGCTCGTTTGGAATAATACCTAATTTATCCGTTGCTGTTTGAAGCCTTGTAAGGATGACTTTTTTCGCAACCTTCCCAAGGCTGGATAGAAGACTGATAGGTCTGTAGCTTTCGGGGAGTTGAGAGTTCCTTCCAATCTTTTTTGATTGGCCTGATATCCGCGGTCTTCCAAGTTATGGGAAAATGTTTGAATCTGAGGATGGCATTGATTATGTTGACTAGATGCGCAATGCCTTTTATGGGGAGTAGTTTGATTATTGTGTTTGTGATTCCATCTGGACCTGGAGCCCTGTTGTTGTTCAAATAGGTTATGATATTTGTAACTTCTGCTGGCGAAGTGGGTGTGATAGGTTCTGAGTTATCCTTTTGTTGTGTTAAGACCTGCTTGACTTGGCAGTGAATCTTGCAGATAAGATTGATGTTCAGATTTCCATAAGAGGGGTTACATTGAGTTTCCAAGCTGTCGATTACCGCTTCTGCTTTTTCTTAATTACTTAATTAAGAAATTTATCTTAATTACTCCCTTCTTGGTCTGAATTGGGGTATGAGTTGCTTTTTAGTGCGGTGGGTTCTCAAGAATTTCCAGATGGAGTTGTCCTCTGGGTTTAGGTTAGTCAGTTTGGTTTCCCAATCTTGGTTTCGATGTTTTTGCAAAGCTTCACGGACTTGTCTATTTAAATTATTCAGAGTTGTTTTATCTTGTGGGGGCTCTTGTATTATGGTACCTCTTTCTGTCTTTGTTTTTTTAATCTGATTAGGTCCATGATTTCCTCGGGGATCCGACTGATCGGGCGAAAGACTGTAGTTTGGGTGACTGACTTTACTGCTTTTTTGATTTGACTGGTTAGGTTGTTTACAGCAAAGTCTATCTCCTCTTTATTATGAATGACAGGGGCTGTGCCGATGTGCTCTGGGAGAATTCTAGAGAGTTTGTCCCAAAGTATAAATGAGTGCAGTGGAGTGAGTTGCTCGTTGTACCGAGCTTAAGCAGGATGGGGTTGTGGTCGGAAGGCAGTTCATTTAGTGTTTCCAGCTGATACTGGTATCTAATGTTTCTGAGGATGACTATGTCAAGTACATCTAAGCTTCCAGCTGGCCTGTGATAGTGGGCTCTGTAGGTCCGGCTATAGAGTTTGGGGTTGAGTAATAGTATAGAATACGACCTTTGTAATTGATTGTGGAGCTGAACCAAGTTGTATGCTTGGTATTAAAGTCTCCAGCCATAATAATGGAGTCAGTAGAGCCGAGAATGGAATCCAAATCAGCTGCCATAAGTGGGATGCCGGATGGGTTGTATGCAACGTAGATTTTGATACCATAGGTATTGTTAGTATGAACTTCAATTCCTGTTATCTCAAGGTTCTTGGTTTGTGAGTTAGTCAGGACGTTGTGGGTTAAATAATTTTTGAAGTATACGGCTGTGCTTCCTCCACTGGGCGGTAAGTCTGTCTATTTTATGCATCGTAAAGCCCAGTAATTTAGGGCTATCAGCTGGCCTAAGGTGGGTTTCGTTAACTGATACTATATCATGATTGTATCTGTGAGTGAACTCTTGCAGTTCAAGGATTTTGTTTATCAGTCCATTAGAACTCCATGCTGTTATCATGAGTGAATTTGGTTTGAGTTTTTTATACATTGTATAGTGCTATCAGTATGGATTGGGTTTCTAGATAGAATCTCTTTCTGGAAGATGGCGAGGAGCTTGCTTTGCTGAATTCCTGGAGCATGGTGGCAAGAGACACAATTAGAACTGATGTTAAGTTGGAGCTTGCTTGCTCATGTGATGAAGGAATCTGAGTTCGAGCCGCCTCTGCATATGTTTTGCTCATGGATGAAGATTGTGTGCCTTCCTGTGCTGCTGAAGGTGAGGTATTTCGAACAGGAAGGCAATCTGCTTGGTTGCTTATGGTGTCATTATGTGGAGGAGCAGCGCCCACTCTTGCTGACCCACTAGTTTTTGATTGGAAAAGGCACCCCATGTACTTTGCAGGGTGAGATCCTCTACAATTGGCGCAACAGGCAGGTGTAATCCTTGGCTTGGTGCAGGAGCTGGTCTGGTGTCCTTCACCACATTTTAGACATCTGTAGGCTGCTCTGCACAAATTTTGGGCATGCCCAAATTTTTGGCGTCTATGGCATTGGCCTGCCAATGCCCTTTTCCTTAGAGGCTCAGTAGTAATTTTGAGTCTGCAGATATCTGTCACTTCGTATATCCTTTTCTGGGTGTTGCCGATTTCTACTAGTATACTAAAGGCATTGGCCTTTTGTCAGATCTCAGCATTCTGCTAACTTTGATTGGGGTAAGTCCTTGACTGATGAGATCGGTAGCGACCTCATCTGTTGGTGATGCCCTCGGAAATCTCTCTTAGGACCACTTATTGACGATTACTGACCAACAATAGCCTTAAGTAGATGCCTAGAACACGTGGTAATGCACGTGATCAAGTATTTTGCATATGCATGCGTAAGTGACGTTTACTATCATCTTGCATAAATGTTTCTAATTTAGTGGCCAGTATCTGCATAATTAAAAAAGTGACATGCAGTCTGGAGGTGAAAGGCTTGCGATATGTTTCCCACAGAACTCAGTCTCCTATCCACAAGAACCTCAGTCTCCTATCCTCGACAGTTCCCCTTTATAACGGTCTACGTGAGTTTCCAAGCACGATCTGTCAGAGCAAGTGGCAGCAGTCAGCTTGCAGAATGCTTCACTGCTGTACCCTAGAATGGGAAAAGGTCTGGGTCCGTATAGTATGTTTAGTATGTTATGCCCTTGAAGGGTGTCACTCGCGCTGCATACAGGTTAAACGGAGGTGCGAAATCAGAAACCCTGCTCGAGATGGCTAAACATGGTAACAGTCATTTCAGGTAGGCAGCAATCAGGTCGGTGTTGTTTCATCGGGCGATGTAGTCATCTACCATTCTAGAGATGTATAGTGGCATTTTCTCCAAATAGGGAAGTCAACATTTACTGCGCCAAAACGGCGGAAGCAATACACCAAGTTAAGCTACTATATATATATATATTCTACCTTCTAATTGTCGCTTCTAAAGGTCCTAAGTTTTCTCCTTCATGTCTGATTTCACCATACTTTTAATATCAATTATAATTTGATTCTGACTCTATACTTGGAAAATGATTTTTATATTTAAACATTATTTTGTGCTGTGTTCATCAAAAAGGAAATGGACTCCGAACTGTAAATAGCATTCACATCATCATCGTGTTCATAACAATATGTATCAAATGAATATATTTCTAAACATTTTCGTTTAACAAATGTTTAACAGCTAGTTATTAATTAATCATCTTAGAAATTATTGTAATTTGTTATTCTAGATCACCTTATGTGATAATTGATACCTTTAATATCTTTTTAATTAACGTTACAAAGAAAATGGAGGATTTATTTTGGCGTAAATAATCATGGAGGTAATACGGAACAGTAAGCTCATAACGGAACAAATTAACTGAATGTATTCGAACATTGCGTTCTAAATGAAAATAATAAATAACGTTGACACTAGCATTAGTTTTTAATTTGTTTCTTTTCTGTTGCAATAAAAGGAATATTAAATAATTAAGTCACTTAGTTTCATTAAAAGAATAAATAAAAATAGACATCTCTGACTTATATTCGACTTACGTCTTTTTCAAAAGGTATTACTGATTTAATGTGATTACTCAATATTGCCTTATAAATAATTTACCTAATTGAAATTCATTAAATAACTTAAAACTAACAAACAATATATATATATATATATATATCCATACCAGTAGTATGTCACACAACATTTTAAACATCTCGTTGCAGCTATTTTCCCACATACTTCACAAGAAAGCGTCTGTCCTTTAGGAAAGGCTAGAAGATCTATACGTTTAGCCATTTTGCAAAATCTTTATAACCATAATTATAAATATATTATCATAGTTAAAGGATGATAATTATGATTATTATTTTATCATCAAACCGTCTTCCAACATCACGCGGCATTGTACAAACAAAAACTCGATATTCACATACGACAGTATATGCAGTGCCACCAGCAAGAATACATCCAAAAATAGATATTGTGCATAATCATAGGGAGATTTTAATTGCTGAGTGATTAAACTATTTGAAAAATTCGTAAATATTCATATAATATAGTCATATCAATAGGAATAAATATTAAAGATAAAAATTTTCACAAACACATTCATACAAATATTCATGCAATAAATGATATAACACAGTCATAAACAGGGATAAATATTATTTTCATAATAGAATACAGAATTAATTACCAGAATTCCTTCATAGACCCCCCCCCGAACGAAAAAAAAAGTCATAACAATAATATACGAGTTATTTTAATTAAGAGTTCACCGACGGCGTGTGAAATGAAATTTCACATTGAAATCTCTATAACAATATATAAAGTATATTGTATTTCGAAGGAAATACTTCATGACAAAAGGTTTTGATTAGATTATATCTTGACTACTATGCACAGATTTGTTCGCCTAGATTTCTAGCAGAGAAGAAAGCTCTGGAAAAGGTATAGGTGTGGATAGCAGAAGATGTATCAGGTTTTTGGATTACTTACTAGGATGACAGGGCGAAGGAATGAAATTTGCAGAGTTTGGTACGTATGCGAGGAGGAGGAGGAGGAGGATGGGTAATTTGATTGGGACATAAATCGTTACTAGGAGCTTACCAGATAGGTATCCAGGATGTTTTTGAAAGTTGAAGGAAGGAAGGGAGATAGAGACAAGAGGTCATTCTTGAAAACTGTATAAAGGTAGGATGCATAAAAGAGTGAGGAGTGACTTGGAGAGTGGTTGTTGAGTGGAATGATTTGTCGAATGAAGTGATGAATGCCCAAACATTGAATCAATTTGAAGATAATATATATATATATATATATATATATATATATATATATATATTATCTCTGTTAGATTGAATCTTACTGATGCGATATGTTGGATTGCATCAATACAGTTCGAATCTTCAGTGAAGATGTTTGTATGGATTTATTTATTTATTTAGCGTATGGCTCACACATGAAAAGTTACATTACACTAATCCTTAATATATATGGACATAGTAATAGACATATGTACAATAAGAAGACATAATACAGTTCATAAAAGAGACACCCAAGAATCAAGAATAGGCTGCAACTGAATGTCTAGGTTGATTATCCAGTCAACTGCACTTGGTGTAGCATGGATGAAGTCTGACAGGTTTCCACTGTATGCATGTGGGACACATTCTGCTATAATATGATTAATTGTCTTACGGAGTGATCCACAGTTGCACCTGGGTGAGGCAATCATGCCCCATTTGTAAAGGTGGTCTGCACATCTGCCGTGGTTGGTGCGGATTCGGTTAAGGGCAGACCAAGTTTTCCGAGATAGGTCAAAACCCGAAGGTATATGTGTTGGGTCCACTAATTCACACTAATTTGTATGGAATTTGGACTTGAGAAATGCGCAACACTCTCCATAGTTCGATGGGAAATAACAAGCAACAAAGGAATGAAATGATGGAAGGAAAATTAAAAACTTGTCACAGCATGAATCCTATAAATACCTAGGAATTTTTCAGTTAGACAACATTTTAAATTCAGAAGTCAAACATAAAACAGTGTCTGGATATCTGAAAATAGTTAGAAAAGCTCTAAAGTCCAAACTGAATGGAGGTAACACTGTAACAGTAATCAACACATGGGCCAGATATCCCTGTAATCAGATGCACAACAGGGAAAACTGATTAAACACAAGCCGATTTGGATGCACTTGATCGTAAAACACGATTCACAATGACAGTGAATTCACGCCTTGCAGTAACGCACTGACATGGATCGGTTATACGTAGTCAGGAAAAGTGGAGGACCTGGTCTTTTATAAGTCAAGAGAAGGGCAGAAGAAGAAAACTGAAAGTTGAATGATTACACCAAGGAAAGCACAGAAAAGATGATAATCCAAGATTACAAAGAAAAAGCAGTGAATGTAGCAAATTCAAAAAAGCAGTACAAGAAAAAAGAAATGACAAAAATATCAGACGATTGGGAAAATAAACACTTAATGGTCTATATGATGATGATGATGATGATGATGATGATGATGATGATGATGATGATGATGATGATGATGATGATGATGATGATAATAATAATAATAATAATAATAATAATAATTCACACAATACCTATCATGCTTCTCCTTAAACTCATTCAGAGACGAAGCACTCACAACACCTCTAGCAACGCATTTCACACATTCACCACAGTCCAAGCAAAAAATCTAGTGCTAACATCCTTAATCATACTCTTACACAATTTCCAGAGTTCCTTCACTGTACAGGAGTCAGACCAAGATAGATATCAATCCTATAACACTTCTTTAATAACTTATATACATCTATCATATCTCCTCTCTCATGCCTATCAGCTAGTTTTTGGAGCCCACAGACCTTCAATCTTTCCTCCTAGGAAACATTCCACAAACCTACAACAATCTTTTTCACTCACCTCTGAATCTTTTCCACCACTTCTTCATCGCGAAGGAATCCAAGTGACCAAATCTGTGCGCAGCAGTCCAGATGTGACCTTATTAATGCCTTATAAAGTGGAACAATAACTTTCCTATCCCCACTTGTCAGTGTGTTCTTCAACAACCATGTAATTTGATTTACTGTTTTGGCCACCTTTACAATGCCCTTTAAACATCAGTTCTCTCTTCACAATCACCCTTATCTCCCCAAATCCCTTGCTTCATCAACTTCTTGCAGTTCAGTTCCATTAATATAGTACACAGCATGCGATCTCATTCTCCCGAAGTGCATCACCTGACACTTACCACGATAAACTGACAACCATTTACTATTTACATATTTAAATCATCCTGCAAAATATTTATATTACCTTCATTTACTATCGCTATTCACAATTTTGCATCATCAGCAACAAGTGGATATTTCCAGTCAAATTATTTCAAATATCATTAATATACAATTAAAAATAGAGAACCAAGTGATGAGCTTTGAGGTACACCACTAGCCGCCACTACCTTCTCCTGGACTCAGCTCCTCCATAAGCCACTCTTTGATATCTGTCCATCACCAGCTTTGGATCCATTCCCATTTGCTCCAATTTATTCAACAGAGTTCCATGTAAATCCTCTCAAATGCCTTTGCAAAATCCAGCAGTATCACCGAGTAAGAATAAGAATTTCCTTTTTCCAACTTTACTGTTACTTTATTATATAAAGTATGTTACTAAGAAAGACTTACCCTTCAAAATGTGAAAGAAGCAACTCGAGACCAAAAAGAGTGTTCGATTTCAGCATTGCATGAGAGGGTCCAGTAAACGATGGGAATATTTGCCCCACCAGTTGGAAACGGTGATTATGTTGTACTTATCTGGGAAATAGTTAAGTGCATGGATGTTCCAATTAAGACAGGTTACATGCTGAGCTACAAAGCCAGAAATTATGAAAATCTCACAAGAATATTATCTTTAGTCATATTGCATCGGTTTCTGAATGTAAACGATATCCTCAATGCATGAGAAGCATTGAAAATCTGCTTAAATAAGGCAGTAACTAAATGTGTCAATAAAGTTTGAAAAGTAAATGGAGTGGAAATGAAATGGATATGCAACCTAATCAAGCAAGAAATCCTTAAGTAGAGATGTTGAAGGCATATCATGAGAATAATTGTAAGAGAAGATGTGAAATATATAAAGCACAGGCCATTGAGTGTTGTAAGTTTAATTGTGAAAAAGAATTTGCTCTACAGGCTAAAGACAACCCAAAAGAATTTTATTCTTATGTTGGAAGTAAAAAATGGATGAATTTTAACTTTACTGAATGTAGAAAGCACCCTTGTGTCCGAAGCAAACGCGATTGTTCTAATAATGAGTGTTCACTTCGCTATCAAATTGGTGTACGTGTGTAACATAGTGCACAGTGCTACCACTACATTGGATAAATAGATACAAATGCAAGGATAAGGAGACTCTAGAGCTGCTGTATAACCTGGATAAGATTTTGAAACTAAAGACAAATGGAAAAATAGTGCAATTGTTTAATGAATGTTCGGCCGAGCTAGCTAGCTAGCTAGGACCTTGACATATTTATGTAATTTGAGTCAGATCAGGAAGATTCTACAAGAATGTATAATAATAATCCGATTTCAAAAGGATGGTACGAAGACAGCTGGTCTATCAATTGACGTATCAGTATCTCGAAAGCGATTGTGAAGATTTTAGAGAAGTTTGTAAGATCTCTCATACAGGAATGGGTTGAAAAGTAAGTTATAGGCTGCAATGAACAGCATGGGTTTACTAATGGTAAGTGAAGTTTGAGCAATTTGCTCGTATTTTATAATAATGTTATGGCTGAGTTGGATAAAGGGTATGGATACACTATGATCTACTCTAAGACTTCGCTAAGGTATTTAATGGGATATCACATGAAAGGCTTTTGCATAAACTGGAGAATATGCAATTACAATATAAAGGGGTGTGTGTGTTCAGAAATGCCCTAAGCGAGGAGAGGAGTTGGGGTGGGGGAAGAACTAGTAATGGTAGAAGATGACTTAAGTACCAGAAATGCAACTTGGATAATTGGATGGCTGACAGACAGGTTTCAGGCAGTGATATATGGGAGGGAGTGTGAATCTGCTGTCAGTTTTTAATATGATCAGTGTATGTCATAGAGATCAGTCCTTTGACCGTATTGTTTAATCTATATATTAATCATATTTATAATGAGCATTAACAGAGTGATTTAAATAGAATGGAAAATGCGGGTATATGATAATGGCTATCATTTCGCTGCTGGTAAGTGTAAAGTTATGAACTTGGGTGTTATTATATATCCAACAGCATTTTATATTGGTGTGGTTATGCTCGAAGTAATTGGATTGAGAGTTGAAGTTCAAATATCACATAGAAAAAAAATACAAATTCAACTCAGAGGAAAAGTGCGATGCTGAAACAAGCATCGATAATGCAGTCATTTTGGCTCCTTAGAAATCATTACAAGACTGTACCCGGACTGCTGTTCGCAGATTTGGTCTCCTAGGTTCCAAAGGGAAAAAGACATGTGCAAAGTGTTACAAAGATTATATCGGGATTGTAGAATGTAGATTATGAAGACAGGTCGCCGACTACTAACTGTGAAAAGGAGAAAGTTGGGCGATATGATATAATTGATATTAGTTGATAAACTTCTAAATATATATTATAGGACATCGTTCATAAAAGTTCCCATCATATGGACGGTGGAGGAGAAAACACGGGGATATCTATGGATGTTAAGTTTGTTCGCGGCTAATAAAGGGATAAGGGCTAGATTTTTCATACAGTTTGCCTGTTGACGTACTGAACGTATCTAGTGAGAATGAGCATAACATGTTATGACAGCTGATGTGGATGATGTGTATTCTCCCTATCGTTATTATTGATGAGTCATTGACTCATGAGTGACACACACACACACACACACACACACACACACACACACACACACACACACACACACACACATACATACACACACACACACATTTATATATATATATATATATATATATATATATATATATATATAATTATAAATGTGTGTGTGTGTGTGTGTGTGTGTGTGTGTGTGTAGAAAGTATTTTACCTTGGGTATAATAAATGTTAAAAATACCAAGTAATTTTAATTACTTGGTATTACTTGGTATTTTAAAATTACTTGGTATTTTTAACATATATATATATATATATCCAAAACAGGGGCGGCTCCTGCACAGGCACTACAGAACTGCAGTACCCCCAATTTTTCTCGATATATAAATTTATTAATTTGTTTATATTTGCTTGTAATGTTTAATTTTATCATCAACAATCCTATACAATTCTCTTATTTTGTATAAAAAACAATAAAAATCCATCTTGTAGCACTTAGGGGGGCGAAGGACGCTAGCAGCAGTGTGTTTACCACAGTGTCATATTGCTACGTGCGCAAGCATATGCACTTCATTGTGAGATACGAGCTATTAGCGTAATGCCGCACTCTCCGTCGCGCAGTTCACTGTTGTTTATATGCAGTTTGTGCCAGTAGTAGAGTGTTCGTAGTGCTTATCGCGTTTTTAATCCGTCTCTTTAAATATTTGGATATTACAATTAATGGATTTAATTATAATGTCCAAAAATTATAAATCCATCCCTTTATTACAATTAAAGGAATGGATTTTATTTTTAAGTACTTTTGAATTATATTAAACTGTATAATTTTACCGATAATAAACAATATTTTTTCATGTTTAATTTTTACCATAATGTTGATATTTTATCCAAACACGTATACACTGTACTTACAGTGTGCATGTATATTTCGAAAGTTGCAGCAAACCCCCCCCCCCCCCCCCATAATTTCAAGCCACGAGCTAGAAATCTTGAAATCCATTGATCCAAGCTATCAGCACAGTATCTATTATAACCCTCTCCTTGAAACCATTTACTGACAAAGCACTCATAACTAACTCATGCAACCCCTTTCGCTCTCAAGTGAAATATTTAGTTCTCATGCCCTTGCTGACCACAATTTTATCCAACTTCCGGGAATGATCTCTGGTTTTGTACATTCTAGCCTAGTTCTGAAATATTTCCTTTGTATTAATCCTATAAAATTCTTTAAGTAACTTAAATGTTTTATCATATCCCCCCCCCCCCTTTCGCCTATCAGCCAACTTTTGTAACTCACAGACCCTCAATCTATCCTTTATTCCTGAAATTTTGCATTTTCGTTATTCGTATCAGGTGTTTCCATTTTTAAATGCTAGCAGAAAAATGATTATATACTGCATTTTGTCATCCACAAATATCGACAGCAGTTTCACATCATTCATTTAGCGCTCAACGCCAAAATTTTCGGAGAAATATTCTAAACCGGAGTACAAGAAATTAATTCTCTCAGATCATGTTACAACATAATTTGAATATCACTACGTTTCCGTTTGTTTTCCATACGAAAATATATCGTTCGGTGTTTTTTTACATATATATTTATATATTTTTATCACGGATACTCTAATCAACGTGCGGAATATGTGCAGCCAGTGTCGTAACTAGCTTTTCATGGGCCCTGTTCAAGGTTTAATTTAGCTCCCCCTTTTTTATTGAAAAAAAAAAAAAAAAGAAAAATCATGATAGAAATAGATAAGTTAATTTTTAAGTTTAACCAAAAACGTTACGGAATCGGCCCCCACCGCGGCAAAATTTGAAAATGAAAATATAATACTGATTATTTTTTGAACCTCATTTCCGGATCTCTTCGTCGAAGGCGCTGTCCCTGTGCACCCGTTGCACCTGCTTAGTTATGGCACTGGGTACAGCAACTAAAAAATATTTAATGTGGCATAGAAAGACGAGGAAGTAACGCAGTACATATTCAAATTCAACTATGCATGTGAAATAGATTAATCATGTTGTTTCCAGAAATTTTGTTCTTATGTTTTTGAATTTAACCTGTGCCTCTTTTTTTCAGTTGTGGCCATTGGTTATAGATTCTGATGCACCATACACAAAGAAAAGGTTGCATTTTTAATGACCAACTTCTCTAGAAGTTGACAAAGAAATTAGTCCAGTTCGGCACTTTAAGAAGTGCCGAACACGTGCAACAACAAACCTTTTTTTTTTTGTGATGCCAATGGTTTCTCTTAACCCGCAAATTCATCCAAAAGCATGCAATATATGATATTTTTTTGTTTGTTTTTTGAAAATTTGAGAGTGCTGAATCTGATAATAGCATCAGATCTATCGGCCACTCTGAATCAGATCATAGAAGTAACCAAGAAGTCTTGTTCTGGATGGTTGTTAAACAAGTGGAATTCTCAGTCAGGTGAGTGTTTATGCGGAATTGCAGAGAAGGTAATTATGACAGTCTTAGGATGGAACTAACGCCTGAGTAGCCTGTGGTAGTGTCGTTTGCACCAATAGCGCTAGGCCACCCATAGAAAACTGTTTTCATTTCAAATCTAATCGCCACTTACAGGAACTCTTCTAACCGTCTCTTTGACTAGTTCCTGAGTTAGTGGATCTCGAACATGGACAAGAGGATTTTTCTCCCAGAAACTCGGGTTTACACTCCGGTAAACTCAATAAAATTGAAGGTAGAACTCTTACTATTTCAGATAAATAATATACTGCGTTAGAGACCACGAGATGGCGACACTTATTCCCGTCTTTTCGCTGGATGCCGTTTATAATTAGTGATAACCTTGGGCTAGCTATCTCTGATTGGCTACCGATGGAGAGTGATTCCTATGTCTCCAAAAAGTTAGGTAGTGATCAGCCTTGCCTATTCTTTATAGTGAATAAAAGGCATTAACGGATTTATTTCATTTTTATAGGAAACAGTTTGGAGCAGTGCCATGGAATAAGAAGCTAATAGAATGAATAGCAGTACTGAATGGAAAGTGGGAAATGGTTGTTTGTGGAAGTTAGTATCAAGCTGCATAATTAGAGTCAGGAGGATAAACCAATTAGGTGTTAAATGAATGAGCAACAATATAAAGTAGAGATAAAGGAAAAGGAGATTAACATGCCCATTGGAAACACAAAGCGCAGGCAAGAAGGGTCTCTGAATAGCAAGGTTAGCGAAATCAGATTATGAAAAAAATCAGCTGCCAAAGGAAAGTAAATTCTAAGGAGTTTTTTCTATATGTGGCGAGTAAGAGGAAGAATAATTTGGTAGGACAGCTTTAAACATTGTCGATGGTTGGAAAGTGACAGTAACAGAAGAAATAGTTGAGTTGCTAAGTGATCACATCGCAAGGGTTTATCATCCTGATGGAGATTTTAAACTTGCCAATGTGAAAGACACTGATGGAAAAATTTAAGTGGATGAACTGCAGGTGTTTAACATATTGAAAAATATGGATGTGAATACAGCAGTGGGATGGGATGGGATGGCATGTTGACACTTGTGCTATGAGATTGTTCAAAAGAACTGATAGTGCGTCTGACGAAGTTGTTTAATCCGCGTCTCTGCTATGGTAAAGTTCCAAGGGAGTGGAAAGAGGCTAAGAAAATTTCTTTACATAGAAGCGGATCTAAGATAGAAGTATTACAGACCATTTGGCATTTCATTAGTGGTTTGAAGATATTTGAAAAGTTGGTTCAAGGTAGAATTCAGGAATGGGTAGATAGGAATTTGACACTCTATGCTGGCCATCACAGCTTTATAAAAGTAAATTACTCACATTTTATAATAATGACAGCAGAATTACCTATGGCAATGGCTACATCATGGCATTGCTGTACTTTGTAAGAGCATTTGCAGAATGCTCTACAGAAAACTATAGCATTAGTTGGAGCAAATAGAAATGGATACGAGACTGGTGGCATCGATGGTGGAGTGGGGATAGGTGACTGGCAGATGCTAGAGAGTAATACATAATGGAATAGAGTCAAAGAGAATGAGGTTAACTAGTGGAATGCATCAAGTTTTTTAATTGATCCACCATGTTCAGTTTGTATATTAATGATATATAGAATGATTTATGGGGACATATTCAGTTCTTTGCTAAGGATGCAAAACTGGGATGAGCAATAGTTGATAGCGATGGTATACATATTTTACAGAATGAATCAGTTCGAGATGAAAAGATTTACATGAAAAATGATGGTAGACTGAGTTGAAGTTCTGAGGGGAACCAGCAAAAGTTTTCAAAACAGCTCAAAAGATTACTTGGATGTTGAAGTTCACCTTGACAAGTACAGATAGATTTTTATCCTTCTTTATAAGGCATTGATTCTGCCGCATTTTACTACTGTGCATCTGAATAATTTGGAAATAGTGGAGAGAATCCAGAGACCAGTGACCAAGCCGACGACAGGCTTGTGGGATTCCCCCTTGAGAATAGGTTGAAGGTTTATGAGTTGTGAATTACAAGGTCTAGTTGACAGGCTACAAAGATAATACATGATAAAAACAGAAAAGATTAAAATAAATGAATATGTTTCAATATATGATGAGTAGTGAGAGAAAGAACTAGGGGGGTTACCCCTCGAAGTTGTGTATGTGTGTGGTTCGTAAAGGTGTTCGAACTGGAATTTTTTTATTTGGAGAATGATTAATGACTGGATTGGTCTGTAAGAGGTAGTTGTGTGTCCTGACAGTGAATGCATTTAAGAGGCATGATAGGTATTGTGTGAATAATGATTAGTGTGAGTCTCCCGCAATGAGTCTTCTGACTCCATTGAAGGCCTGTACAATAATTACTTATTTATTATTATTATTAAATCGCCTTACAACGCATTTTTTATTTATTTTTATTTAAAAAAAAAATAAAATAAAATAAAAAAATAATAATAATAATGGCACTTGCGTCCTCTGCTCGTTGGCCGCTCGAAGTTTGACTTAAGCTCAAGTCTAGTCACCGACTGAAGGAACGTTTTCTAATCCTTTCTTCGACCGGTTCCAGAGTTAGTCAATCTCTTGCACTGGCAAGCGGGTTTTTCCTCCCGGAAACTCGAGTTTTTTATCCCGTAAACTCAAGAAAATCGACCGTAGTACTCACATTGTTTCAGACAGTGACATATCTTGTTAGGGTTAGGTACCAAAAGATGGCAGCATTTGTTTGCCAGCCTCTTCATCAGTGGCTACTATAATTAGTGATAGACATAGGCCAGTCTTTCTGATTGGTTACCGGTGGAGAATTAACTGCCCACTCAGTCTCTCTGAAAGCTAGATAGGGTATAAAGGCCTCGCCTACTTCCTATAAGGGAATAAAAGGCGTTAACTGATTTATTAATTTATAATAATAATAATAATAATAATAATAATAACGAGCTTGTGTAGCTCAGTGGATGTGGCGTTTGCATACCACGGCGCTTGGCCGCACAGGCCGCAAGAGGATGACTTGATTTCGAGTATTTTTCTACGCCTTTTTTCGACCGGTTCCCGATATAGTCGATCTCTGGCACGGGCAAGCGGGTTTTTTCTCCCGGAGACTCGGGTTTTTCGTCCCGTACACTCAAGAAAATCGACCATAGAATCCACATTATTTCAGACATTAAAAAAAACGAGTGTTGGGGTTAGGGACCACGAGATGGCGGCACCTGTAGAGTCGTCTCTCTTCACTGCGTGCCGCTTAATTAGTGATAGCCTTGGGCTAGCTATCTCCGATTGGGTACCAGTGGAGATTGAATTGCCCACTCAGTCTCCAAAAGTTAGATAGGGCTAAATGGCCTCGCTTACTTCCTGTACATATGGGAATAAAAAGGCGTTAGCTGATTTTTGCTGATAATAATAATAATAATCTTCTTCTTCTTCTGCAGCTTCTCCCACTTAAGTGAGGGTCACTGTTTGTAATGAGTCTCCTCCACACCCCTGTCTTGGGCTGTCACCACATCCAAGTTCTTCATCTTCAAGTCCTCTTCTACCAGCTCCCTCCATCTCTTCTTTGGCCGCCCACGCTTCCGCCTTCCTTGCACATCCATCTGCATGACCCTTCTTCCCACATATTCGTCATCCATCCTCATCACATGACCAAACCATCTCAACCTTGCCTCCTATATTTTCGCTCCTAAGTTCGTAACTTTCACTGTTTCCCCTAACATAGTCATTTCTCAGACGATCCTTTCTGGTCACACCACACATCCACCTAAGCATTCTCATCTCTGCTACTTCCATCCTGCTGATGTTATTTTTCCTCAGGGCTACAGTTTCTATAGCATATATCATAGGTGGCCTCACTACTGTCCTATAAATTTTGCCTTTCAGATTGATCGGCACCCTCTTATTGCATAACACTCCAGCCATCTCCCTCCAGTTCCTCCAACCCGCTTGTATCCTGCATCCCACTTCCTTCTCAGCTCTTCCATCTTCTTCCACTGTTGAACCTAAGTATCTAAAGTCTCTCACCTTCCTGATGACATTTCCTTCCAGCTCCAGATCTGTCTCCTGGCCGCCGCTGCCCATTGCGCAACACATATACTCTGTCTTACTTCAGCTCAGTCTCATACCTCTCTCTCTTCCAGTACTTTTCTCCATCTTTCCAGTTTAGTTCCCGCTTCTTCTCTTGAATCTACACACAGCAAGATGTCATCTGCATACAACATTGTCCAAGGCGCATCTTCTCTCATCTCCTCTGTTACCACCTCCATCACAATATTAAACAGAAACGGACTTAATGCTGACCCTTGATGCAAGCCAACTGTTTCTTGAAAACACTCTGTCTGTCCCAAACAGGTTCGAACACTTCTCTTCACATTTCTGTACATTTCCCGCACCAACCTGATATATTTCTCCGGAAACTTCTTCTCCCTCAGACACCTCCAGACTTCTTGCCTTGGCACTCTATCGTATGCTATCTCCAGATCAATAAATACTAGATGTAGCTCCCTTTGTTTCTCTCGATATTTTTCCATCATCTGTCGTAACCCAAAGATAACATCTGTTGTTGATCTACCAGGCATGAAGCCAAATTGTTCCTTTGCAATCTCCACCTCCTTCCTCAATCTACCATCAAGAACCCTTTCTAGGATCTTCATTGTGTGGGACATCAACTTTATTCCTCTGTAATTTTTACAGTCTTGTGCATCCCCTTTACCCTTGTAGATGGGAACAAGAGTACTCTCCCTCCATTCCTCGGGTATATTTTCCTGTTGGCAAACTTTCATGAACAGGTCCCACAGCAGGTCAATTCCCTCTTCCCCCAGTGCCTTCCATGCCTCCACTGGAATTCTGTCGGGGCCCACCGCTTTTCCATTCCTCATCCTCTTGCGCCCGTTTTTTATAGTTTTAAAGCGGTTCTAACTTCTTCTTCTCCGTAGTCCGAAATGAACAATTGGGTCATTCATGGCTGGTAGGTCATACTCTTTGCTAGCCTCCTCCACTCATCTCGGTATCTTGTTCTTGATGTCAGTTGAGAAAGGGAAGAATTTGTCCATTTTTTGATGTTATCAGTCCATTTTAATGGAGGTCGGCCCCTCACCCTAGATCTCGGAATGATTCCTTCTAGTGTTTGCTTTGGAATGCCATTATCCCTCTCCACATGTCCGAATCACTTCATCCGTCTTCTTCTTCTGATGACTGTCAGAATATTTTCCCATTTTCTCCCATCTATTGAATCAATCAGTTTTCGGGCATTTTCATTAGTTTCGTGAGCAGTATAGGGAATTCTCAAAAGTCTTCTGTAAGTTTTCATTTCGAAAGACAGGAGTCTACTCTCATCTTCTTTCAATAAAGTCCAGGCCTCACAACCATACAAGAGGACAGAATTCACCAAGGTGTCAATTAGTCTTAGTCTGGTTGTGATTGCTATTCTGTTATCTCCCCACAATGGTTTTAACTTCTGTAGGGCCATGGTTGCCTTAGCAATTCGGTATTTAATGTCGGATTTTGAACGACCATCTTGACTCAACGTGCTTCCTAGATAAGTGAACTTCTTTGCATTTTCAATTTGCTTATTGCCAATTTGTATCTTTAAGAATTCAATGCCTGGTTTTGAGGTTATCATTGTTTTTGTTTTTTGTAGTTTTATGTATAATCGATATTTTTTTAATGTTCCGAAAACATGGCTGGTTATCTCTTGTAATTCTTCTTCACTTTCTGCCAGAAGATCGATATCGTCAGCAAAATGTAAGTTATTTATTCTCAGTCCGCCAACTACTACTATTCCAGTGTAATATTCATAAAGAGCTTCATCTATGACATATTCCAGAAAACAATTAAAAAGAAGAGGGGATAAGATGCATCCCTGTGTTACCCTCCGTTCTGCCTGGAACGGTTCGCTGCTGTAATTTTTAATTTCAATTCTCATATCAGATGAGAAATACAGAGATTTAATAATCCTAATGATTTTGTTGTCAATACCATAATGTTCTAAAATTTTCCATAATGCCTCGTGCCATATTGAGTCAAAAGCTTTTTGAAGGTCTAAAAAGTTGTGACAGATTATTTTGTTATGTTCTATGTATTTTTTGCCTGGTATGTGTATTGTAAAAATATGGTTAATTGTACTTCTGGACTTCCGGAAACCTGCTTGTTCATCTGATAGTCTGCTTTCTATTTTCTTTTCAATTCTTGCCAGTAGTATTTTTAACAGGATTTTTCTTGGATGACTAATAAGGCTTATTGTTCTATAGTTGCTACATTTATTGCTGTTTCCGTTTTTAGGAATAGGTACAAGGACAGAAGTCCGCCAATCAGAGGGCCAAGTCTCTGTGTTCCATACGTCCTGGAATAAATTTAGCAAAGTGTCTATGATGATATCACCTCCTTTGCGTATCAGTTCCGCAGTGACACCATCACTTTCCTGTGATTTTCCTATTTTTGAGACGCTAACTGCTGCAATAACTTCATTTAATATTGGGTAATCTCCTTCCTCCTAACCTCCTGGCAAAATTCCTTCCAAAATATCATCAGTCAGTTCAGGGTCCTTTTGAAAAAGCTTGGTTGTGTAACATTTCCATCTATCAACTATTTTCTGGTTATCTGTGATAGGAGTTCCATCTTCTTCTATGCTCCAAGTAATTGCGGTAAAAGATTTGGTTAACTTATCGATAATTTGAAAAGCACTTTTAGAATTATTTTTTATTTAAGTCCTCTTCTATATTTTTGCATTCATCACACCCATAAGTTTCTAGCATGTTTGATTTCTTTTTTAATAATTAGTAATATTTTTATATTGTTCTCTATTATCAGCGCTATTAATGTGAGATGTCAAATATCTTCTTTCGTCGCATAGGTCCAAAATATATTTGGTTATCCATGGTTTATTTATTTTCCTTTTGTATCCAAGGATTTCTTCAGCTATCTCCGTTAAATTTTGTGAGAAGTATTTGTTTTTAGATTCAATACTATTATATTTCTTGAAGCTTGTGTCAAAAATGTGTTTTAATTTGTATTTATATAGTATATTTATTTGGGGATCTTTTAATTTTTCTATATTATATCTTTTACGAGTAGATTTTGTAGGTAGGTCTTTCCCTCATTTTCATATTCACAGTTGTGATGACCATGATGGTAAAACACACAACCAACAATTTGGTTGTGTGTTTTACCATCAGGGGTAGTCCATGCCCAGCTTCTGGAAGGTTTATGGGGAAATAGAGTGTTAGTAATGGTAAGTTCATTTTGTGAGGCAAAATTGATCAATTCAAAACCTCTTTTTTCTCTCCCCATAGCCATACGGTCCGACAAATGGGAGATAATTCTTGCCGATGTCTTCCAATTTTGTCATTCCAATCGCCTTGTACAATCAAAAGGTCTTTTCTATTCGCTCTGGTAATTGTTGCATTAAGTTGACCATAAAACTCCTCTACTTCGGAGTCCTCGTGATCTGTGGTAGGGGCATACACCTACATGATGGTGATATTGATGGTTTTTCTCTCAAGTGGACTAGAGCAATTCTGCTATTGATAGGGTTGAATTCCATGACAGAATTTCGTGATGATTTGTGTATCAAAAACCCGACACCTTCTTTTCCACTGCAATCACATCCAGAGTAAAAAAGCAAATGTCCTTCATCTATTGTTAGCTCTCTTGTTTTGGGCCATCGAATTTCACAAAGTCCCATAACAGTCCATTCATATCTTTTTAGTTCGTGCTGTAGTGATTTGAGTTGACCTGATTGTAGCAGAGTCCTAATATTCCAAGTTCCGGTCATTAAATGGTTGCGGAGTCGGAATCTGGATCCAGTTTTTCCATTATTTATGTCAGTGTTAGTGGTAGCGCCAGTCGCTAACTTCTCATTGCCACCCCTGGAGTTGCTACCGAATGGCAACGCAGACCTTGTTGAACCGGGCGACGTCCGAGCCGGCATGGTGTGCTGTGTTAAATCCTTTGCCATGAAGGTCTAATGGGCAGTAAATTAAGACAGTTCTAACTACCGTATTTAATTTGAAAGTATTCCCAAGTAACTCTACTTGTCATGCCTAAAACAGAGATATAAAATTCACCGAAATCGGCTAGAAGAAACCAAATTTTGAAGTGCAGAAAAGTGTACAGAGAGGACTGTGGTTAACAACGAACGAAGAACAAGGACGCAGCTATCTTTACAATCACACTACAGTTGCTCAAGGGAAGAAAGGTGAGTCATGAAGTGCATCAAATGCCTGAAGGATTTATTGCCCGACGGAAATCATATAAGTGTTGCAAACGGTAAAAGACATTAAAATCAGCATTAACGCACTAATTGACAGTCAATACAATTTGATGAAAGAGACATCCGAACTCCATTAAGAACTTAATTCCCTAAAACTACAATACGAACGAATGTTTAAATCAGCAACAACATAAAGATGATCTTGTCATAAATGGTCTTCCTGAAACTGCACCTACAGAAAACCTCAGAGATGTAGTTTTAAAATTAGGCTGCAATTTTAAAATTAGATATCAATTGATTAGGCTACAATTGATATCTCTCTCTACATCTTAACGACATTCAGACCATAAATTGGATTCCTAGGAAGAGCAAAAACAAGGCTTGCCATGACCTGTACGTCATAGTTTGTCTTACAAGCAAGTCCACAAGAGACAATCTCATAAAAGCTAGCAGACAGAAAAAAAACAGTTGCCAAGGACTTGAACTCATTTAAAGGCCATACACCAATCTTCCTATCTGAATATTTAACACCAAACCAGAATCTGTTGTACCAAGAAAGAAAAGCAAAAAGAGAAAAAAATTACAAATTTTTATGGATCAGAGATACAAAGATATTCTTGAGGAAATCACAAACTTCAAAGCCAATACAAATCAAAAGCTCAGAAGATATAGAAAGCCTGCAACGGTGAAAAAAAAGCTCCTAATTAGTTCAAAAAGAAGACCACAACAAAAACGAATTTGAACCATCAAGACAGATGTAATAACACCAGAATATATTGGCAATTCCACTTTGATCAGACCTTTCAGATCATTCATTTGACCTCTCAAATCAGCCTACTTCCAACACAGCAATCAAATCATTAAAAAAATCTAACCAGTGTCATCCTCAGATAAGCTTATTAAAAAGCTTCGAGGATGCAAGCTGTGACATTACATCTCAACCGAGATCAACAGAAAGGGAAAAAAATATCATTGAGTGCTCTAGTTACAGCGCTTAAATACATTAAACTAAAAATTATAAAATATATATAACTTATTGTTATGCTCTAAACGCTATTAAAAATGTAATCTTATTCAATTGCAAACTATAAATTATCTATTATTAACCCATTATACCAAAAAAGAGGAAAATTTGCATGAAATTCAATCTCAAAAAAAAAAAAAAACGGGAATAACATGTTTTTGCAAATGCATAATATGCAATCATAATTTTAATCAGAGGCTGCTCATGCATAGGCACTGCGGAACTGCAACACCCCCAATTTTTCTCGATATATAAATATATTAATTAATTAATTTATATTTGCTTGTAATATTTAATTTTATCATCAACAATCCTATACAATTCTCTTATTTTGTATAAAAAATAATAAAAATCCATCTTGTAGCACCTAGGAGTGCGAAGGACGCTAACAGCAGTGTGCATTTTTGATAATAATGGAGACAACTACTGTGTTTGAATAAAAACTTTAGTTTAATATAACTAAAATCTACATTCGACGTTTCGACCTTTATGTCAAGGTCATCTTCTGGAGCATACAACAATACACAGGATACAAGCTATATTACAATCAAACTGTTTTGTTAAAGACACTGACCAACCGCTACAACAATTGTTGGCCTGACCTCTGGTGAGAAAAAAAAAATTATACATCAACGCTAGAGTCCTATTATTAGTGTTGTCTACTATATACATATATTAACATCATTCCAGCCAGTTGGTATGGAATGGTTTCTAATACTAGCTAAGGATTGCCTAGAGTCCTGACTTATGCTGGATCTTTCATATTAGGTAGGCTGAATGTGTGCCATCCAGATCCTTGGAATTTTCATGCCATCTTTGTTGTTGATATTTGGGTGATTTATCAGGATTTCGCAGGATTCCTTAAATTTCCTTTCGTACCAGGTTTTTGTGCGGTGTAAGGAGCAGGTGCTTTTCCAGTTGATTTGGTGTAAGGTGTTGAGTGCGTGGTCTGTGAGGCCTGCTTCACCATAATGGTTATATTTAATGTGTCTAATGTGTTCTTTCTTGCATATAGGGATTGCCCGTTCTGTTTCACCAATGTATGGTAAGTTACAGGTGCAGCGGATGCAATAGACTCCAAGATGTGCTAATGGGAGGAGAGGATCCTTAGAGGAGTTGAATATGGTTTTAAGTTTAGTGGGTGGTTTAAAGGTGGCATTGAGGTTATAATGTTGTAGGATTCTGTTGATTTTTTCTGATAACCCTTTAATGTATGGGATGTCTATGGTTTTACTGTAATCTAGATTCGTTTTTGTTGTAGTTTTATAGAGTATTTTATTAACAGTATTTTTGTTATAGCCATTATTTATGAATGTGTCACTAATGATTTTTAGTTCTTGTTTCAGGGTGTTAATGACTCCATATTTTTGTGATGGGTGGTGGTATGAATTAGCATGTATGTATTGGCCAGTGTGTGTCGGTTTTCGGTAGACCCTGAAGGATAGACTGCCTGAAGGAAGATGTGTGACTAGTGTGTCTAGGAACGGAAGCGAATTTTGGTTTTCGATTTCGATGGTAAATTGTATGCGTTCATGTTGTTTGTTCAGGTGGCTCAGGAATGTGTTTAGCGTTTGTCGCCCGTGCGGCCAGATCGCGAACACGTCGTCAACGTATCTAAGCCATACTGTCGGTCTTAACGTGGTGGAATCAAGAGCCCTTTGCTCAAAGGTTTCCATGTAGAAGTTAGCAATTTGGGGGGGAGGGGAATAGTGGTGAGCCCATGTCTGTACCTTCTTTTTTTTGTAGGTAGAATTTGTTTTGCCACACAAAGTAACCGGACTTTAGTACGTGGGCAAAGAGGGCCATAATGTTGGGGGAAATTTGTTCTGTAGTAGGAGAATTGTGTCATTGATGGGGACATTAGTGAAAAGGGCAGAAACGTCGAAACTGACTAACAAGTCGTCTTTGTCGAGTGTTATGTTTTTAATTTTGTTTATAAAGTGTGGTGTGTTTTTTATGTAGGAGGGGGAATGACCTACCAACTCCTTGAGTGTTGCCGCTAATTTCTTGGCTAGGTGGTAATTGGGACTGTCTATTCCTTCCACGATTGGTCGAAGGGGCACATTTTGTTTGTGTATTTTCGGAACCCCATATAATCTGGGGGGGGGAAAGGCGGGCGTAGTGGGGTTTGAGTTTATTAACCGTGTCTGGTGGCCAGCTGGCATGCTAGCAGCAGTGTTTACCACAGTGTCATATTGCTACGCGCGCAAGCATATGCACGTCATAGTGAGATGCTAGCTATTAGCGGAATGCGGCGCTGTCCGTCGCTCAGTTCCACTGTTGTTTATATGGAGTTTGCGCCAGTAGAAGAGTGTTCGTAGTGCTTATCGTGTTTACTTCGTCTCTTTAAATATTTGGACATTTCAATTAAAGGATTTAATTGAAATTTAATTAATATACTATTATTATTATCATATGTATGTAATTTTCAGAATTATTAAATTTTGTAATTTCTATAATTTTATAATGTAATTATTATATGTATACAAGGCATAATAAAGTGTTTAAAGTAAAAGAAAAAAACAAATTATTATTATTATATGTATGTATGTATGTATGTAATTTATCTGAGATATAATAAAATGTGAAAAAAAATATTATTGTTATTTTGCATGGCCTATCGCTCTTTCACTAATTTCACTACAAAAAATCACACACGTATCAAAGTATTTCTATACTATTCACATAGGCTATTGAGTAACTGAAAATTAAATACAGTTGGAAAAAGCCCATGCTTTCAAAAAAGAAATCATAACTCAAAATACTTCAGCAATGTTTCTCCTTCCACTGATATACTCTAGCCATCTATTGTTTTAACTTCACATATCCACAGTCCTGTACAGTTTTTGCCCACTCGGAATTGCAATCTCTCGTACAGTTGATATAGCTATTCTATATATATAAAAATATAAGCCGAAATTTGAAACGTTTTAATGTCACGTTTGTTGTCTTACCAGCCCGGAACTCGGGGGGGGGGGGAACGTAGGCGCCAAGGAGGGGGAGGAGCCCCCCCTAGTATGAATATATATTTGTAAGTATGTCACGCACAAATATTTTCATATGAGAAAGTAGCTTCTCTGATGCATTTCATTTCGCTCTTTCTTCATCGCTTGATGCCATTTGATCGAGAGACGGAAAGAGTTTAAGATCCAGTAATATACAGTACATTGTTGAGATCCAAACAGGGGCGCCTGTGCGCAAAAACTTTAGTTGGCTCCCCTATCTCCCCCCCACCCCTCCAATAAAAAAATCACTTTAAAAAAATGTTTTTTAAAAGTATTTCCTCCTCTTTGGCGCCTTTACTATCCTGGCGCCTGTGTGCGTCGCACATATGGCCGGCGCGCCCCTGGATCTAAAGAAAGATTTTTTTTAAATTATAAAGATTATAAAATTATAATCTTTATAATTTTATAATCTTTAATATTAATCTTAATAAATTATAATCTTTATAAGATTATAATTTAAAATTATAAAATTTTAAATTATAATCTTATGCACAGACCATCATTAATTTATATGGATTTCTCGGTATTCAGGTGAAAGTTTGAATACATTGATTGTTAAGTATAATAATTACAAGTATGAATATATATTTGTAGTTAGATAGGGCTAAATGGCCTCGCCTACTCCCCGTATACGGGAATAAATAACAGCGTTAGCTGATTTTTTTTTTTTTTTGATTGAAGTATGTCACGCACAAATATTTTCATATGAGAAAGTAGCCTCTCTGATGCACTTCGTTTCGCTCTTTCTTCATCGCTTGATGCCATTTGATCGAGAGACGGAAAGAGTTTAAGATCCAGTAATATGAAGTACATTGTTGAGATCCAAAGAAAGACATTTTTAAAAAAAAAATTAAAATAACAATCTTATGCACAGCAAGATCAACCATCATTAATTTATAGGGATTTCTCGGTATTCAGGTGAAAGTTTGAATACATTGATTGTTAAGTATAATAATTTCAAAGATGGAAGAAATACAGTGAGAGAGAGCAGTAACATAATACAAATAGCAAAACTAAAATAATAATTAAAAAAAATAACTTGCAGTTCATATTATTTCTGCTGCTCTTATATTGTCCTGAAACTTTTATCTAGAGAAGAAACGAACGCCGCTTTTTTTTTTTTTTTTTTAAATAAAAGGCTCCAAACAGGTTTTGTTCGATCAGTTTGTATCGCTTGTGTAAATGGATTACCTGAAAAGTCTAATAAAACGAACAGAAAGAAGAAATATTTTTTTCTGAATGGAATTCTGATACAAAGCTACCTGTAAGTTTAGGTTTCATTGATTATCCTATCGGGATGCAGAGGAAAGGATGACGTGTGTATAGGTCTCGTGTCATATTGTGAGGTGTAACAATGGCGGTGTCCACGTTGCTCCTAGGAGCAAAAATATTATTAATTTTTAGGTACTGTTTGTACTGCGCTGCAGAAACGTATACCTTTGATAAAGACCTGGGTGTTGCATTTGAATTTAAAGTACATGTAGATGCAGGCAGAGAGGAGTGCTTTTACCAGTTTATCCAACCCGGCTCAACACTGTATGTTGCGTTCCAGGTAGGTGACGTAGAGTGAGCAGGTTGAATAACAGGTGTTTTATTTCTAGAAAATAAGTCGTTCCCTTGTAGACGTTAACGGCATTAGTACCTATATTAAGAATACTTGATAACTGGAGCAGTTCACTTCTAAATTTTGTTTCTATATGTGTCATGTAATGTAGACAAATATTGCAGCAAATTTGCGATGATATCGAACCTTGGTTAGTTGATTTAAAACATTTTAAAAATTGAGAAAACCACAACTTGTTTTCTCGTTAAGCAACATTAGAATTTTTAGTTTAAAACATATTTTGATGTATTTTTTATTTTTCATATCTCAATTTAAAAAATCTTCAGTAGGCTCTTGTATTTGAATACACACACACAATTATTCTTAAAGAATCACTTTAGTGATGTCTGTGAAAATACTGTTCATTATTTTATCCAGTTAAATATGACATTGCAGTACAGAAAACATTAGTGATGTTCATAAATTAATATGAATTTGAATGAAGTAGAACCATTATAACATATTGCTGACTTTTGAAGACAAGTAGCCATAGCACTGAAATAAATAATCATACCCAAAATGTACTCATAAATAAATCTGCCAATGCCTTTTTTTTTTTTTTTCAAAGAGAGAGAGGCTGTTTTTGGCCCCTTTTTTTATCATTTCTTATTTAAAAATAATTTCAAGGAAAGTTTGACTATAAAGCATGAATTAGTTTTTTTAAATTATAATTTTTTTTAAGTGGGATATGGAGAGAACATAGTATATCCAAAAAGGTAGTAGTTTCTGTAGGGTTTTTTTTTTTGTTTACAGATCTGCACAGATGGGCTTATTACATATTTCAATTATGACAAAAAAAGCACAGAAAGCAGGAAATTGGTGTTGAATTTTAGAAAATGATATGGCTATTCAAATTCAAAATTATAAAATTCAAATAATTAAAAAATATTTAATTATTTGAATTTTATGGCTCAAAGACATCAAGGGTCAAACTGCACCAGGAATTCTATAAAGTCAGGCAATCAATACAATATTACATATAGTCATTAGCCTCTATATACAAGTAATCCATTTGTGAAGTTATTTCACATGCAAACTTTGTTTGCTTCCTTTTGACAGACATAACTGACAGATCTAATATATGACTGGGGAAAATATTGGACTTGCTGGTTTGCTGGAAAGAGATAAAATCAAATCTCAAATGTTATTACATTGTACACCAACAAGCATCATATGGATCTAGCCTTTGCTGGAACTATGTAATACAATGGACAAGGTAGTGAAAATAACAAGTTTGATTAAAGGTTGAAATAGGGTGGAAATCATGCCCTTACTCATGAAAAATTCAAAATATTTTTAGATGAATTTTTTGATATGGTGACTTGCTTCTGCACTGTTAAATCTGTTGGTTGAGTGCTGGAAAATGTGTACTGATATTTTTTAAACTTCTGAAAGAACTTTATCTCTTTTTTATTGGAAGAAATAAAATATTGTACTGATCTAACTAAAAGTAATTGATGTCGCTGAGTTTGACTCACTCTGAATCCTGCAAAGAGCTTTTTGATAAAAAAATAATGCTTGCCCAAATTATACATTTTAAAGTATTTGTTTCTCAGCTTGACACTCTTATTAAGAATTTTGATGACAGGTATAAACAGTTTAATGAACTCAAACCAAGCATGTCAATTTCAATATCATTGGATATTGAAAGCCCAAACCTCATTTATCAAATGAGGTTATGTAAACTTCAGTCAGATGAATTTATTGGAGCTGAATTGTTTAAACTTTTTTAACTGAGAAATACCCAGATAAAAGATTTGAGATTAAAAATTATTTTAATTTTTGAAAATACTTATATATGCAAGAGGGCATTTTTTGACATGAAATAAATAATCAAACAGAGAAACAGTATTGAATGTCTCCACTCTTGAACAGTCACTTTGACTTATAGCAACAAGCATCAACATGGACACGCAACAAGCAACAACGGAGTTTTATCATCCACAGTGATTTCAGTAATTTTTTTTTTCAAACTTGAAGTTTCAGGTGTTCTAATATTAATAGTTTTCAGGTGTTCTAATATTAGAAGTTACAAATTAATTAATTAACTAATTTGTATATAGAATGAAAAACCCAAGTTTCAGGGAGAAAAACAAGCTTTACTGTGGAGGTAACAGAGATTTTCTCCACGAAACTGGCCTTCAAAAAAAAAAAAAAAAAAAAAAAAAGTAACAAAGATTCCTGTCATCATGACGAGAATCAAACTTGAATCTTTGGATGGGATGCATCATCTTGTTAATTTTTGAGTTACACTACAGAAGTGCCTATCTTTTTTCTACATATATCTCGTGTATGATTTTTTTTCTTAGTATGATGGATGTTCTTTCTAAGTCATGCTGTTCAAAATGCTCTAAGTTTACATTGACAAATTGGGATGAAAGTGAATAGTACTTATTTGCATACTCTTCCCTTTATTTTCTTTTTATAATGGTGATATCATATAATTACAATCATTACTACCTCTTGTTAGCAGAGGACAAATGAATGACTCCCATTAGCAGAATAAATTGAGGAAAAATTGAGGGAGTGTAAATTGCAGAACAAGGTAACTAGGAAAAGAGTGATATGATTATGACAACAATTTAGAGGAGTTTACTAGATCAGTATCAGAGGGTTTTTTTTGCAAAGGTAGTAGTAGTAATTAGAATAAGAGACATCTCTGGATTGTATCTCATTCTTACTCTTCACAGCCTTACCTACTACACCAGGGGTGTTCAACCCGTCGATAGGAGTGATTTTTGGTCGATCTCTCCTTACTTACAAATTTAATTAAAACTAAAAACATAATATTTTATTTATCATTATTTTTAATTCGCTTTAAGTGTATATTGCTATTGTTTATTTATTTTTCATTAAAATTGTCAAATCAGTAATTTTCTTATAAGTCCGGGTAAATGAATTAATTTGGATCAGTGGAAGTCAAACAGCGAGCTGAGTAAATACGATTATAAGCAAAGTGTGAAAACTCGATTGTTGCTTAAATATTAATTATTCCAAAGCACATTACATCGATTTTTTACTTAGGTTAAGTCCCATGTGAATATTGTAGAAAAATAAACTTTGTTTGTCTCTGTATAGTTTATTAGATGTTTTTGTAAATAACTCTTTTGCAGCTAACTGTGTATACTGCTTTAATAAAATATGTTAGAGTGTTAAAAACAAAGGCAATGTTTTTGTCGCTGAAGCTGTACATGGTGGCATTAGAAAGATTATTATTGAAATCATTTTTGGAAATTATGGAGACAACTACCATGTTTGAATAAAAACTTTAGTTTACTATTACTAAAATTTTACAATTCGACGTTTCGACCTTTATGTCAAGGTCATCTTCTGGAGCGTACAAATATACACAGGAAACAAGCTATACTACAATCATACTGGTTCGTTAAAGACACTGACTAACCGCTACCACAATTGTTGGCCTGACCTCTGGTGGGAAAAAAAAAAATTTTTTTTTTTTTTTTCAGTGAGAAAAAACTCTTTCTCACCGAAGTCAGTGAGAAAGAGTTCAAACAACTTTCCGATGGCCGGCAACTTACAATCAAAAGAAAGCGGAGGAGAACAAAAGGCGTGCCGAACTTGAAACTTAAGATGAAAGACTCATACCAATTCTTTGGGGGGTTGCCAAACTTCATGCGAGGTCTCAGAGGAGGCCTAATAAAAAGGGACTGAAGCAAGCAGAAGGGGTCCCGGTTCCATAATTGCTGTCAGAGAGGAGGCTGCCCGGTCCAGAGTTGTCGTCAGAGAGACTGCTCGGATCCATGTTGCTTGAGAGAGGAGTTTCCCGCTTCCCAGAAAGGAGCTTCTCGGTTCGAGACGTTGCTAGAGAGGTTTCAAATTGCCGAAAGGAAGCGTTCCCAATTGCCGGAGAAAAGTTTCCAGGCCAGGTTAATGTCAGACATTCACCAGTGTGTTGTGTTTTCATTACAATTTGATGAATCAAACGACTTCATTGATATTGCTCAGTTAATGGTATTTATTTTGCATGGTATTTCAAAATTATTCAAGTAAAGAAGAACTTTTGAAAATTATACCATTATTGGGAAGGACTAGGGGAGAAGACATTTTTTTTGGCATTTGATGAATTTGTGAAACAACACAAACTTCCGCTTTTTAAAGTTGTGTCTATTACTACTGATGGTGCTCCTGCAATGATAGGTAATAAATCAGGCTTCATTTCATTATGTAAAAACGATGACAAATATCCAGATTTTTTAACGCACCACTGTATTATTCACCAACAAGTACTGTGTAGTAAAAGATTAAACACAAAAGATGTTTTGGATATTACATTTAAAATTGTAAATTCCGTTCGAGGAAAAGCCCTGTAACGGCGGTTTTTTAAATTACAGGCAGATGATGATAGGGAACTTCTGCTGTACAATAATGTTCGCTGGCTCAACAGGAGTCAGTTTTTTAGAAAGATTTCTTGTATTAATTAAAGATATAAAAATTTTCTTGATGAAAAAGGAGATATTTATTCACAATTGAGTGATAAAAGATGGTTGTTACACTTATCATTTTTAGTAGATTTCTGTATGAAATTAAGCAACTTAAATTTAGAGTTACAAGGCAGAGATAAAAATTTAATTGACGTGTTAAAAACTTTCCAACAATACTTAATTTTATTAAAGAAAAATATAAATGACCACGAATTTAGACATCTCCCATATTTATTAAAATTTTTTGAACAAAATCAAGAAATGCTTCGCTATGGTTTAAAAGAATTTATTAGTGAAATAGAATTAGTTGAGGAAGAAATAAATTCAAGATTTAAAGATTTTAATAAAACTGAAACGATTGTATCTTTTATCAGTAATCCATTTCAAGAAAACTTGAACATCACAGAAATTTCAAATAAAATTAGTGGGCTGTTTGATATAAACCAAGCTGAAGTAGAACTTGAGATAATAAACATTCAGAATAGTTTTAAATAAACAGTGAAGTCATTTGGAAGTATGCACATGAAAAATTCCCAATATTAACTGATATTATGCGAAAAATTCTGTCGTGTTTCGGATCGACATACTTGTCAGAATCCACTTTTTCAAATACGACCGTCATAAAAATTCAATTAAGAAACCAAATTACAAATGATCATTTTGATGATTGTCTGCAATGGGCCACCTCTTCATATCAACTTGACTATGAAAATATTGCGAGGTCCAAACAATGCCAAATTTCACATTCACTTTTTTTTTTTAATCAACCAGCATTTCCTGTAACTTGTGAGTTTGTAATCAATCTGTTGTTTTTTCTAACTTTGGTTTTCCAAAATAGAGAAATAAATGTTTTATTCCTATATATTGGATGTTTTTTTTGTTGTATTAAAATATTTGTTGTATTAAAATAATTAAAAGTGATAAATAAATTTTTCAATACACAAATAAAATTTTTTGTTGTGTATTTTATTTTTAGTTGTTTATTTATGCGTAATCAGATATCAGGTTGGGGATACGTGATCTATATAAGAGAGTAGATTGCCGAATAACTTATTATAGAAAAGTAGCTCGCATATTAAAAAAGGTTGAACACCACTGTACTACACTATAAAGAAATTGTAAGTAGAGACATGAAAGTTGTTCCTTTTTGCATGGAAGTTGGATGATTGGAAGTTGCTACAGCATGTGTCATGAGTACAGGGACGGAGAATAAATTTTAAAATGTGGTTTTGAAAAGTATTGTGGGAAAGTGAATCTATTGCAAACGAGTCTTGACTGCATGGAGTTTTATAATAATAATTGATATATGTAAAAATTGTAGGATTCCTACCCAGTTATGACAGTACAGGTAACCATCGTATAACACGGTACTTATACAACGCTGTTTCAATATAACACGGTCTACAAATTGTAGTAACCCTTGTTAAATGCTATACATATACAACACAGTTTTGATATAAGACGGTCTACAAACTGTAGTAATCCTTTATCTTTTCATATATTTTCAACGCGTGACTTAAAAATCTAATTTTATCTTTGTTAAATTTGCGTATGCCCATATCGCGTATGTAGTTATAAGTAGCAAATTTATATTAGGGGAAATACCTCTTAGCATGCATGTACGTCAGTTGTTTACCGTATAAGGTGTTTATTGTTGAAAATTGTCTTTGTTTTCTGCCAGGAAAGCGCATTAAAAATTATAAGTGTGTTAATCTCAAGCTGAGCACTTTATTTTTTGGTGAGTAGCATACAACGTGTAATGCTTTTTTTTACCTAAAAAAAATATTTTTATAGTAATGGTCATTTAGAGCGCTTTTGCGATATGGTTGAAAATGAAATTAGTGAATTAATTGATGGAGAAATAGATTTAAATGAGGAGAAACAGGTACAATTAATAGATGACATCGAATCAAAGGGTGGGGAATGTTCTGCTGAAGATTCTAATTGTGATGAATCCGTTAAAGAATTCAGTTTAAAGAAATTAGCTGAATTTAAAGAAGATTGGACTTGGCAAGAAAATTATTTTATGGGTAATGATCTTCCAATGGAGCGTTCTGGAAAATTCATTAGACAATTGAATATTTGTTTAGCTCCGTATTATGAACTTAATAAAAAATTGCAGTATCGTGGTAAGCAAGGTCTTATTACTGACTTTTTGATAACTAAGCCAACCGAAGTATGCAATGAGAATTATACAAATGATGTCCAAGAGATTTCAAGTGATGACAGCATCCGGCCATTCATAAATAAAGAACATCTACGAAATGTTAGTTTTGAAGAGAGTGATGACGATTAAAATATACACTTTATTTTATTTTGCCAAACATTTATGTATTATGTGCAATGAAGTTTACATACAATTTATAATTTTTTATAATTTTATACTATGTATTTGTTTCATAGTTTATTTGTTTTTTTAACTTACATGAATTACCTGAATTAAATAAAAATATTTTTTGTTGGATATGTCATTGTTTATATAATCTTAAAAAAAAAAAAGATTTCGGAACCTAACCCTACTTTTTCTATGATCTGAGTCTCGTATAACGCGATTTATATAACGCTTCATTTTTGTTGAACCTAACGTCCACGTTATACGAGGGTTAACTGTACTGAGTTAAGAAGGAGGGTGATGATAGCAAATGATTTCATGCGCAGGCTGTGTAGAAGAAATGGTTGTGAATTTTTAGATGTGTGCAGTGTGTTTGATGGCATATAAGAAGGATAGCCTGCACTTGAATTCATTTGGCATCAGATCAGGAGCCTGGAGAAATTATTTCTTGGTATGAGACCTAATGCAGAGAATCAGGGAAACTAGATTATCAAGGGAGGAATGGAAACAGTGTGTGTGAAAGTTCAGCTATAGTATGCAAACGTGATAAATATATGAATGTCTTTGAACATGGTTATGTATGTGACAAAGGGGTGGAAAAATATGCTTTGGGTTCAGACTTTTTAAGTATGTCTGGGGATGAAAAAGAGAAAATTCTAGAACAAGACCAAACAGTTCTGTGATATCTGGAGGGAATTTGTTCTGTAAAAGAAGAATTGTTTCATTGATTGTGACATTCATAAAGAGGGCAGAGACAAAACTGACTAATAAATCATTGAGATTGAAAAACAGAACACAATTCCGATAAAAAGCCAAACGGCTATTTTTTCTGGCAAAGTTAATTAAATTAAGGGGATAAAATTCCCTTATTATTTTACAGCCAGTATGCGAAACTCTGAGATGGAAAACTACAATTTAAGAGTTTCATGCCGAAGAACTATCGGTGAATCCAAGCGTAAGTGAACACCTGGTAGTACAACACCAAGACAACTCAAAGCAAAGGTGGAGCAAGATCCCTCACTATCCTTGATATTTTCTCATAATGTAAAACACAGCTCCTAGGAGATGTAATACTGCCTTACATTATGAGGAGAGGTCACTACCCAGATCAGTTTCAACCTTTTTTGAGGTCTCATCAGTGAGTAGGTAGACCTGGATGATATCAAAAGTTTCCGTTTCTAGATACACTTGTCAAATGTCTTCCTTCTGGCAGTCTTTCCTTCACTGTTTACTTGCCACCACCTAACACAAAAACTAGGTGTCATTAATACTCCAAAAAGCAGGGCTTTGAAGATCTGCTCCAATGAACATGCGCTGAAAGACGAATTTAAAGTTATCAGCAACACTTTTCTAAAAAATGGTTACAGCCAAAACTATTAACAAAATTATCTACAAGACCTCAATAAAAAAACAAAGATAAACCAGACTACAATAAAATTATAACCATTCCCTAGATTAAAGGGACATTAGATAAAATAAACAGAATGCTACAAAATACAACCTCAAAGCCACCTTTAAACCTCCTGCAAAATTAAAAAAGCTTGCTCAACTCATCCAAAGGCCCACTCCCTCTGCTGTCCCACCCTGGAGTATACCATATTTTTTACACCTGTAATATACCATATATAGGGGAAACAGGACACACAATTCCTATCAGACAAAAGCAATATAAACAACACATTAAATATAATAACTATGGTGAAGCTGGCCTTTCTGATCATGCCCTGAACACTTTACATAGAATTGACAGGAAAAGCACCAACTGTTTACATCACACCAAAACATGGTATGAACGCAAATTTAAGGAAGCCTGTGAGATTCTTATCAACCACCCCAATCTGAACAATAATGATGGTCTAAAAATCCCAAGCATATGGAAGGCACATATTCTGCCCATGGAACCTTTCTCTCTAAGAGTTAACTATAAACAGGACTGTAGATAATCTAAAATAACAATTGTAACGTTAAAAATAGGACATCATTGTTACTGAAAAAAGACTATCTTTAAGAAAGAATGTTTTTCTCATGTTATCTTAAATAGAATTTAGTTTTGATGTAGTTTCTAAATAATTAATTTGTAATTTTTATCTTTTTAATTTTTTTTATTTTAATTTAATTTAATTTTTATTTATTTTTTTTTCACTAGAGGTCACGCCAGTAGAATAACCGGTGATCAAATCATTGTTTCTTTAGCTTACCGTGTGTAATGTAACTCAGCTTTTCCTTGTATATTTGTATATACTCCAGTTGATGATCTTAATGTGAAGTTCGAAACGTCGGGAAATTAAAAGAGTTATTTATAACATGGTTGTAAAGTCCATAATTTCTAAAACGAAGGCTGATCATCATGCAACACTAAAAGAAAGGAAGAAAAAAGAAAAGACTATATGATTATATTGGGAGACTGGAATGGAGTTGTGGGAGAAGAAGAGAATGGGAGTGTAGTAGGAAGATACGGACTAGGTAATAGAAATGAGAGAGGTGAAAGGTTAGTGGAATTCTGTAAAGAAAATAAGCTAATAATTATGAATACTTGGTTTAAAAAATCCAAGAGAAGACTATACACTTGGAAAAAAACCAGGAAATATGGAAAGGTATGAAATTAATTACATTATAATAAAGCAATGATACAAAGAATAGTGTAAAAAATGCATGCACATATCCTGGAGCTGATATTTTCTCTGACCACAACCTACTATTCATAGAAATAAATGTGAACTAAAGAAAATAAAAGAAGCTATGAAAAGGAAAAAATTGAACTTAGAGAAATTAAAAAACACCAAGGAATTTGGAAATAGATTGGAGAAAGAATTAGAGGAAACAAGTTTTGTCAGAACTGGAGATCCAGAAAAGAAATGGGAACAAGTTAAAGAGAAAATAAAGAAGATTGCAGAAGAAGAAATTGGATATGTAAGAGCTAAAAGAATAAAAAAAACCTTGGATAACTAATGAGATGATTTCTCTAATGGATGAAAGAAGAAAATGGAAAAATAAAGACACCCCGGAATGGAAAATACGATATAGAACCCTGAATGACAAATTGAGAAGGGAAGTAGAGAAGATTGGCTTAAAAAACAATGTGAAGAAATGGGAAATTATGAGAGAGTGGAAAGGTATGATCTTTTGTATGAAAAAGCAAGAAGCATGAATCACAAGAGAAATGGAATTCGAGCTAGAGGCATAGACGATAAGAATGGAGAAATCATAACTGAAGAAGATAAAATCCTAATGAGATGGAAGGAATACATTGAAGATCTATATGACAAGGAAAATAGACCAAATGAGTTGCCATTAGAAGATATAAAGAAGGTAAATGAAGATGATCTAAGCCCAGACATTTTGAAGACAGAAGTAGAAATGCCATTAATGAACTAAAATGTGGAAAGGCAGAAGGAATAGATGAAATACCTGCAGAATTCCTGAAACAACTTCAGAAGAAAGGAACTGAAGAAATAACCAAAATAATAAATTTAATTTATAACAAAGGAGAATTACCAAAAGATTTTATGACCTTAATATTTATACCTATACCAAAGAAAAGCAATGCAGTGAACTGTAAGGAATTTAGATCAATAAGCCTCATTTCCCATGCATCAAAAATATTTACGAGAATCTTAATACGAAGAATTGCATCTAAAGTGGAAAAATTTCTCGGAGAAGATCAGCTTGGTTTCAGGAAGGGTGAGAGAACAAGAGATGCAATTGGATTGTTAAGAATAGTAAGTGAAATAAGTCTGGAAGTGAATAAAGAAGTTAATATCTGTTATGTAGATTTTGAAAAAGCTTTTGACTTTGTAAAATGGGATAAGATGGTGGAAGTAATGGAAGAGATTGGTATAGATTGGAAAGACAGGAGGCTAATTATTTCACTATATATGGGACAAACTGCCATGGTGAGAGACATATTTGGTAAAACAGAAACAGGTATCATTGGACGAGGCTGTTCTCTGTCACCAATTTTGTTTAACATGTATTTCAAAGCAATGTTAAAAGAAGCATTGGAGAATTCGGAAGAAGGAATAAAGATTGGAGGTAGACAAATATTTGCAATAAGATATGCAGATGAGAAGGCATTATTATCAAATACTGAAACAGGATTACAACATCTGTTGAACAGATTACTGGAATCCTGTATCAATTATGGAATGAAAATTAACTTAAGAAAAACAAAGGTAATGAAAATAGCAAGAAAAGAGGCAAATATGGATATCAGAATAAATGGGGAAAAATTGAATTAAGTAAAGACACTTAAATATTTAGGACGTGTGATTAGCAGTGATGGAAGATGTAAAAGTGACATAAAAGCAAGGATAGCGATGGGAAGAGATGCCTTTAATAGAAAATGGAATTTATTCAGAAGTAAAATGGATAGAAACCTAAAGAAAAGACTAATAAAATGTTGTGTGGAGTGTTGCCCTCTATGCAGCTGAAACTTGGACATTGAAGAAAGAAGAAATTAAGATTTTGGAAAGCTTTGAGATGTGGATTTGGAGAAGGATGAAAAAAATCAAATGGACAAATAAAATAACTAATGAAGAGGTCTTAAAAAGAGTACAAGAAGAAGAAGTGTCTGTTAAGGAGGATAAAAAGAAGAAAGGGAAACTGGATTGGACATATTCTGAGAGGGAATGGAATCATCAGAGATGACATCGAAGAAAAAATAGACGGAAAAATACTCAGAGGAAGAGTAAGGAAAACTAGATGAGATGCTGAATGGATACAAGTACACAACCTTGAAAGAGAAGGCTCAGAAGAGAAGGGGAGCAAAGTTTTTGCTACTAAGAGAAGAACCTGCTCAATTGCAGAATACTCAAGAAGAAGTGAAATGGATGTGCAACCTTATTAAGCAAGAGATCCACAAGAACAAGACAATGTGGAAAGAATATCATGAGAATGAGAGAGAGAGAGAGAGAGAGAGAGAGAGGGGAGTTATGAAATATATAAAGCTCAGGCCAGAAAAGTAATAAGTATTGTGTGGAAAGCTAAATCGAAGTATGAAAAGAAATTGGCCATGAAACTTAACAATCTAAAAGAATTTTATCGTTATGCTGCAAGCAAAAGAATGAATGAATGTGAAAGAATAACTTTATTGAATGCAGTTGGTACTTGAGTGTCAGAAGCTATAGTCTGACCACATAAGCGAGAGCTGTCGTTGGCAGACTGCCAAGAAGAGTCAATTCATGTTGAAGGAGAGAAAGAAATAAGGCGATGTACGAATTGTTCACCAACACACGAAATCACTTGCTTTATACGTAACATTTTCCAACTGTTATACAAGCAAAATAGTTACCACTTTAAAAACTACAATGATCATAAAGGAGAAGTTAATTTTCTGACGTGTATTAATAAACATTCATCCTACAATACCAATTGATTACCCTGTTATCGGAATGGATTCTCCTTCTTTTGACGTGCACAGAAGTGTCGAAAGGTCTCGTATCTGTCGGCATACTATAATGAGATTGTTCAGTTAATGAGTGCTCACTTTGCTAAGATATATCAACCAGGTGTATGTAACATGGTGCACAGTGCTACTGCTACAATGGATGAAGAGTTAGAGGTTAAAGAACTGTTGTATAACTTGGATAAGAATTTGTCTATAGGGACAGATGGAATATCAGCCCATCTGCTAAAGGAATGTTCAGCCAGATTAACTAGGCCTTTCACAAGTTTGTTTAAATTGAGTCTCAGCTCAGAAATAATATCACAGGAATGGAAGGATTGTATGATAGTTCCATTGTACAAGAGTGGTGCAAAAACTGGTGTGTCTAAATATCGATATATCATTATATCATTAACTATATTAGTATCTGTGGTGTGGTAGTGAAGATTTTAGAGAAGTTGGTAAGAACCCGCATACAGAAATGGGTAGACAAACATGCTATACTCTGCAAGGAATAACATGTGTTTACTAAAGGAAGGTCATGTTTTAGCAATTTGCTCATATTTTATAACAATGTTACAGCTGAGTAGGATAAAGGGAATGGATACACTATGATAATGTTAGATTTTTCTAAGGCATTTGATAGGATACCACATGAAAGGATGTTGCATAAACTGGAGAATATGGGATTAGAATATAAACTCTTGACTTGGATCAGGAGATGGTTCACAGACAGATATCAAAAATTGGTATACAGTGGGTGTGAATCTGCCAGATTTAAGGTGACCAGTGGTGTACCTCAGGGTTCGGTCCTTGGGCCATTATTGTTCAATCTATACATTAATGACATCAGGCAGGGTCTGACTTCAGATGTGCAATTGTTTGTTGATGATGCAAAGATGGCCAGAGCAATCAGAGATGTTACTGATATTCAGCACTTACAAAATGATTTGAATAGGCTGGAAATTTGGGCAAATGAAAATGGCTGTTAGTTTAATGTTAGTAAGTGTAAAGTTATGCACTTTGGCATGATTAGAGGTCCATTGGCATATTATATTAGTGGAGTTATGCTACAAGAAACTGAGGAGGCAAGGAATCTTGGCATATTGGTGGATTGGAATTTGAAGTTCAAAGGTCACATAGCAAAAGTTGCAAATACAACTCAGAGAATAATTGCGATGTTGAAGCGAACTTTTATATAAGGACAAGGAAGTCATTTTATCTCTTTATAAGGCTTTGATAAGACCACACCTGGATCATTGTGCGCAGATTTGGTCTCCTGGATTCGAAGAGGATAAGAAGATATGCAAAGGGTGCAAAGAAGAGTTACAAAGATTATATTTATTTATAAAGAGTTAAATGATTTAGATTATGAGGTCAGATTGTGAGTATGTGGATTGCAGATTTTGGTTAACAGGAGAAAGAGGGGTGATATGATAGAGGTCAATAAACTTTTGAATGGGCACTATAGGATATCATCTGATGAAAATTTTCATTATATGGAATGTGGGGAGAGAACACAGGCATCAGTGAAAGTTAAGTTTGTTCACAGTCAAGAAAGGGGTAAGAGCTAAGTTTTTCTCCCAGAGAGTAGTGAGAGTGGAATTGTTTGCCTTTAGGGGTAGTGATGCATCTAGTGTGAATGAATTTAAGGGAAGGTATTACAGCTGGTTTGGGTGATTTATAGCCTCTTTTGATGAGTCTTTGACTCCATGGAGATCTCAGATAATAATAATAATAATGTTCATTGTACTTTGATCCTGGAACTAAATAGCTAACCTACTATGCTTGTAATATAATGGTGGCACCCTCACACTTTCTTGTGTGGTGATTCTGACTTGCATGATGCCATGGGTGTACCAGTTTAATTCTTTGATGTATAATCATCTTGTCATTAATTTTCAGGATTTCACTTTTCTTTCATAGCCAGTAAAAGAACTGTAATCATACTTTTATAAATTAATGGTATGACATTTTGAACAAGCACCATGGTCTGTTGATAAATTTGTGTTTGTGGGTTTTAAATATTTTATTTCATTCTTGTCTCTTTGATTTCCATGATTTATGATAATAATAAATAATATTATTACTTGGCCACCTCCATGTAGTCCAGAGACTTTTCACAAGAGGTCAACATTAGTCATTATTTCACTGATATTCTCTTCCAACTCTGGAAAGAATTGTTGTGAGCAACTTTTTTCAGTGGGTGAGTTGGAGGAGAATATCACTGAAAATTTTAGCATTCTCCAAACAAACAAAAAAAAATCTATCTAGTCTTCGGATCCTTGCCAACTATACTCTTTACACAATTTTCAGGGGCAACCCCTTGTTTTCTACCTTCTTGCGATGTATTGAAAAATATTTTCTGTATTAATCTTTTAAAACTTCTTCAGTAACTTATGTTTCTATCGTATCCTTTCTTATATCTCTGCAAACCTTCAACCTGTCCTCATAGGGAGGATTTCATGCCTTCACTATCATGGTCACTTGCCTCTTGTCTGCACCACTTCCTCCTTTCCAAGGAATCTAGGTGACAGATGTGTGTGCATAATCTGGATATAGCCATATCATTGTCTTATAAAGAGGGGTAATAATCTCTCCATCTCTGCTTGTTGGTGTGGACTTTTATCCAGGTAGAGCCAACAAATTGTTTTGGCCAATTTTGCAGTATGCCCTCTAAACTTTTAATCCCGTCCACAATCATTCCTAGTTCTGTCGCTCAAGTCACACAGCTTGTAATCTTTTCATTCCCAAACTGCACAACCTATGCTTTACTTTGATATGGAAACCATTATCCTTTGTCCCATACTGTCATTCTGTTTAAATCATCCTCCATCTCTCCATCATGTTTAATAACTATTTCTCTACTTACGTTTGCATTAACAGGAAAAACTGGATACTTCCCATCAAATCATTTCCTATATAATTGATTAGAAATTAAATAGCATCAGCAAAGATACAGGGCTCTTGTGGCACAGCACTGGTCAACTGGCTTCTCTTGGATTCTTTGCTGCCATGTACTACTCAGTGTCTCTCAGCCATATTCTTATCCATGTCACCAGTTTCATCCATCTCTATTTGATTCAGTTTATGTCATAGAGTTCCATGTGGTATCCATTTGTATTCCTTTTGTCAAAATCCCACAGTATCGGCATGTCTTTATCAAATTCAGATGCCACTTAAGGCAAGGTCTACCTTTCACAAAACTATGTTCCTCCCTCATAGACTGTAACTTCTGTACCTTAACTACCAACCTCTTTTGCGATTGTTATAATTTGGTCCTGTCTCAGAGCATCCTTCATGCAGTGGAACCATTTTGGCTTCTTTCTGCTACCTTGGGACCTCACCAGAGCTGAAACTTAAACAGCTCTTCTACTTCTGTTCATACATCAGTCCTTGTTATGTCTGACATTGCACTATCTCCACCTGCATGGTACACATGTTCTCCAAGTCATAATTATGACTATTTTGTGGCATATTTCCCCTCAGTATCCTTGAATGTTTACTGGGGAGAAGAGAGGGAGTTTACTACTTTTGGATTGTTTGAAAGTTTGTGCTCTGTGCAAACCTACAAGCTTCCTTATAATTTTGATAAATAGGATAGGTAATCCATCTCCATAGTCTGTTATGTCTTCACTTGATGTGTTCTCTTGCCATTTAATTGTTTTGCAGTGGTGTGTGTAGGGGATGAGGTGGAAATTAAACTTTCTTACTTCTGAGACTGTCTAACTACCTTTCAGTTGAAATTCTTTTCCAAAAAAATGTCATCACAACAGACTCTACCCAAGCACTTCAAATGTTTGATGTTATTCTCAAAGTAATTATTTTAAATTTCTAAAATTTTCAAATGTATATTATAACTGTAATTTATCATTCTTTAAGGTAATGCGAGGTGGAGATGGCCAAGCAGGTTTTGCAGTACGACATCCAAATGGATTATTTGTATTGCCATATCAGTGGAGGCCGAGTGCTGAATATGAGGAGCAGGTAGCACAGCCAGGTGGTAAGTTGCTTTTAGTACTCAATATCTATTTAGTAATTTCTGAATAAACAAAGTGTAATGTTCTGATTACTCAGCAACAAATATGATAATGTCAAACTGCTAATGTAAAGTTTTCAGAATATAAAAAATATCTTCACTCTGCCTCTTAAGTATTTTATGACATTAAATACTAGAAAATTAAGTGCAGAGGAGGAACCTATTGATGTTCAGCTGTAGGTTTAAATCTTGAGGAATTAAATGACAATGGATGTTACAGAGAACAGAAATAGTAGAGATGAAAAGAGGAATAGTTGGTGAGGTAGATTTGGGGAGGAAGGGGAAATTGCAAGAGTTTTGAAGACTATATAGTGTATTGATGCTGTTATAGGATAAATATAAGTAAGGAAGTAGTTTTACCACTGTTAGGCTTGATCAAACTACACTTAAAATGCTGTGAAATTTTAGTTTCTTTTGAGGAAACTGGGTCCAGAAATAAACGACTAAAACAATATTGGAAACTGCAAAATATTCGGATGTGAGAGGAGATTGGGAAAATAAATTGAGAGCTTAGTGAATACACTGCTTGGAAAGAAGTCAATGGACATCCCCACAAGCAAAGTGCATCATGCCATGTAACAAATCGTGTGTGTAGCCAACATAAATTGGACGAATATGATGCCCCAAAGTCAGTGCAACTGTATCTGTGTGAAATAGCTGTGAGTAGGGAACTGACAGAGTTTGAATGAGGTATTGTGATAGGATGCCATGTTGCAGACCTATCTGTTTGGCAAATTGTTGACAAATCGGACCATCCCAGGTTAACGATCAGTGATACCATACTTGAGATGAAGGTGCAGGGAATCAACTGCAGGTGCCACCAGCAATACTCACCGAGCATGACACAGGGTTTGATGAATGATAAGATGTAAAAACTACTGGTTGTCGACTGACATGTTGAAAGTAGAATTCCAGACATTGATTGAATAATGAATCTGCACAAAAATATTCAGGCTCACAACTTGGGTTTCCATGGTAGAACTGCAATATGCAAGTCTCACATTATCCAAACCAACATTCAGCATCATCTTCAGTGGCGCAAAGACATGTACAGTGGGACATGGAAACTTGGAAAGCTGTATTATAGAGTGACGAATCATGCTACATCCTCTACCGAGCAGATGGACAGGTATGGGTGTGGTGCATGCCTGGTGAATATCTTGCCAGAATGTGTAATACCAACTATAAAATTCGGAGGTGGTGGTGTGATTGTGTGGTCCTGTTTTTCCTGGTTTGGTCTCAGACCTATGTTTGTGATGTCACAAACATTGAACTTTGAGAGGTATCTGAACGTTTTGGGCAATGCAATGCTTCTACTTTGTGGCATTTCTATGGTACTGGCCATTGTCTCATTCAGCAAGATAGTGCACCTTGTCATAAGGCTGCTGCTGTTACTGCAGGGTTTGTGAACACGAACATCACCACACTTGACTGGCCTCCACAGAGTCCTGAACTCAACCCTAGTGAACATCTGTGTGATGAACTGGAGCATTGGGTGAGGTCAAAGGACATCAATCCCACAACAGTCCAGGATCTCATTACATGCCTACAAATGGTCTAAAACTCTCATTGATTGCTATTGTACATAACACTTGTGGAAAGTATGCCCCTTGGGATTGCTGCAGTCATCACAATGAAATGAGGTCCTACATCTTATTAAGGTTGACACCATGGTTGTTTCTTCCTCATGCTGTGCTTTTGTTGACTTCTTTCCAAGCAGTTTATACATAAAGGAGAAAAGATGTATGATTAAGATTTAAGTTAGTGAGGAGATTTCCTAATTATTACAGAGGAAATTATTCCTAGAGTGTATGGGAGAGTAAGAAAGAGAGAGAGGCCATCCTTGGAGATTGTATGAAGTGTATAGTGAGCAAGAAAGTGTGGAGTAGATTCTTAACGGAAAAAGAGAAGTGAATAGGTAGAATTTCTTGCCAGAGGGGTATTGTATTGTGAATTTGAATGAGTATAAGGTACATTACAATAAATTTACTGCTAGTTAAATTAGATCTACAATGAGAAACTACTTCTAAAAAAACAGTATTAATGATATGGATTTTTTTTATTTTAGATTTATCACTACACTATGGAAATCTGGTCATTTTACCTGTCCAAAATCATGACTTGCCTTATCACTTAGCACTAGTTTAAAAAACAAATTAAAAAAATTCCTTGTTAAGCTAAACTATCTAAAAATTTGTGATATTCACCATGAAGGAATTGAGGTAGAACCATGTAACTTCACATTATTCTACATATTCCCCACAGTGTTGTACACTTGTTACAATGTTGCTGCATCATTTGCAATTCTCTGAGAAAAAAAAATCTTTCCCTTGATGCACAAACCAGTCCTCGGGTGCAGATATGACTATCATCTGTGGTGAATTTTGTTACTTTCAAGTGTTTCTTGAAATTTGGAAATAGGAAATAGTCAGATGGAGCTAGATCTGGCAATTAGGGTGGGCAAGGCAGACATTGAAAGCCCAAGTTGCGTATTGTCTGTTGGGTTTCATGAGCAGTATAGCAGTGCTTTCTCCTGCAAAAGCAACAAGCCTCTCCTCAGTTTCCCCCGTGGTGTTTTTCTTTCAATTTCTTCAGAGCTGTTGATTCAATTGCTGTTGTAACAGTTTCACCTTTTTTGAGATACTTGGTAAGGATTACACCATTCACATCCCAAAAGACAATGACAAGAACCTTCCCTGCTGACTTTTGGGTTCATAACTTATTTGGCCATGAACAACCTTTATGTCTCCACTCCATTGACTGCTGTTTGGTCTCTGGGGTCATGTTTCATCAACAGTCACAATATGAGCCAAAAAATTTGCATCTAATTTCTCAAAATGATCCAAAATCCCTTGAGATGACTGCACACCCTCTCTCTCTCTCTCTCTCTCTTCAGGTTGACATTTAAACATTTGGGAACCCAATTCGCTAAGAGCTTCTGCATGTTCAGATGTAGGTGGATAATGACTCCAATTCATTTACCGGATATTCCCTGAGTCTTTATGATGTTTTTGCCTAGTATTCATTTATCATCAAGGATAATGGCATGCACTGCATCGATGTTTTCAGGTGTGATCTTTTTTTTCAGGTGTGATGGAAGGTCTTTCTGACCCGGGGGCATCTGTTGTCTCAGAATGCTCAGTTTTAAACTTGGCCACCCATCTGGCAATTGTTGGGTATGCTGGGGCACAGTCCCCTAAAGTATCACACAAAGTTTGGTTAATCTCATTTGCAGACAGCATGAAAAACTTCATGATGACCTGCACCTCTGTGTCTTTGAATTTCTTCAAAACCTCTGGCATAACTTCAGAGGTTTATATATCTTAAAAGAAAAAGAACAACTTATTACAATTTGATGAAACATGTGGGTTAAAGTGTTTTAAGATATGTTCTTTCTTGTGGTTATATCAGTTGCTTTAATATCATTTTTGTTCTAGGTGTTTATCATTGTAGTTCCTTTAGATGTTTTACAGCATGATTGTTTCTTTCCACTCAACCTCAATACTTTAAACTAATGAGGTTTTAGATTCTTTCAGATGCATTCAGTGTTATAAAATACATGTACACGTAAAAAAAAATTTGAACTCTTTTTATAAGCAATACCAGATAGAAAAGCTTTTGCTTTTCCCTTTGCTAAAGACCTTTTTTTGTATTTTTACTTGCACATTTCTTTTATTCCTTGAATATCAACACAGTTTCCCCCTGTTATTTCATAGATAGTGCTGGTCATTAAAAGTAATGACACATGTTGCATCTTGGTACTATATTTCACAGGATGTGAGAGTAAGTGTATAATATTAAAAAAACAAAAAGTATAGTTCAGTCATATATCTTGACTATATTTAGAAATATCACAAGTACATATTTCTGACTTACTTGGATAAATTCCGTGAGTGAAGTGAAGTTGATAACACAATATTAGCCAACACTATAATGTGAACATCAATAAATACGTTGGTGGGCTAAAAAGTTCTCAGCCTCGAACATAGATGGCAACACTTTCAGCATGATTTTTTTTTCTATCTGTCATAAGCATCCATGTGAAATTGCAAGTCATTCTATCAAGTAGTTTGTTTTATACAGATGTCTGAAACAAAAGTGTTGTCTGTATCCCTTGAAATGGATAAAATTGAATATCGTGCAGTTATAAAATTCCTCGTAAAAGAAGGTTTAACACCCAAGGAAATTCATTCGAAGGTCATAAAAGTTTATGGGCACTCTTCCCCTTCATTTTCAATAATTAAGAAATGGGCTATATATTTCTTTAAATGTGGCCATACCAGCCTTGAACACGATCCACGAGAAGGACATCCAAAAAGTGTAACAACACCAGAAATCATTGATCAAATGCATGATATGGTATTGGATGACCGGCGAGTCAAAATGTGTGAAATTGCTGAGACTACAGGCATTTCAAAAGAACGTGTAGGATATATTTTGCACGAAGAACTGCAAATGAAAAAGTTTTGTGTGAGATGGGTGCCACGATTGCTCACAGCAGATCAAAAATGCATTCGCATGAAAATCTCTGAGCAGTGCTTGGAGCATTTTAACAAGAATAAAACTCATTTTGTGCGTTGATTTATTACTATGGATAAGACTTGGATTCACCACTACACACCAGAATCCAAACAGTGGACAGAAGCTGGTTGTTCAGTGCCAAAGAAGACAAAGTCGGCTCCATCAGCAGGAAAGGTCATGGCATCAGTGTTTTGGGATGCTAAAAGCATTTTATATATTAATTATTTTGAAAAGGATAAAACAATAACTGGGGAATATTATTCCGATCTTTTAACCAGACTAGACGAAAAAATTCATGAGAAAAGACCCAGTTTGTAGAAGAAAAAAAATCATCTTTCATCAGGACAATGCACCTACCCGGAAAGATGTTTTGGCAATGGGAAAATTAAGGGATCTGCACTATGAATTGTTGGAATATCCACTCTATTCCCCAGATTTGGCTCCCTCTGATTTCTATCTCTTCCCAAAACTAAAACTCATCCTCTCTGGTCAACATTTTCCTTCGAATCAAGAGGTGATTGCAGCTGTATAGAAGTAGTTTTTGAAATCTTACTGAGAACCACTACAGGAATGGGATAATGGTACTGGAGCATTGCTAGAATGTATTAGTCTTAAGGATGATTATGTTGAAAATAAAAATAATTTTGAAATTATAAATTCGTTTTTTCATTGTTAGGCTGAGAACTTTTCAGAGTTCTCATATATCAGGTAGTTATATTAGATACAGATGTGCATATATTTGCATGATGATGATAAAAGAAATAAAAAAAAAAGTCAACAAGACTATCTTATTGTTGATAGTCTTGCTGGTTTAGAACATAAGTATACATGGGATCTGGGTTAAACAAGATCCCTGTTGTTTTTTCCAGGGAACCAGGACAAACAGATAAAGTCAGCTATGGGAACAAATCCTAAAACCCACCGCACCTCAATATCACCAGAGTTCAAGATCGGTAGTATCAACATAAGAAGCCTGAATGGCAAAGAAATGGAGCTAGCTGAGGAATTGGATAAGTACCAGATCGACATAATAGGGGTGACTGAAACAAAAACTGATGAGATCTTTCTGAGCAATAAATACAAAATGTTATATTCAGGCAATGACAATCAAGGAAAAGAAGGAGTAGCTATAGTATTCAACACTAAATACTAGGCTAATCTTCTTGAATGGTAGGCAGTCTCAAGTAGAGTGATGTGGGCAAATATGAGAATGGGGAACTGGACAATGAGACTTATTTGTGCCTATGTCCCACAGAAGGTTCTACTAAGGTAGAAGTGGAGGATTTTTGAGGCTTTAGAGAAAGCAACTGGCACAATGAAACAGGAAAAGTTGGTCCTTGTTGGGGATCTAAATAGCAGAGTAGGAAATGATTGTCAGACATACAAAAATATTTTGGAAAAATTTGGACAAAAAAGCAAAGCTAATAATAATGGCAAATACCTGTTGGATTTCTGCTCAGGACATGGACTGGTTATTGCTAACACAATGTTCCAACATAAAAATGTGCACAAATTCACATGGAGAGAAGAGTCAAGGAATAAGAAAAGTCTCATTGACTATGTTATTGTTGATAGTGATGTTTTTCCCCTGGTGCAGGACACCCGAGTGTACAGTGGATTTGAAATTGGAAGTGATCACCATTTAGTCTTGAGCAGGATAAAATTGAATTTATATTGAAAAGAATAACACGTAAGAAAGTTTTAAAGCGAATAAAAGTTGAGCAGCTCTCAGATGTGAACTGTAGACTAAAATACACAAACATAATTGAAGAAAAAATGAAAAAGTTTGAGAATAGGAACTAAACTTTGGAGTGTCAGTGGCAAGTCCTGAAAGGCATTCAGCTCTCTGGCTGAATCAATCAGTGTTGATTGATTCAGCCAGAGAGATATATGGTGAAATTGTCTGTAAGGATAGAAAAATAAGAACTCCATGTGGACACAGGAAGTTAAAGAAGCGGTGAAAGAAAAGAAGAAAGTATATCAAAAGTTCGTGGCAAATAAGTCAGCTTGTGGTCTCAGAGAATACAGAGACAAATGTAAGAAAGCTAAACACTGTGTAAAACTAGCTAAACACTGTGTAAAACTAGCTAAACAAAAGTCATGGGAGGACTTTGGTAAGAACATAGAAAATAAATATCAAGAAGGTGGCAAGATATTCTGAAATATCTTGCCACCTTCTGAAAGTTGACATGAAAACAGAAGAAAAAGATATCCTTGAAGTATGACATAATTACTTCGAAAAATTGCTAAATGAAACGAGCAGTGATGGCAGCACAGTGGTAAAATACGCTGACCAGGCATACAGTCAGGAATATAGATCTATACATGAAGTAGAAAAAGCCATCAAAAGCCTGAAATGTGGAAAGGCAGCAGGAGTAGATGATATTTGACTAGAAATGCTCAAGTATGGAGGTATAAAAGTCTTACAGTGGCTGCACTGCATTGTTCAGAAGGCCTGGACAGAGGGATGAATAAAAGAGAAATAAAACTGAATGTGAGAAATACAGAGGTATTTCATTACTGAGTGTTCGTGGTAAGATATATGCACGTATACTTGAGAAACAGTTGAGAAGGATTGTGGAAGAGAAACTTGGTTAAGAACAAGCTGGATTCAGGTCAAATAGAGACTGTCAGGATCAGATTTTCACTTTACGACAGATAGTTGTGAAATCATGGGAATATAACAGAGATCTGTATTTAAGTTTTGTAGATCTGGAAAAGGCACATGACTAGGTGCCAAGAGAGAAGCTATTCAAAGCACTACAGTTATATGCTGTCAATGGGGCATTATATCAAGCAATACTTAGTCTTTATTTGAGTTGTAAGTCAGCAGTTAGAATTGAAGGGAGTACAGGAAGGTGGTTTAATGTTAAATCTTGTGTCAGATAAGGATGTATGCTATCCACTCTGTTATTCATTATCTATATGGATCACGTTATGAAGGAAAGTGGTATTAAACCTGATATCAAAATTGGAGATGTTAATGTCAGCTCTTTGCTTTATGCAGATGATGTTATACTTCTAAATAAATCTGCTACAAGTCTGCACGATTCCCTGACTAAATTGAATAACTGTTGTAATAGATATGGTATGATTGTCAGCATTAAAAAGATAAAGACAATGAAAATAGGCATTAACATTGAAAATATCAACTGCATTGTGAATGGAGATCCTATAGAATAGGTAAAACATTTCAGCTACTTAGGTACGATTTTTAGTGAAGATGGTAAATTAAATATAGAAATAGATAACAGAATCAACAAAGCTGGTATGGTGGGAAGTCAATTGAATAAATTCATATAGAATAAAGGAAATATTAGTCAGAACACTAAATTAGCTGTATACAAGACAGTGTTCAAGCCAATTTTAACTTATGGATCTGAGAACTGGGTGAGAAGTAAAACACTTTACCAAAGACTAGAGACCACAGATATGAGAGTCCTGAGAAAGATTACGGGCATGAAAAGATGGCATCAATGGCAATATATATTAAAAACAAGTATATTAGGAAAGAACTTGCCACTGTCATTTATCCAGAAATGTGTTAGCAGAGCTAATCTCAGGTGGTATGGTCACTTATACAGAATGGGAGAGGAAAATTTAGCAAAAAAGTATTCTCTTCCAGGTTGTCAGGAAAAAGACCCAGTGGAAGACTAAGATATAGGTGAATTTGATACAGAAAAAAGTTTCTTAGAAGATAGAAATATAAGATCTGATAATGCTGGAGTCTTGACAGGTAACAGACTGATTTGGAGGAAAATTGTAGATAGGAAGTTAATAATAATGTAATTTTATATGTAGTACTATCATATCCTGTACACCCCTTGAGGATATATGGCAGGAATTTGATGATGATGAAGAATTTACTGTTTCTATAGTATTATAGCAGTTATTTATTTATTGGTTGATTATTTATATATATTCTTACTAAATAGCTTAAGGAAATTACAACGTCCAATAGAATATACATTAAAATAAATTTTAATACACTTCCAATATTTCGGCAAAGTCATGTTGGCATTATCACAGGAACTTAAATACAAGACAACGTGCACGCAAGCACAGCACACATTAATGAGGAACGAAGCAAGAAGCTATTCTTTCTCCTAAAAGTCCTGATGGTGCCCCCTTGCGGGCAATGCTGGTATTCTTGGCACTACCCCAAATTTGGGAAACTTGCATCAGAAGACCTTCAGCCCAATCGGCCAAGAATACCAACCTGGC